>NC_091787.1:32442500-33067500 GCF_029378745.1 Bos indicus
TCCACATACGGGTGATATCATATGAAATTTGTCTTTGACTTATTTCACTTAGTAAGGTAATCTCTAGGTCATCCATGTTGCTCTCAATGGTATTATTTCGTTATTTTTTACGGCTGAGTACTATTCTGTTGTATATACGTACTGCATCTTCTTACTCCATTCTCTGTCAGTAATCATTTAGGTTGCTTCCATGTTTTGGGTATTGGAAATAGTGCTACCATGAACATTGGGTTGCAAGTTTTCCTTTAGGGTTATGGATTTCTCTAGATATATGCCCCTTGAATGGGATTGCTAGATCATACAGCAGTTTTTTAAGGACCCTCCATACTGTTCTCCATAGTGGTTGTACCAATTTACACTTCTACCAACAGTGTAGGAGGCTTCTCTTTTCTCCACACCCTCTCCAGCATTTGTTGTTTGTAGATCGATGATGGCCATTCTGAGGTGACACCCCATTGTAGTTTTGATTTGCATTTTTCTGATAATTAGTGATGTTGAGCATCTTTTCACGTGCTTCTTGGCCATCTGTTATTAAATTTTCATGTTTGTGTGTTATTAAGGTTTGGTGTTTGTGTGCATACTTAAGAAAGCTCTCTCCTAAATATAGCATGCTTTGGGGAAAATAGAGTTAGGATCAGACCGTTCAAAATCTAAACCCTTGCCCAATAATCAGGCAGTCAACGAATGATGTTAAGTTTTTAATAAATAGAGGAATGAACAATAAATACAGTATTTAAAGAAAAACAAAAATGCAAGTAGTTTGAGCGGAGGAGGTATGAGCAGGTGTTGCATCTGTTGATTTCTGGAAGCAAGGGCAGCAGTCACAGTGGCTGGGCAGTAATGTGCAGCAAGCCATCAGAGGTAGCACACATGGCAAAGGAGAGCCAAGAAGGGCAATAAGAAGTCGCTGGGCTTTAGGTTCAGTTTTGTACTCCTCTGGAACTTGCCGCCATTCCCTTATGGTTTGAAATTTAACACTCTGATAAATATCTTTCATGGATAAATGCGACTTCCTCAGTATGCCAGCATCATCGCTACCAACTTCAAATCAGGTACATATGATCTAATTCATGTAGCAGAAATAGGCCCTGGGAAGAACAGACCATACTTGATTTATGTGCTTTAAATGATACCCTTTGATTTCTAGCTTTTAAAGATCAGCAGACTTTTCTATCTCCCATTTCCCCCCCTCTCATTGCTCAATTGTCATTTGCATAATTTCTGTACTGTTGTAGCCTGTATCATTTGTATTCTCTACTGTTATAATTGCCTATCTTATTTGTTTTCTTTCAGTCCTTATTTTATAGTTTAACCTTTGTTATAGAATCAATGCCTAGCTATTAGATGAAAGACTGAATGTCTTTTGTCCCTCTGTGCCTGTCGTGGGCTAAACATTTGTGTCCCTTAAAATTCATATGTTGAGGTCCTAACTTCCATTGTGATGGGATTTAGAGATGGGGCCTTTGAGAGGTAGTTAGGTTTATATGAGGTCATGAGGGTAAGGCTGCCGTGGTGGGATTAGTGTCCTTATAAGAAGAGGGAGAGAGACCAGGACTCTAGTTCACTCTATGATGTGAGAATACAGTGGAAGGCAGCCATCTGCAAACCAGGAAGAAAGTTATCACCAAGGGTTGAATCTGCCAGCACCTTGATTTTGGACTCCCCAGCCTCCAGAATTGTGAAAAATAACTGTCTATTGTTTGTGCCACTCAATCTATGTTATGCTGTGGTAGCATCTCAACTTGATTAAGATAGTTCCCCTCCCCATTTAATAAAAAATCTACAATAGCCAAGAGAAGGTACTCACCCCAAGCCCACATACACATATCTACGCCATGTTCTGATCAAACACTCTAGAGTTGTCTGCCCAAACTACCCTG
Organism: Bos indicus; assembly: GCF_029378745.1. Classification (NCBI taxonomy): domain Eukaryota; kingdom Metazoa; phylum Chordata; class Mammalia; order Artiodactyla; family Bovidae; genus Bos; species Bos indicus. The sequence continues at coordinate 32,444,381 of NC_091787.1, forward strand.
AACTCACTTCCAGGACTTCAAAAGAGCCAATATAAAGATGCATTACCTTTAAAAGAAACAAGAATATAACAGACCGCTGAGGTCCCAAGAGAAACTATAGCAGCTTACGAACAACAGAATGATATATTTGAGGTGCTAAAAAAACAAACAAACAAAAACTACCACCATGTAATCACACCATCATTGTTGTTCATTTGCTAAGTCATGTCCAACTCCGCAACCCCATGAACTGCACCACGCCAGGCTTCTGTCTTCCACTGTGTCCTGGAGTTTGCTGAAATTTATGTTCATTGAATTGGTGATGCTATCTAACCATCTCATCCTCTGCCACCACCTTCTTTTTTTGCCTTCAATCTTTCCCAGCATCAGGGTCTGGGAAAGCATCAGCTCCCTCCAACGAGTCAGCTCTTCACATCAGATGGCCAAAGTATTGGAGCTTCAGCTTCAACAACAGTCCTTCCAATGAATATTCAGGGTTGATTTCCTTTAGGATTGACTGGTTTGATCTTCTTGCAGTCCAAGCAATTCTCAAGAATCTTCTCCAGCACCACAGTTCAGAAGCATCGGTTCTTCAGTGCTCAGCCTTCCTTATGGTCCAACTTTCATATCCATACATGACTATTAAAAAAACCATAGCTTTGACTAGACGGACCTATGTCCACAAAGTGATGTCTCTGCTTTTTAATACACTGTGTAATTCCAAATGTAACAGAAATATCTTTCATAAGTGAAGGAAAAAATAAAGATACTTTCTAGATATACAAAGACTGAGTGAATTTGCTGTCTGCAATTCTATGTTAAATAAATACTAAAGAGAGCTCTGATAGAAGGGAAATAATCTGATGCTGTGTGGTGAACCACACTGTGTCCGTACGGTCAGCTTCATCTTAGCCTGGCTGTCCTGCACCCTCTCCTTTCCCTGTGACTGAGCAGTACCTAGCTCACAAGGAATGTGCCTATGCCAGATGAGTTCCCCATCAGCTTCTACCTTTGGAATCTGGAAGAATGCCTTTTTCTGTTTCAAATGGTTAAATGGTCATGAGACCCTCAGGGAGAGGAAAAAATCCTTGGTTCCCATCTTGCAGACATGCTTCTCAGTTGGTAGCCCAATTCTATTTTTAGCTTTAGCCTGTTGTACCCCTTCCAGCTCCTCCAAGCACAGCTGCAAATGCCTTTGGATCATTGTCCCCACATCCTGCCCATGTGTAAGTTTCCCACAATAAACTTCATAATTATACTTTATGGAGTCGCCTGCTTCATTTTTCAGTCTCAGTGTTTCTTCTCAGTTCAGAGGGTATTATTCAATACCTCCACCTCCCAGCAGATGGAATCAGGATATGTAAGAAGGAATGAAGGACACAAAGGAAAAGGTAAATAATTGGATAAACCAACTGTACCAAAAAAATGTCTTGTGAGGTTACAAATATATATACAAAATGAAAATGTATGATGGCAATACAAAAAAACACCAAAGATACCAGGGAACAAATGGAGGTTAAGTATTCTAACCTCAAAATTATCCAAGAAGAGGTACAACTACTAACTTATGTTGGACTCTAAATAATGCATTATGTAATATCTAGGATAATCACTAAAAGAATAGAAGAAAACTTCACTTGTAGTAAGCATGAAAATGAAGAGGAAAAATAATAAAAAATATTTGATTAATCAAAAATGTCTAAAGCAAGGAGAGAAAAAGGAATCAAAAGTAGATGATGCATGCAAAATATCATTAAAAGATGATAGATGTAAATGTAGATACATTAGTAACAATATTACATGTAAATTGCGTGTTGTTGTTCAGTTGCTAAGTTGTGTCTGACTCTTTGCAACCCCATGGGCTGCAGCACACCAGGCTTCCCTGTCCTTCGCTGTTTTCCAGTTTGCTCAAACTTGTGGCCATTGAGTTGGTGATGCCATTCAACCATCTCATCCTCTGTTGCCCCCTTCTACTTCTGCCCTCAATCTTTCTCAGCACGAGTCTTTTCAAATAAGTCAGCCCTTCGCATCTGGTGGCCAAATGTTGGAGCTTCAGCATCAGTCCTTCCAATGAATATTCAAGATTGATTTCCTTTAGGATTGACTGGTTTGATATTCTTGCAGTCCAAGGGACTCTTAAGAATTACATGAATATTTCAATTAAAAGGCAAATACTATTTGACTGGATAAAACTCCAAACCTAATGATATTATGCTTAAAAGGAACAGGACAATTTATAGAGAAGTAGAAAATCAAAAGGATGGGAAAAAAGATATGGAAACATTAGCCCTAAGAAACCTCATATCATATAATGCATGAAGCATTACTAGGGGGAATTTTATAATGACAAAAACTTGACTGCCTGGAAGATAGAAAAACATTACATTTTTATGAACCTAAAAACCACTTTAAAATATATAAAGCAATAATTGAAAAACTAGAAAAGAGAAAGAAAGAAATCCGTAAGTAATATGGGAGATTTAACATACCTCTCTTCATAACTGATAGCACCAGCAGACAAAAAATTAATAAGAATACAGACTCCATTAAAAACATAATTAACAAACATGAATGTAATGGAGGAATGAATCAGACAGTGAAAGGAATCACATTCCTTTCTAGTAAGTGTGAAACATTTACCAAAATTTGTGAGAAGCTCAATTTTGAGGTTAGTGTCAACATTTCAGAGTTTCTCATCCTGGACACTGTTAACATCTTGGACTAATTCTTTGTTGTGAGGGGCTCTCCTAGGTACGCATTATAGGATGCTTAGCAGTAGTCCTGTCCTTGTTTCCACTGGGTGCTAGAATCAGCTCCCCTCCAATAATGTTGTCAAAAACAAATGTCTCCAGATATTACCAAATGTGCTCTGGGATGAGGGAAAAGTCAAGACTGATTTAGAATTTTCTCTTTTAAAATGCTTTAATGAAGCCAGTAATCAATAATAAAAGATTTCTATAATGTGCAGTTAAACAATACAGGCAGGTAATCAAAATGGAAATTATGAAGTATTTTAATATGAATTATAATGAAATAAGACATATCAAAAAGTATTCAATGCAACTTAAGCTGTTCTTAGAAGAAACTGTGTAGAATTAAATGTGAATATTAAATAGAAGAAAGTTTGAAAGTCAAGAATGTGAAGGTCAAGACTCCTGACTCTGGCCAAATGAGATCAGCAAGTCCTGTCCTCAGAAAACTGAAAGAAATGAACAAAACTGAGCATGTCATCACTCTGGAATTGTACCAAAGTCATATGACAATCTTTGATAAGCTGCTGAAGTTCGGGCAACAACAGTGGGAGTCTGGCATTCAGGCTTGCTGCTAGAACTACTCTCACTAACCTCTCCTCTAACAGGTGATGTGGGTGTTGTGCCCAGGAGAGGCAGACCATGAGGACTAACACAGGGGAAGGGGGACTCCTTCCATCTGGGGCAGTGGTAACGCTCATGTTAAATGGAAATGATTTCTCTGAGACAAACAAGAAGAAAGGCCAATGGCTTCATTCTAGTACTCCAAGATTACAGGTACCATGTAACCTTTAGTCCGTTCACTTCAGCTCAGTTGCTCAGTCGTGTCTGACTCTTTGAGACCCCTTAGACTGCAGCACGCCAAGCTTCCATCACAAACTCCCGGAGTTTCCTCAGACTCATGTCCATTGAGTCTGTAATGCCATCCAACCATCTCATCCTCTGTCGTCCCCTTCTCCACCCACCTCCAATCTTCCCCAGCAGCAGTATCTTTTCAAATGAGTTAGTTCTTTGCGTCAGGTGGCCAAAGTATTGGAGTTTCAGCTTCAGCATCAGTCCTTACAGTGAATATTCAGAACTGATCTCCTTTAGGATGGACTGGTTGGATCTCCTTGCAGTCCAAGGGATTCTCAAGAGTCTTCTCCAACACCACAGTTCAAAAGCATCAGTTCTTCAGTACTCAGCTTTTTTTATGGTCCAACTCTCACATCCATACATGACTACTGGAAAAACCATAGCTTTGACTAGAAGGACCTTTGTTGACAAACTAGTCTCTGCTTTTCAGTAAGCTGTCTAGATTGGTCATAACTTTTCTTCCAAGGAGCAAGCATCTTTTAATTTCATGGCTGCAGTCACCATCTGCAGTGATTTTGGAGCCCCCCAAAATAAAGTCTTTCACTATTTCTATTGTTTCCCCATCTATTTGCCATGAAGCAATGAGACCAAATGCCATGATCTTAGTTTTCCCAGATGCGGCAAACATATTCTTGGCCTAATCTGTGTATGTGCTCAGTGGAGACACAAAATCTGCAAGCTATTTTTACACTCCTTCCTTACTCTGAGGCTGCATACATGAACCATGAGACTCAAAAGCGACTATAAGACAATAAAACCCAAGGCAGACTGAAAACATCCTGGATTTTTAATGCCTCCTATTTAACATATTTAAATCATCCCTATAACTTAATAATAAGACAAAAATGCAATTAAAATGTAAAGTATTTGAATAGTCATTTTATCAAAGAATTTGTAAAAATGGCTAATTAGTACAAAAAAGTACTTACTATTATTGTTAGAGAAATGTAAATTAAAATCACAATGAGATATCACTATACACCCACTGAAATGGCTGTAGCCAAAACAAAACGTAGTAACCAAGTATTGGTGAGAACGTAGAAAAAAATGGAAACTTTGTGCATTGCTAATGATAATGTAAAATAATACAGAAACCTTGGATAATAGTTTGGCAATTTCTTCAAAATGTAAAGGTAAATTTACTATATGATCACTATGTCTATTCCTGTTAATCTATTCAAGATAAATAGAAAAAATGTACTTTAATATTCAGAGCTGCATTAGTCATTAATTCCTGATACTTCTCATTTATGCCTTCTTGCCTTTTTCTCAATAAGCCCCTAAGAAGGTTGATCAAGAAAAAAAAGGCACAAATTGCAAATATCAGTAATGAATAAGGGGATGAAAATCCAGATCCTATAAACACAGAAGGAGTAGATCATGAGCACCTTGTGCCAACAAATTTGAAAATCTTTATGAAACATTCAAAAATTTTTTAAAGCAATTGACTAAAACTGACACGAGAAGAAATAGAAAATATGGTTATTCATATAGGTGATAAAGAAATTGAATTTTTAATTAAAATTTCTCCCAAGAGAAATCTTCAAGCCCAAGTGGCTTCAATGGTGAATTCTTTCTGTACTATATGGAAACTAGAATCAATAATAATCTTACATAAACTTTTCAAGAGATAATAAAAAGCTGGTATTCTCATTTTTTTTGCAGCAAACATTCTTGACATAAAACATGACAAAGACATTACAAGAAAGGAAAATTATATGTCAATCTCATAAGAAAGATGCAAACTATAACCAAACCATTAGCAAATGAAATCTAAAGATATAAAGAGGCAAAATATACTACAATCAAGTTGGGTTTTTAAGTTTGTTTCAACATTCAGAAATCAACCCAATAATGGAAGGGAATTTCCTAAACAAAAGTATCTGATAAAAATGTACAGCTAACACAATTTTCATGTATGGTCAACTGTTGAAAGCTTCTCTACTGAGATCAACAACAGAAAGATGCCACCTACCCCTACTCCTATTTGGCACAGTAGGTAAAGTTCTAGACAGTTCAAAAAAGGAGGTAAGTGAGAAGATACAAGGAATGAAAAGTTTGGAAATTAAAAAATAAAACTATATTATTTGCAGATTATATTTTGTGGAAAATTCAAGAAATATCCACAGTAAGAACAAACTTTAGTATTAATAAGTGAATTTTGAAAGAATGCAAAAAACAAAGTTGATATAAATAATTATAGTACTGTATACCAGCAACAAGCATTTAGAAAATGAAATTTTAAAAACACCATTTAAAACAACATAAAACTTCACATTCTAAAGGAGAAGTCTAATGAAAGATGTACAAGTTCTCTATACTGAAAAGTACAAAGAAATATTGAGAGAAATTTAAATAGGTATAAATAAAGATAGGGATGGATATGCCCATGGATATATGGGATGGATATATCCATATATTGAAAGATGTAGTGTTGTAATAATGTCAGTTCTCTTCAAATTAATCTCTCAGTTTAATAGTGCCAAACAAATATAGACTATATCTTTGACCTATAGACTTGTTTTTTGTCATTAAAATTGAAAACCTTCTTCCAGAATTTATATGGAATGGTAAATGGCAAGAAGAGCCAAAACTCTCTGGAACAAGAAAAACAAAGCTTTATGGTAAAGTTTCGTGTGAGGTTTAGGTAATTAAAGCATACTGTACTTGTGCAAGGGTAAAATATAGGGTGACTTATAGGAATAGTACTATAAAGGAGGGAGCAATTACTCTCACAGGTAACAGTCAAAACAGCTGGACCAAATTATCTGAAGGCACAAGAAATTGACCAGTGACATAATAAACACTGAGAGGCGTTGACTCTTGCTAAACTGCAGCTGCATCAGGTGAGCCCAGGTCCTCTCGCCTTGGAGTGTCCCCTACCACCATCTTGTCCTTAGGTCTGGTGGTGGGAATCCACAGCCTTACGGACTTGAAATGAGGTGGCAGAGTTCACAGCGGCAGAGCAGGTAGACATTGAAGCAGTAAGTTAGGAAATGGAAACCCACACAAGGGCTGAGATCCACCATCTTACCAGAAAGATACAACATCCTAATTAGGTATGCAACTAACTACAGAGCTTCAAAAATGACCCTTATAGGTTGAACTGCATCCCTCCAAAAGATGTGCGTGAGCCCCAATCCAGTATTAATGCTGTCCTTGTAAGACAAGGTAAAGAGACACGATGGGATAGATCTTTTAACAGTTGTTGCCTTTGGAGGGGCAATGACTGGGAAGGGCCATGAGGGATTTTTGGTGGTACCAGTCCAGTTCTGTTTCTCAATCTGGGTTGTGGTCATGTGGCATGGCAGTTTCCACGTTTTGGAAAACCCACTAAGCTCTACTCTTGTGTTTTGTGTAGTGTTCTGCATGTATATCATATTCCTATAAAATTTTTACCCCAGATATCTAACAATAAATAATATGCCTGTTGTCATCATACCTATACAGTCCTACACCATACAGTCCTAGAACTAATTTTGACTTCTAATACTGTGCTCCAAACCAGTAAAAGACTGATAGGTGAAAGATGATAGTTACATACATACATAGGTGATAGATAAGTGATAGACGATAGATAGAGTGATAATGAGAGATAAATAGACAAATGATAGATAAATGAATAGTTGGATGGATAGACAGACAGAAAGGCAGATACCCAGGGCTGCTTGGAGAGCACTCATTACTGCATGTTTGGGCCAGGAGAGAATACTTTTGATGTTGACATAAAGCAAAAACATCTTTAGCAGTTCCTGGGAAGAGTGTTAAAAAAATAATAGAGCAGTCAGCCTGAAGAGGATGCCTAGTTGCCCTATGACAATTGGAGGTTTTATAACATAAAAAACAATTCTTACAAGTACTAAAATTTGTTAATCCATGAAACATTATAAAGTGGATAGATATGTTCACAAAATGATAACATAACTGACTCATTTGCTTGATATCTAGTTTCTCCTCATTGCGTAGTTCAAGTGATAGTTGTATATAACTCTTAATTTTTTTAAAAAAGATATTTTAGAAAAACAAGACAAAACAACATAAAAACACAGCAAAAACCACAAATTTTTTTTTTAATGTGCTGAAATGATCCTATGAGAGTACTGACTCTCAGATCAGAGGGTACACTTCAAGAATGACCATTATGCATGCCTGAAGCATGGGCCTGCTGCAGTTCCCTAGATGTGGACAATTAACCATTTATTTTTGTGGTTAATGCAGCACATTTATGCAGCAGAGAGAAATGTGCTGGAATGCATAGCATTCATCACTTGCATCTGATAAGCAAGCAAGACCACAGTCAGAGACTTTGTATCAGGCAGGTAAAGGTTAGGGAAGAGGAAGACAGGAAGCTATTTTTAAGAAAAGCAGAGTGGCAAAAGCAGGCTTCTTGCAGCTGGCTGAACCCTCATTCCACGAGGCATTGTTCACCGTAGCTGTTTGCTCTGTGAGGGACTTGGGAATGAAGAAGCCCTTCCCTGTATCTGGTATCTGGGGTCAAGCTCTCGTCTTATGCTTTGTCAGAACGTCATTTCCCATCCTTGACCTCTAGAAAAAGCCATATTCTCTAACCATGTTTGTTGATGTCTTCCACTCAGTATTATCATCCCTCTGGTCTACCATGCATGCAGATGCAAGTTAAACCTTGCAGGTTAATAAAACCCTATTGCCGTACTGAGAATGTTGTTCTCAATTTTAAGAGGAGTCTGCTGAAAGTTTTGTCTTGGACTAAAATGATTTATGTTTTGCAATGAGTACTCTGTCTCTCACGTGGCATCAGATTGCAGATTCTGTTAACAAATGTGGGATTCATCAGGGGAAGCTCTTTCAGATGTCCAGTAAGAGATGGTTTAGCCTAGGATAGAGGTCAGCAAGCCTTTTCTGTAAAAGATCAGGTAATAAGTAGCTTATGCTTTGCCAGCCCTGTGATCTCTAGCAAAAGGACTCCACTCAAAATAGCTATAGACAATATGCTAGTGAGTGGGGATGGCTGTGGTCCAATAACCCATGATTCACAAAAGCAGGGGGTAGACTGGATTTGGCTTGCAATCTGAGGCTTGCTGACCTCTAGACTAGAATGCTGGTAGGGAGATAGAAGATTTTAAGAGATGGTTAAGAATTAATCAGGTCTTTCTCAGGGATTGGATGTGAAGAGAGAGAGGGGTGGTCACTGACTCACAGATACAAGTCAGCTTCCTAGAGTGATCCTGCTGCTGCTAAGTCGCTTCAGTCATAGAGGCCCTTAAAGCTGTGTCTCCAGCTCCCCTGTCCATATCTTGTACTCATTAACTATTATTTTGGCTGTTTTTCACATTTGAACACTTTTCCCAAGCTTCCAATTTTCCCACCTGTGAGTCCACAGTACCCTGCAGCAGATGCCAGAAACTTGATTTGGCAGTTTCTCTTGCAGGGCTGGGATGTGACCTATGCTCCACTGACCCAATGCCCCTGCTTGAGGCTCTGATTCAGAAGCAAGGGACTCAGTACAGCAGACACTGCTCTGAGGGGATGCAGAGAGAGATGTTCTGAGGGCAGCAGTGACTGACGTTCTAGTGACATGTCCTGACTCAGCATAAGGGTGACTGTGAGCTGCAGGGTCTGAGCCAAGTGATGCTATCACTGATGTAGCCTGAGATAGAGGTTGTGAGGTTTTCGGGTTTGGAGGTTCTCTGGTTCTCTCCCAGATAACTCTGCAAGTGACATAATGTCTTCCAGGAAATGTCTTTCCTTCTTGAACTTGCCACACTGTCCTGCTGTGCATAACCAAGAACCCTCATTGGTACCTTCCTTCATCTCTCTCTCTCTCTCAGTCCTTTAATCCAAGCAGAAGAGGATTCTGTAGAAATGCCCAAATAATCGCTTCCATGAGACATCTTTTGGCTGCATCGAGCCTTAAGGATTACCCAAGAAAATTGTTTTTCAAAACCTAAATGTACAAAGCAGAATCACTACGAATTAAGCACTGTATTGTACAAATTGAGAGGAGAAAATAAGCTTGAAATCAAGTTTTCGAGAATAAAATAAGGATGGCAATTGATAAGAGAAGAGAAGGGTGCTATAGGCTGGAAAGCCCATACAGAGCCTCAGAAGCAGCAGGGAGATTGGTTTACATTTGTGTGGGGAGGTGGATCAGGAGAGGTGTGGATGAGCAGGGCCAGGGCATGCTACCAAGGCCTGGGATGTCAGTGTGAGAGGCGGGATCCTCTCTCGTAACAGACCAATGTCTACAATCCAGTGCTTCTCTTTCTAGGCTTTTGCAACTGCTGTCCTCCCTGCCTAGAGACACATCTCCTTATTCTTTATGCTGGGATGATCCTTCCTCATGGGATGGGTTATGTTATAGGTCAGGTATTCAGGGAACCAGGTTCCGAGACCAAGATTTGCATGCAGGTCTCCTGGGAAGTGTCCTCAGGAGCTAGTCCTTATAAGGAAGTGAGAGGAGCAGGACTGGGCAGAGAAAGTAGCTAAACTGGATGGAGCTGCACCCAATCCCATCAGCCGCTCTGGAGCTGGGACCTGCTTCAGAGTTGTCCTGCCTTGAGGCAAGGAACTCAGGCCTTGTATCCCCTTGTGGACCCATCATTGGCTGTAAGTGCTCCAGAAAAAGTATGTTTTCTTAGGTTGGGGATTCTTCAGCTTAGGGCGATTCTCAAGGATGGAGAAGGGGAGGATTAGTTCCTTGGCCCTGAAGTAAGGATTCTACAGACTGACTCCCACCCACCCTTCTCAAGTAGGTCCCGTGTTATTCTTTTTTATAGCATGCTATTATTTTCCCTCCTAGCACTTATTATGATTTATAATTGCATATTTATTTTTATATACTTGGTTACTGTCTATCTCTTCCACTAAGCTCTAACAGTCATAAATGTAAGGACCGTATTAATCATAAGTGAAAGTGAAAGTCACTCAGTCGTGTTCGACTCTTTGCAACCACATGGACCATACAGACCAGGGAATTCTCCAAGCCAGAATACTGAAGTGGGTAGCCTTTCCCTTCTCCAGGGGATCTTCCTAACCCAGGGACTGAACCCAAGTCTCCTGCATTGCAGGCAGATTCTTTACCAGCTGAGCCACAAGGGAAGCCCAAGAATACTGGAGTGGGTAGCCTATCTCTTCTCCAGTGGGTATTCCTGACCCAGGAATCAAAGTGGGGTCTCCTGCATTGCAGGCAGATTCTTTACCAACTGAGCTATCAGGAAATGTCCCTAAGCCTCACTGTATCCCTAGCATCTAGCAGAGTGCCTGCACATAGAAGATGCTGAACCAGTATTTGTTAAATGCATGAGTGAATATAAAAATAAAGACGTAAAGCCATAAAGCAGGCATGGTTGGCATTGGTGGTTGGATCAGAGAAGCAGGTGGGCATGCAGCCTAGACCAGGGAATGAGGGGCTGGTATTATGGGTCACCTGAAGCCCCCAGGAATACAGATGTAGAGACCACGGTGAATGAGGTAGCAGAAGAGAGTGTGAGTCCAAGACATACGTGACTGCCTTTGCTTTATGGAAGACCAGCCACCTTTGACTTTGCTGGAAATACCGAGGAGCTCACACTAACAGGGTGTGAAGCATGAACCCTGGACCGGAAGGACAATCATGAGATGCCTCACAGAGGCTGTTTCATCAGCAACAAATCTCTGTGGGAATTCAGAGTGGTTGCTAAGTCACTTCAGTCGTGTCCGACTCTGTGCAACCCCATAGACGGCAGCCCACCAGGCTCCCCCATCCCTGGGATTCTCCAGGCAAGAACATTGGAGTGGGTTGCCATTTCCTTCTCCAATGCATGAAGGTGAAAAGTGAAAGTGAAGTTGCTCAGTCCTGTCTGACTCTTAACAACCCCATGGACTGCAGCCTACCAGGCTCCTCCATCCATGGGATTTTCCAGACAACAGTACTGGAGTGGGGTGCCATTGCCTTCTCCAGAATTCAGAGTACTTCCTGTCAAAAGATGGCTCGTCTCTCATATCATGGGGCTGACTAGTGGTAAAATTAAATGTCAGCCAAATAACTTCCTGTGTGGGTGAGTGGTTTCTCAATCCATTATGCATGTTCACACAGCAATAGATTAAGGGTGAGGTCTGACATCAAGGCTAAGACACCAGATAATTAATCAAAACCCTAATTCATTCCCACAAACCTCTGAGCAATGCATTGAGCTGCACGTTGTGGTTGATACAGGACTTTTATTCTAATGGGAGAGACTATACAGCTTAAGACAATGTGAGCTGGGAATGTGGAAGTCATGTCATTTAGGGGGAAGCACCTTAAAGACTGAGGCCACAGGCCTCACACCCCATTTCACACAAGCTTGTGCTGTAAATCACAGATTCAGCCTCCTACTTAGGGACATGTTTAAACAAAATATTTCAATGAAAAAATTTAGCCAAGCTTATAGACAGTGTAAATTCATAGCTACTATCAGCTTGGATGTAAGACAAAGAATGGAAAACGGGCTTTTCCTTAAGCTCACAGCTCAAGCACTGGAGAGCAACTCTGGGTACCTAATTGAGGCCTTTTGATTGGAGGCAGTCTGAGCAGAAGTTCATCATATATAGCCAGCACACACACCATGGGTTGTAGAGGGTTTGTGCTCATAATTCTTCAGGGCAGTGTCTGTGATTCACAGAACCACCATCTTGGTGTCAGAAGAATAGGTGCCCAAAATGGTAGTAGTCCTAAAAAATGTACTTTTCTGTACATGTTGACTTCCTAAGCGTACCTTTCTAATGAGAGCAACACAGGCTGTGAACATCATGAAGTCTGGGAAAGAAACTGAATGTCGATGAAAAAATCAAAACAGCTTGATGTAAACTGCAGAAAGGGCTTTCCTGGTGGCTCAGTGGTAAAGAATCCATCTGCAATGCAGAAGATACAGGTTCAGTCTCTGAGTCTGAAAGATTCCCCTGGAGAAGGAAATGGCAACTCACTCCAGTATTTTCGCCTGGGAAATCCCATAGACAGAGGAGCCTGGCAGGCTACAGTCCATGGAGCAGCAAAGAGTCAGATACGACTTAGCGACTAAACTACAGAACAAACTGCAGCAATACCACTGAAGGGTTCTGCATGGGGTTCACGTAGCACAGTGGCAGAAGCACAGGTGTTGAGATCAGACCTGCTTAAGTGCAAATGCTGTATGACCGTGGCTCTATTACTTGACATCTCAGAATCAGTTTCTTCATCAATATGATAGGGTGTTAAGTCCAATCTCAAAAGGACATGGGTGATGCCACACACTTATTTCATAAGAATGATAGATACTATTATTTTTAGTTTTACTGTTGTTACTATTTCTACCATCTTGCCTAAAATAGAGCTATAGAACTGGGACTCGCCACTCAGCAGGTACCCCAGAAAATGGGACTGATCCAGAACCCCTAGCCTTTTTGCTGTCAGGCTCACATGTGGTATCCTAGCCTTACAGCTGAGAGGTCCATTTCCACACCAAAGCTACCCTTGACAGAATTCTGCTTTGAACCAAGTTTGCACTTGTCCCTGGAGACACGTAAAGGAGTGAGAACCACGGGGCTGATAATCACTGAGGGAAGAGACAGGAAACAGGCCTCTCCCTATGACATGTAGTGGAGAAGGGGTTGCAAGTGCAGCCAGGGCGTCAGGGGGAAGCCTGAGGAGGTCAGTGAATGCTTTCTGGAAGAGGAGAAGTCAGAAGGGTCTGCCTGCCTAAAGGTTGGCACCAGCTCCATTGTGTTTTGGTGCCCCAGCAGGTTCCTGTGGGCAGCCCCTTTCTCGCCTTAGTAAGGTCTTCAGATCCCAGGTGACCCAAAATTCATCATTCCTTCAAGAGTCTTGCTCACAGGATACTTGCAAATTTGATGAAAACTTGGATGATTTAGACTTAAGTCATCCTAGCCAAGAGCAGTGGTGAGGCAGGACTTGAGTGACGTGACAGAGCTTTGTAGGAAGCGCGGGACCGTCACTTGTCTTGCAGGCTTCCTGGTCTGCCACGCTGTTCCCTGGGTGCCTTGCCAGTTGCTGGAAGGTGCGCCATACATTTGGTACCCTGATTCTGGGTCAGGAGGAGGTAATAGGTCGCCTCAAAGAGAAAGTTCTCCACTCCCATGGTGCTCTTGACTTGGTGGGTTTTGCTGGAAGAATGTTTCCCATGACTAGGGCAGGTGCCTCCTATGCGAATCCTACAGCAAATCCCCCAGAAGTTGATTCCCCTCTCAGCTAGATCTTAGACATCTCTTCATGATGTTCCCAGAGAGGGACCTCACTTCCCTCTTCCTTCTTCCATTCCTTCCATGCCTCAGTGGGAGCTCAGGGTCTCAGGATAGCCAGGGCCTCTCCCAATGCACCCACACTGCTATGGCTGTGGCCACCCCCTCTTTATCCAGGGTCCCTGCTTCTCCTACATTCCTCACATCCTAGGATTTTGGCATCCTTCACGGTGAGTGAGTGGTCTGATGCCAGCCAGAGTCTGGGAAATGAGGCGTCCACCCCAGTTTGGGGTGTGGGAGGGAGTGGACAGGGATGGGGATGCAGCAGCAATCCCATTACTGGTTCCACAGGCAGCAATCGCCCCCTCTCCACATTCTCAGCATAGTCACACTGGTCAAATATTATAAAATGATAGAGTACAACATGCCTAAATACATCACTGATTTGCCAATAATTGGTATCGGTGTAGAAGTCTAACTGGCAGAGCAGCCACCCGAGGGATTGATTTTACTGTCTAATGGTTGAAAGAGATGTTATCGTGATTAATTAGGAGTCAAAAACAAATGCGTCTTCTATTAGATCTCCTGTGGCATTCACCGGAAAAAAATTCTACATGTGTCTCAAAAATGTTGGAACCCTAAAAGGACAGGGTGAGGAGGGAGCAGCCCATCCCTTCCACAGCCTGTCCTGCAGGAAGATAACGTTGTGAGCACTGGGCAAGCTGCTGGGAGTTTATCGACCAACAGGCAAGGGGGTGCCCATCTTTCTCTTCTTTCTAACTGCAGCCTTAAATTCAGAAATTAAAAAGAGAAGGCCACCACTGAATACAGAGCTTCCGCTGGAGTCGGTAGGGCAGCCTTCCTGATCTTGGCTGGATGTAAGTGTTCCACTTACCTTGCTATCCCCAAAACTGGTGAGCAGTCAGGTACAGGATTACAAAGGCACTCAGAAGCACCTACAGGATAATTTCCAGAAGTCATAGACAGAGTGCTGAATAATGTTATCCTTAAAGATGAAAGACATGCATATCATCTGTATGATGGCTGAATTGTGGTCGAAGAATACTTGTACAGAAAATCCCAAGGAATTTAAAAATAGAAATATTACTTGAGCATTTTTAGTGAACTTTAATGGAGAAGGCGATGGCACCCCACTCCAGTACTCTTGCCTGGAAAATCCCATGGATGGAGGAGCCCGGTAGGCTGCAGTCCATGGGGTCGCTCAGAGTCGGACAGGACTGAGCGACTTCACTTTCACTTTTCACCTTCATGCACTGGAAAAGGAAATGGCAACCCACTCCAGTATTCTTGCCTGGAGAATCCCAGGGACGGGGGAGCCTGGTGGGCTGCTGTCTATGGGGTCGCACAGAGTCGGACACGACCGAAGCGACTTAGCAGCAGCAGTAGCAGCAGTGAACTTTAAAAAAACATTCATTGACTTTAAAATACCTATTCATCCAAGATGATAAGCCATCATATGAAACAAAGCTATAATGAGGGTCTATTTTCTTTTGGATTTGTGAGCTAATTTCTAACAAGCAATCTACATTAGGTTGTTGGGTTTGTTTTTTTTTTTTTTAATTTTATTTATGATCTGAAATTTTCTCTGCTCTTAACTTGAGCACTATCTGAGTTAGTGAAGCTGAAAGTGAATCTACCTGCCATGTAGGTATCACAAAAGGCTGAATTATGAGCACACTGGAAAACATTGTGAGCTCCCTGTGCCAAAATGTAAGTGCTCTGCCATTCAGGAGCTGTTTGCCATTAGAGAAGGTATGTGACATCTCTAAACCTCTGCATTCTATTTGCTGTCACTGGGGTTACTCAACAAATATCTATTAACAAATATTTGTCAAACTTAGAGACTATAGTGAGATTCAAAAGTGCCTGGTCCCTGCCCTTATTGGAGCTTAGTGGTAGCTGGGTGATTTTAAATGGGATAGTGTATGTAAGAGGATTCTGAAGTCTGTGATCTGCTTACTAACTGTAATATAGTGTGTGTATATGTGTGTGTGTGTGTGTGTGTGTGTGTGTGTGTGTGTGTGTGTATAGGTGTATAGTAATCACTAGATGATTTCTGTGTTCATCGGGCCTGAGTTGAAGCCATCCCATCATCCCATGAGATGTTTATTCAAAAGTCTACACTACAGGTTCAAAAGACTGTCTGCCAAGTTAATTTCCTGAATTTACTTTTTTTTTTTTTTTTAAGGACATTTTTCCCACTAGGAGAATAGTGTTCACCTGCAGAACTCAGATTAGAGAACAAGACCTATGTCAAGGTCACCTTGATGAAGGCATCCCTCCCCTACAACTAAACAGAAAGTTTTTTTTTCTTTTTTTGCTAAGTGTCAGGACACTAGACTTACCTTAAATGCTTCCCCAGTCTCCTTGCCATTCTTCAATTTCCACATTAGGCAGATCAGATCAAACCAAATCTTGACCTGAAGTTAACTTTTCTCATCATCTGACAGTGCCTGGATGCCCACTTTGGGCTGGGTTCTGTACCATGGGGCAGGGACACAGTGGACTCTTCGGCCCTTGTGGAGCTCACTGGTTTATCAAAAGGCCCTCAGAGAAGTCCCCACTTTCTCCTTTTTAGGCAATTTTGAGGAAGAGGCACAGAAGCGAACCCTCAGCTGCTTGAGGATGAGGTGGGAACTTGTATAATCATCTTTCCCTGCTCCACCTGTTTCAGCCGCTCTGCACACTCAGTGAAAAGAATGGCCCAAGAAAGCTGCCCTCAGCACCACACAATTTATAGGCAGAGAGTGGTTTAAAGGAGCCAATTTTAAAAGCTTCATGTTAAATTTATGTGGGTTTTTCCAACGAGTTTACCAGGAGAAAAAATATATATATAGTGTAAAATGTCCACAGTTTAGCTATTCAATTATCCCCTTCTTCCTCATGGGGAAGGGACTCCACAATAGGAAACCCCTTTTCTCTGACCCACTGAAATCATTCACTGAAAATAAGAATCTCGAGTTCCTCCCCAAAATGCTGACACATTTATCAGACCTGCTCCTGGGCAGGCCAAACTGACACCCCCTCATCTATTCAAGTCTTACATCTTGGTCCATTCAGTGAATGGGCAGTGCCTGTGACAGCCATGGAAACTCACACTTTTCCTCCGATTATTATGGGATGTGTGTGTGTGACCATAGTTAATAGCAAGTGGCTTTTGATTCCAATGTGTTCCTCTTTTTGAGCAGAGTCAAGCCTAGCAACATAATTCCTCCACAGAGATCATTCATTTAAACATCTTTATTTCATGGAAGAGGAAATTGAGGCCTGGTGATGAAAAGACTTTTCCCAAAGTCAGCAAACAAGTAGAAGGGCCCTTAATAGGCCTGATTTCTGTGTCCACTGAAACCTCACCCATTCTTTAAGACCCATTTCAAATCCCACTTCTTCTAAGATACATTCTCTGGGCCTTTTTTGCCCCTATGTGGGCTATGCTTTCTCCTGTTTGTTGTCTGGCTGGCTCCTTCTCATCCTTTAGGACTCATTCTCAATGACCTTCCATCAAAGAAGTCCTCTGTTGTTACCCAATAAGGATTAGATTACAACCCCCCCCACACACCTGCCCCCCAGCTGTACCAGCTGGACAGTGAGTAATCCTGAAGTTTAATAATGATAGTAATGCTGGTATATAATGTGCTTAGGCGCTCAGTCATATCCAACTCTTTGCGAGCCCATGGACTGAAGCCCACCAGGTTCCTCTGTCCATGAGATTCTCCAGGCAAGAATACTGGAGTGGGTTGGGATTCCCTTCTCCAGAGGATCTTCTCAACCCAGGGATTGAACCCAGGTCTCCTGCATTGCAAGCAGATTCTTTGTCATATGAGCTCCAGGGAAGTTCCTGGTATATTATATATATATATATATATATATATATATCAGATCAGATTAGTTGCTCAGTCGTGTCCGACTCTTTGCGACCCCAGGAATCACAACACGCCAGGCCTCCCTGTCTATCACCAACTCCCGGAGTTCACTCAGACTCACGTCCATCGAGTCAGTGATGCCATCCAGCCATCTCATCCTCTGTCGTCCCCTTCTCCTCCTGCCCCCAATCCCTCCCAGCATCAGAGTCTTTTCCAATGAGTCAACTCTTCGCATGAGGTGGCCAAAGTACTGGAGTTTCAGCTTTAGCATCATTCCTTCCAAAGAAATCCCAGGGCTGATCTCCTTCAGAATGGACTGGTTGGATCTCCTTGCAGTCCAAGGGACTCTCAAGAGTCTTCTCCAACACCACAGTTCAAAAGCATCAATTCTTCGGCGCTCAGCCTTCTTCACACTCCAACCCTCACATCCATACATGACCACAGGAAAAACCATAGCCTTGACTAGACGGACCTTTGTTGGCAAAGTAATGTCTCTGCTTTTGAATATGCTATCTAGGTTGGTCATAACTTTCCTTCCAAGGAGTAAACATCTTTTAATATGTGTGTATATATATATATGTCAATTATATTAATACTAGTATGCATGTCATACAAGTGTGGGGGGTTAAAGTCCATGGCAGAGAGCCAACAAAGACAGATTTGACTTGCAGAAATCAAGGACAGGCTGGAACCTACAGACTGAACTGGAATAAGGAGGACAGCCGGGAGCCCATGTTGGTCTCTTACCTCTGACAGACTCTAGCTTTGAGGAGCAGTGGGCTTTAGGAGAAGCTAGCCCCATTTGTCAAGCTGGCGCTTCTTCCAGGCAATAGGAAAGCTGAAGTAGAAGACCCAGCAGGAGTTTGGGATGCTTTGAGCCCGGCCTCTGTCCCAGACCACTCAGAGGAGCCGACAGATAAATGACAATGCGTGGCCTCCACTGCCCTCCCAAGAGGAACGGAGCACATGCGCACCTCCACTGCCCTCTTCTAAATCTCAGACGGAATGTCTTGTGTGGCCCACATTAGCCTGAATCTGTGAAGGGGAAGGAATTCTGGGAAATGTTTCAGTGTGACTGAGTCCATACAATTGAAATTCACTGCAGTGTCCCCTCCCCCCGCCTTATTGAATTGGCGTCCATCAACAGCCTTTTCAGCTGTAAATAAAGACAATAGCAAATTACGGGAAGGTCCCAACGTACCTAAAATTGCCCTAAGAATTCCACAGTCTCAAAGGCCTTCTAAGATCTTTCTTGAAATAAGCCATGTCCAGTGACTTTCCTGCTCCAAAACTCTTATTTCACCCTTGTTCTCATCACTCTACTTTATATCTATAGGACAGAGTTCTTCTTTACTCAGTTTTTTTATAATAGTTCTCAATTTCTTCCAACCAAACTTTGTCTGGGAGGCAGGTTGGGGTTATGTAGCAGATTTGGATTTTGAGAGCTTAGTCTTGCCCAGGGCCGAAGTGGAGGGCCTTGAACTCTAGCCTCCTGACTTTCCTCCTGACTGGGTAACAACGCACAGACGAGCCTTTCTTTTCTGAAGTGCCTTTATCGTTTAAAAGGAGAATTCATTCTGTCGCCTTATTTTGGAGAGCACAAAACAGAGCAAAAGTCCCCGTGGCAGAAAATAAACTCAGTGGTAATTCCAAAGGGGAGTTGCCCTTTGTAACACCTTCCATCTTGGAAATATGTGACTTTCGTGTATACCTAATGCTTTGAGAAAAGACTCTACATGCCTGTTTATTGCATGTCATATCTTCCAAATTAGCAGGCGTGCTCCTAAAGCAAGAGAATCCCATTGCTGCTGGTGCCTCCTCCACATGTGTCACACACCAGGGTGCCTGCTTTTCAAAGCAACGCCTGATGGAGAGGGAATAAGGTGTCATGCCTCCAAAACAGTTTACTAAAATTGCATGCAGGAGAAACTTTAAACACAAGGATAATTCACACAATTAAACACAAAAGAGCTTTTGGATAAGAGGTGGCCAGGGAAATGATCCACCTTGCCTTTGAGTATCCCCCAAGTGACCCCCCAGAGCAGCTGTACAAAGCACAAAAGACATTCCCCCAGCTTCTGTATCATCACCTGAGCTGCACGCGGTTGATGGTTAAGAAGAGCTTGGCTAATTCAGTCAGCTTGGTTCTCTCTGCCCTGCTCTGACTGACAGGCCAGGCCCCTGCTCATCCCTGAAAACTAGCATCAGGGAATGACATACAGTTTGATAACATAAGATGCTTAGGTTTTTTGGCTCAAGTGAGATGTTCAGAGCTAATAGCCCTGTGAGCTGAGTTTTAGCTGCGATCTGCACCTTGAGATATCCGTTATGTCTGGCTCAGGAAAAAGGGGAAAGAATGAGAGCTTATTTCTAGAAAGGTTTCCGATGAGCAGCATTTGTCATTGAAGGGGAAGATGGGTATAATTAGCTTGTCAGTCTAGTTTGGGCTGAGCAGGCTGTCTCTGCTAAGAAAGATGGACTAACTGCCAGAGCCACTGACAGGCAGTCGATAGCGCAGCAATTAATGTCATAAATAATTCCAGAACCAATTACATCAAAATGGACTCGGAGCTTTAAAAAGGTACAGAATTCTCTTATTCTTCCTGCTAACAGCAAGAAACAGCTTTCATTTTTCTCTGTAATTACTTTTCATTGTATATAGCAATACAGCTGAGCTTTTTCTGTCCATATTTAAGCCTTGTCTTTCTCCCAGCCTCTTCCCCCACCGCCAGCCTCCCTCCTTCACCCCACAGGACAAGGCTGTTAAAGTCGATCTTCCCTGCCAGAGCAGTGGGGTGAATGTATAATCTTTTAACTTGGCTGTTGCTGGAGAACTCCAGCTACACCTAAATGATTAAGAGCCGAGTTTTCGAAAATGTCATGGACAATGACAGCCGAGTGCCCCAAACAATGGCATTTGGAAATGAAGACATTTGTGAAATAAATGGATTTGTCTTATTATTTTAAAGGTTGCTGTGACTTTGCTTACACTGAATTTATTGATTTCTTTTCCCCTTCTCCTCTTCTTCTTCTTCTTCTTCCCCTCCTCCTCTGTGTAGTTGCAAGCATAGAAGCCAGGCCAAACTATTCCCTCTGCTCTGCAAGCGCAATTCAATACCGCCCATGTGTGCTAATGGGCATTTTTTTTTTTTAAGACGGACGATCAGTCTCTTTAGCATAGCATTTTGCTTAAAAGCTATTCTCTTGAGCTGTCTCAACTCTTCGTCTCGTTCTCTGTGCGTTACAGCACATATGTAGATAACACAAAGGCTATTATAGCCATAATCGCAACGACATACCAGATACCACTGGTGCTAATGGCCTTTTTTTTTTTTTTTTTTTTTTTGCTCTAGCCCCATCAGTTGCTTCTCTGGCTGGTTTAGAGAAAGGAGGGGATTGTGGGAAAGCAAATTACTGTAGTATTCATTCACAGCTTTGTTCCTGGCCTGACAAACATTTCCAACTTTTCAACCATGGTGGCATTTGCTCCTGAGGGACCAGAGAAAATGGCTTATGAAGCTCCCACAGCTTTGAAACCGGAAACAGCTGCTGGTGTCGCTGGCAGTTTGCTGAGTGTGCTCTGGCTTTGAGCTCCTGCAGCTGACGGCTCTCCCTTTAGCAGGAGGTGTCACTGCGGTGAGTGGTAATTACAGCGCAAGATTTTAGAGGACACGGGATAATTAGGCAAGCCCGCGCAGGCATAAACACTGACATTTACCATATTAAAAACTGGCGATGTTGGCATTTTCCTCCCTCCTAAGACCACAACAATAGCAACCTCACCAACAAAGACACATTTTCAAGAGAACAAAGGGTCTTTGCATCTGGGGGATTTGGGACACCCAGTGTTCAGCAGTTGGTATGGGAGGGATTCTGCTGACCTCTTCTGAGAGGGTCTGGCTGAGGTTATGTGGCTCATATCCTACCCTCATAATCCTTGCCCCTGGATACACAATGCCGTATCCTAGGTTTGGATGATGGAGGGAGAGGTATATGTCATAAGTGCTACCATCCAGAGAGAACCTCTTGTCTTCCACTTCAGGTGGGGTATTGGTAGACTTTCCCCTTCACCTGGGTGGTTCTATGGCAATGACATTAGGTATATTTCCTGGCTCTTTGGCAAATGACAGGCAGGAGGAAGGTAGGAGACTTCCAACAATAGTCCTGTAAAACCAAACCACCTCTCCATGGGCTCAAGCTGCAGGGATGCTCCTCACTCTCCATCCCAAGTAGAAACAGAAGAAATGCCACCCTCCCAAAATTCAGTACTCCCTTGGGTCCAGCTGAAACCACAGGAGGGGTCCAGCCTGCTTCCACTTCTGAAGGATACCAGTCTGCTTTTAGTGTGATGCTGTAGAGCCAGGACCCATGTTTGAATCCTGGCCTGGCCATTTTCCTATTAAAGGACCCTGGGTAACTCCAATCTGCAGTTTTCCCCTTTATAAAATAACAAAATAGAACTATCTAGCCCATTGGGCTGTTGTAAGGATAAAAAAATATAGCTGTATATTTACAGCATTGTGCATACTGAGTTTAGTAAAATAATAGGAAGAATTTGGTGAAATGATTTATGGTTGTAGAAGTTCATTTGCCCAAAGTAGGGAACTGTGTTTGAGCTTGATTTTCCCAAGAAGAAAAACAGCTCAATCAAGTCAAGTGTCCTATGCTTGGGAGACGGAAGTGGTTAAGTGAGGAGCCCTGGATACTCTCTGGATGCAAGAATGGGAGAAATGTTTGGTTGGTGATGAAGTGGTGTGAATCTGATGTCACATCGGCTCCCTCACTGACCCTACAGATGTAGGGGAGGCCTTTCTTCAGGCTGAGACCAGATTCCAGCTTTTTGGATGAGAACTTCTCAACATGGTCTCTATTTTAAAACATACTCCTGACCATGGAGGCCTTCATGATATATCAGAACATTGGCTTTTTCTCTGGTGAGGGCTCAGGACCTGTATCCCCTAAAGTAAGTTGTTGGGAATGGGGTCATGGAGGCATGTGATCTGGAGGGAAAGGCACTGCGGATCTGTGGAAAGAACTGGAAGCCTTGATTTAGGTGACTGTGTGCTAACTGTATCACTCTGGACAAATTACTTCAACTCTCTGAACTTGAATTTCCTAACTTATCAATAGGAGAAAATAGCTTGCCTCCACTCACCAGTGCTGTGGGAAGAATACATGAGCCATCCCAAGTGAAACACCTGCCTATTAGATACTAAATCCTTTGCATATTCCCCTTCTCATCTGTCAGACACCTGGCCCATCGCTCAAGGAGTTTGTGAGGATCCGGTGTCAAATGTACGTAAATATGAAGTAATTTCTTGTTGTTATTATTCATGGTACCCTGAGGAGCTTTCTCTACGTGGCTCTTGCCTCTTCAGGATGTCTGACTCTGTGTTCCTTGTCCTGATGCTGGCAACAATGCAACCCTTCTGGGATAGCAGCAGCAACAGATGCTAGCAAGCTGAACTGGAGATGGGTCCTGCTCAATTAGCTGTATTTTCCAAATTCAAAATAAGCCCAGTAAATGTATTTCAGCTATTTTTAGATATAAAAGTTAGGCCTTAAGAGTGTTTTAGAAACATAAACATCAGAATTTCCAGAATCTTTTAATGACTTGTGAAAGTCACTTGTAAAAGGATCACATATTTTAAGTGGTAGCTCTCTTAGACGGTTTGGTCCCACTGAAGATGAGCATCTCCGCAGGAACTGAGCAGATGGTTCAGCACCCATCTGTACCAAGCAAGAGTTTGCTTGCACAGGGAAGGTCAAGGCAAGATTTGTGGTTAAGCCAATGAGAGTATGACCTATGAGCAGCTTTCAGCACTACGGTGGTCTCTCTGGATTTTGTCTAATATGGTCTCAAAGCTGTGCTCCCTGTGGGCTTCCTTGCCTTACTAATAGTTTTTGCTGGTGTTTGGTATCTTGGGCATCCATTCTTCTTCCCCTTTTTTCCTTGGCCTTAAAGAAGCTGAATTCTTATCTACCTTGTAGGTAGTGTGGGTTATTGGACAAGCACATAGGCTTTTGAATCAAACAAACTTGAGTTTAAATAATAAACCTGATGCTTTCTTAATCAACATTGTTGGACAAATTAGCCAATAGTTCTTAGTCTTGCTATTTCTTTCCTTTTCATTTCTTTCTTGTTTTCTCCTCTTGGTATAATGGGTAGAGTAATACCTGCTTCATAAGGTTTTAGGGTGGGTTACATAACATCCAACAAGCTAGTCATGAGAGTAGTAGCAAAATTAATATTTGTAAAGTCTTAGGCCAACCTTGCTCCAGCCAGCCTGCTCCAGGTGTCCGGAGGAGGCCACCCTTTCTGCTGGACAATGAAAGGCCTGCAGTCCGGGCTACAGCACAGCCTCGGGGTCATGGCAGCCCCCACCCCTTGGCTCCCCAGCCCCAGCCCCAGCCGCCTGCCTGGCCACCAGCCTCTAAACTTCACAGACCTGGGCTCTGACCCCAAGGGCCAGGTCCAGGCAGTGATAATAATACTAGTAGAAGATACTATGATTTACACTCTTACTCAAGTCACAGATAAAAATGATTGTAGCTAAAATCCCAATTCATTTTCTGATTTGAAATTCCTTTTTGCAATCACTGTAAAATATGCACAAAGCACCAGGCACACAGTAATCTGTGATTATTGGTTTCCTTATTGTTTGAACTAGAAGGTAGTCCTTAGGTCCTCACATTGAATTTTGGATTCACTTGAGACATCTGGATTCTATGTTGCACTCTCTTCCTCCCAAGGCACTTCCAGGGGGACAGATGACGTCTCAACACCGCTATTGCCAATGCCACTCTTGTGAATTGGGAAACAGGTTTGGTGGAGATGCTGGCTGTGATGTTCCCAAAGAAGCATAGAAGTGGGTGGAAAACTCTAGCCCAGGGTCAAAGATACTATAGAGTATTAGACATTTCCTAAACTCTTGTTTATTAGATATTCAGTAAGCTCTTGTTTGTTTTATTTTCTGTATAATTCAGAAAGTACTCAGAGCCTACTTCTGCCCCCACCCCCAGCCAGTATCTCTCTCATTTTTCTCATCATCCAAGTCTGTCCCTTCTTAATTCTGATAAAAGTTTGTCCTTCTTGGTATGTTCCAAAGTTATCAGTTCTTCTTTCCTCTGGATTGTTAAGACTGAGAAGCATAGGAAACTTTACATTTGTGTCTATTGATATATTTCTGCCTCTTGGAATAGTGAATGGAACTCAGTGAACAGAACTCAGTAAATATTTGTTGAATGAATGAATGAATGAATGGCTTTAACTAGAGCCCTTTAAAATTTGATATGCTCAGAGAGCTTCTTTTCTAAAAATGAGGAAAACCAAGTTTTCTAAGAAAAAACATAACCCAACCTCTGAAATTTCAGGTTAGATTTCATTCTCTCAAATGACCACGCTCTTTTCTTATCAGAAATGATTCAAGTGCCTCTACCTGGTAGGCTTTCTATAATCTTACACAGCTGGTGGCTGACTTAAAACCACATTGTATGTCATATATATTCCTAATTCTGAAGACTAATAGAAAAGGCATTGTAGATATCTCTTTGAATATAGATTCCTTCAACAAAGCTTGTGTCATCTATAGATTTGATAAGCATGACTTTGTTGTCATTATCCAAGTCTTTGTACAAGAAAAATATCAATACAAAAATTTTGAAAAGTTATCTTTTTGTGTCACCTAAGATATAATACTTATACATATAAGTATGCTAAGTATAAATATTACTTAATATGACTACTACCTACATAAATTTTCTGTGCTTCTTGACTAGGCAAAGGTTCACTTCTGTGGGGTTATTATTATTTTTTTAAGATGACAACTAACCCCTTCTTACCATCACCACCCATAAATAATCTCATAATAGTCCATCATAAATACATTTCTTTCTCTTCTAATAGAACCACCTCTCTGAATGGACACCCTCGAGTGACACTTGAGTTTATTAACCAATGAAAATATCACCACGAGCAGCACCCAAGAACAGGAGCTAGGGTATTATTGAGTAATGCGTCTGAAGAATGTAGGCATGGTAGTAAAGAGAGACAGCCTTTTTTTGAGCCTATCATTAATAAACAGAATGCAGAGATGAATTCTGGGCTTTCAAACAGTCTATCTCCCACTTCTTATTTGACCTGACTGTGCTGCTGCTCTTGGATTTCAACCTGATTTGAACACATACATTCAAGACTTAAGAGACATCTTAAAAACCAAACTTAGAAATTTTGTATTTCTTATACTGAAAAAAGACTGTGTCCAAGTTTGAAGAGTAAAGAAGATGCATTTAGTTGGAAGCTCTATTAAAAAGAGTAATAGATTCAGGGAAGTACAGAATGTTCACTCCTCTGGTCTTGCAGGGAGCAAACATTTTAGGCTTCTTATGACATAAGAGCCCTTAACCCAGAAGTATATAAAGCCAGCCATATGATCTTATAGATTGACTTGAACTGAATTTCTGTCTCTTATAGCTGAAAAAGGCCTAACACAGTATCAAATGGTTCCTTTTTCCGTTTAACTTACATTATCTTTCTTACTTCTATTCTCTTTCCTTGTTCAACTCATAGGAATATCTCATCCTTTACACCTTTAGGGAATTTGCCATCTCATTTGTCACCATTTCATATTTTATATTATTGATTTTTATGTAGTTGTCTGGTTTTTATCAATAAATTGCAAGTTCATAGAAAGTAAGATCCTAAACTTCTTTGAATTACACCTAGTATAACTTCTTTCCACACAATAGATGTTCAGTTAGTATTTGGAAATGAGAATGAATGGCAGACATGGAGAAATTCACATGCCATAGGGTTAATGAAGTTGCCACTCATTAATTCATTCATCAAATACTTATTAGATATTTACTGTATATATGGGAATGAACTTAGTCTGAAGATACATGTATTCTTCAGAAATGTTACAGATTCCCAGCATGTTGATCATTCAGGAGAAGATTTTGGAAGAACCACATCTAAGTTATCATTTCACATTCAAATACAGAATACAGCTCAGCCTACTGGACAGAATATAGATGCAAATTCCCTGTGTTTAATATCTGTCATTAAAATGACAGCAATAAAGCCTAAAACCCAAAAAGGGAAAATCAGCTGGGTCCTTATAGATTGTTGCAGCCAAGAGCAATAAAAACTAAATCAATCACAAATTGTGGCAATAGATAATTTAGCTGGGACTGGAAATTAAATGGAAGGACATTTCCAGCATTCAGCCCCATTTGTGG
Source organism: Bos indicus (assembly GCF_029378745.1). Lineage (NCBI taxonomy): Eukaryota > Metazoa > Chordata > Mammalia > Artiodactyla > Bovidae > Bos > Bos indicus. Next base: position 32,471,262 of record NC_091787.1, read on the forward strand.
GAGGATGAACATGCCCTCAGAATTCAGATGGACTTCAGTGAACAGTCAAGGGTGACTATAGGAGAAAGAAGAGAAAATTATTTAAATAAGATTTAAATTGCTTTGTTTCTTTATTCCTCCAAAGGTTGCCTTTGTTACTACACTGCAATATTTAGCTATCAAGATTTCTGACACACTGTGGGTTCCTTGGCATTTTAACCCTTGTTCAAGGAGAAGAAAGGCAGCTCTCCTGATAGTGGGCCTATAGTCTGGGCAGCTGGAGCCCAATCATCAGCTTCTTGATAGGGCTGGTTCTGGAGAAGGGATTTTTGGTACAGAAGCAAACATGTAGAGAGGTGAGGAGTACTCTTAGGAGCCAGGAGATCTCTGTTCCAGACCTGTTTCTGCCACGGTCAAGCACAGGTAGACAAATCTGGGCTTCTAAATTCTCACTGGCAAAGGGAAAAGATCTAACTCAGTGGCCTCTTAATGGTTAGATTTTGTAATTCCATTATTAACGATCAGTAGAAGTCCCAGTATCATGGCCTTGACCTTGAGAAGTTTGGCTACTAGACTGAGTGAATGCCTTGAGTTTAGGAACTCCTCCTCCCCACCACCCCAGAAAACATTACATCTAGAATTAATGGATGAATGAATGACCAATGGGCAGTCTACCGTTATTTGTGAATTGGCTCTCTAGTTCACCGCAGTATTCCCAGTGAAGGATCATTTTTTTTTTTCTTATTCCAAATACAGTATCACTTTTTCCTTTGGGCTGATGCAAGAATTTCTGCATTCATTTCCAATGTTTGCTGTCTCTGAAGGGGATTTCCATTGGATGTTAAGCCATCTTTTCTGATCCATCCAATATGGGCTATTGGCTTTGTATTACAACATGCAGGAAAGAGAGTCCAAGCCCTTTCAGGAGAAATGGATGGGGCTCAAGGGTATTCCAGCTACCTTTGAAGACCCTGAAGGCAATATTTTAAGGAACAAAATGCCTGCCCCCCTGCCATTGGCATGAAGAGTTGATGTAGGCCAGTCACGTAAATACAGATGAATGAACTTAGATGAACGTGTTACCTGTAAGGTGGGGCGTCCAAGTGACAGTGGACAGTGTCAAGAACAAGGAATGAAAAGGACGGAGTAGAGAGTGACTAGGAAGACTCTTTGGAAAGTGTCAGCTGATCAGTGGATTTTATAACCATGTTCAAGGCCATTCTAAAGGCCTCAAGAAATTTCTTTGGATATGAAAGTTAATATTTAGCGAACTATTGATAAAGGGACATGGATAGCTTCTTTGAACTTTAGGAGGGAAACCCAGTTTGGAAACAGAAAACAAGTTAAGCTCTTAAACATTCTGACTTTCATTTCTAGCATCAGGATTGTTACCTGTTTCTGGAACCCAGCAGGCTTTCTGTTCTTCCAGGACCCTGTTCTCTCTACCAACCTCCATACTCCTTTTATCCTTTTAAACTTCCATTTCAAGTTCTTTCTAAAGCAGAAAGATCTGCCAGATGTTCTCAGCCATCTCTTCACCACCTACTCACAGAATTTACAATAATGACAAATATTTGGGGAGCATAGCAGACTGAGTTAGGCACATTACGTGTATTACCTTAATTGACCCTATCAAGAGGAAAGTATACGTATTATCCTCATTTAAAAATAGGAAAGCTGAGGCTTAAAGAGCTGAAGCCAATTTTCCCAGTGGAGCTGGGAGTCAAAGTCATGCATCCTAAATCCGGGCCCACATGTTGAACCCACTACAGTACCGCATGACCTCTACTGTAATGATTAGAACTGGCCCTTCCGAAATAATCATTCACTGTTTGCTTTAGATATGGTTTTTATTTCTGTATCCCTGGAATGCTGTTTAGATCTCTTCTGCCAACCTGGCCCTAAGGTCTGTAGACCCATGCTCATGCCCCTGCCCTTCTTGCCACTGCCTCCTCTGTCCCCTCCGTTCTACAGTGAGAGCACAGTGACACCAGCATGGCAGGTCTCTCCAAGCCCGCTGTCTCCTTGGGGCCCTAATTAATTGCTTATTCAAGACCAATTTCCTACAGGATTGTCCTTTTGTCCACCTCCGTCTCTCTGCTAAGCTGTAAGAAGCCCAGGAGGCAATGTAAAATGATTAGTCCCCCTGTGTACACACAGCCTCAGCGCAGCTGGGCTGCAAAGCCAGTTTATTATCTTAAGAAGAGGATCTGGTTTAGCCTGAGTTTACATCTCATCTGCCTCCCATTCATTAGATGAGCTCTGGGGCTCGGCTTACATTGCATAAACTCAGCTGGTATGTATACAATGCCAGCAATATGGAGGAGGCTAACATGTGTTGAATACATCTACTGCATCTCAGGTCTCTGAAGGTCACTCACTAAAGTAATATATGGTGCTAGTGTTGGTGGCTGAAGGTCAAGTCATCTTGCTTTTCATAATGCATAAACCTGAAACTCACTCAGACACCAATCATATGACCTAAACCTTGGAACAAATATTTTACTAAGTAAATCAGTGAGCATGCTGGCATTTCTATTAACCTTCAATGCACTGCTGACAGAAAATGAATAATGATAAATAATAACTCAAGCCTGTAAATCATGCTTAGCATCAGAAGCAAGAAAAAATGCTCATGTGTGCTACCATCTGTTAGGAGGAGAGCAGCAGGGACTGGAGGAGAGGGGTGGGAGAAGAGAGAGCGGGCTGCTAGTGGCTGGGGTAAGCACCTTTTGGATTCAATAAACTGACCCAGGAAGGGTAAGCCACTCAGAGCAGGATTGATGGCTTAAGAAAAAATCCCTTTTCCTCCCGTCTTCTGTTTGATGGACATCAGTTCTTGACTTTGATCTGCCACCCTTGGGTCTTTCCTCTTTTCCCCATCTTCTGCCTCATTAAATCCATTTCCACTTTACCCACTAGGTTTCGGGCCATTTATAAAGGAGCCCTCTAATTAAGCAAAACCCTCTTGGTGACACTCCTCTCTTCCCCTCCCTGCATCTCAGTTATAGCAATTGGTTTTCCTTGCCCCATGGGCAGGAGTAGAAGCTGAACCGTTGCCCCCAGGTTGTCGCCCTTCCTTATAAACACCTTTGCAGAAGGAGGTCCCAGGCAGAAGGGCCTCCAGCCTCCCAGCCCAAAATGGTTTACTGTGATTCCAAACAATTTGACAAAACCCTAACCTGACCCCTAGGTCTTTACATGTGAAATGGTAAAGGCTCCATGAAACATTCCCCCTGTAGGGAAACCCTCAGTTCATTTGGATGGGGAAGTTCTAGAAGCTGATGCGTGGCACCGAGGGAACCTCTTCCTGGGGCTTCATTTGCTCTTCTCTTTCTTTCAGTGGAGCCAACATTTGCCAATTTATCATTGCCTTCAAATGCATTCTGACCAAGAAACACACAAAAGCATGGTCTATGTTCAAATGTCTTGGAATAAAAATCCCCCCTTATCATTTTCTGTGGGCCCTGACCCTGGATTCACTGAGAAGCCTGTCTCGAGATCACACTGACCCCTTCTCTTTGCCTTATGACCCCAGCCTGCCCAGACAACAGGCTGCTAGAGAGGAAGCCAGGACTTTCAACAGACTTTCCATCTCAGACCCCATGTTTTGTTCTCCAAGAGAGATGGGGAGCAGCCATGCCCGCAAGGGTGCCAGCTCATTGGGTTGAAAAGGATATTACTGAGCATAATGTGTGGCCCTGGAGCTCTGTCCATGCTGACTGCTTTGTGAGTTAAGTGTGTTCTTCTTCTTGGGAATTGTATAATCAAAGAGAGAATGCTTTCCTTTTACTGTCTGAAACATGAGTCTTCTCTGAATGCCAGTAATTTGAAGTCTTTCTGTACCCCTCATCAGAATTATGCTAAGTGATAATAACCCAGAGAGTGTAAATGGAAGAGAAGTAGTGCTAGTTGCTCATATCTGCCTTGGCCTTTCCTTTACTAGCTGTTGGATCTGTTTCCCCATTTGGATTTGGGGCCTCAACAGCGAATCGGCAGAGAAATGCGGCCAAAGAGCACTCAGTGTTCAGTGGGAACTGCGCTGTGAACTCCCCTCCACACTGAGTAACTGTGGGCCTCACCCTCTGGGCCTCAGTTTCCCTTTCCATTAAATTGTGAATTTGTGTTATAGGTTCTCTTATCACTGTCTTTTTGCCCTCCCTTTCTTTTTATTTCCTTACTGTCCCCATTTTTTTAATTAGAGGGGAAAACATGAAAGAAAAAAATGAAAGGAAAAGCAGAAAATTAGCATTTTCTTGGCTTCACATTTCGGTTATTAATATTGCAATTTGGAGTAATGAAATTCACAAAATGCAAGAGGTTTAAGGTTTTCCTGGAGGGGTGAACTCCATCTCATAGTATATGGCTGGAATTTCAAGGTAAGGTTCATTATGCAGAATGCACAATGCGGGCAAGCTAACAATGCCATAAACCCTTCACTTTTGCATTTCTTGACTTTAATGTTGCATTACTGTAGGTTTTGAGTTTTAATATGTTGTATAAATACAGAATACCTATTTGTAAGTATAGGCACCACGCAAGGGAGGATTTTTCTGTTTTAAATCTCAGGCTTTGAAAGCCCAACTGTGTTTGCTCTCTGCTTGACTTTGTTAGAAAGCAGGTGGGAGAAAGTAGGGCAGGGTGAGTTACCTAGGAACAATCCTCATTTATGTCCAAATCCATTATGAAAGGCAGAGCCTTGTTTTTTACCCTCACTGGAGTTTGCAGAAGATTTAGTAATGGAGACTGGAGGCTCGTGGGAGGGGAAGCATCAGGATAAAGGAGAGATTCTGCTTGGCTCATCCCTGGCACCTGCCCAGGCCAGCCCTTCCTTTGGCTCTGCTGATCATCAGTGCCAGCTCCCTCTCTTGTCGTCTCTCCGATTAATGATGTTGTTCCCACTGAGCAGTGGGTGGAAGTCTCTGGGCAACAGAGAAGATGAGAGTAGTTGCACAGTTTATCTCTAGCAGAGGACATGGTAAATTCCCTGTACTTTACATGGCCCATCAGTGAATGGGGGATGGATGTTCTCCAGGGGATAATGTTGGGTTCCCACTGTCAAGGACCTCCCAGGCCCTCAGCCAGTCTGACTAGGTGCTCTCCACCATCAGAGTCACCAAAGGGACTACTCTTTTCTCTGTTAGGGGACATAGTCAGTCTCAGCACTCATGGTTGTCTGATGGGAGGCCCTGTGACCCATGGCTGGGCTCCTATTGATCTTATTGGGCATGGACTGAGCTGGGAAATAGATTGATATTATAGGAGAGACTAATATTGTGGAGAGGCAGGATTGGGAAAGAAAGCAGAAGTCAACTTTCAGAACTCAAAAATCAAATGATTTATACCCCAGGACTTCATTTATGAGCCCTTCTGCAGGACTCACCAATCTGCCCGGAGCACCATTCTGATGCACGCCATGCCCCTAAGGTGACAGCATCTCAGCATTGTACGTGCTTGAAGCCAAGGGAGGCCCTCAGGGTAACATAGCTCTTCTCAGATCTTTTCTCCTCTAAACTGCCACAACCTTAAGGCCTGTGCCCCTTCTAAGATGCTTGACACCTTTTACTCTGCCTTGACCATTGGTTTACTCTGTCTCCTCTACTTTCCTTTGAGGTAAGATTTTCTCATGTCATAATCAGTCGACTCAGCGTTTATGGCATCTACCATATGCCAGATGCACTAATGGGAATGAACCCATCTGCCAATGCAGGAGACACAAGAGACTCAGGTTCAATGCCTTGAAGTAGGAAAAGGCAACCCACTCCAGTGTTCTTGCCTGGAAAATTCCATGGAGAGAGGAGCCTGGCAGGCTACAGTCCATGAGGCCAAAAAGAGTCAGACACCACTGAGTGATTGAACACACACACACACACACACACATACATCATGTTCCAAGCCCTTGGTATCTATTATATCCATTTAATAATACATAAGACTATGGTCCTTGCCTTCAAGAAAGGATATTACATGAGTAAGCGTGCTCACTCTTTGGGATGGTGCTGTGATAAATAAGCACACACAAAGGGAGAAGAAATTCTCTCTGCCTCAGGCAGTGGAAGCTTGGAAGAGTGAAAGTACATTCAGGGAATGCCAAGCAATTTACTATGATTGTTACTTAGGACTAAAGGGCGGTCCCAGTGAAATTGAGATTGAAAAGTAGGTTGAGGCCTGGAGGTCAAGGGCATGTCTATGTCCTTGCCTGCTACTGCTACTGCTAAGTCACTTCAGTCGTGTCCGACTCTGTGCGACCCCATAGATGGCAGCCCACCAGGCTCCCCCGTCCCTGGGATTCTCCAAGCAAGAACACTGGAGTGGGTTGCCATTTCCTTCTCCAATGCATGAAAGTGAAAAATGAAAGTGAAGTCGTTCAGTCGTGTCCGACCCTCAGCGACCCCATGGACTGCAGCCTTCCAGGCTCCTCCATCCATGGGATTTTCCAGGCAAGCGTACTGGAGTGGGGTGCCATTGCCTTCTCCGTGTCCTTGCCTAGAATTGCACATTAAAGAAAAGAAAGAAAGAAAGTGAAGTCGCTCAGTCCTGTCTGACTCTTTGCAACCCCGTGGACTGTAGCCCATCAGGCTCCTCCATCCATGGGATTCTCCAGGCAAGAATACTGGAGTGGGTTGCCATTTCCTTCTCCAGGGGATCTTCCCGACCCAGGGATAGAACCCAGGTCTCCCGCATTGTGGGCAGACACTTTAACCTCTGAGCCACCAGAATTGCACATTAACACTTGATTACTGCAGGACTGGAACTAGAGGCCTGGGGGAGTCTACATCTGGAGAGTCTTCATGAGACCAAGCCTGGGTCTTCTAGCATCTGCAGCCAAGCCAGGGCTACTGCAGTTAGCAGACTTATATGGGTGCTCTGAGGTCTACCTGCCACATTTTGAAGAGCATGCAAAATCTCCCCTTTCCTGAAATACTTTTCTATCTCAAAACTCAACATCGTTGGTATTATTCATGTGGGTTCAAGTATGGTGTTCTGAAGGCATAGGTTAAGCTCCAAATATTTCACCTGGTGAAGACAACATGTTTTGATGTTACTTGTCATGAAAACCTGGGACCATTTCAGAATCACAAACCTAGCAGGCATCTCAGAACATCTGGAACTAGAAGATACTAAGTCCATGATAGAAGCCCTCTTGAAGGGAGTAGAAAAGTGGTTCTAGAAGCAAAGGTTACTCTTGTCCCGACCTAGAACAACCTAGATTCTCTCAGAGCTCTTCTTTCCTAAGTCAGAACTGAGGACTTCCACTAACCCACCTTGAGGTATGTAAGTCAGGATTGAGGACTTTCACTAAACCATGTCAGGACATGTGCTCTTGTATATTTGTGCTAAAAGGAAGAAAATTACCCTCTCTGTGCTAGGATACAGTGGTGCCAGCTGATACATTAGCATCCTGATCTGACATGGCTGTCAGAAAAATTATCCATGACCCAGAAAGGCCACACTAAAGGTGATTTATCCCCTTACTTGGCTTTGGCTGAGCTCTCCCCAGAGAAGGCCACACCAATTAGGCAAAAAATAAGGCAAATTGTGTGTGTTGTAATGCCTGGTGTTGACTGCTAGCTACCCCAGAGAGGCTTACAAATTAATTTCCTCATCGTATCCTTGTTCTGAAACCAGTTCCAAAATGGAAACCTCAGCACTTTATCTTCTTAATCTCTTATTCCCTTCTCATCCACTTTTTTTCAAAACAAAATTAAATCATTTAGCAACGATTTTAATAAGCACTAAAAAGTGTAATGAACCAGATAATGAAGAAGAACTCATATTATTTTCTTTATCTACTTTGTAGTTAATTTATTTTGTATGTTTCCTTTGCATGCCTCTTCCCTGAGAGGCTTTTCAACATTAGGGTTGTATTGTAGGTAAATGTTTCATTTAGTTGCACTGAAACCTCATAAAAGAAAAAAAAGAAAAAAATCCAGATTTGAAAACTGGATGGACTCCTGTCCAGATCACCCAGGACAGGATTTCAAAGCTTATGCCCGGGACATAGTGCCCCCTTTTGGGACTTGGTGTCACTCAGGCCCCAGTGAATTCCCTCTCAAGATCAATCCAAATATTGGTCCCTCCTGAGACTAAGGAAGCCATGCTAATTTCTACTTTGAGTGTGAAGTACAGTTGGAATAAGAGGTATGGCCCATGCTGGACTGGACTTCTCCTAGTCTAGAGTTATGATCCTTGGTTGAGAGGGTCCAGACTAGGATGTAACTGAAGCTACAGGATCCAAAGTCCAGGCACTCCTGTCTCCTAGGAGTTCTTCCACATGGCTGAGCATCATTTGCCCATTCTCTGTAAGATGCTCATTACTATTCCATAACCCATTAAGCATGTAGATTAGGTAGGGAAATTAGGTGGGTATTCCTTTCAGTGGCTCCTCATAGGAATGGTCCAGGTGATGGGACAAGCAGAGTGGACCACCTAAAGACTACTTCTCTGACACTGCATCCACCTTGCTTACAGCCCCCAGAGTGAAGTAGACCAGCCAACCTGGGGATATTAGACAGAATGGATAGTACAGAATATACACAAAAGCCATCTTCCCCCACCCCAAGTACAGAGTATTTCCGTTTAAGTGAAAAGAAAATACAAGTGTATTTGTTAAACCCAATCCCCAGGTTTGAAAGCGTGTAAAGGAAGGTGGGAAGGGGGGAAAAATAAGAAAAGAGGGAAAAAGAAAGAAGGAAATTCACTTATTTAGTTGCACATCAGGACATTTTAGAAGGAAAAATACATCTATTAAATGGCAACAAGCATGATCCAGATGGCTCAGTGGGTAAAGAATGCACCTGCAGTGCAGGAGACACGGGTTCAAATCCTGGGTTGGGAGGACAGCATGGCAACCAACTCCAGCGTTCTCGCCTGAAGAATACCATGGGCAGAAGAGCCTGGTAGGTCACAAAGAATTGGACATGACTGAAGCAACTGAGCGCATGACCCTAATTGGTTTAACCTTGAAGATGAGATTGAGGATGAGGTTCCTGGAGACTGTTTAGAGTTTAGGATTACTAGCCTCTGGGAAAAAAAATACAGAAGGAAAAGGGATCAATGGTGAGAGATATTTGCCTCCCAGAGAGGCAATCTGGGGGTATGTGTGAGGAAGGAAATTCCTTCCTACACAGAAGGTATCTGTGTAGGAGGAGGACCCTTAAGCTTCTGGACTCTAGGGAGAAGTATGGACTGAATTATAGATAAGTATTACTCAGCTCTCTCCGAGTCCTTCATGGAAGCCCAGGGTGGAGCAGAATGAGTTGTACAACCTGGCTGTGAACCCTGACTTTCCCATTACTGGCATGGTATTTCTCAGGGCCTCAGTTTCCTCATCTTCACAGTTGATATGAAGATTGGGCCTATCACATGGGTAGCTCACCGGTACCACTTGGAATAAAACTCATGACCCAGGACTGTGAATGCCGGCAGGTCCTCACAACCCCTGGGGCTTCTGTAGATGCTTCCTGTGGCTCTGAGCCCGTTCCTCTCACCCACCCCTCTTGCTTTGCTCAAGCTCTCCTCCTCCCCTGCAAACTCCTGATGTCCTCGGCTCTGTGCTAACAAGGGGTTTTCGGGATCGGGGATTGATTAAAATGTAGTGGCATACCCTCATTTTGCGTCACCGCGTGTGTGACTAATAGCCATGGAATTCATGCCACAGATAAATAATTGGCCCTTCAGCCATCTTCCATGTCTTCAGAGACGCGCAGCCATGATCTATCACAGCCACAGACATCTCAATGAGCATCATCTCTAGATCATAATAGATCATGTTACATTTGTATATGCTCAGGAACATAATTTACTATTAAACAGGGCCAAGATCAGCTCCAAAGAAATTATCCTTCCGCAGAAGCGGACTCTTCGACTGCATTATATGCACGATACGCTTTTTAAAATATTAATTATATTGTAAACTAAAGGTTTACTTTACCTATCATAAATCTGAGTGTCTCTTCTTTCTGTGTGCCCAATAAATATACTTCTCATCAACTTTTAATTATGTTGTTTGCATTATCCTGTCCTGAGGATGAGAGGGCATGCTAAATCATGGCCTTCTAATGTGGACCGCAGCATAAGTTTAGTTAATTAAACCATATATTTTATTAGTTCTTGCACCTTCATCTTGTAAAACTATGCATTATTATGCTGAAGGGGGGGGCATAAAATAACACAGCAAGGGTGTTTTTATGATTGTTGTTGTTATTATTAGTAGTATATCTGGAGAGTCAGATAATTTAGGAAAAGTTGAATTGTATTATGTCTTTATGGTCCTGCTGCCCTCTGGACTCTCGCCATACTTTCTTTCTGAAAGGTGGACATATTATCAAAAGGCCAGGACGCAGTTTTGAGATCAATTCCAGACCTGAGGATGAAACTTGAGCTTGTGGGATACAAACAAGGCAAAGAGCAGCTCCCCAGATAGACTCATCCAACCCAACTCTTCTCTTCCTTTATTTTGTGCCTTTGGGCAAATGACCTTTGATATGTAGGAGCATTTCTCTCTTTAATTCACACAGAAAAATCATAGGGACTTAGAAATATTAACAGTTCTCGTTCCAGATTTTAGAGAGGTTAGCCATGGCTTCTAGCATGGATGTCTGAGGCATCCCTAAAGGTAGGAAGCTTGAGAAGGAGATGAAGCGATAGAGATCCAAAGCCCGATTGGGTGATATTGAAGGTATGCCTCTGTACTATAGGTCAGGAGTTGCTGATAAGTAGAAGCTTAGGAGCCAAAAAAAATTGAGTTGAAATCTTGCTTTGCCATTTACCAGCCAAGTGACCAAGAAAATAGACATCTGACTCCAGACTCAGTTTCCTCATCTGCAAATGGGGTGCATAAAACTACCCCTTAAAATTATTGTGATGAGTAAGGGAGCTATGTCAAGGGTTTGACATAGTGCTGAAACATGTGTAATAATTGGGTTACCTGTTGCTGCTACTGCTGCTTCTACTCTTATTGTTGATATTCCCGGAATCTGTTAGGTCTGATGAGTGGCTGCACAGCCTTGACCTGAGTTGCAGGCCCAGGGGACCAAATCTGCAGCGTCAGTCAATGGCTGTACCATAACACAGCTTGACCCAAGCCGCTCTTGAATGAAGATGGCTGGCGCTGATAGCTAAAACTCTTGTTTCTGGCAAATTCTCTATGTCCTCTCTTAAGCCCATGTTGACCACTGATTTGCATTGTCCTGTAAGGTTCCAATTGCTCTGTCAACCATCCCTTGGCTGCAGACCACTGTCTGTAGTCATTCTCCTGACTTTCCCATGGAGACATGCATCGCCATCCTCTTCTCTGCAGGAGTAGAGGCGGGCCTGCTCAGAGATGCAGGGGGCTGCCACCCCATTCAACAGAGAAGGTCCCTTTCCATGCTTGCTCCTTTATAACCAACTCCAAGGAATGTGTTGCCTTTATCAGCTACCACATTCTCCTCCCCTCTCTCCTACCACCAAAAAAGTAAATAAAGAGCAGAAGCAAGATCTGTTTTATTTCAACTTTTAAAAGCCTTTGAAGGCACAGCTATTTGAGAACATTTTAAAAAGTGTTTCGTTACTTAACTGCTGCTCAGGTGGTGAAGCCCCCCTCATTCTTCCCACAGGGAAGGGAAGAAAGGGAGGTTGTGTTTTATGGTTGGCTCGGGCTTTTCTCCTACCCAACCCCCCCAACCCCCAGCTGGAGGGCCCTCCATTTGCACTGCCCTCCAGGCCAGAGTCCTCAGCAGAATGTGCAATAAACAAAGGCAGTGAGTCACAGCAAAATGGCCAGGGTTGACTGGAAGAGCCTTTGCTTGAAGCTCCCTCCCCTGCAGGAGTGTGGGTGGGGACCAGGGCAAGGAATTCCCAGAGGAAGACTTCTCGCCTATAATGGATCCCATATGCCCAGGGCTGAGTTCTGATATTCTCCAGTCCTGAAGCACCTAGGCTTTGATTTTTATTTTATTTTTGGATGGATGGAGGGATAGAATCACTATGCTTGGGCCTCAGATCTCAAGTCGACTGTTCGGCATTAAATAAAGCATTAAACACAAAGGTGCATTTTTTTCCCCCCAGTGTGCCTGTGTGTGGTCTCACCTCCTCCTGCTGCCCTGAGTGGCTCTCAACTCCCTTCCCTTAAGACTATCTTTATCTACCTGTTTTAAAAATTGCAGAGAGGTTCGTGCTCTTAACTATGAAAATGTCACTTGCATTTCCCTCATCTAAGGACCCTCAAGGGCAGTTGACACTTTCCTCAATGTATCTTCCTGTGGATGGGATAGAGCTGTGAAGAGCAGAGGAAAAAGTGGAAGGGAAGGGATTTCAAAGGAGGTCTCATATCTAAGAGTCAATGATTCTAGTCTAGTCAAGTAGCTGAGAGAATGAAAATTAGAGAATTTTTTGTGCCTTGAACTAAATATTACATAAGCTTATCCCCTTTTTGTTGCTATTTTGTAGAAAGGAAAGCAAAGAAAGTTAGAGCAAGATCTACCCTGTTGACAAAAAGAAATTTTCAACTATGTTCTAAAAATCTGTAATGTAAAAGGCCAAGCAAGGGCTCCCCAACTCTATTTTTTTAAATCTAATGTCAAGTTCACACTCCTTGATGGGTATAAGGAATTTCAGTAATCAGTGGCTACAGGCAGGGAACTTCTGAGAAGACATAAGCTTGAATCATCATAGACTGAATCCATTGACAAATCCAAGAGGATCCGGATGGAGCACAGACCTGGAGCAATTTGTGTTTGATCTGATGGACTCCTTATCTCCGTCAGGACAGGAGGCTTTGCAGGAAAGCAGAAGCCAAACTAAATTCCAGATGGAGAGGAAATCCAAGTGTCACTCTGGGATGCCGATGATCTGGTTTAGTCATTAAGAATGCCACAGCTAACAGAATGCTTCAATCTGAGCCGTTAAGAATTTACTAGTTTTGTCTCTCAACCCCTACTGCAGGAGACCCCTGAACCTTTATTTTCCTTCGAGGCTGTCCTGGGTTTTCTTCTTTAACATTGTCCCTGATTTATGGTATGTCCACATTTCCCTGGATAGTACCATCTTTTGAGTTATACATCATCAGGGTGACTCATTGTGATGATGTATGGCCCCAATACATCATCAGAGCTCCTTGCTCTGCCGTTGCACTAATGATATGTTAGTGTAATACATCTCCGGGCTGAGCTGCAGCTGTGATGGATGGTGCTGAGGGTGATGGGAGCCCATGGAGAGGGGACTGAGGAGCAGGCTCTGGGTAGGAACAGGAGGAAAATCAGTCAATCCCAAGTCTGCCTTCTTTCCTGGTACCAGTGCCCATATTGAATTTGTACTGTGATATGCATCCTGCAACCTTAAAGAAACACAGAAGCATGTATTATCTGCAAAAGGAGTGTTGGCTCAGAGCTCATGCACCCTAGAGGTACCTTAGAGGTTTTATCTATATACACCACCTAATGAAGAGGTAGGTGTTGTTGAATTGAGGTGTCTGTTGAATTGAACTAGGCAAAGAGGAGCAAAACTGAAGGTGAGCTCTGCAATAAGAACTTTTTTCCAGCAGGAGGGAAGTGAGTCCTTACAGAAGAATGCAGCATCAGAAAGCTGCTACCCTTACTCGTAACTCCCCAGTGGAGTTTGGATGGGACTGCTCTGTGGTTTCTCAGCTGCTTTTCTCTCTGCCTTGTTGTCAGTGCTTATTCCTGCCCGGAGCTTCTGACTAAGCTGTAAACTGTTTGCTTTAAGGGAACTTTGAAGCATGAGTGTTTGTTGGTGGACGGACCCAAGTGCTGGACTGAACCCATGTCATCCATTAAATAGCTGGGACTCAGTTTCCTTATCTGTAAATAAGATTAATAATATAACTCCCTAATGAGTAAAATAAAAATAACACAACCTCTTTTTGAGAGTTGTTGTGAGGGCTGTGGGGTGAATAGCTCTAAAGTGCTAGAACAGAGTATGGAATACATATTCACTAATGTTAGCTGTTACTACAACTACTGCTGAATTCCATGTCCCACCTGCTACAATCCTGTGTATTCTCTTACTTGGAAGATGTCAGTGTACATTAACTTATTAAAAGAGCTGGGGGATTCTGCAGTTAAGAAAATGAAATGCTACTCTAATTCTGATGGGCTGAGTACTCTGACAAATCCCCCTGCTAAAATACACCTAGAGTAGGGAAAATTACAACTAATACATATTTTTTGAGCTGAAATTCACATAACAGAAAATTAGCTATTATATAGTACAATTCAGTGGCATTTAGTGTATTTCTAGTGTTATATACCACCACCGCTATCTAGTTCCCAATTTTCATCATCCCAAAAGAAAAAGTCTGGATTCATTAAGTAGTCACTCTCCAATTCTCCTCTTTCCCATTCCCTGGCAACTACCAATCTCCCTTCTGTCCCTATGGACTCAACTATTCTGGATTTTTCCTATAAATGAGTCATATGATAGGTAACCTTGTGTGTCTGACTTCTTTCATGTAGCATAATACTTTTGAGGTTTATCCCCTTTGTAGCACGTAATGGTACTTGTTTTCAAAAAATTGAAATTTAGTTGATTTACAATGTTGTGTTAGTTTCAGATATATAACAAAGTGATTCAGTTGCACAGATATATATACATACATATGTTTATATTGTATATGTATATATATATTCTTTTAAAAATTCTTTTCCGTCTTAGGTAATTGAATATAATTCCCTATGCTATACAGTAGGACCTTGTTGTTTATTTACTTTATATATACTGGTGTGTATCTGTTAACCCCAAACTCCCAATTTATTCCTCTCTCCCACTTCCATTTTGGGAACCCCAAGATTGTTTTCTTTGTCTCTGAGTCTGTTTGGGTTTTGTAAATAAGTTCATTTGTATCATTTTTTTAGAGTAAACATATAAGTGATATCATGCGATATTTGTCTTTGTCTGACTAGGTGATAATTTCTAGGTCTACCCATGATGCTGCAAATGGCATTCTTTTTTTATGGCTGAGCAATATCCCATTGTGTATACATATCTTTACCCATTCATCTGTCATTGGGCATCTAGGTTGCTTCCATGTCTTGGCTATTGTAAATAGTGCTCCTTTGAACATTGTCATGCATGTTTCAAATTAGAGTTTTCATGTTTTCTGGATATATGCCCAGAGTGGGATTGCTGGATCATATGGTAACTGTCATTTTAGTTATCTAAGGAGCATCCATAGTGGCTGCACCAATTTGCATTCTAACCAACAAGGATCTACTATATTGCATATGGAACTCTGCCCAATGTTATATAGTGGACTGGATGGGAGGGGAGTTTGGGAGAGAATGGATGCATATATATGTATGGCTGAATCCCTTTGTTTTTCACCCAAAACTATCACAACACCATTAATCGGCTATATCCCAATACAAAATAAAAAGTTTTTATAAAATATGGTATATATGTCAATGCTGGGGCTTCCCAGGTAGCACAAGTGGTAAAGAACCCGCCTGCCAAATCCAGGAAACATAAAAGTCACGGGTCCAATCCCTGGGTCAGGAAGATCCCCTGGAGGAGGGCATGGCAACCCACTCCAGTATTCTTGCCTAGAGAATCCCATGGTCAGAGGAGCCTGGCGGGCTATAGTCCACAGGGTCCCAAAGAGCTGGGCACGACTGAAGCAGCTTAGCATGTATGTATGCGTGTCAACCCCAGTCCCCAGTTATCAGCCTCCCCTCTTGCTGCCCATGTGCTTGTTCTCCAGTCTGTGTCTTTATTTCTGCTTTGCAAATGAGATCATCTATACCATTTTTCTAGATTCCACATATATGCATTAATACATGATATTAGGTTTTCCTCTTTCTGACTTCTCTCTGTATGACAGTTTCTAGGTTCATCCACATCTCTACAGATGACCCAGTTTTGTTCCTTTTGTGGCTGAGTAATATTCCATTCTGTATATTATTCTTTATCCATTACACTACTGATGGACATTTAGGTTGCTTTCATGTCCTGGCTATTCTGAATAGTGCTGCAATGAACATTGGATTGCTTATGTTTTTTGAAACTATAGTTTTCTCTGAGTACATGCCCACTAATGGGGTTGCTGGGTAATGTGGTAGTTCTATTTTTAGATTTTTATGGAAGCTCCATATATTCTCCATAGTGACTGTCCCAGTTACATTCTCACCAACAGTGCAAGAGGATTCCCTTTTCCTTATACCCTCTCCAGCATTTATTGTTTGTAGATTTTTTTTAATAATGGCGATGGTGACTGCAGCCATGAAATTAAAAGACACTTACTCCTTGGAAGGAAAGTTATAACCAACCTAGATAGCATATTCAAAAGCAGAGACATTACTTTGCCAACAAAGGTCCGTCTAGTCAAGGCTATGGTTTTTCCAGTGGTCATGTATGGATGTGAGAGTTGGACTGTGAAGAAGGCTGAGCGCCGAAGAATTGATGCTTTTGAACTGTGGTGTTGGAGAAGACTCTTGAGAGTCCCTTGGACTGCAAGGAGATCCAACCAGTCCATTCTGAAGGAGATCAGCCCTGGGATTTCTTTGGAAGGAAAGATGCTAAAGCTGAAACTCCAGTACTTTGGCCACCTCATGTGAAGAGTTGACTCTGATGCTGGGAGGGATTGGGGGCAAGAGGAGAAGGGGAGGACAGAGGATGAGATGGCTGAATGACATCACTGACTCAATGGACATGAGTCTCAGTGAACTTCGGGAGTTGGTGATGGACAGGGAGGCCTGGCGTGCTGCGATTCATGGGGTTGCAAAGAGTCGGACACGACTGAGCAACAGATCGGATCTGATCTGATTCTGATTGGTGTGAGGTGATGCTTGCTCGTAGTTTTGGTTTGCATTTCTCTAACCATTACTGATGTTGAGCATCTTTTCATGTGTTTGCTGGCTGTCTATATGTCTTCTTTGGTGAAATGTCTATGTAGGTCTTCCACCCATTTTTTGATTGAGGCTTTTGGTTTTTTGATATTGAGCTGCATGAGCTGTTTGTATATTTTGGAGATTTATCCTTTGTCAGTTGTTTCATTTGCAAATATTTTCTTCCATTCTGAGGGTTGTTATTATCCATCATTTTTGGCTTGAATTATCAGTACTACTTTTATCTCATATCACTTTTAAGTGTCTGATTTTTCTCTTTCACTCTTTTTAAGATCTTTTGCCTTTAGTATGGGTACAGATTTTATTGTTATATGTCTAATGTAAAGTTCCTACAATTTAGTAGCATATATTATGTCCTATATCTCTGAATTACATTAAAGAAGATTAAACACAATTATTACAGAAAATGCCATGATGATATCAATAGTTACAGAAAAATCATTTGCTAAAATTAAGCAACTATTAACAAAAGGAAATAAAATGAGTCTTATGAGTCTTAAAAACAAAAAGTCTTATGAATAAAAGTGTTCCTCCTTAACTTTACCAAAAAAATCTAACAACTACAGAAAATAGCATTATAAATAGTGAAGTTAGAGTTATTCCCTGAAAAGGGGGAATAAGGAATTCGCAATATCATCACTCCTATTTAATAGTACACTTCTATTTAATAACTGGTGTGGTGGGAAAAGGTTATAAGGATGGAAATGAGGGAATAATATTGACAATAACATGTTGTCTAATCAGTTTACTGGAAACTCAAAAGAATCTAAAGATAAATTATAAAAATTAGTGAGAACTTTCAATGGTGGCTAGATATAAGATCCATATAAAAATTAATGGCATCTTCTATATCAAAAATAAACATTTAGAAGATGGAAAAAAATAAAAGTACACTATTTGTAATCACAATAATATACCTAGAAATAAATTTAACAAAATAGCTGTAATTCCTTGATGCAAAAACATTAAAAGTAAATACTGTAAGACATTAAAGAAAGTTAAGCAAGTTGAGAGTATTCTTTGCTTATGAGTTGAAAGACTCAAAATTGTAAAGATGTCAGTTCTCCTAAGTTGACATTGTAGAATCAATGCAATTCGGATAAAAATTCCAATTGAGGTTTGTTGAGAAACTTGATAAGCTATTTCTAAAACGTATATAAAAGAACAAATGTGCTCAAATAGCCAAAACACTAACTAAGGAAGATGAATAGGATGAGGGGACATTCTCTATTAGATATCAGGACTCATTTTCAACCAAATAATTAAGGTATGTCACTACTTTGAAGAGAAAGTTAATTTGGAAGAAAATACAGTCTAGACAGAATTCCATGCATAAATAAACACTTGATAAATGCCAGAGGAAACATCCCATCACTGAAGAATCAGTAAATAATTGGTTCAGGGACAGATGGCTTTAGTTAGGGAAAAATAAACTAAAATTATCTACTTACCTCATCCCACACAATCAATTCCAGATGAATCAGATGCTTAAATATAGATATTAAACAATTAAAATTTAGAAGGATATATAAGAAAATATCTTCTTAAAATTGAGTTAGGCAATGATTTCTTAAACACAGCTCAAAAAGGGCTAGTCAAAAGAGCTAAATCCAATGACATTAAACTAATAATTTTGTTCCTCCAAGGACATCATAAAGAGAATGAAAGACAAGCCATAATACTGGGAAATGTGTTTGTGCTGCATGTAACCAAGATTAGTATCTGAAAAAAAAAAAGAACTAATCAAAATGTTTTTTAAAAAGACACATTTTTAAAAAGAAAATAGTTGAAACAAACAAACTCTAATGATCCCCCTCTCCACAGAAAGATTGTTAGAACTAAGAAATGACTGCAACAAAGGCGCAGGATACAAAATCAGCATACGAAACCACTTGCATTTACATACGCTAGCAATTATGCAGCCAGAAAAGGAGATGAAAAAAATTCTGTCTATAAGAGGGTCAAAAAGAATAAAATGCTTAGGGATAAACTTAGTAAAGAAGATAAAAAACTTGTACAGTGAAAACTACAAAATGTTGCTGAAAGAAATGAAAACAACACAAATAACTGGGAAAATATCCATGTTCATGGATTGGAAGATTCAATATGTTATGCCAATACTACCCAAAGTGACAGATTTAAGACAATTCCTACAAAGTCCCATTAGCATTTTTTTTTTCAGAAATATCTATTCAAGTTCTAGAAGAAAACATAAAGGAAAGCTTTATGATATTGAATTTGGCAATGATTTTTTGACTATGACACCTAAAGCATAGGCAACAAAATTAAAAATAGTTAAACTTGGCTACATCAAAACGTATGTGTATCAAGGGACACAATCAACAGAGTGAAAAAAGCAACCTACAGAATGAGGGGAAGTATTTGCACATCATATATATAGTGAGAGGCTAATATCCTGAATGCATGAAGAATTCCTACAGCTCATAACAATAACAGCAATAAAATAACTGGGTTAAAAAATGGACAAAGGACTTGAACAGACATTTCAAAGAAGATACACAAATAATCAACAAGCATATAAAAAGATGCTCAATATCACTAATCTTTGGGATAATGCAAAACCACAGTAAGAAGATACATAAATAGTCAACAAGAATATAAAAAGATGCTCAATATCAATAATCTTTGGGATAATGCAAAGCCACAATAAGCTATCACCTTACATCTATTAGTATGGAAATTGTTTTTTAAAGTTGGCAAGAATTTTAAAAATTTAAACTCTTGTACACTGTTGGAAGAAATGTAAAATGCTGTAATCACTGTGGAAAATAGTATCATGGTTCCTCAAAAAATGAAAAATAGATTACTATATGATCCAGCAACTTTACTTTGGGTATACATCGAAAGAATCAAAAGCAAGATCTTGAGGAGATATTTGCACACTCGTTTGTCGCAGCATTATTCACAGTAGTTAAAATGTGGAAGCTGAAACTCAAGTGTCCACTGATGGAGAAATCAAATTTGGTATATAGACAATAGAATATTATTCAGACTCAAAAAGGAAATTCTGACACATGTTATAATGTGGATGAACATTAAAGACATTATGTTGAGAGAAAAAGACATTATTATGAGAGAAAAAAAAAGAGACATTATGTTAATTGAAATTAGTCACAAAAAGACGAATACTATCTGACTCCATTTATATGAGCTATCTAGAATAGTTGAATTCTGTTAACAAAAATAGACTTGTAGCTGCCAGGGGCTAGGGAAAGGGGAAAATGGGGAATTGTTTTTTAATGGGTATAGAGTGTCAGTTTTGCAAGATGAAAAAGTTTTGGAGATGCATTGTACAATCAAGTATATAAATATACTTGATACTACTGAACTGTACAGTTAAAAAATGTTTAAGACGGTAAATATTGTGAGTATTTTAACACAATTTAATGAGTGGTTAAAGGACTTAGAAAAACATTTCAGAGAAAAAGTGTTATAGTGAAAAGTAAAAATATAAAAAATAATCAAATTAGTAATCAGGGATATGCAAATTACCACCACAATGAGAGCCCATCTCATACCCACTAGGTTGCAAAAATTAAGACATTTGACAGCGCTAAGTGGTGATGGGATTGTGGAATTGGAAAACTCTTCCTCCTAAATGAGTGAGCTTCTAAGCAAATATATTTTTCAGAGACTGTGTCTATATGAACAATTAGAATCGCCCAAAGCAGCTCATCACCTCTCTGCTAGCAGCCCAATCTCACTCAATCCTGCAGAAGAAATACAGCCTCAGGCAGCAGAAGCAATGTGCTGACCAGGCCAAACCCTGGAACAGACACCCCACCTCTGGGCCACAGGACGACCCCACAGATGAAAGCCTGCGAACGCCTCATGGTGGATGGGGCAGGCGGGTTGAGGTGAAGTGCTAGAGGGACAGAGAGAACCCTAAAGAAACGAAACAAGCCCTAGAGTGCCCTGCCCAGTCACTGCTCCTGCGCGGGACCAGTCTTAGTCACACAAGGGAAATAGAAACTTTTCAGAAGGGCAGTTGGAAGCGCACCAAACTTTGTGGTACAGAACTGCCTGGGCAAAGACTTCTTGCTGGGTTTAAAATCAGTACTGTTCTTAGAGAGCGCAGCAACATAAGCACTTTAGGAAGCAATGAGCTTCTATCTTGTCAAGTTAAACATGCACATTACTTATGATGCAGGAATTCTCCTCATAGGTGTACATACTAAACAGCTTCTTGCATATTTTCACAGATGTCTTTTATGAGGCTATTCATTGTATCATTACTCACACTAGCTAAAAACTAGAAACAACTAAATTGTCCATCCCAGTAGTATGGATAAATAAACAGTAATATTTTTACATCATGGGACATTAGGCATTTCATGATCGATAGTTACATACAATGACATGGATATATCTTAAATGTATAATGATGAATGAAAAAAAAAGCAAGTTGTTCAAAGCTATGAACGGTATAATTCGATTTTAATAAAATTACACTAAAAGCAAAATTAAATGTCTAATACACACACCTATGTGTGTATTGTATGTAGGTAACATATGTACGGAGGGAAATTGAGGGAAACAGGGAGGAATTCACAAGTAGGTTTAGAGACATTGGCATTGTTTTCGTTCTTAAGTTGATGGAAGTTCATGAGTATTTATTTTACCATTAAGTTTCATAGTTTATATACACCATATATTCTTTTAATGCATCAAATATCACATTTATTCACCTACTTTTTAAAAAGGAAATCAATTTAGAAAACCCTTTAAGAATTTCCCAAACACAGCTGAGGACAGAACATTCTTTCTAGGGGACTTCATCAGCATGGCGAACCAGTGCCCTTGGAATGCTCTAAGTGCCTGGTTTGAGAGTAAGCTGAGCTTTGTTAGTGTGGTTTCCCAAGACAGCAGGCAGAGATGATGTGTGGTTTTGTGTCTCCTCATTTCAACAGCAATGCCACCCAGGAGGGGACGATGTTCAAACTTGCAGCTCTCCAAAAATGAGAGAGGAAACTATCTGAGACAATGACAGATAATTCAAACCTGATTGTCCTCGGTGCTTGACTTCTTTATTTTACCTTCCTTGCGAGTCTAAATTATTTGCTATTTAGAGAAACATTAGTTCACTCTGAAACAATAAGCATTTTCCAAGGCTGTCCGCCTGAATCCAATCCATCATGTCCTTACCCACAGCCTATCTCTTCTTTCAAAACCTAAACTGTGAATGAGAAATTATGTGTAAATTGCCCATCACACCTTCATGATGAGTAGCCCTGGTGTTTGAAGAACCAGTGATGTCAGCCTAGTGCTGGATAAGAAGGTGTTTTGACTCTTTGATCAACATATAGCTAAAGAAATTAGTTAGGCACAATCATCCTTCTCCTCTTCATGAGAGCAAGAGACCTCCGGGGAACGTGGAAGTCATGTTCTCTTGGCTGAACAGTCTTAGAAATTTGGTTCTTGGCCTTGTAACCAATGCTTACTCATTCCCAGCTGAAGTCAACAAATATCTATTGAGATTTATTGAGTGTTGGTTACAATTCTTGGACTGTGTGACTAAAAGAAGAAAAATAGGAATTCGAAATTATCCCCTGTCCTCAAGGAAGTTAAATGAGAGTCAATGGTGAAAAGGAAAAAGATTCTCATCTCTGCTGTGAACTTGCTGGGTGGGCCCAGGCCACTCATTTCATTTGTCTGAGCTGCTTTTTCTTTCATAAATTAAAGTGTTGAGAGTGGATAATTTTGAATATTCCTTCCAAGTTAAAAATTGATGTTTTTGTGAATCTTATTGAATAGATTAGACGAATCAGAGAAATCTATGATTACAAGCCATAAAAGTCATGTAGCGAACCAGTTCCTTAGGTTTCCAAACATTGAAAGATGTTTCTGACTCGTTCATGGTCACATAGCTACAGTGTAGGAAGATGGTGATCAGGGAGGAGGTGTGACTGGGTGTTCCGGAGGCACTGAAATCTTTGTTTAGGTTGTAATGTAATCTGTGGGCTGTTTCAGAAGATCAGTGGACAATGGGAAGTTGAGCTGACCCTCGTCCCTCACATTTCTGCTTTAGAAGGGTAGAAAAAATTGACCACATAGATGGAATTACATGATGAACTGTGTCCAAAGGGCCATGTTGCCAGAGAGAGTTTGCATTTAGTATAATGAAACATCCTACAGAGAATTAAAACGGCAAATGAAAAGGTCTCAAAGAATTGCTCTCCTCCTAACCACAGCCAGTGCGCTGGCTCCTCTTTTTGGCCTTGGCAGCTCAAGAGCACTTATGTTCTATTATCATCTCACTTCCATTCTGCTAATGTCCTCTCCTGAAATTAACCTGAGTGAACAGAAATCTCCCATTTCCCATTAATCCTGCCTACGATCATTGATGAGTAATGCTCACAGGACGTGAGACAAAGTGGGTGAGGAGAGCTCACTACAGAACACTTATAGAACAGTTCTAGAGGAAGAACTTGTGGCCTTATCCCCAAGCCTTGTGTGGGGACAACAGAGAAAAGTTATCAAAGATTGCACTTGAGACCATATCAACATTGGTAAGAGTATCAGATCCCAAATGATCTATCCAGAGGTTTACTCTCCTTAAGTATTGAGTGGTGACTCAGTTAGCTACTGCTGAGTAACAAACTTTCCCAAACTCAGTGATTTAAAACAACAATCATTTATTATTATAGTTTGCATATCTGTAGGTCAACTGGGTGTTCCTACTGAAGACTAGGTTTGCTTCATCTCAGCTGGGCTTGCCCAAGTGTCTGAAGGTTGTCTGAGGGCTTTGCCCTGAGGTGGGCCTTGTTGAGGCACCTTGGTTATAGTACCTTAGGACTCTTCATCCTCCTTGTGGGATCAGCAGGCTGGCCTAGGCATATCTATCCTGTAGTGATGACAGAAGCCAACGAGACCAAGCAGAAACACACTTTATCTTCTGATGCCTAAGCTTGGAACTGACACACTAAATTCCTCATTCCATGGATGAAAGCAAGTCATGGGTCTGAGCCCAGATTCAGGGAGTATGAACATAGACTTCACTTCTTTAGCAGCAGGAATTGCACAGTCCCATGAACAAAATGTACACAGAGAGAAAGGTGAAGAATTTGAGTCGTTAATGAAATCTACCACAGGAGCCTGGAAAGGGCAATGGCTTTTATTTTCATTTCTTTATATATTTATCATTTGTTTATTGAAGTATAGTTTGCTTGCAATATTATATTGGTTGCAACTGTATAAGATATTCATTTGATACTTTTATAGATTTTTCACCATGTAAAGTTAATACAGTATCATTTACTGTATTCCATACTCTGTATATTATATGACTGACTTATTTATTATACAATTTGTAGTCTGTACCTCTAATTCCCTTCATTTATTTAGCCCATCTTCCACCCCCATCCCTTCTGTCAACCACTAGTTCGTTCTCTGTGTCTGTTTCTATTTCATTATATTTGTTCATTTGTTTTGTTCTTTGATTATACATATGCATGAAAACATACAGTGTTTGTCTTTCTCTGTCTGACTTAGACTTATTTCACTTAGCATAATACCCTCCAGGTTCAACTATGTTCTCACAAATAGCAAGATTTCACTCTTTTTAATGGTGGAGTAATATTCTATTGTGTGTGTGTGTGTGTGTGTGTGTAATTATATAGATAACACATCTTCTGTATCCAACTCATCTGTTGGGTCCTAATTATCCATTTATAGGTTGGGTCTGTATTCTCTGTTGAGTCCTTCCTATCCATTCACAGGCTGGGTCCATATCTTGACTATTGTAAATATGATGCAATGAAAATTGGGGTGCTATATCTTTCCAAATTAGTGTTTTAATTTTCTTTGGCTAAATAGCCAAAACAATCTTAAGAAAGAAGAACAAGGCTGGAAATATCATGATCTCAGACTTCAAACTATTCTACAAAGCTATAGTAATCAAAACACCATGTTGTTAGCACACACCTAAAAACAGATATATAGATCAATGGAAGAGAATAGAATTCCCAAAAATAAACCCTTCCCATATGGTCAATTAATCTGCAACAAAGGAGGCAGGAATATACAATCAGGAAAGATAACTTCTTTATAAGCACAGATTCTTGCAGGTGGATTCTTTACCAGCTGAGCCACAAGGGAAGCCCAAGAATACTGGAGTGGGTAGCTTATCCCTTTCTCACCAGATCTTCCTGATCCAGGGATTGAACCAGGGTCTTCTGCATTGCAGGCAGATTGTTTACCAACTTAGCTATCAGAGAAGCCCTTTATAAGCAGAGTACTTTTTAAAACATGATTGAAAATGGATAGATAATTTTGAGGGTAAAATGAAAAAGAATTCCTCCTCTCCAAGACAGATCTGTGGTATGTAAAATGTACTTGTGTCTCTGGGGTTTATTAATCCTTTGAGTCTATCCGTGGACCTCAAATTAAAATTCCGGGCCCAGAAGGTCAACATGGCTAACTAAGGGGTGACTCTGTATTTCTATTATGGAGAGAAGGACACTGCCGCCCAAGTGAGTCCAGGTGGCTCTCCAAGTTTGAGATATGCTAATCTACTAAGAACAGGGGTTTTTCTATCAAAGGGTTAAAAGTTTTGAGATCAACAAGTGTAAGACTCAATGCCAAAGTATGTAGAGAAGAAAGAGCTCTGTGTGGGTGGCTATTCTAGAATGTAGCATATTGACACTCTATCTTGGCAGTGTTTTCATTAAATACAGTACTTTATGAATTCTAGCTTTATTGCTCCATTAGCATAGTGACAGGAAGTTATATTTCACTTTTCAAAATAAGATTATTTGTCTCTCCTTAATAGCCTACTGCTTTTGGAGAGGATGTAAGCAGTGAAAGGCAGTTAGGCCTGCAGAGTAGATGCCAGACCTGGTTCTTGAGAAGCACGGCTCTTTCCAACGCTCATCAGGTTTGCAGTTCTGATTTCGTGCCTGCATCCTTCCCTGAATGGGGAGCACCATAGAGGGTTGAACCTGCACCTGCTTTTTATTCCATGTGGTATTTCTAGCATCTACACAGTGTCGAGCACACAGTGAGAACTCAACAGATTTGTCAAGTGATCAAAAAGAGTATTTCCAAAGCGCTGGGAGCAGTTCTTTCCACACAGTAGGCACCTTATTGCATATTAGCCATTTAAGACAGAAGTGAACCTATATTTATAACTGAGATCACTGTCCTTGGGTTTGGTTGTAACTTCAGGATTCCTTGGGGAGGAATGGTAATTTGAAAATGTGGTATTATAATAGTATAACTTGGAGTCAAAAATTTTATAATGGAGCTAAATTCAACCAATGATTAAAATGCAAAATTTGAAAGCTGTTTTCCCACAGCGGCTTTATATGATGAAAATATTTTTAAGGAACTTTTTTCTTTTGATTCTATTTAATCAGGAAATTTTAACATGTTCTGTTTTACATAAAGAGTTGAACATATTATTAACAATAGGAATATTAATTGATAGTCACTGTGAACTATAATACTGTCTAGCCTTTGGGATGAACAGTTAATTATTATCACTTTTTTGTTTTTATTTTAATTAAGCACTTATGCAGCACTTTACATATTTGATGTATTTTATAACCATTAATTACAGAATTAATGCACAAACATAAATTATACATGTTCAGAAAAAAAGAATCATCTTTAAATTACGAATAAAGGAGCTGTTAAGTTTGCACAGTATTTCTCTTTGGGGAGAAAACTCTCCCATACATAATTAGGAGGTTCAAAAAGCATTTTCCAATAAAGCATGACTGGACTAGTAAATGTTAACTAATTGTTTTTAAGAAGGACTTGTGGCAGATACTAAAATATAAGTGATTTAACTTTTTAAAAATATCTGCTGTTTTCACAAGTGCATGTTTTTAAGAGCTTAGTGCTTTCTAAGTGTGCCTGTTACCCTTGTGGAACTGAGTGATTAGAGGAGGAGTATTTGTTCATTTTTCCTCCTCAGCAGAGGATCTGGGGAAGACAATGGCAGATATAAGACGGAGGGTAATGTGCGTTGTTCTTTAGAAGCAGGGAGAAACATGGCTTTTGGATGCAGAGATTGGCTTTGTGAGGATTTTGAGTATGAAGCACAGAGAAGCAGGGGCTGAGGGCTGCTGAGCTGAGGAGTATCTATCATGAGCCTGACAGCCTACTCAGTGGACCCAGGAAGGAAAAGGAAGCTTCTCGGAAGGAACTGTGCTGAGAAGGGATTGGCCTTGGCTGGTAGAAAACAGACTTTGGAACTACCTTTCCTGAGATAATAAAAAAAGATACTGTAAGAGGTAAAGTGTGATCTCTGGAACAAGACTGTTGACATTTGGTTATCCAAATGACTTTGAGCAAGTTTTTCCACCTCTCAGAACCTCAGTTTCCTCATCTGTGAATTGGGAACAGTATCTCCTAGGTTTGGTGTGAAGATGAAATTAGTTAAGTCATGTGAAGTGCTTTGAACAGTAGCTGATATATAGTAAATTCTCAATATTAGTCATTTCTGTTTGTTATTCTTTGTTGTAAAACTAGGCAACTGTTTGAAAATGATGTACCAGAGTCCCTGTCATAAGAGAGCTTCTTTGAGAAAGCTTTCCTTTGAAGGAACAGGGGGCATTTTGATTAAAGAACAAACTTAGCAGGTTCAGATAACTGAAGGAAATAGATTTGTTGTATAACCCCAAGCAGCATATCTGGCAGGTCTGTATTTATAGAAACATACAGGTCAGTACTTAAAACAAAGAACTCAATATGTTTATTCAATGGAGGAATGGATGAATGAGAAAGTGAATTTGTATGAGAAAGAACTTAAAATTACCACTTAAAAAGAATGAGCCCCTTTCACTGGACATGGGCAAAAATGGCATAGGCGAGAACATGACTAGAGACACTTTGGAGTCGGGCTCAGTTTAAAATTCGGCCAATGCCATGTAACATCCATGTGGCCCTGGGGATTTTACCTAACTCTTCTCAACTCTTGCTCCTTTATCTGTAAAATGTATATATCGGCTGTACCCATCTCGTAGGGTTGTTGGGAAGCTTAAATGAGATAATGCATGCATTACAGGAATTCAATAAGTCACAGTCATAACGGCAATGAGAGTAGTTATTATTGTGGTCAGGCTGGGAAAATACAGGTCAAAGATATTGTAGGTGGACTTGGAGGATCAGACTGGAGATGAGAATGACTTCTCGCTTTACTTTCAAATTATAGATCCCCTGCTTCTATTTTCAGTAACTCATACTCTTCTACTGAAACTTTTGAGAGTTTCGGTAGTAGACAAAGTAGAAAGTATGAGTCTGCATGTTAAAGAGAGGGAGAAATCTGTCTGGTAATAAAGAGTGCAGCTTGTGGTCAGGGAAAAGAATAACAATACTACGTATATCTGAGGAGGGATTACCTATATGACCATTGTTTTGTTGGTGCTGTGCTCTATGTACTAAGGCAATCAACCATAGCACTAGCCACAAGAGATCAGAGGTCAAAAGAAAAGAACGAAGAATGATTTCCCAACAACTATGAGCTGACAAGCTCTGGGTCCCTCTGATTAGGACCATTCTCCATGGTCCTCCATTTTCAGCACAGGGTCAACTAGAAATGCCTTCATTCTCTTATTAGTTTGATGCCTCAGTTCTCTTTGACACTAGACTCCAAGCTGAAACTTCTACTGCTGGAAGCATAAGACTGATACAACTTGTTATAGGTGGTCCTAGACTGCAGAATGTGTGGGTCCGGGATGTGAGGACCTAGCAAAGTTGGGTAAGGAAGAAATTTCTCATAGCCATATCAAGGCCACCACATTGCATAATTCCAGGAAGTCTCATTAATATTGTGATTCTGTACTGCAGCCTCCTGGACCAACATGGCAGTCTCCAAAATTACAATGTACCCTGTCACCAGAGATGATCAAGGGGAGGCTAGGAGACCAGAGTTCTGATGGAGAGACTGTTGGCTCTCGTCAAACCAGAACCTTTGGCTGTTAAACCATATTAAGACATAACTCTTTCTCTACTTTGGAGAGCTTATATCCTCTCTAAGGAAAGGAATCAGTTAAGGTACAGTCCATTATCATCTATGATTGAATACAATCACAGTTGCACAGGTAGTATTCTGTGTATTATCTCATTTGAAATAAAATGTTATTTTCATAATCTGGCAAGGGAAGAAATAGAGACTTTACCAATGATACTGCAGGGTTCTATTTTTTGTTTGTTTGTTTTTTTTGAGGGAAAGATGCTTATTAACAAAGTCATATTCTCAAAGAGAAAGAGAGATGATCTTTTCACACTTAAATATTTGTGTTTTAAAAATACAGATTTATAAGACTTGAGCAAGTGCAATCTGGCACAGGCAACCTCTGGATCAGAATCTAAGATATTGAGTGAAAAAATAAAGGAAAAAAAAAAGACAAAATGAATTTGCTCATTTTGGCATATGTTAACCTGAAGAGCCGGATTTGGGAATGGAGCTCCAACATACAAACAAGAAGGAAGGACTTCCAATACGTGGAAGTTATCTGGGGGGCCTTTTGAGGAATTCAGTAAACTATGGATTATTATTCTCAGAAAAAAAGGCATATATATGTGTGTGTGTTTCTGTGCCTGTAAATATCTCACACATACATATGCACATAAATGCTCTTACATACAGAATCTCCTTTGTGGACTTTGAAATTCCTGGATTCCACATAAGGAACTCATGTGTAGAGTGACCATCATTCCTTGGCAGTTATGCTCCTGCTCTTTCTAGGGTGAAGATTTTACTTCTGCATTTTGTCTGGAATCTCCCCAAGAGTAAGAACTTCATTTTCCTTTCTAGTACCTTGGTACCTAGTGAAATGCCAAATGTAAGGGTAAGTGTTTAATAACTTCAAGTCAAATGAGTCAATGTTGAAAAAGACTGATTCCAAAGTTAGACCCAGAACTAGCATTTTCTCCAGCTGCCCCAAGACTAAAGAAACAAAATTGTGGTTTTGGTATGCTTTTCTCCTCTCATAGAAGGTAATCAGTGGAAAAACAAGACCTTTCAACAGTTCTGCTTGAAGGACCACAGAGATTTCTTCTCTCTGAAAAGAATCTAAAACCTGATCCCCAAAAAGAGTTTTCAAAGCAGGAGAAACAGCCCCAAGCATGCAAACAAACATCACAAAATGTCAAAATAAAACGACATTAAAGAGTGACTGTGCCAGGAATGCCAAGGAGCTTAAGAAAGCTGTTTCAGGCGGGTGAGGATGGGGCTGGTTCTCAGGGGGGTCTTCCACCCAGGTCCCTGCAGTGCCCTGGTCACACGGGCTGGATTTTGGAACTGTGTCTGCCTCCTTGTTCTTGGCCAACTATGCCCTCAGCCAAAACCAACTGGGACACAAGGAATGTGTTCTGAGGGAGTGTGAATGTTACAACTGGCCCCTTTATGAGCCTTCCTGGAAGCCCAGTGGTGCTGCAGCCCCACGGCTGGGACAGTCCTTTGACATGAACCTGGAGGCCCTTCCAGGCCATGCCTCAGCCCCTGGAAAGTGAAAAATGCCACCGAAACCATTGGGAGCAGTTCAGAGAAGACAGGGTGAGAATGCTGCCGTGGGTCAGGCCCCTTCTGTGCAAGGACCAGCACAGGGTCACTAATTTGGCATGAAATAAGAGAAAAGATGCCTACTGGCGGGTTTCAGTGAACAACAACGGGCCTTTTGTGGGCAGAGAGACACAAGGAGGGAATTCAACATCCCAGCTGCCCAGATCTGCCCTTTTGGGTCCTGGCTGGGTAAGACTTCAGTCGCCTAGGGCCAAGATGCTGACTTATTCATTGGTATTTCTCCCAACACTGGGCTCTGGACCAACCCTTGCAAGGCATATTTGTGATTATTTGAGTTCTCAGAATCTGAAACACCAAAGTTTTGTGGTCCATATTAAGCCTTGGGGAAATAATCCACTTAGTTACATGGTTTATTCCCCATTTATGAATTCAGTCAACATTAATTTAACATTGGCTTTGAACAGAAATGAGCAAAACTCAGTGCTTTTCTTCTGTACAGGCATGTGCAGTGTGGATAGGGGAGATGGATATGGCCCCAAGCAATTGCAGTGGCAGAACATGGTGATGTGCAAAGCCAATGGGACACAGAGCAAAGGGTGCAAATGTCAATGATAAAAATCAAGAAAGCTTCAGGGAGGAGGAGGCGTTTGAACTGAAGTGCAAATCGGATGGTATGAGAGGAAAATAGCACATTCTCCGCCCAACCTTCAAAAGTTCTAAGAGTAAACTTAATATATACGTGATTATGTAGTTACAGAACTGAGATTTCCCTGGAAGAAAACACTGAAGACCTTGGTCTCGGATAATCATTTAACGTAACGATGACATACTGTTGGTCTGATACATCTCGATAATGTTGCATTAGCCCATCGTGAAGAGCCAGCTGAGGTCTGACAAATACAACATCATCCCTGAGAAGAGAAGACACGAAGGCAAGAGTTAAAAAGTGGCCACACTGACTTTCAGACAGAAAGTGTCCACAGTGTTAGGTCAAGTGAACATCTTCAGGATCTTCAAGACAGAGTTTTATAGCGGGATGGTCAGACTCACCCGAGGACAAATCCTGATCCTGCCAATGCTATGCACGTGATCTAGGGCAGACCGCAGATCAGACTCTCTGAACCTGAATTTCCCCAACTGGACAACGAGTGCAGTTTTACTCACCACACAGGGCTCTTATAAAGAGTGATGCTTCAACAAAAGCAGTGATGCTTGAAAAGCACCTATCAGGCCCTCAGTGGAGGTTAATATCCCTCCCAACATGTCATAGAGTTATGCCTTGATAGGCCTGATTCAAGGTACCCATCCATGATCCCTGAACTATAGTGATAATTCTCTTACTTCTTACTCCAGCTTCCACTGGTATAAAGTAAAAACCAAGCTTCTTGGACCTGCGTACATTTCATTGTACCTGGACTTGCAGCTAATTGAACTAAAGATGGCCACAGGGAGGCTCCCGTCAGTGACACCGTTAGGCGCCCTGCTCCCCTTACGCTGTCCCCTGTTCATTTCCCAGTAGTCTCTTACCTAGATATTTTCTCAAACAAGGGCTTTAAATTTGTCAATTTGATACATTTTTACCACCTTTATAGCCAGAATTTGAAAGTAAAGATATCCAGAGGCTTTTGATTTTCATAGGCTTAAAGCAAGCTGTGGAAAAGACCAGAATTTTGTATGGTATTAGAGGAGTCTATTCTCAGAGTGTTGATTCCTTGTTGACTGCATCTGTCCACATCACCCCGTCAATAAATTTTTTAGTGCAGACACTGCTGCCAAGGATAAGGGACCTGCTGGAGAGGACTAGACAAGCAGCAGCCTTGATTCTTACAGTGTGGACCCTGGACTGCTTTTGTCGAACATGAAGAAACCCTTGTGCTACTTGATTCGTGTACAAGCAAAGTCATGGGACTCAGCGCAGACCTAATGGTTGGGTGGTGAATTGCATGCTTGACGTCTCATGCCCACTATAGTTTGGTATTTACCATCCAGATGAGGATGCCATGGCTTTCCACCAGCCTGTTGATGATGGCCATCAACAGGCCTCAAATTCATGGAAGGATGCTATGGCTGGAATTGAGGAAGCCTGGAGGGGCTGGTGAGGTTGTGTTTGGTATAGTGGTATAGAAAAACAAGACCAGTGGTCAGCGTCATGATGAGGAGACATAGGATAGGAAATGAAGGGTCAGAGCAAGCAATAGTTAAACAGGGAGGGGGCCAAGAGTAAGAAAAACATACTGCCATTTCCAGAGAGCTGTGGATTCTGTGAGGATTCTCCAAGGTGCTTGCCTGGGCTCTTTGAGGAGAAAAAAAGCAAGATATCAGGTGTCTAATCAGAGAGGAATAAGAACATCTTTGGCTTTTGTTTACAAAATTCTCCAAACAATCCTGAATCCCAGTGTCCAGCTCTAGTCTGTCATTTAGCTCCAATCATGGGGCATTAAACACCAGCCATGGGCCACGTCGGTGCAAGAAGCAGAGCCATACATCAGACAGTGTCCTGAACATTTTGGATATTAATCCTGACAGAAAAATCTTTAGCATTGTATGGATTAGTCAATGTAAATTCATTAACTACTTGTCATGACTGTAATATAATCTGACCTGACCGTAAAGACTCGACAGCACGGTGTTAATCAAATCTACGCAGAAAACAACGCATTTCTGTTTAGACTCAACCCCTGCTCCTCTTGCCAGATCACAGGCTGGTGTTTTAAGGGGAAGAAAGGGGTGATCCTTTGCACTTCCCCAGGGGGGGCCTTCCTACCTGCCCGTGAGCATCACAAGCCATGACAATTTGAAGGCACCTCCCGTTTTCCAGCAAACCTCACAACCTCCATGTAATAGAAGGCCGTCAATCTCCAGTCCCCATCAGTGAGAAGTTCACAGATAATAAAGCAGAATGTATTCTGCAGGGTTGAACATTTTCTCCCAGGATGAGTCATTACCAGGGTTTAATCATGCTCATTAGCCAGCCATTAGAGTCCTGTCCAGCTTTTCACTGCCAGAAATGAGAGCAGCGAGGGATTGTGGTTGGGGGCTGCACCCTACCTGGTGAAATACTCACCATCTGTTCCCAGTTGTAACTCCCTGTATGAAGCATCTTGGTTTATGGCTACAGCAGTCTTAGATCTCCTTATTTCTCCGGATCGAGCCAGGCCTGAGCCTGCCAGAACTTGAAACAGTAAGAATCGGACATTCACTGAAATCAAGGGCAGGCCAGCACCAACTTATCAATCCGGAGGTTTCCTTTTCAGCAGAAACACGCATTTTAATTTCTATAACTTGATACATTAAAGATCCCGTAGGAATGTGGCTTTGAAACA
The DNA here is from genome assembly GCF_029378745.1 of Bos indicus. NCBI lineage: Eukaryota > Metazoa > Chordata > Mammalia > Artiodactyla > Bovidae > Bos > Bos indicus. Next base: position 32,504,900 of record NC_091787.1, read on the forward strand.
AATGAGCACAACTAGATTGAACAATGTGCCTGTTTCTTTTCTGTTCTGGAAACAACTGCCACTGGATAAACCAACACACACCTTATAAATGCAGAGAGAGTGAAGTTTTAAAATTTCTAATGTCTTACTATTTGTACACAATTCTCTGTTGTACTTTGTCTCTGGACTGTTCTGTGTTATACAAATCTGTGTTTTATTTGAGTAGAAAACCTGAAAGATGGCTTCGTATACTGTAGGTGTTTTATAAAGTTTTGTTGAACGATAGAATATATTACATCTGTATTTTCTTACCTATAAATTATGAATACAAGGTGATTTCATCTACTTCTAGCATGAGTGTTTTTCTTTTTGTGCTTAGGTCTAATGCCCCAAAATATTCTGCCTGAATGTTAACCTTACCTATTACCTTACCTTAGCCTTTTCAGTTATAACCTGCTAGTTTAGAATTTTGTCTGTACCGTAGACTAGCAAAATTAGTTAATTAAGGTTTTCGCTTTCCTTCCTGGTTGCAGCAGCTATCAAATCTCTTCTTCCCACTTTTGCCTCTTCCTTAGACTCAGATTCTAGTCCACATTAATTTCAGCGGTGAGTTTTCCTGCCTTTCCTCCATGCTCCTCATTTAAGCTCCTGTAGTGCTCAGTGCAGTAAAACGGGGCAAGTGTGTAAGCCCTTGACCTCTAGCTTGATGGCCTCTCCTTCCAGTGTTAGAAGTCCAGGCAGGTGGTAAAGCAGAGTATCTCAAACAGGGATGCTCCAGGGAAGAATTTATATATTGCTGCAAGTGAATGAACGGGTAGAGTTTGCTAATGGGAAGGAAGGGAAAAGTCAAAGAATGAATCGGTAAATTAGCCCCCCTGAGTGGAGAGCAGCCACAAGAACCTGAGCTCTACCTCCAGGGGTAGGATACCTCAGCAAAGCTGGAACATAGCTGCAGTTCCAAAAGAATGTGGTATTAAAGCACAATTTGGTTGTTAGAACCAGGCATTTGGCCTCTGAAACGAGGTAACCGGAAGCAAACTCCATGCCCAGAGCCGTGTTTTCTCTGAACATCGAGTTTGAGCTCTTAGTTACCTTCCGACCTAGGACAGAAGTCAAGAGCTCAAGTAGGTGGTGGACAACTGGTCCTATTAGGCGACAGAACCTAGCTGTGAAGACTCCAAAATTAGTTTTCTTTCTTTGAGGACAAGCTGCATTCCAAGAGATAAATGTTGCAGAAGGAGCCATACTGAAACTCCATCCATATGGCTGTGATTGCTGCGAGTTTACTGGGGTCATTGACACAGAAGTACCCCCATTTCTACTTTTGGCCAAGAATTGCCTCTCTCAATATTAAAATATGTTCTTACCAAGAATCAGTTTTTTCCATATCTACTTTTTTTCCAGTGCCTAAGGATTGGTAGATATTATGATTGACACCAAGTTTTTATTTTAAGGACAGTGCTATAAGTAATTTTCTAGAGAAAACTTTAAGTTCTTCATTAAGAAGAAAGAATTTTTTAAGCACGAGAAGGGAAAGTCAAAGCCCTCATCCCTACAACTTTTACTCCACAGCAGACTCAGCATCCCAGTAGGACTAGGGGATGCAAGAGGTTGGGATGGTGACTGAGACATGATGGACAAGGTGTATAATGAGGCAGGTATGCTGGCAGCTACAGGTTGTGCCTTTACACTTCTGATGTGGGTAGCTCTGAAATCAGACAGTGGTGGAATCCTATCACTGCTCTCACTAAAGGGTTAGCAAATGAATGGAGGTAATAATGCATGCAGAACAAGACCAGACCACTTTTCACACCTGCAGTTGTTGCTGGTCAGCACGTTCGTGATGATTATTGTGATTCTTGTTATTCTTCATGGTTCCTTTGTTTGGCAGGAAGGTGTTGTGGATGTGGCACCAGGGAAGGAGAGAAGCCTTTTTGGTAGTAGATCTTCTGGAATTAGCAGGACTTTCCGCAGAATCTTGAATTATTTTGAAAGCGGTTGAGGGAATTGGGAAATGCTCCTGTTTAGGTATTGAATTCTGCAAGTGATATATTTTTTTTAATTAACCGAAGCTTCATTCATATTAGTAATAGAGTCACAGTGTTATGGAATGTTGAAATTCTTCCTTCTGCTCATAAGGAAACCAAGGCACGGAGGCAAAGGACCTTCTTGGTGGTTTGTTGTGTTTTCTAACACTTTCTTAAAAACTTCTAACTTCTCAGTCTGCGCATCCATTCTCCTCTTGAGCTCTTTGATCATCTTTATGATCATTACCCTGAACTCTGTCTCGGGTAGATTGCCTATCTCCACTTCACTTTGTTCTGGGATTTTATCTTGTTACTTCTTCTGCCACCTCTACTTGTCCGAGTTGCTATTTGTATTTTTATGTATGTGGTAGGTTAGTTATGTTTCTTGACCTTGGAGAAGTGACCTCTGTAGGAGGCATCTTATGCATCATAACTCTGCACTCCCCTCTCATCACTCAAGCTGTATGCTCTAGGGCAGGGGTCCTCAACCTCTGGGCAGTGGATTGGTACCTCCTGTCAGATCAGCAGTAGCATTAGATTAGAATTAAAGTGTATAATAAATGGCAGATGCCGTGGTTAGTACCAGACTACTGGCAGGCAGAGCTGGTTCCTGGGGTCTGGCTGCAGGGCCCAGGGATCCCAAAGTCATGTCAGATTTTGGTGGGAGTGCCAGTCCTTGACACAGTTACATGCAGGATTCATGGTGTGAAGTCGTGTTGGCCTGTTAGTGGGTAGGGCAGGGCCCAGGCGGTTCCCAGGATAGGTCTAGCCCACATTGCCAGTCTTACTTTTCTTGCTTCCTGGCCTGCCTCCTGGTGGTTGAGGCTGGCCTAGAGACTTCTGTAGGCTTCCTGGCAGGTGGGGCCAGTGTCTGTCCATTGGTGGGTGGAGCTGGGTTTTGGCTCACTGGTGGGCTGGACCCATGTATATGCGCACACCTAGCGGCAGGTGTGGGCTCTTTAGTGTTTAGCCTGTTGGCTGATGGGTGGGGCTGAGTCCTCACTCACTTAATTGTTCAGACTGCAGTGACCCAGCACTGACACCTGATGGCTGGTGGTGCCAGGCCTTGGTGCTAAGGAGCCAAAATGTTAGTTTCCAGTGGCAGCAGTGTTCACGCAGCTGAGTGTCAGCCCCCAACATGCCTGACACCAGCGTGCACGTCCACAGCCACCCTGCCTCTCCAGGAGACTCTCCGCGACCTGCAGGTAGGTCTGGCCCAGGTTCCTATCAGATTACTGCTCTTGCCCTTGTCCCCTTGCCTGTGAGAGTTTGCATGTGTTATTTAAGAGTGAAGACCATTTCCTCTAGTCTTGGGAGCTCCCAAAATTAAGCCCCACTGGCTTTCAAAGCCAGAGGCTCTGGGGGCTCATGGAAAGTGCCTTCTTGTCCTTGCTGTCCCCAAAACTAGAGCCCAGGTCTTCTGGCTCCTGCTCTGAGCACTTTTCTCAGTTGTTTGGTAAGGTGTGGGCGGGCCCCGGGTGCCAGTTTTTCTGCAGAGCCCAGCACAGCCCTGGATAAACAAAAATGCTGCGTTGGACCCTGTCACTTGATCAGGTGTTTGATGAGGGCCTCTGCAAAGATGGCTTCTCACTTTCCTTCCACGCCCCAACTGCTTAAGACGCCTGATCGTTTCAGTGTGGCTTCCCTGCAGCTCAGTCCTTGCGTCTGGAAAACCTGTTCTCCCTTTCTGAGACTGCCTTCCTACGAGCTTGTCATTCACCTTCACTTTGTTTCTGGTGCCTGAGCAGTATCTGGTGGTGGCGAAGGGCTTGGACTTTAGAATCAAGCCAGCCTACGCTCAGCGCTCACAGTTTAGCTCTGAGACTTCTGGCAGGTTATCTGACTGCGCTCAGTCTTGATCCTTTCATCTGTAAAATGTGGGTAGCAATGTCTATGTGTTTGCATGGGGAGGGGTAGTGAGAATGACAGAAGATGATGTTTTAAATTGAATTAAGTTAGATGAAGTATGAGGAATGTCAGGCTCACGTGAAGTGCTCAAAATCTGACAGCGGTTAATTATAATGTGCACCCATATCATATGAGTGGTGGGGACAGTAGGTGACAGAATTCAGTGCCCAAAAGCTATATATTTAAAGATGTCTCATTCTTTTTTTTAAATCCTGTTTCCTGATATCTAGTATTCCATGTTGCCAATCATTTTTTCTCATATCATCTTGAGCTCAGAGTCAGGAATTCGGTACTATCCGTCATTTTTCCACAGTGACCAAGCACCTGCTCTAGCAATCAAAGTGAAAGCCAATGGACCCCACTGCCTCAGCCTGCTTTCTTTGCAAAGTTGTGTTTGCTGGATGAAGGGTAGTTCACAGATTCTGTGATCTGAGGGTTCTAGTAATGAGATACGACATTTGTGGGAGGGAGTTTGTCTGAAGGTCTCCCCTGAAGGCACCACAACAGGTTCCCTTGTCTCCCTCTGGAGGGAATCACAGTCCAAACAGCAATGTACTTATGCCTCCATAGATATGGAGTTCCCATGCTTAGAGCAAGAGTGGGGCAGTGGGGGCTTTTCAGTGGCAAAAAGAGGAAAGCCCTTGTTTTGCTGACCCTGCATTTCCATGACAACACCCCCTCCTTCCATGGGTCATCTATGGACTAACCACTTGAGAGTCATTCCTGTTCTCTAGTCAGACCTTGGGGCCAGGACTCCACTGGCTGCAGAGCCCAGGTGTCATGACAGCCCTAATTGGAATAGCAAAGAAATATCACTTAGAAGACATCACCAAACACAGGAAATAAGCTGTTCTAGTAAATAGTGACCTTTACCTTTTTATGTAATTTGGTATTTCCACTTGAATGATGTGAGCTCCATGAAAACAAGGATCCCCCCTGCCTTGCGCTGATTTTACATCCACAGTACCAGGTATAGTAGGCATTCACAAAATATTTGTTGAGCAAATGATTTTCAGGTGTCCAGAGGTGGCCTTCCAACACTGAAGAGTTTATCATATGCTCAATACTGCTTTGTACACCTTACACAAAGTAACATCTTCATGCCTCAGTCCCTCATCAGTAAAATGGGTATAATATTAGGAATGAGAGTTACTGTCACATGTTATGAATTAAGTAACTTGTTCTGGGTCACATGGCTAACAAATGATGAATCCAGGCAATCCAGATCTTGAGGCTAGGGGCTGAGCTGACAAGGTCATAGAGTTACCTTCTTGGAGAAGTCTGTCTGGGCCTGCTACCCTCATAGGTGCTTATGTTTCCTCACCCTTACACAATGGGCTCTGATAAAATTACATTTAAATGGCTTGGTAGAGTGGGAATGGGTACCAGATTACAAGCTTGAGGGAGAAGTTAATGCCAGCCTTGCCATGTGGCAGTCCCATGGAGGGAAACTCTGGACGTTAACTAGTCCAGGGCTTGTCCCTCTTCTCCAAAGCACACTTCTCTCATCCATCTCAGACACAAGTTCTGAGCTAGACTAAGCTCTGCCAGGACAAGGGCTAAGTCTGTCTCATCCATCCTATAGCTTCCTTGCCCAGAAGAGTACCTGACCATACCTGTGGCTATAAACAAGTTTGTGGAATGAATGAATGATGAGATTACTATGTGATGGGTGAGGATTTTTTTTAAAACAAAGAGCATTGAGTGTAACTGTCCAGGGTTCAGGGAGGAAAAAAAAAAAAGCCAGTAGATACAGTTTTCTTTTTTGGGGATTCAAGTTTTGAATCGGATCCCAGAACTCAGATTCCAGAAGAGATGACAAAAATAATTATCTTTCAAACTCACATTGTATACTGTGACTTTTCCTTGGAAATATTCATTGCACAATTTTGAGGATGCCAGTTGGGAGGGAGGATTTTTTTTCCCCAATAAAACAGTACAGACCACTTCAATTATCCTGGGAAAAGAGACGTTTGTTCTTCCCTCTGCCTGTATCTGACTGGTCTCTGCCTTCCTCCTGAGGAACTGTGGGAAAGAACAGGATGTGTCTGCTTCTTTCCTTTCCTCTAATAAAGTTTGTCATTTACTGAGAACTAAAGTGCTGTCCTCTTCCCTGCATGATCCGTGCCCAGCCAGCCTCTCCAAGTTGGACCTCTGAGCCACCGGTGAGGAATGGAGCCCCATAGCCTCCCCTCTGCCTGGAGCCTTCTCCGTGTTTGTGTCAGCGCAGGCCAACAAGCTTAGCCGAAAGGGAAAGACCTCTGTTTCGTGGCCCCTTAACCAGGCCCTCCTGGTGGTTTTCTGGCTCTCTGCAGATGGCAACAGCTGAGATCAAAGTTGCCCTTTGTCTTCTTTGGGGACTCTAGGGAAATACAGAACACGCCACAGCTAGCTGTCTTGGATGAGTGGGACGAGGGGGCCATCCCAGCATAGAGATAGCTGTTCAGTCTTGCTGAAGCAAAGGTGGCATCCGTGATGTGCTCACAGCACGTAAGTGCCAGAGGGACAGGGGTCCTTATCTCTTGAGTTTACTGATGTATTCTCAGTCCCTACAAGTGTGCCTGGTGCTCAGCAAATACGTTTTGAAAGGATGAATAACTCTGGATAGTTTTTAGAAAAACATATCATCTTTCCTCTCCTGGACTACCTGTCCTGCCTTGACGATCCCTCTCTCCCCTACCCTTCCTAAGGCAAAATCCCATTTCTATTTCACAGGTAGCTGTCCCAGGTGCCAGTATTACTGCCTCTCCCTAGAGATCAAATGTATCATTTCACTTTTCTTAGGGGAATGGGCACATGAAGTTGCCATTATGTTGTTACATGTTTTTGTCTTCCTCTAGTAACAAGGTTTCTCCAATGTGACACCCCGTTTGTTCATTTCTGTTTCTAGCATCCACTAAAGCTATCACCAGCCACTCTGGCACAGTGGCTAAAATGCTGCCGCTGGAGCCAGGAGAGCTTGGTTGGAATTCCAGTTCTGCTATTTGCTAACCATACAGACTTGGCCAAGTTCTAACATCATGTTTTTTTTTTCCTTTTTTTTTGTAAAGTGATAATATTAACAGTATTTACTTCATAGAAGTTGTGAGGCTTTTAATGAATTAATACATGTAAAGCACTTAGATGGGCTTCATAGATGGCACCAGTGGTCAAGAACCTGCCTGCCAATGCAGGAGACATAAGAAACACGGGTTCAATCCCTGGGATGGGAAGGTCCCCTGGAGGTGGGCATGGCAGCCCACTCCAGTATTCTTGCCTGGAGAATCCCATGAACAGAGGAGCCTGGCTGGCTATAGTCCACGGGGTTGCACAGAGTTGGGCATGACTGAAGCAGCTTAGCATGTATGCACAAAGCACTTAGAATGCCTTTCACATGCTTTGTGAAAAGGAAGCACTCAATAGATACTCACTTTTATTTTTTAATTAAGAGTGGTGCTTGTAGTAGAATCTATTTTTAATTTCTTTTTAAAAATGTACTTGTTTTTTGGTTTCCTATTCCAGCAGTCTTTTACCAATAGTAACCTTTGCTTTTTTCTTTGGGAGCTCATCTCACCCTAAATTCTAGGTCTCGGTGCTTCTAGTTTTTCCGGAGCTCCATCCAGCCTTTCCTTCCCCAGTGCAGTGGGCTTATGAATCAGGTCTGCTCAGTAATTTCTCTGGTTCCATGATTGGGTCAGAGATGGATACCTGACATTACTTTAGACAGAAAAGGAGTTTGAAGCTTTTGTTGGGATTTCTGGGGCAAAGGAGGAGACCTTTTCTATACCAGACTGATCTGCAAAGATTTGACTCGCTCCAATTGTCTCACCTCCAGAAAGGTGGAGAGTGTTGAAAGCATCAGCAAAGAAGAGCTGGACCAAGAGATAGAGAGGGGAAAGCTGTGGCCTTGATGACATTGTTTGAGTCCTGATCAACCTATGCCAGGAGCCAGCAACATTCCTGGACGTTTCCTTTTATGGAGCCCTGTTCACATGGCGGTGGCTGCATAACAATTGCTCCTGAGTGTAATAGTTTAGCCAGTAGAAGACTGTATTTTGCTCATGAATCTGCAATTTGGGGAGGGTTCAGCAGAGGTACCTCAGATCTCCTCCACTAGGTGTCAAAGGTGGTGGCCCTTTGGGCTGGGGGCCAGGGCATCTGAGGGCATTATGATTGATGCTGGCTATCAGCAGTGGGCTGGGAAATCAGCTCCTCTCTCTATGGTTCCCTTCCTGTGTTTTTCCCTCATGAGTTAGTCTGGGCTCCCATCATCAGGTTCAGTTCAGTTCAGTCATTCAGTCATGTCCAAACTCTTTGTGACCCCACGGACTGTAGAACGCCAGGCCTCCCTGTCCATCACCAACTCCAGGAGCTTGCTCAAACTCATGTCCATCGAGTCGGTGATGCCATCCAACCATCTCATCCTCTGTCGTCCTCTTTTCCTCCTGCCTTCAACCTTCCCCAGCATCGAGGTCTTTTCAAATAAGTCAGTTCTTTACATCAGGTGGCCAAAGTACTGGACTTTCAACTTCAACATCAGTCCTTGCCATGAATATTCAGAACTGATTTCCCATCATGGTGACAGCTTTTCCCCAAGTGAGCATCCTACTCTTACAGCCGGTGAAAGAGAGAACCAGGCAAAAACTGCCTCTTTTAATGGAAAGTCACTTAGCACCAATTCTGTCATCTTTATTTTTTGGAACACTCACAAAGCGACTTAGATTCAAGAGGAGGGGAAGGGCAATGTTCTGGAAGAGCACGTGGGACGGGAAATATATAACTGGCCATTTCTGGAAAATATTTGTGTCATAAGTCCTTCTGGATAAAGTTTGTCATTTTCCCCTTTAATCAAACCACAATGTTTATCATCTTCTGCTCCACATTTTGTTTAGGAAGAAAAGAAATCTTGGGTTGTAGGAAAACCCAACAAGAGTGGCATCTAAATAGATTTATTCAACTTTTCCAGTCAAGGCAGGCTTACTCTGCAAGCCTTACAGCATGGCACCCAGGACATATTTGTGCAGACATTCTAAGCCTCTCAAAACATTTCTATACCCATGAAATAGCTTGGCCCATCCAATAAGGCTTCTGCTGCTGCTAAGTTGCTTCAGTCGTGTCCAACTCTGTGCGACCCCAGAGACGGCAGCCCACCAGGCTCCGCCATCCCTGGGATTCTCCAGGCAAGAACACTGGAGTGGGTTGCCATTTCCTTCTCCAATGCATAAAAGTGAAAAGTGAAAGTGAAGTTGCTCAGTCGTGTCTGACTCTTCACGACCCCATGGACTGCAGCCTACCAGGCTCTTCCATCCATGGGATTTTCCAGGCAAGAGTACTGGATTGGGGTGCCATTACCTTCTCCGATCCAATAAGGAGGTGAAGGTATAGTTGACTTTGAGTCACCCAGTTTAAAGATGAATAGAATTTGATAGCTAAAGAGAAAATCATAATACTGTATAGCAGACTGTAATGAGTTTAATAGAAGCCTACATAAAATTGCTAAAGACTCATAGATATTTGGGGAAAGTTAGGATGAAACACAATGAAAGAAGGGTGTCTTTTTCATTTTCAGTCTAAGACTTTCAAAGTCCTTAACATGTCATTCACCGCCAGGGACTAAAGCACAGACTATTCTGAGCTAATTGGACCCTGGAATGTTTTCTTCTAAGACCCTCTTGCTCAATTCTGATGTTCCTAGGAACATAATTTGAGAAATGATGGCATTGCTAAAATCTTGGAGGCAACTACAAACCTTTTGAATTATTTTTCCTACTTGCTTTTTTTAAAAAAAATAAGAATTTTTATTATTATTTCTCCAGCCTATTAAATTTCATAGATTTTGTATAAACTCTCCACAAATGGTGTCCATATGAGAATGACAGCTTCTGATTTATTTGAGGGAGTTCCTGCTATCTTCCTGGGTGGGATAATGTCTTTCATCTGTAGAATGTGAGACTCTCTGGTGTGTGGTAACACTGACATGCCATTGAGCAAGATAAGTCTTTCTGCCACCAAGAGAAGTGCCTTTTCCCAATTCGGAGGGGCTCTAATTCTTTTTGACAGCCTCATGGGTGCCCTGTGTCTGGTATATATTTCCCGACTCTGGAAACTGGATCTCATCCTTCAAACTGGGACTTCTTTTTAAAGACAACACTATGAGCCAACCAACAAATAGTGGATATTCGCTTGTCTTTCATAGCAGTGTTGCTTTCCTAATACACATTTGTTGTTGTTCTCTACTTTTTGTTTGCTTGGAACTTGGCCTTGTTGTGATTGGTTCTTCTAAGCAGAAAGGATGATAAAACAATTTCTAGACATGTTGGCTTCCTTTCAACTCTCTTCATTTCTAGTGAAGTTCCCTGGTACTTGCTGCCCCGTGAGCATTCTTATCAGGAAACTCCTCTATGGTTTCATGTGGTATTCAGTACCTATTGTTGTCAAATATTTACAGACTGCCAGCACTCAATGCGTGACATGGAACGGATCCCAACTAGATCAGTCTAGTGAGCATCTACCCAGCTATTTACAATTCTTTTGTTGTGGGTTTCTGGTGGAGAGAATATTACAAACAGCAGGAGGAAATCTTATCCACCAGCTGACACTGAAGTGTTACATTGTTCCAGATCTCTCTCTCTTTAAGAAAAAAACTCCCCCCAATAATACAGAGGTCTTTAGAAAAGAGACTATGGTTCTTAATTAGATCTCCTGGGTGATGATAAGAGAAAAGGACAAGGAAGTAAACAATGAGCAGAGAGGGTTGATGTTTGAGTCCAGCATTGCTCAAAGTATTTTCCAATTAGCATCCATTCTTCAGAATATTAATAGTCATTAGTTGAAAAAGAAAGAGGTTGTTTTAGTCAGATGAATTCTTAAAAACTGGCATTAAGAACTCTTTTTAGTATCAGATCAGATCAGATCGATCGCTCAGTCATGTCCGACTCTTTGCGACCCCATGAATCGCAGCACGCCAGGCCTCCCTGTCCAACACCAACTCCTGGAGTTCACTGAGACTCACGTCCATCGAGTCAGTGATGCCATCCAGCCATCTCATCCTCTGTCGTCCACTTCTCCTCCTAACCCCAATCCCTCCCAGCATCAGAGTCTTTTCCAATGAGTCAACTCTTCACATGAGGTGGCCAAAGTACTGGAGTTTCAGCTTTAGCATCATTCCTTCCAAAGAAATCCCAGGGCTGATCTCCTTCAGAATGGACTGGTTGGATCTCCTTGCAGTCCAAGGGACTCTCAAGAGTCTTCTCCAACACCACAGTTCAAAAGCATTAATTCTTCGGTGCTCAGCCTTCTTCACAGTCCAACTCTCACATCCATACATGACCACAGGAAAAACCATAGCCTTGACTAGACGAACCTTTGTTGGCAAGGTAATGTCTCTGCTTTTGAATATGCTATCTAGGTTTGTCATAACTTTCCTTCCAAGGAGTAAGCGTCTTTTAATTTCATGGCTGCAGTCACCATCTGTAGTGATTTTGGAGCCCAGAAAAATAAAGTCTGACACCGTTTCCACTGTTTCCCCATCTATGTCCCATGAAGTGATCGGACCGGATACCATGATCTTCGTTTTCTGAATGTTGAGCTTTAAGCCAACTTTTTCACTCTCCACTTTCACCTTCATCAAGAGGCTTTTTAGTTCCTCTTCACTTTCTGCCATAAGGGTGGTGTCATCTGCATATCTGAGGTTATTGATATTTCTCCCAGCAATCTTGATTCCAGCTTATGCTTCTTCCAGTCAGGACTCAGCAAAACCCTTAACAGTGGTCCCCAATCTTTTTGACACCAAGGACTTCTTTCCTGGAAGACAGTTTTCTCATGCATTGGGGATGAGGGTATTTTGGGGATGATTCAAGCACATTACATTTCTTATGCCCTTTACTTCTATTATTATTACATCAGCTCCACCTCAGATCATCAGGAATTAGGTCCTGGAGGTTGGTGACCCCTGTCTTGATACATTAGTGTGTTTATGCATCTCCAAAAGGAGATAGGCCAAAAGGACAGTGTTCTAGACAGTTCACATGAATTTATTTTAATCTTCACAATTCCATGAAATAGGTAATATTACTATAACTCACTTTACAAATGGGAAAGGCAGGGCACAAAGATAGGACAATTCTTGCCCAGAATCACTCAGCAAATGGGTCGTGGAATTAGAAGTTAAACCCAGGCCATCTCACTCCAGAGCTGTTGCTTTGACCCACGATGTGCTGTGTGTGTTCAGTCACTCAGCCATGTCAGACTCCTTGTGACCCCATGGGCTGCAGCCCACCAGGCTCCTCTGTCCATGAAATTTCCTAGGCAAGAATACTGGAGTGGGTTGCCATTTCCTCCTCCAACGGATCTTTCCCACGTGTCTCCTGTGTCAGCAAGTGAATTCTTTACCACTGAGCCACTTGGGAAGCCCCTGACCCACTATACCATACTGATTTTATAAATATTGAAGAGTGTGAATGCACCATGAGAGTTATTTCAAGGAAATGAAAGAGCATTGCCCTTAAAATGGTTCTACAGCATGTGTCAAGGAAAGAATCAGATGGAAAAATATCTATACTTTTTCATGTGATAATCATTTTCCTGACTCTTTCTAGTGATACCAGCTTCTCCCACTTACATCATGTCCTTAAGTGTGCAGTGAGTGGCTCATGAGAGCACATGTGAATCCTGGCTCTGTATCAGGTGGCTCCTTCCTGACCTTGGAAAAAGGTCCTGTTGCTTAAGATGTTCTTAAATTATATTCCAAAGTTTCATGTGCTTTTTAAAAGATAACAGACTTTGTTAAAGCTGACTTAGGTTTTCAGAAAAATTAAGCACAAAGTATTTACAATTCCCATGCACCCCCTTCTTCCCACTCCCATAACCAGTTTTTCCCATTATTAACATTGATGTCATACATTTAGAATTGATGAACCAATATTGATATATTATTATTAATTAAAGGCCATAATTTACGTTACAGCTCACCTTTTGTGTTCTGTAGGTTTTGACAAATGAACAATGTCATGTATCCACCTTTACAATATTATACAGAATAGTTTCACTGCCCTAAAAATCCCTTGCTTCAATTATTAACCCTTCTCTCCTTAGATCCAAGCCCCTGGTACTATCTTTGCCAGAATGGCATATAGTTGGAATCATATAGTATGTAGCCTTTGTAGATTGTATATAAATTTAAGATTTCTTCAAGGCTTTCACAGAATGGTAGTTCATTTCTTTTTATTACTGAATGACATTCCATTATATGGGTATACCATAGTTTCTTGATCCGTTGACCTTTTGAAGGGCATCTTGGTGCTTCCAAGTTTTGTCCATTTGAGTATAGCTGCCATAAACATCCATGCACAGGTTTTTCAACTCCTTTGGGTAAATAACTAAAAGTATGATGATAAAATCATATAGGAAGAGTGTCTTTAGCTTTGTAAGAAATTGCCAGGCTTCCAAATCACCTTCCAAAGTGATTGTGCTATTTTGCATTTCCATCAGGAATGAATGAGAGGTCCAGTTGCTCCACACCCTTGGCAGTATTTGATGTTGTCAGTGCCTTAGATTTCAATTCGTCAAATAGGTGTGTTGTAAAAGACTGTGATGCTGAGAAAGATTGAGGGCAGGAGGAGAAGGGGATGACAGAGGGTGAGATGGTTGGATGGCATCACAGACTTGATGGACATGAGTTTCGATAGACTCCAGGAGTTGGTGATGGACAGGGAGGCCTGGCATGCTGCAGTTCATGGGATCGCAGAGTCAGACACAACTGAGCAACTGAACTGAACTGAACATCTCATTGTTTTAATATGCAGTTCCCCAGATGCTGAACATCTTTCATATGCTTGTTTGTTATCTGCGTATCTTTACTGAGGTCTTTTCAGATCGTTTCCCCATTTTTTAATTGGGCTGCTTCCTTACTGAGTTTTAAGAGTTTTTTGTGTGTATTGGTTATGAGTCCTTTATCAGACTTGTGTTTTGAAAGTATTTTCTTCAAGTCTGTGGCTTGACTTTTCATTCTGTTAATAGTTTCCTTCACGGAGAAGATTTTTTTAAAGTTTTAATGAAGTCCAGCTTGTCAGTTTTTCTTTCATGGATCATGGATTTGATTTTTTTTTAAAGTAATTGACAAACCCAAGATTTGTTGGTTGTGTTAGTTTTATGTACGTAGCTGTAATGGTATTTTGTTATGGCTTAAATTTGCATTTCCTTTGTGAATAATGATGCTGAACACCATTTTTGTGAGCTCAGCCATCTCAGTCATTTTTTGTAATGACTTTTTCAAGGTACTGTTCAAATAATTTTCTAATTTTAAATTGAGTTGTTTTATTTTGAGTTGTATAAGTTTTTCACACACTTTGGATATGTGTATAGTTGTATATTCTATAAATATTTTCTCATCTGTGATTCGCCTGTTCCTTTTCTTAATGTTGTCTTTTGACAAGCAGATTTACAAATTTGGTGAAATCTAAAAGAAAAAAAGTAATTGACAAACCCAATGTGTCACCTAATTTCTCCTACATTAGTTTACAGGAGTCTCATATTTTTGCATTTTGCATTTAGTCTGTGATATATTTTTAGTTAACTTTTGTGAAAGATGTAACATCTGTGTCTGAAGTCATCTATTTTCCATGTGAATATCCATTTGTTCCAGCACCATTTGTTAAAAAGACTATACTTTTGCATTGAATTGCCTTTGCTTCTTTGTCAATGATCAGTTGACTATATTTATATGGATCTCTTCCTGGGCTCTCTATTCTGTTGCATTGATCTGCTCATTATTTCATCAATAACTGTTTGATATTTGATAACTGTTTAATACTGTTTGATAACTGCAGCTTTATAGCAAGTCTTAAAATTGGGTGGTATGAGTGTTTCCAATATCTTCTCCTTCTTTAATATTGTGTAGGCTATTCTGGTCCCTTGCCCTTTCCATATCAATTTTAGGATCAATTTGTAGATATCCATGAAGTAACTCGTGGGAATTTTGATTCATATTGCCTTGAATCTAATATCAAGTTGGAAACCCTGACAGCTCTACAATATTGAGAGTTCTTATCCATGAACATAAAATATCTCTCCATTCATGTTGAGATTTTTTATTTCTTTCATTAGTGTTTCATCATTTTTCTCACATATTTTATATATATATTAGATATTTGTGTGTGTATGTATGTAGTATATATTTTTTTTTAGATTTATACCTAAGTATCAATATTTCTCTTTCTTTCATGGCATTGTAAATGATGTGTTTATAAATTAAAATTTTAATTCTAATTGCTCTTTGTTGGTATATAGGAAAGTAATTGGCTTTTTTATATGAATGTTATATTTTGTAACCTTGCTATAATCACTTGTTAGTTCCATCCAGGAGTTTTTTTGTAAATTCTTTGCAATTTTCTACATAAAACACAATGTCAGCTGCAAGAAGCAAAGTTTTATTTCTTCCTTCTCAATTTTATACCTTTTATTTTCTTTCCTTGTCTCATTGCATTAGCTAGGAATTCCAGGATAATGTTGAATAGAGTTGGTTAGAGGCGGCATCCTGCCTTGTTCTGATATTAGGAGGGAAACTTCTAGTTTCTCATTATTAAATATAATATTAGCTGTAGGTTCTCTGTGATGTATAGTTGTGGAATTTCTCCTCCATTTCTATTTAGCTGGGAGATTTTATCAAGAATGGGTGTTGAATTTTGTCAAAACTTTTCTGCATCTATTGATATAATCATCTGATTTCTTTACTCTGTCATTGTGATGGATTATAATAATTGATTTTTGAATGTTGAACTGACTGCTTACCTGACATAAATCTCATTTGGTTGTGCTGTATAATTCTTTTTGTATATTGTTGGTTTTAATTTGCTAATATTCAGTGAGGATTTTTGCATCTGTGTTTTATCATATATATTTTGTCTATAGCTTTTTTTTTTTTTTTTTAATAATGTCTTTGCCTGGTTTGGGTGTTAGGGAAATGCTGGCCTCATAAAAAGCAATAGGAGGCATTACCTCAAAATTTTTATTTCTGTATAAGTTTGAAGATAAATGGCACAATTTCATCCTTAAATGTTTGGTAGAATTCACCCGGTAAAACTATTTGGACTTCACCAGTGAAATCATTTTGGTGTCAGGAGTAAAGCCATTTGGGCCAGGTGCCTTTTGTTTTAGAAGTTTATTTATTTATTTTACACCACCACCTATTTCACCCTTCCTGTGGCAATCACTAGTCTTTTCTTCCTATCTATGAGTGCAGTTTTTTGTTTTGTTTTCTAGATTCCACATATAAGTGAGATCATACCATATTTGTCTCTCTTTCTTACTAATTTCACTTAGCATAATGCTCTCAGATTCCATCTATATTGTAAAGGCAAGCTCTCCTTTGTATAGCTAAATATATATATCGCCACACAATATGATGTGGATATATATGAAAATATATCACTTTTCCTTTATGTGTTCATATATATGTATTTCCTTTATTCACTTATATATAATATATATGAATATTTATCACAGTTCCATTAAACATTTCATCTGTGTATAAACCCTTCGGTTGTTTAGCTTGCTTTGGTATCTTGGCTATTATAAATAATACTGCAATAAACTTGAGGCACAGATATATTTTTGAGAGAAGGATTTCATTTCCTTCAGATAATACACAGAAGTGGAATTATTGGATCATATGGTAATTCTATTTTTAGTATTTTGAGGAAACCCACAATGTTTTCCATAGTGTCTATACCAATTTATCTTCCTACCAGCAGTGTACAAGGGTTTCTTTTTATCCACCTCCTTGCCAACATCTGTTACTTCTTGGTGCTCTTACAGATTTGAGATGGTATCTCTTTGTGTTTTTAATTCACATTTCTGTGTGTTTCCCATTATTCGTTATTTTAATTTCTTTGAATAAGTCTATTTGAGTTGTCTATTCCTGTTGGTGTGAGTTTTGGTATCTTTTATAATTCAAGGAATTAATCCATTTCATCTCAAGTGTCAAATTGGTGGGCACAGAGGTGTCAATAATACTCTTATTATCTTCTTAATGTCCATGGAATTAGTAGTAATGACTCCTCTTTTGTTTCTAATATTAATAATTTGGGTCTTCTCTTGTCTCTTCTTGGTTAGTGTGACTAAGTGTTGTCAATTTTATTGACACAATGAACAAACTTAAAATAATGTATTTCTTATTTTGGCAGCGTCAGGCCTTAGTTATCGCACGTGGGATCTTCGTTGCAGCGTGTAGGATCTCTCTTTGCAGTGCACAGACCCTCTAGCTGTGGCACACGTGCTCCAGAGCATGAGAGCCCAGTAGCTGCAGGTCCCAGGCTCAGGTGCTCTGTGGCATGTGGGAATCTTAGTTTCCTGACCAGAAATTGAGCCTGTGTCCCCTGCATTGCAAGGTGTATTCTTAACCACTGGACCACCAGGGAAGTCCCAGTGAACCAACTTTTGTTTTCACTGATTTTACCTACTGATTTCCTTGCTTCAATTTCATTGATTTCTGTTCTGACTGTTATTTATTCTTCCCTTCTTATTTGGAGCTAATTTACTCTTCTTTTTCTAGTTTCTGAAGGCGGAAGCTTCAGATACTGATTTTGGTCTTTCTTCTTCTCTAATCTGTGCATTCAGTGCTATGAGTTTCCCTCCAAGCGCTGCTTTTGCTGCATCCCACACATTTTAATAAATTGCATTTTCTCTCTACCTTCAGTTTGGAAGATTTCTGTGGATATATCTTCTAGTTCACTGATTCTTCCTTCAGAATGTCCAGTCTACAGATGAATCCTTCAAAGACATTCTTAATTTTTATGACAATGTTTTTGAATTCTTACATTCCTCTTAATTTTTTCTTAGGGTTTCCATATTTCTGTTTATATTATCCATTTGCTCTGTCGTCCACCTATTCCATTAGAACTGTAGTATGTTAATCAAAAGTATTTTAAATTCCTGGTCTGAGAATTCTAAATTTCTGCCATAGTTGAATCTGGCTCCAATGCCTGCTTTGTCTCTTAAAGCTGTGTTTTTGCCTCTTCACATGCCTTGTAATTTTTTGTTTATAATTAGATGTGATATATTGGGTTAAAGAAAGTGAGGTAAATATGCCTTTGCTGTGAGTTTCTGTGTTTATCTGGCTAGAATTTAGGCTGTATTTGCTGCTTGTTGTAGCTGTAGGTATTAGAGACTAATTTATTCTCTTTTATTCTTATTTTTGCCTTCTCTAGTTCCTCTGGGTTCCCCTCAGTCAGTAAGTCAGTTTAGTCACTCAGTCGCATCCAATTCTTTGCCACCCCATGGACTGCAGCACGCCAGGCCTCAAGGTCTATCACCAACTCCCGGAGTTTACTCAAACTCATGTCCATTGAGTTGGTGATGCCATCCAACCATCTCATCCTCTGTCGTCCCCTTCTCCTCTTGCCTTTGATCTTTCCCAGCATCATGGTCTTTTCAAATGATTCAGCTCTTCACATCAGGTCACCAAAGTATTGGAGTTTCAGCTTCAATATCAGTCCTTCCAGTGAATATTCAGGACTGATCTCCTTTAGGATGGACTGGTTGGATCTCTTTGCAGTCCAAGGGACTCTCAAGAGTCTTCTCTAATACCACAGTTCAAAAGCATCAATTCCTCAGCGCTCAGCTTTCTTTATAGTCCAACTCTCAAATCCATACGTGACTACAAGAAAAACCATAGCCTTGACTAGATGGGCTTTTGTTGGCAAAGTAATGTCTCTGCTTTTTAATAAGCTGTCTAGGTTGGTCATAGCTTTTCTTCTAAGGAGCAAGCGTCTTTTAATTTCATGGCTGCAATCACCATCTGCAGTGATTTTGGAGCCCAAGAAAATAAAGTCTGCCACTGTTTCCACTGTTTCTCCATCTATTTGTCATGAAGTGATGGAACCAGATGCCATGATCTTCGTTTTCTGAATGTTGAGCTTTAAGCCAACTTTTTCACTCTCCTCTTTCATTTTCATCAAGAGGCTTTTTAGTTCTTCTTCGCTTTCTGCCACAAGGGTGGTGCCATCTGCATATCTGGGGTTATTGATATTTCTCCCGGCAATCTTGATTCCAGCTTGTGCTTCATCCAGCCCAGCATTCCACATGATGTACTCTGCATATAAGTTAAATAAGCAGAGTGACAATATACAACCTTGGCGTATTCCTTTCCCTATTTGGAACCAGTCTGTTCCATGTTCAGTTCTAACTGTTGCTTCCTGACCTGCATACAGATTTCTCAAGAAGCAGGTCAGGTTGGTCTGGTATTCCCATCTCTTTCAGAATTTTCCACAGTTTATTGTGATCCACACAGTCAAAGGCTTTGGCATAGTCAATATAGCAGAAATAGATCAAATTGCCAACATCTGCTGAATCATCAAAAAAGCAAGCAAGTTCCAGAATAACATCTATTTCTGCTTTATTGACTATACCAAACCTTTTGACTGTGGATCACAATATATGTGTTAAAATATGGTGTTTATTTTTGCCTTGTATGAGAGTCTCAGGTTCCATCTGTGGTCTCTACATATGAACCAATTTTGTTCCTTTTTATGGCTGAGTGATATTCCATTGTATATATGTACCACATCTTGTTTATGCATCCTTCTGTTGATGGGCATTTAGGTTGCTTCCATGTCCTGGCTGGGCTTCTCTGGTGGTGCTAGCAGTAAAGAACCTACCCACCTGCTAATGCAGGAGATGTAAGAGACAAGGGTTCAATCCCTGGATTGGGAAGATCCCCTGGGGGAGGGCATGGCAATTCACTCCAGTATTCTTGCCTGGAGAATCCCTATGGAAGAGGAACCTGGCAGGCTATAGTCCATAGGGTTGCAAAGAGTCAGATGTGACTGAAGTGATTTAGCACAGCACACAGCACATGTCCTGGATATTGTAAATAGTGCTGCAATGAACACTGGGGTTCATGTTTCTTTTGAATTATGTTTTTTTTCTGGGTATATGCCCAGTAGTGGGATTGTTGGGACATGTGGTAGTTCTATTTTTAGTTTTTTAAGGAACCCCCATACTGTTCTCCATAGAGGCTGTATCAATTTACATTCCCATCAACAGTGCAAGAGGGTTCCCTTTGCTCCACAACCTCTCCAGCATTTATTGTTTCCATATTTCATGATGATGGCCATTGTGATCAGTATGAAGTGATACCTCATTGTAGTTTTGATTTGCATTTCTCTAGTGAATTAGTGATATTGTGCATCTTTTCATGTGTTTGTTGGCCAATCTTTTGTCATCTTTGGAGAAATATCTGTTTAGGTCTTTTGCCCATATTTTGATTAGGTTTTTGTTTTTTTGATATTGAATTGCATGAGCTGTTTGTATATTTTGGAAATTAACTCTTTGTCTGTTGCTTCATTTCCTAATATCTTCTCCCATTCTGAGGATGAACGCCCTTATTAGGTTGAACAGAATAAGCAGAACAAAATATTCTGGGAGTATTTCAAAATGGTTATTTCTTTACTCCTCATACCCACTCACTCCCATCAGAAACACAAGAGAATGTTTCTCCAATGTACATCCTGAGAACCTAGTGGAGGTCCTGGAGATAAAAGTCAACAGAAGTACATGGTCATTCCCCTCCCCACTTAAGACTTTGTCTCTCATACTAATCTACACTGAATTTATAGAAATTTTTGAGTTACACTCTAAGTATTCCTACCATAACTGGGTTCATTGGCAATTTCTATTCCTGGACTTCTGCTCTAAGTGAACTTTGATTCTATGTATCTACCTCTCTCTCCAGTTTTCAGGGCAATGATTTATTCTATGACTTCAATTCTCTGATGACTCAAGAAGTGTTGATTTTTCACTTTAGTAGCTTTTTTCTTGTTGAGAGGTTGAGTGGGGTAACTTCCAAATTCTTTACATGTCATACCAGAAGCTAGAAGTCAATTTCATATGCTTTAGAGGAGAAATATTTCCCACATTCCATATGCTGTCTCTTCGGATTATTTTTCCTGCTTCTGCACCTTCTCTTGTATGGAAATTCTCTTACCACCTGTAAATAATGATAAACATTTAGTGCTCATTCAAGGTCCAGGTCAGTTGATTCTCCACCAATGCACAGTAGATTTTCTTCACAGAGAACATTTGTAGTACTTATTCTCTATACCTTTTCATACTGTTCAAGGGGTTCTCAAGGCAAGAATACTGAAGTGGTCTGCCATTCCCTTCTCCAGTGGACCACGTTTTGTCAGAACTCTCCACCATGACCCATCTGTCTTGGGTGTCCCTTACAGGTCATGGCTTATGGTTTCATTGAGTTAGACAAGGCTGTGGTCCATGTGATCAGTTTGATTAGTTTTCTGTGATTGTGGATTTCATTCTATTTGCCGTCTGCTAGATAAGGATAAGAGGCATATGGAAATTACCCGATGGGAGAGACTGATTAAGGGGAAAACTGGGTCTTGCTCTGATGGGCGGGGCTGTGCACAGTAAATCTTTAATCCAATTTTCCATTGAAGAGCTGTGTTCCCTCCCTGTTGTTTGACCTGAGGCCAACCTATGGTGGAGGTAATGAAGACAATGGTGACCTCCTTCGGAAGTTTCCATGCCACACTCAGTGCCGCAGACCCTGCAGCAGGCCACCACCAACTCACCCTCCTCAGAGACTCCTGGATACTCACAGGCAAGTCTGAGTCAGTCTACTGAGTGGTCTCTGCTCCTTTCTCCTATACAAAAAAGAATTATGAAAGAACTACACAAAAAAGATCTTCATGACCCAGATAACCATGATGGTGTGATCACTCACCTAGAGCCAGACATCCTGGAATGTGAAGTCAAGTGGGCCTTAGGAAGCATCACTACGACAAAGCTAGTGCAGGTGATGGAATTCCAGTTGAGCTGTTTCAAATCCTGAAAGATGATGCTGTGAAAGTGCTGCACTGAATATGCCAGCAAATTTGGAAAACTCAGAAGTGGCCACAGGACTGGAAAAGGTCAGTTTTCATTCCAATCCTGAAGAAAGGCAATGCCAAAGAATGTTCAAACTACCAGACAATTACACTCATTTCACACACTAGCAAAGTAATGCTCAAAATCCTCCAAGCCAGGCTTCAACAGTATGTGAACCATGAACTTCCAGATGTTCAAGCTGGATTTAGAAAAGGCAGAGGAACAAGAGATCAAATTGCCAACATCCATTGGATCATTGAAAAATCAAGAGAGTTCCTGAAAAACATCTACTTCTGCTTTATTGACTATGCCAAAGCCTTTGACTGTATGGATCCTAACAAATTGTGGAAAATTCTTAAAGAGATGGAAATACCAGGCCACCTTACTTGCCTCCTGAGAAATCCATATGCAGATCAAGAAGCAACAGTTAGAACTGAACATGGAACAACAGACTGGTTCCAAATATGGAAAGGAATATGCCAAGGTTGTATATTGTCACCCTGCTATTTAAAGTATATGCAGTATATATAGCATGTGAAATGCTGGGCTGGATGAAGCACAAGCTGGAATCAAGATTGCTGGGAGAAATATCAATAACCTCAGATATGCAGATGATACCACCCTTGTGGCAGAAAGCAAAAAAGAACTAAAGAGCCTCTTGATGTGAGTGAAAGGGGATAGTGGAAAAGTTGGCTTAAAACTCAACATTCAGAAAACTAAGATCATAGCATCTGGTCTCATTACTTCATGGCAAATAGATGGGGAAACAATGGAAACAGTGTCAGACTTTATTTTCTTGGGCTCCAAAATCACTGCAGATGGAGACTGCAGCCATGAAATTAAAAGATGCTTGCTCCTTGGAAGAAAAGCTATGACCAACCTAGACAGCATATTAAAAAGCAGAGACACTACTTTGCCAACACAAGTCTATCTAGTCAAAACTATGGTTTTCCCAGTAGTCATGTATGTCTGAGAGTTAGACTGTAAAGAAAGCTGAGCACCGAAGAATTGATGCTTTTGAACTGTGGTGTTGAAGAAGACTCTTGAGAGTCCCTTGGACTGCAAGGAGATCAAACCAGTCAATCCTAAAGGTAATCAATCCTGCATATTCATTGAAAGGACTGATGCTGAAGCTGAAACTTTCATACTTTGGCCACTTGATGTGAAGAACTGACTCATTGGAAAAGATCCTGATGCTGGGGAAGATTGAAGGCAGGAGGAGAAGCGGGTGACGGAGCATGAGGTGGTTGGATTGCATCACCGACTCAATGGACATGAGTTTGAGTAAGCTCCAGGAGTTGGTGATGGACAGGGAAGCCTGGCGTGCTGCAGTCCATGGGGTCACAAAAAGTCAGACATGACTGAGTGACTGAAATGAACTGAACTGAACTGATTCTCTATACCAACCATCTGACCCAAACTTCTCTTTTGCTTTGACTTTTTCTCATTATTTTGTGACCTGATGTTTCAAGAGAGACATGTAAAATCCCTCAGGTGAAATAGGGCCTCACTTTTTGGGTTGGCCAAAAAGTCCATTTGGGTTTTTCCATAATGTCTTAAACCCAAACTTTTTTTGCCAACCCAATAAAACAACCTGAGAACTGATGTCATTCCTTTTACCCTAAGGGTCTCCTGAGACCTTGCTGGATGAATTCAGAGACAGGAGAATTCATGAATTCTGACCATAAAGGACGTGTTCTCCCTACCTCTCAATCTCAAGCTTCCGATCACCCATAGGGTGATTTTGTAAGAATAAAAAAAGACATGCTTCCCTTAAGAGGTTTACTTCTAGCACTCGCTCATTAGCATAGTAATTTGTGAGAGCAAGGTGCTTTACTCCCATCTGCAAGGAAATGTTGTAATACATGCACGCCTATGATGCTTACCCTGTGAATGGAGCCTTCTTGGATATGCATGCACAATCTGCACATCCAAACTGGGAGGCCCTGCCTCTGGTTGCTTAAGACATTTAAAAGTCAGTTTATGGTTCTCAGTCAGAACCATAAAAAAGCAGACCTCCGAATCCCTCTTAGTCAATTTAAAAGCCAACAACATTTTGCTTCTTTAAATGTTCTTTTTATGCTCAATTAAATCTCTTCTCTGTTCATTTGACTATTATATGTTCTTCAAAATCCAGCCTAAGTTCTACCTTCTCTAAGACAATTTCAGTAACTCCTGCAAACCTCATTGTTCTCCCAAATCTCTTAAAATCTAAACCACTGATCAGCCCCACAGAGTTCATTATATATTGTCATGTCTTGTTCACTATTATGTTAGAAATGTTAGCTTTTAGACTTAAGCTGGTTGGGGTGGCCTGAGCACAGAAACAGAACTTTTTACTTTGTCTTATATCCCCCATTGACTTTATTTGGAGGCATTAAGTGGTCTTTTTGTAAACACATTCTTGTTGGATGATAATATCATTAGGAGACAAATGAACTGTCTCCTAAACTTTTGTTTCTATGGCCTTTCACAGTCCACCCCTTGCATCTCAGCTATAATTAATCCTCTCCATTTTTTGCAACTTTATACCTGGATAAAGACATAAACTACGAACAACCCACACTACCCTAGATTGAGAGTGTGAATGAAATTACCACAAAAATATAAAATAAGCCAAGGGTGGTTCATATACATTTTTAGTGAATTTGGGGGCCTTCTTTTTTTGTTTGCTTTTTACATTTTTATTGGAGTATGGTTGATTTACAATGTTAGTTTCTGCTATAGAGTTATACAGATTTCCACTTTTTAAGATTCTTCTCCCATATAGGTTATTGCAGAGAATTCAGTAGAGTTCCCTGAGCTAGAGTAATAGGTCCTTATTAATTATCTATTTTATATATAGTAACATGTATATGTCAGTCCCAATATCCCAATTTATCCTTTCCCCCAGTAACCGTAAGTTTGTGTTCTACCCCTATGACTCTATTTCCGTTTGGTATTAAATAAATTCATTTGTACCATTTTTTTTTTTAGATTCAACATGTAAGTCACATGATACTTGTGTTTCTCTGTCTGACTTACTTCATTCAGTACAATTTCTAGGTCCATCCATGTTGCTGCAAATGACATTATTTAGTTCTTTTTTATTGCTGAATAGTATGCCATTGTCTGTATGTACCACGTTTTTATTCATTCCTCTGTCGGTGAACACTTAGGTTGCTTCCATGTCCTGGCTTTTGTAAATAGTGCTTCAAGTGAACAGTGAAGTGCATGTATTTTTACAAATTATGGTTTTCTCTGAGCACATACCCAGGAATAGGACTGCAGGATCATATGGTAGCTCTGTTTTTAAGGAACCTCCGTATTGTTCTCCATAGTGGCTATACCAAATTACATTCCCACCAACAGTGTAGGAGGATTCCCTTTTCTCCACTCTCTCTCCAGCATTTATTTGTAGACTTTCTGATGATAGCCATTCTGACTGGTGTGAGGTGACACCTCATTGTAGTTTTGATTTGCATTTCTCTAATGTTGAGTATCTTTTCCCATCTGTATGTCTTCCTTAGAGAAATGTCTATTTAGATCTCTGCCCATTTTTCTTATTGTTGTTTTTTTTTAATTGAGCTGCTTGAACTGTTTGTGTATTTTGAAGATTAATCCCTTGTCAGTTAGTTCATTTGTAATATTTTCTCCCATTCTGTGGGTTGTCTTTTTGTTTTGTTTATGATTTCTTTGCTGTGCAAAAGCTTTTGAATTTCATTAGGTTTCATTTTTTTGCTTTTATTTTTATTACTGTAGGAAGTAGGTAAAAAAAAACTTTATGTCACAAAGTGTTCTGCCTGTATTTTCCTCTGTTTATTTTTGTGTATGGTGTTAGGGAGTATTCCAATTTCATTCTTTCACATGTAGCTCTCTAGTTTTCCCAACACCATTTATTGAAGAAACTGTCTTTTCTCCGTTGTATATTCTTTCTTTGTCACAAATCAATTGACCATAGGTGCATGGGTTTATCTCTGGATTTATATCCTGTTCCACTGATTTCTATTTCTGTTTTTGTGCCAGTGGCGTGCTGTTCAGATGACTATAGTTTTGTATATATTCAGGGAGCCTGATTCCTTCAGCTCTGCTTTTCTTTCTCAAAATTGCTTTGGCTATTCAGGGTCATCTGTGTTTTCATACAAACTGTAAAATTTTTTCTTCTAATTCTGTGAAAAATGCCTTTGATACTGTGAGAGGGATTACACTGAATCTGTAGATTGCTCCTTCCTGTTATCCCCCATCCCATTCATCTAGGCCACAGAGCACCAAGCTGAGCTCCCTGTGCTATACAGTAGGTTTCCATCTAGATAATTATTTTGCAAAGATTATATGGTTTTTATTCTTCAGTGTGTTCATGTGGTGTATCACATTGATTTACATATATCAAAGAATGCTTTCATCCCTGGGATAAATCAAAATTGATCATGGTGTATGATCTTTTTAATGTGTTGCTGAATTTAGTTTGCTAGTATTTTGTGGAGGATTTTTGCATATATATTCATCGGTGATACTGTGATTTGCTTTTTTGTGGTATCTTTGCTTTTAATGTTGGGGTGATAGTGGTGAATGTTGGGTGATAATGTTGGGGGGTGTTCCTTCTTGTGCAATTTTTTTTTTAGTTTCAGAAGGATAGTGTTAACTCTCCTCTAACTGGTAGATAGATTTCACCTGTAAAGTCATCTGGTCCTGGACTTTCGTTTGTTGAAAGTTTTTAAATCACAGTTTCAATTTCATTACTTGTGATTGATTTGTCCATATTTTCTATTTCTTCCTGGTCCAATCTTCCTGTACCTTTCACAGATTTTGTCTCTTTCTTCCAGGTTGTCCATTTTATTGGTGTATAGTTACTTGTATTAGTCTGTTATTATCCCTTGTATTTCTGTGGTATTCGTTGTAATTACTTTATCATTTCTAATTTTATTGATTTGAGCTTTGCCCTCTTTTTTATCTGATGAGTCTGGCTAAACATGTCAGAGAACGTTTTAGTTTCATTCATCTTTTCTGTTGCTTTCTTCATCCCTATTTATCTCTGCTTTGATCTTTATGATTTCCTTCCTTCTAAGGGTTTTGTTTGTTCTTCTTTCCCTAGTTGCCTTAGGTGTAAGATAAGGCTGTCTACTTGATATTTTCTTGTTTCCTGAAGTAATCTTGTATTTCTGTACATTTCCCTCTTAGAACTTCTTTTGCTTCGTCTATAGGTTTAGGATCATTTTGTGTCTCCACTTGTTATTTGTTTCTACCTATTTTTTATTTCCTCTTTGATTTCTTCAGAGATCCATTGGTGTTTAGTAACATTCTGTTTATCCTCCACCTGTGGAACTGTGTTCCTGTCTTGCTGGGTTTCGGCCTGAGGCTTTCCAGCACTGGAACCTGCAAGCTGTTGGGTGCGGCCAGGTCTTGGGGCCAAAATGGGGACCTTCAGGAGAACTTATACCAATCAGAAGCGTGCTGGCTGCGAGGGACCACGCCAGAGCGCGGCTAAGAGGAGCTACCCCTCACCCAAGGTCAGGGACGGCGACCGAGAGTGCCAGGCTGCGACGGCGCAGGAGTGGCCTAGAGGAGCTACCCCACGTCCAAGGTCAGGGTCAGCGGCTGAGAGGAGCTACTCCATGCCCAAGGTCAGGGGAGGTGGCCGAGAGGAGCAACCCCACATCCAAGGAACCGTGGCTGCGCGGGTGCAGGAGGGCTGAGAGGAGCTACTCCTCGTTACGGTCAGGAGGGGCGGCCTGAGGAGATACCCCTTGTCCAAGGTAAGAGAAACCAAAGTAAGACGGTAGGTGTTGCAAGAGGGCATCAGAGGGTAGACACACTGAAATCATAATCACAGAAAACTAGCCAATCTGATCACATGGACCACAGCCTTGTCTAACTCAATGAAACTAAGCCATGCCGTGTGGGGCCACCCAAGACAGACGGGTCATGGTGGAGAGGTCTGACAGAATGTGGTCCACTGGAGAAGGGAATGGCAAACCACTTCAGTATTCTTGCCTTGTGAACCCCATGAACAGTATGAAAAGGCAAAATGATAGGATACTGAAAGAGGAACCCCCCAGGTTGGTAGGTGCCCAATATGCTACTGGAGATCAGTGGAGAAATATAACTCAAGAAAGAATGAAGGAATAGAGCCAAAGCAACAACACCACCCACTTGTGGATGTGACTGGTGATAGAAGCAAGGTCCGATGCTGTAAAGAGCAATATTGCATAGGAACCTGGAATGTCAGGTCCATGAATCAGGGCAAATTGGAAGTGGTCAAACATCAGATGGCAAGAGTGAATGTCGACGTTCTAGGAATCAGCGAACTAAAATGGACTGGAATGGGTGAATTTAAGTCAGATAACCATTATATCTACTACTGTGGGCAGGAATCCCATAGAAGAAATGGAGTAGCCATCATGGTCAACAAAAGAGTCCAAAATGCAGTACTTGGATGCAATCTCAAAAACGACAGAATGATCTCTGTTCGTTTCCAAGGCTAACCATTCAGTATCACAGTAATCCAAGCCTATGCCCTGACCAGTAATGCTGAAGAAGCTGAAGTTGAACAGTTCTATGAAGACCTCCAAGACCTTTTAGAACTAACACCCAAAAAAGATGTCCTTTTCATTATAGGGCACTGGAATGCAAAAGTAGGAAGTCGAGAAACACCTGGAGTAACAGGCAAATTTGGCCTTGGAGTATGGAATGAAGCAGGGCAAAGGCTAATAGAGTTTTGCCAAGAGAACACACTGGTCATAGCAAACACCCTTTCCAACAACACAAGAAAAGACTCTACACATGGACATCGCCAGATGGTCAACACCAAAATCAGATTGATTATATTCTTTGCAGCCAAAGATGGAGAAGCTATATACAAAAACAAGTCAGCAAAAACAAGACCAGGAGCTGACTGTGGCTCAGATCATGAACTCCTTATTGCCAAATTCAGACTAAAATTGAAGTAGGGAAAACCACTAGACCATTCAGGTATGACCTAAATCAAATCCCTTATGATTATACAGTGAAAGTGAGAAATAGATTTAAGGGACTAGATCTGATAGACAGAGTGCCTGATGAACTATGGACAGAGGTTTGTGACATTGTACAGGAGACAGGGAACAAGACCATCCTCATGGAAAAGAAATGCAAAATGGCTGTCTGAGGAGGCCTTTACAAATAGCTGTGAAAAGAAGACAAGTGAAAAGCAAAGGAGAAAAGGAAAGATATAAGCATCTGAATGCAGAGTTCCAAAGAATAGCAAGAAGAGATAAGAAAGCCTTCCTCAGCAATCAATGCAAAGAACTAAAGGAAAACAACAGAATGGGAAAGACCAGAGATCTCTTCAAGAAAATTAGAGATACCGAGGAAACATTTCATGCAAAGATGGGCTCGATAAAGGACAGAAATGGTATGGACCTAACAGAAGCAGAAGATATTAAGAAGAGGTGGCAAGAATACACAGAAGAACTGTACAAAAAAGAGCTTCATGACCCAGATAATCAGGAGGGTGTGATCACTCACCTACAGCCAGACATCCTGGAGTGTGAAATCAAGTGAGCCTTAGAAAGTATTACTACAAACAAAGCTAGTGGAGGTGATAGAATTCCAGTTGAGCTATTTCAAATCCTGAAAGATGATGCTGTGAAAGTGCTGCACTCAATATGCCAGCAAATTTGGAAAACTCAGCAGTGGCCACAGGACTGGAAAAGGTCAGTTTTCATTCCAATCCCAAAAAAAGGCAATGCCAAAGAATGCTCAAACTACTACACAATCACACTCATCTCACACGCTAGTAAAGTAATGCTCAAAATTCTCCAAGCCAGGCTTCAGCAATACGTGAACTGTGAACTTCCTGATGTTCAAGCTGGTTTTAGAAAAGGCAGAGGAACCACAAATCAAATTGCCAAAATCTGCTAGATCATCAAAAAAGCAAGAGAGTTCCAGAAAAACATCTATATCTGCTTTATTGACTATGCCAAAGCCTTTGACTGTGTGGATCACAATAAACTGTGGAAGATTCTGAAAGAGATGGGAATACCAGACCACCTGACCTGCCTCTTGAGAAACCTGTATGCAGGTCAGGAAGCAACAGTTAGAACTGGACATGAAATAACAGACTGGCTCCTAATAGGAAAAGGAGTACGTCAAGGCTGTATATTGTCACCCTGCTTATTTAACTTATATGCAAAGTACATCATGAGAAACGCTGGGCTGGAAGAAGCACAAACTGGAATCAAGATTGCTGGGAGAAATGTCAATAACCTCAGATATGCAGATGACACCACCATTATGGCAGAAAGTGAAGAGGAACTGAAAAGCCTCTTGATGAAAGTGAAAGAGGAGAGTGAAAAAGTTGGCTTAAAGCTCAACATTCAGAAAACTAAAATCATGGCATCTGATCCCATCACTTCATGGCAAGTAGATGGGGAAACAATGGAAACAGTGGCTGACTTTATCTTTTTTGGCTCCAAAATCACCACCGATGGTGATTGCAGCCATGAAATTAAAAGACGCCTACTCCTTGGAAGGAAAATTATGACCAACCTAGATAGCATATTAAAATGCAGAGACATTACTTTGCCAACAAGGGTCCCTCTAGTCAAGGCTATGGTTTTTCCAGTGGTCATGTAATGATGTGAGAGTTGGACTGTGAAGAAAGCTGAGCACCGAAGAATTGACGCTTTTGAACTGTGGTGTTGGAGAAGACTCTTGAGAGTCCCTTGGACTGCAAGGAGTTCCAACCAGTCCATCCTAAAGGAGATCAGTCCTGGGTGTTCATTGGAAGGCTAATGCTAAAGCTGAAACTCCAGTACTCTGGCCACCTCATGCCAAGAGTTGACTCATTGGAAAAGACCCTGATGCTGGGAGGGATTGAGGGCAGGAGGAGAAGGGGATGACAGAGGATGAGATGGCTGGATGGCATCACAACTCGATAGACATGAGTTTTTGTGAACTCCAGGAGTTGGTGATGGACAGGGAGGCCTGGCGTGCTGCAGTTCATGGGGTCGCAAAGAGTCAGACGTAACTTAGCAACTGAACTGAACTGATAGCAATCAGTATTACCTGGGGCCTCTGTTCTTGCCTCATAGCAGGCTACAGCCAACCCCTGCCCCCCAACCCGGGAAACCTCTAAGGCCCCTAGGTAGGTCTAGCCCTGGTTCCCTTAGAGGTATTGCATTGTGCTTGATCCCAGTGCACATGAGACCTTGTGGGCACCCTCCAGGAGTGGAGTCTCTTTTTCCCGCCATCCTTATGGCAGAAAGTGAAGAGGAACTAAAAAGCCTCTTGATGAAAGTGAAAGTGGAGAGTGAAAAAGTTGGCTTAAAGCTCAACATTCAGAAAACGAAGATCATGGCATCCGGTCCCATCACTTCATGGGAAATAGATGGGGAAACAGTGGAAATAGTGTCAGACTTTATTTTTCTGGGCTCCAAAATCACTACAGATGGTGACTGCAGCCATGAAATTAAAAGACGCTTCCTCCTTGGAAGGAAAGTTATGGCCAACCTAGATAGCATATTCAAAAGCAGAGACGTTACTTTGCCCACAAAGGTCCATCTAGTCAAGGCTATGGTTTTTCCTGTGGTCATGTATGGATGTGAGAGTTGGACTGTGAAGAAGGCTGAGCACCGAAGAATTGATGCTTTTGGACTGTGGTGTTGGAGAAGACTCTTGAGAGTCCCTTGGACTGCAAGGAGTTCCAACCAGTCCATTCTGAAGGAGATCAGCCCTGGGATTTCTTTGGAAGGAATAATGCTAACGCTGAAATTCCAGTACTTTGGCCACCTCATGTGAAGAGTTGACTCATTGGAAAAGACCCTGATGCTGGGAGGGATTGGGGGCAAGAGGAGAAGGGGACGACAGAGGATGAGATGGCTGGATGGCATCACTGACTCGATGGACGTGAGTCTGGGTGAACTCCAGGAGTTGGTGATGGACTGGGAGGCCTGGCGTGCTGCGATTCATGGGGTCGCAAAGAGTCGGACGCAACTGAGCAACTGATCTGATCTGATCTGATCTATGGAGCTTCTGCACTCAAGCCAAATTTTAATGGTTTTCTTGTCAAGGCTGCCTCTCACAGTGTCTGCCAGTATTCATATACACAGACACTCATGCAAACACACCCACACTGCACTGGGTCCTGAGAGAGGTTATTTGCAAGAGCTGAAAATGGATTCAATGCAGTGTATGCCCTCAAGGAGGCTCTGAGTCTTGCTGGTGCAAAAAACAAACTCGTAGAGTACAGTGAGTGCAGGAGAGTAAATGTGGCTTAAGTGGTGTGCAAGAGCTCATAGGAGGGAGAGAAGGTGAGCTAGAAATCAGAGGGAAAGGGGCTTTGACCTGGATAATGAACTCAGAAGTTTATTTGGAGAAAATAACAAAAGAAAGTGTTAATGATGGGCATGGAAAAGACAGCAGAAGCAAAGACATAGAGAAGGGAGGTGGAGAGATGTGCTGGCTTCCACGAGAAGCTACATTTATAGTAGCACTGTGAAGATAAAGGAGATGTGGGAAGAGGTCAAATTTTTAGAAAGTTGATTCAGTAAGTTGTATCTTAGAATCCTTTTTATTTGAACATTCTGCAATCCCAACTCCAACTTGCTTAAGTTAAAAAAAGAAAAAAGAAAGGGAAAGATGGAAGATGGAAGGAAAGGAGAGAAAAAAATTTATTAGTGTACGTATCTTTCAGCTCAGTTGAGTTCAGTCACTCAGTCGTGTCCAGCTCTTTGAGACCCCATGGACTGCAGCACGCCAGGCCTCCGTGTCCATCACCAACTCCTGGAATTTACTCAGACTCATGTCCATTGAGTCAGTGATGCCATCCAAGCATCTCATCCTCTGTCATCCGCTTCTCCTCCCACCTTCAATCTTCCCCAGCATCAGGGTCTTCTCAAATGAGTCAGTTCTTCATATCAGGTGGCCAAAGTATTGGAGTTTCAGCTTCAGCTTCAGCTTTCAGTCCTTCCAATGAATATTCAGGACAGATTTCCTTTAGGATGGACTGATTGGATCTCCTTGCAGTCCAAGGGACTCTCAAGAGTCTTCTCCACACCACAGTTCAAAAGAATCAACTCTTCAGTGCTCAACTTTCTTTATAGTCCAACTCTCACATGACTACTGGAAAAACCATAGCTTTGACTAGATAGACCTTTGTTGACAAAGTAATGTCTCTGCTTTATAATATACTGTCTAAGTTGGTCATAACTTTTCTTCTAAGGAGCACATGTCTTTTAATTTCATGGCAGCAGTCACCATCTGCAGTGATTTTGGAGCCCAAGAAAATAGTCTTTTTCTCTTTCCACTGTTTCCCCATCTATTTGACATCAAGTGATGGGACCAGATGCCATGATCTTTGTTTTCTGAATGTTGAGCTTTAAGCCAACTATTTCACTCTCCTCTTTCACTTTCATCAAGAGGCTCTTTAGTTCTTCACTTTCTGCCACAAGGGTGGTGCCATCTGCATATCTGAGGTTATTGATGTTTCTCCCAGCGATCTTGATTCCAGCTTGTGATTTATCCAGCCCAGCGTTTCTCATGATGTACTCTGCATATAAGTTAAATAAGCAGGGTGACAATATACAGCCTTGATGTACTCCTTTCCCTATTTGGAACCAGTCTGTTGTTCCATGTCCAGTTCTAACTGTTGCTTCCTGACCTGCATACAGGTTTCTCAAGAGGCAGGTCAGGTGGTCTGGTATTCCCACCTGTTTAAGAATTTTCCCCAGTTTGTTGTGATAATATCTTTAGGTGTACATATCTTTAGGTGTTACCTGGATCCAGGTGTTTTAAGGTAGCATCAAGAATGTCCTTCTCCAATTTTATTGCATCCTCTTCTCTCATGGTGATTAATGACCACCAACACTTCATATTTCCATTCTGTTAATTCGCAATCCCAATGGAAAGGGAGCTTCACTTTTATAATGACCCCAGCAAGTGATTCCATGATTGTCTCATTGGATAGGTTTATTCCATGTGTCAATCTCTGCACCAGTTACTGAGGTCAGAGGGACAAAATGCTTTGCTTGGCTCACAGTGTGCAATCCTAGAGTCCCAGGATAGAGTCAATTGTACCCAATCCACTGAATCTTGTGTTGGGGAAGAGAAGAGACAGCTTTCCAAAGAAAACTAGAAAGCTATTTCCTGAAGGGAAATGCATGCAGGGCAGAAAACAATGAGACAAACCAGATACAAAGGCCTTAGAAAACTAGGCAGAGGGCAGCTTATGAAGTAGACATCAGTGAATAATAGCTAGGAGTCAGAGGGAGCAATTTAAAGATACCTTGGAGGAGCACAAACTAGACAGAACCCTTCAGGAGAGTGTGTAGCTTGGAGTCAGGCAGGCCTCATAGCAATGCAGCCCCAACACCAGTACTCTGAGAGTATGATGATATTCAATAGACTTTGCTTTTATTGTGGTCTCTTATCTTCACTGTCTATTACAGTAGTCACTAGCCATATGTGGCTATTTATATTTACATTATTTAAAATTAAATTAATTAATTAAAATAAAAATTCAGCTCCTCACCTTCACTATGCACATTTCAAGTGCCCAGTAACAACATGTGGCTGATAGCTACCACATTACATAACACAGAACAGAACAATACAGAGCAGAACATTTTCAGCGTTGCAAAATGTTCTAATAGGTAGCATTGGATTAAACTATTGCTTCCATCACTTCGGTTAATTTACCCAAGAAACATATGTGCTCAGACATCACAGTTTTCTTTTGTTTGCTGGCCAATTTAAAATAATGGGAAAAGGAGTAGAATTATTCTGCTTGGGATAGACCCAATATAGAATCTCCGATGAAAGGCTTAAGTTCAAACCTGAAATTCAATTAAAAATGTTGATTATCTATGCATTGCTACACTTACCCCCCTGTGTGCTCTCTTTTTCTCTTCCTCTAAGCATGTCCTGTCAAGTTGGAAAATAAATTGTGATTATTGGAAGCCAGTCAGGCTGATTAACAGACACCAATTAAGTATCTATCGAAAGGAACAAACATGAGGCTGGTTAATTCTGGCTTTGGGACTCCGTGGCCTTCTATTGGTATCATGCAGGCCTCCAGCAGGGTTTAGGATAAGGTCTCCAGTTCCTCTGTCAGCCAGCCTCCAGGCACTCTGGATGCTCCTGATAACGTCAGGGGAAGCCTGGTGTTCCGGGACTGAATCTTGTAGTTGATGAAAATTATTTACAACCACTACATCCTGAAACTGTAGCATATGTTTCTTATCTTAAAGGAAATCTTATGGCACATATAAGACGTCTTTTTGGTTTTATGAATGAATTGGGAGTGTTTTGAAGCGTCACTTTACAGGGAAAAGGGAATGGGATGGTACCATCATAACCAGACTCTATGCCAGGGA
Organism: Bos indicus; assembly: GCF_029378745.1. Lineage (NCBI taxonomy): Eukaryota > Metazoa > Chordata > Mammalia > Artiodactyla > Bovidae > Bos > Bos indicus. The sequence goes on from NC_091787.1 coordinate 32,540,004, forward strand.
TCTGACAACAAAGAACCCTGTCCTGTAGGAATTACACCCATTGTTACTGATGAGGAAGCTGAGGCTTAGTGAAGCCAAACAAGTTTACAGGTATTTCAAATGCTGCCATTAAGTGGCAGAGATGGGACACAAACCTATCATTGTCTGACACCTCCTTATACGCCAGCGGTGTTTGTGCTGTACAGATAAGAAAGCACAGCCTTCGACTGGGACCACCTCCTCCACATTATCAGAAGTCCACACAGGCTCCATCTGTAAAGCCTTAGGAATTTGAGCAGTGTTAAAGTTGGAAGTTTCTACTTTTGTCATGGGCATGTATGTTTGGATCTTGGCCCATTTCTTATATGCATGTATTCATTGAATCATTCTTCCAGCAAACAGTTATTAAGAATCTGATTGTGCGTCTATATGTTGGGGATATAGAGATGAGTAAATAAGGCCTTTCTGCCTTCTAAAGCTCAAAGTATCCTATATGATATAGATACATCAATAAACTATTATAAAGCAGGGTGACAGATGTAAGGGAAAAAGGAAACAGGGTGTTCTGCAGTGCATTCCACAGGTAAGATGGGAGGAACAGCCAGTGAGGGGATGCATTGTGGGGAAATTAAAGATAATAACAAAAGTAACTAAAAGTTAGATTTCTTTTTTTAATATCTCCATGTGATAATAAATTCTAGGCAATGTCAGCAATAAAATTCTCCTCCTTTCCAAAATAATTTCTTGGTGTAAATTCTAAGAAATTGCTGATATTACGGTCTAGTTTAAATAATATATACATAAACAAGAAATTGGCACATTTTTGATGCTTTTCCTTTAGGAAATATTTCACTCTGTCTGTAAGTTAATTCAGAGAACTCTGAGTTATACTGTCAACTCACCACCCCCAACTCCTCCATCCCCTAACACACACCTGACTGCACTCACTGGTTCCCACGGTCAGTTCATAACAGTATAGGTGCCTTCTCCCCTGATGTTGTCTCCACCCTCTGTAATACAATGTATTCCTGAATTTAATCAATAGATTCCAAATAAGCACAATGGTTGGGAGGATGACAGGACAAGTTATTTCCTGCCAAGTGACCTCTTATTTGATTCAAAATTGAAAACAAAAACAGTAAGAGTTTTATTACAGGTAAGAAGAGATTTTAATTTCTACATGAAATCTTTAAAGATTGTGTACAAACCTTTGAAATTGGCATCTGGTCTTTTAAAATTGTGCATTGTTTTTAAACCAGTGAACACATTAGGAAAATAACAATTATAATATTATGAATTCTTATGCAATTTCAACTGAAAAATAATTTCATCATTTAGGAGAGGTGTTAAAAAGTATGCTGTGTATATCTGATACACTAGGTCTTGTGGGTTCAGAGAAGGAGGCTCCTGAACCTCCATAGACTTGAGGGAGCTCCGTGCATTTGAAGAGTTGGAGATGGTGGAAATCTAGGATAGGTGTTGTGAAGAACAAGAGCTAAGTTTGATGAGGCCATCAGGGACCAGGTAAGGAAGGCCAGAGGCTCAGAAGGTTTTGAACAAGGAGGGAAGTGGTTACATTTGTGCATTGAAAAGTCCATTGAGAAGTATGAGCACTGGCAGCAGCCTAGTATTTTGTCACTTATTAATTTTTTTACTTAAAAAATTTTAACAACTTATTTAATTTATTTATTAAATATAACTTTATTTATTTTAATTGGAGGTTAATTACTTTACAATATTGTATTGGTTTTTAATTTTAGGCTTACAGTAAAGTTGCAAAACGACTTTTCAAATATTCTTTGCCCAGAATCCCCAACAGTTATATTTTAGTAGGACTGATACAATACTACACATATACTACTGTTATCTAATCTATAGACCTTATTTGAATATCATCAATTTCCCACTAATACCATTTCTTTTGGTCTAATATTCCATACAAGGTATCACACTGGATTTAGTTATTATGCTTTTGCTTAGTATCTCCTGGAATTTGGGACAGTTCCTTAATCTTGCTTTGTTTTTCATGACCTCAGCACGTTTGAGAAGCACTGGCTGTTTATTTCATAGCCTGATCCTCAGTGGAAGTTTGTCTGCTGTCTCTACATGATTTCTTTCTGATTTTAATTTTTTGCAGAAATACTGAAAAATTGATATTTTGTTCTTTTTAAAACATATCAAGAAACACTTGTTGATTTGTGACATTACTGATAATGTTAACATCACTTTAAGGGGACATATGCTTGGTTTCTTCACTGTACTTATTATTTTTTTCCAGTTGTAAGTATATTGTGTGGTGATATTTTGAGATAATATAAATATCCTGTTTCCCATCATACTTCCACCCACTAATTTTAGCATTCACTAATCAATTTTGCCTGAAACAATTTTTACTGTGATGTGTCTCAAATGATGACTTTCTATTTCCACAATTTCTTCTACATGACTTAGTTGGAATTATGCTATAAAGAAAAGCTGTCTTATTTATTTGTTCATATCAGCATATAAATGTATAAATGTATATTTATATAAATATCAGTATATATCAGTATAAAGCCACAGAGTCTTATTTCAATCTATGGGTTATAACTGATTACTGTCATCATTTTGTTCCCTAAAATTTCCTAGATTTGGCCATTGGAAGCCACTTTATGTTGACTTCTGAGTCTTTGCAACATTTCCTAATGTTTTTATTTTAATTGATTTATCTTTTCAATATATATATTTATTTATTTACTTTAATTGGAGGCTAATTACTTTACAACATTGTATTGGTTTTGCCATACATCAACATGAATGCTCCACAGGTGTACGTGTGTTCACCATCCTGAACCTCCCCCCACCCCCCTCCCCATTTTATTGCTCAAACAGCATGTATATATTGTGAAGGTTTTTTAGGAAAAACAAAAAACCAGAATTTGGATATATTAGGTCTCTTTTTCCTGTTACTGACATGACTTGATATTGTCTCACAACTCTAGGATACTCTGTTTTGTGTTTCTGCACTTCCATTCTTTTTCCTGCTTATGTTTCCGTTGGGTCATTGCTGATGACTTATCCTCCACCTTAACTGATTATTTCCTCAGCTGTGCCGGTCTGCCAGTGAGTCCAACAAGCGTGCTCTTCAAGAGTGCTATTACCAATTTTTCTTTCTAGGACTCATCTAGGAATGAATATTTCCTATAGCTTATTTCTTCCAAAATGACCCATGCTTTTATTTTTTATGAATGCTGCTTACCAATTTACTGGAGCCATTAGCATGTTAATTATATTTATGTTTGATTCCCTCTCTGATGTTTCCAACATCTGGTTTACCTTTGAGCATTATTCTGCTGATTGCCTTCTCTCTTAGCAGTGGGTGCATTTTCTGCTTTTTAGCATCTTGTCATTTTTGATTGAATGGCAGACATTGTGTATAGATCAGTTGAGGCTGATGTAAATAATATTTTTGCCTAGAAATGAGCATATATTTCTTCTGGCAAGCCATTGAGGGGTTTAGTCAATCCATTTAGGTCTTGAACTGAGTTTAGGGTTTATTGTTATATATAATGTACTCCATCTGTAAATTTTTTAGCATTCCCTTGTGTTTAGGTTGGAGTCTCTGCCATGGGATAGCATGCTTCAACTGTCAGCCTTTCTCATGCACCTGTGCAAGAGTGGTTTCTCTCTGTGCTTTGCCATTCTGTACTTTAGTAACTTCTGTTTATATCTGTGTTATTTTCTCTTGTGCTTTCTTGTAGTCTGGTTTCTTATACATTGTTTATATTTTTGTTGAGCTGAATATTTAAGTTTTTAACTTTCATTGTTTCATTTTTATTTATGAGAGTATTTTTGGCTATTCACTTTCTGAAAATCATTGCTTTAAGTGTATCCGTAGATTCTTATAATCAGTGTTTCTGTTATCATTAAGTTTTTAGATTCTGCATTTTCAATGTGTACTTTCCTTTTACATGAGGTAGTTTTCAATTACAGGTGGAAGGGAGTTTGGAATTTTTTATTTTCTCGGTGATATTTAAGTGCTCAAGGGTTTTTTGCATAGTAATCAGACAGTAAGTTATATTTCTATTTTATGAAGCATATTACTATTTTCTTTGTAACTTAATATGAGATCAGTTTTTTGATGACCCACAAGTAGTGTAGAAGAAGGTATAATATACTCTTTGTTATCAGTGTGTGATATGAGATCAGTTTTTTGATGACCCACAAGTAGTGTAGAAGAAGGTATAATATACTCTTTGTTATCAGTGTGTGAAGTGTGTCTGTATTATCAGTGTAAGACGTGTGTGTATTCTTGAAACCATAAGGATTTTTCTTTTATCTTTGAAGTATAATAGTTTTATATTACCATCTCAGTGTTGATCATCCATGTTTACTTTCCCAATAATTTTATGGGTCCTTTCAATATGTAGATTTAAGTTTTCCTTTGTTTCTGGAAATAGTATTGAATTACAGTTTTAAAATATTAGATACACTAAATTACTTTGGTTTTCTTGCTCTGGCCATCCAATTACATGTATGTTCTTTCTTCTTTGCCTGTTTCCCATTACTAACAGTTTTTTTCTGTCTTTCTCCCTTCTTGATGTATCTCATTTACATTATCTTGGATATTTCCTACCTTTATTCCATACCATTTATTAAATTTTCATTTGAGTCTATTTTTCCCTGAGAATCTTGCAATTTAGTCTTAATTTCTGAAATAATTTTGCTTATTTTAATCATTTTATTTCATTGGTTTGATGAACTGTCCTTTCTTTTTTTTCTTATATTTTTGTTTCTGCCTTTTGAATTTCTGATTCAAGGTGATTTTTCATATTTCCAAAGGCTTGCTCATTTATATGTAATTAAGTCTGCAGTGATTTCTTGTAAGTTATTTCTACTTTATGATTATTTTTGGGGGGAGAATTTACATCAGCTTAATTGAGTTGACTCTTCCTTTCTGATCCATATTATAATTTTTAATAGATTCTTGTTTCCCATGGATTTTTTTAAAGATTTGATAATATTTAGATTTCTAATTCAATGCTGCCCTCTTCTGCCAATTCTAAAGTCCATTTCTTTAGTGGAGTGTGTGTGTGTGTGTGTGTGTGTGTGTATGTGAGAGAGAGAGAGAAAGAGAATGGGAGGGAGGAAGAGAGGTGAGGAATATGGCCCATGTCTTTTATTTTTTGTTAAGTCTTTTTGTTTTGCTTGTTCTCTTCCAAAACTCTAAACTTTTCCAATTTGTTTCTTTTCTCCTTTTCTATTTGTCAAGGGAGTCATCTCCCTTTCCTTTTGTTGTTCCTCTCCCTGAAGCCATGCCTTTCAAAAGCTGCCATGTGAAACCATGTGTACTTTTCAGCATCCTTCTTGTCATCAGTAATTATATTTGTCAATAGACATTTTTAAAGTACTTTCACACTTAAGGTCAACTTTCTCTTTTTGGCTGTGCTTTTGAGAACTCTTTGTGTATCTTTACCTTCCATCTCCTCATTTTCTTATAGTTTTTTTCAAACTTGTTCAGCTTTTGGTAGGAGTGTGAGTGAGAGATCACAAGATTTGACGAGTTTTATTTCTCCAGTTATTATAAAGTTTGACAATCCTCTGTGGTTTAGTTACACTGAGATTGCAGGGTTTATGTAGCTTCATTTGTTCCTCTTATTGTTCTTTCTTATTTTTATAGGATATATGCAAAGTGTAGACCTAGCGAGCTGCTATTATTTTCAGCTCTCCTGAAGTTCTCAAAGCGTCACTGTAGAGCAGCACACCAGTTTTATACTCAAAGATTAAAAAATGTTGAGGCTCTATGGGTAGTAAACCCAAGACTATACAGCTCATCAGTGACCAGAACTGACAATAAAGTAGTTATTTGAAAGCAAGTGTTCCGTTAAGCCTTTCTTCCCAGACTATGGAGCCTTCATTGTTTTGGTGCCTGATTCTTCTCTGTAGAAATAACTAGACTTCTGCATGATTGTCCCTAAGGTGGGTTGTAGGATGTTTTTCCCTATTCACTAAGTGTACCGGGCCCCTCTCAGAAATGTGCATTTTGGATCTTTTCTAGATTCCATTCCTTCCATACAGAAGAACATCTATAATAGTGATTTCTGCCACAGATGCTAAAGTTATAGGATATAGATGCATGCCCAGCAGAACTCAAGACCAGTAATGAAAGCTATCATTTCTGATTTTTCTCTGATGCTTTCTCTGATTCAGCCTTTTTTTTTTTTTCTTTTTTTTACAAGGGGGATGGATTATCTCACTGTTACTCTCCCCATTCCTGGCAGCATTTTATTGAATATGATTGTGTAGGTCAGTAATTTAAACTGATAAGTTGCATAGAAATGTAATGCAAATATAAAGGCAGATTTCATCAAACAAGTTTAGAATGGCTCCAAGTTTTAAAAATAGTTACAAATAGACTTGTCATCAAACCTCAATTTAGCAGCAAACATGACAACAAAATAGAATACTGTCTTAAAAACGTGTTACCTGTATATCTACCTTGCCCACCATGTCTATTGTAATGTCCTAATTTCAAATAAATATTTTTTACCACTTTAGGTCACATGTCAAAATTTTCATTTAGTCAACACAGTCACCAAGCCCAGAAAGCATGTGATATTCCTATTTCCCCAACTCAGTGATTATCATCCACAAAACTGTAGTATTGTTAGTAGCTGTGGTAATAATCATGGTAGATAGCTTTTATTGAGTACTGTATGTCCACTTTGTTGTTTAATTTAATCATCATAAAAATCCTGTAGGATTTTTGTACTCTGTAGGCCATGCCTTTTCCTAAGTTTACTATAAAATATGTTTCTTTTCACCAAACTTCTTGGAAGAGTCTCTATTTCATGACTTTCCTTTGCATTCTTTTAGCATGTGGCTCCTGCCCTCATCACTCTATTGAAACTTATAACCGATAATCATCTTATTGACCAATGGAAAGGCTTCTCTTTATTTCTTATCTAGGTGGACCTTTCCTAAAGCCTTTGATATTGTTTACCACTCAATTTTTTATGCAGTTTTATTTATTATTAATTATTTATTTGGCTGCATCAGGCCCTAGTTGTGGTACATGGGGTCTTCACAGCAGCATGGGATCTTTCTTTGGTGCTCAGCTTTCTTTATAGTCCAACTCTCACATCCATACATGACCACTGGAAAAACCATAGTTTTGACTAGATGGACTTTTGTTGGCAAAGTAATGTCTCTGCTTTTTAATGTGCTGTCTAGGTTGATCATAGCTTTTCTTTTAAGAAGCAAGTGTCTTTTAATTTCACAGCTGCAGTCATCCTCCGCAGTGATTTTGGAGCGCAAGAAAATAAAGTCTTTCCCTGTTTCCATTGTTTCCCCATCTATTTGCCATAAATTGATCGGTCCAGACACCATGATCTTAGTTTTCTGAATGTTGAGCTTTAAGCCAACTATTTCACTCTCCTCTTTCACTTTCATCAAGAGGCTCTTTATTTCTTGTTCGCTTTCTGCCATAAGGGTGGTGTCATCTGCATATCTGAGGTTATTGATATTTCTCCTGGCAATCTTGATTCCAGCTTGTGCTTCATCCAGCCTGGCATTTCCCATGATGTACTCTGCATATAAGTTAAATAATCAGGGTAACAATATACAACCTTGACATACTCCTTTTCTGATTTGGAGCCAGTCTGTTGTTCCATGTCCAGCTCTAACTGTTGCTTCTTGACCTGCATACAGATTTCTAGGAGGCAGGTAAGGTGGTCTGGTATTCCCTTCTCTTTAAAAGTTTTCCACATTTTGTTGTTATCCATACAGTCAAAGGCTTTGGCGTGGTCAATAAAGCAGAAATAGATATTTTTCTGGAACTCTCTTGCTTTCTTGATGATCTAACGGATGTTGGCAATTTGATCTCTGCTTCCTCTTTTCTAAATCCAGCTTGAACATACAGAAGTTCACAGTTCATGTGCTGTTGAAGCCTGGGTTGGAGAATTTTGAGCATTAGTTTGCAAGCATGTGAGATGAGTGAAATTGTGCGGTAGTTTGAGCATTCTTTGGCATTGCCTTTCTTTAGGATCGGAATGAAAACTAACTGACCTTTTCCAGTCCTGTGGCCACTGCTGAGTTTTCCAAATTTGCTGGCATATTGAGTGCAGCACTTTCACAGCATCATCATTTAGGATTTGAAATAGCTCAGCTGGAATTCCATCACCCCCACTAGCTTTGTTTGTAGTAATTCTTCCTAAGGCCCACTTGATTTCACACTCCAGGATGTCTGCCTCCAGGTGAATGATCACACCATCGTGGTTATCTGGGTCATGAAGATCTTTTTTGTACAGTTCTTCTGTGTATTCTTGCCACCTCTTAGTATCTTCAGCTTCCGTTAGGTCCATACCATTTCTGTCCTTTATTGTGCCCATCTTTGCATGAAATGTTCCCTTGGTATCTCTAATTTTCTTGAAGAGATCTCTAGTCTTTCCCATTCTATTGTTTTCCCTTTATTTCTTTGCATTGATCACTGAGGAAGGCTTTTTTATCTCTCCTTCCTATTCTTTGGAACTCTGCATTCAGATGCAGAGTAAATCTACATTCAGGTTTGCTCCTTGGTCCTCTACAAAAAAAGAAAAAAATTGATGATCCTTGCTTTTGGTTATTGAAAAGTATACTTAGCAAATGTTAAGTGTAATTATATATATATGTATATACACACACACATATATATGCATATATATATAATTTTTATCTTTGATATCACTTTTAATTCATTCTAATTTGTTCACACTAGATCCCATGATTTTAATTGCATCAAGAAGAGAATGTTCCAGTAAGTGAGGAAAAAATAATAATTTCCATCCAAGTATCTCTCACACTACTCGTTTCATTCCTTAGGAGTTCTGTTCTGCCATGAGGCACTTCTCTTATTTTGCTAAACCATTGGATGGTTTGGAGAAAGAATTGCTGTGGAATCATAGTCTTAGAAGATTTAAAATAAGGCAAAATGTTTCTCCAGGGAAATATATTTTGTGGGAAAAAAAAAAGCAACAACTCTGTGTATTTATGGCTTTCTTCAACCCTGATTTATAAGTCTAAAATAATCAGCTAGAGCCACTGGCGAGAGTAGGCTTCCTGGCTGATGCAGAGAGAGGCACATTCAGTGAAGGCCTTGTGTCCTTACATGTTGCTTTGGCAGGGTGTTAATGGGATTACCCACGCTTCATTTGGACAAGGCTTGGCCCAGAATACATATCTGGATCATACCTGAATACCAAAGGAGAGATTCCTCCATCATAAACATCCCTGAGCCCCTGCATTGATGTTAAAACCTTGGATGCCTTTGTTATGGCCCTTAATTCTGTTAATCGCCCTAGGTAAAGATTAGCTGCTCTTGTCAATTTAATTCAGCTTCAAACAAAGCAACAAGGTCACTATTTTTTCCCCTTCTCTCCCTCTCTCCCATTCTCTCTCTCCCTCTCTCTCTCTTTGCCAGCACACAGGATTGAGTTGTCATGTAGCTCTAATAGGCAGCGTGGGGAATCGTTAGTCCACCTCAACGCCCTGACTGATGGGCACTTCACTTCAATCATCTGCCTGAGCAGTAGTGGCCCAGTACTATTGACACTGTGTCAGCTGCAAGAGAAGATGCCTTAATCGGCCTCGACACCCTCTGCATTGATTTGACAAGTTGCTGTAATGACCTTCTTGTTTTTCTGAAGGATTACTGTTTACTCAGGAGGTGCTGCTGACTAAATGTACTGCATCGTCATGGAAACGCCACTGGTGGAGGCTGCCTCCCCACCAGGACTGGGTGGAGGGTGACATTGATAGGAGACTCTGAATATTTCAATGAACTGGTCTGTCCCAATAGTACTAATTCCAGCCCATTAATCAGACCTGCTCTGAAGAGCCAACTGGAATTAGGGACCAGCCTTGTCAGGTCCCCTGTAAAAGACAGTTTGCTACAAAACCCATTTTTTCCCCCAGAACCCATGTTGAGGTTTACTTAGAGTGAGAAGGCACTGTTCACTGTGGCTACTTCCTGAGTGCACCTGGAAATTATGATCATTTACATATTATAGAAGGAGGCTGCTTTCTCCTTCACGGACACACCCTTGTCCGTGAAGGGACAAGGGACAAGAAGGGACAAGAATGGAGGAAAGGAAACAATACTTGTAACTGGCAATGTGTCAGCACTGTTTCCTTTATGAATAATAATTGCTCTATAAGTGGTAGCTATTGTTATTATTTTATTTCGTTGATTCTAAGATAGAAAATGTGCGCCCCTAACATTCCTGAAATCAAGCACGTCTTATAAATCAATCTGTACATCTATTGTCAGCCAGGTGGCACTTCTGACACAGGAGAAAATGTTCCACTCACCTTTTCTAGTAAGAACAAAAACAACAGCAGCAAAGTCTCTTAGATTCAATATTGCAGGTTTTTGCAGTGAGTGCTTTATACAGATTACTTCTTTGAATTTTTAACAAAACTCGTGTAAGTGCATATTGTATTTGGCTGCAAGAAACAAGAGCCCTGTCTACAGAGGACTAAATGCAAAAGATTTATTTTTTTGTTGTTGTTCTCATTAACAAGAAATCTAGAAGTAAGAGTTTGGTTGGCATTGTCTCAGCAAGTCAAGGATTTCAGATCCAAAGTCTCAGCAATTCTCTTTATCTTCTCCTCGTGGGTCCAAGATAGCTGCTGGAGTTAAAGGCATTGCATCATAACTGCAGTTGAAAGGAGGAAAAGGGGGAAAGAGTGTAGCTCTCATCAGCCCTTCAAAAGGATTCCTGTATGTCACTCTTAACCGTTTCCACCGTCTTCCATCCAAGGGTAGATGAGTAGTAGATCTCATCTGCCCCTCCTATATTCAAGAAAAGCTGGGTCTTTTCAAAATCATGGCATGTTGCATCCCTACCCAAACTGGAATTATTGTCACTAAGGAAAAAGAGCAGGAAGGATATTAAATAGGCATCTCTAGTGTATCCTATGAGTAAAATATAACTATACATATGCCCATTGTACAGATCATGAAATGGAAGCTTAAAGAGGTTAAGTGATTGAAGCTTCACAACTGTCCCATGAAAGAAATATTCTTGTTCCCATACTACAGGTAAAGGGTAAGCCAAGTTTACAGAAATTAGGGAATTTGCCCTCATTGTCACACATCTACCTTCTTCTAGAATTTTGACACCATGTACTACACCACAAGTCATTCTAGGGAAGGCTTTGATTCAATGGCAAGACAGTTTGAAGATGGAAAGAGGAACTGGGCTAAGAAACATGATTGAGACTTTGTTTTTCTTCTCCCGGTGATTCAGCCAGTGGTCATGAGCAGAATCTATTTTGTGGTTGCATGTGATTTGTTTGATGTCTATTAAGTGAGCACAGAACATCTGGCTACTTTTCCAAGACTCTTGAATGGAGGCCATCTGCCCATTTTTACTGCTTATTTTGAGGCTCATTGGCCATGCGAGTGTTTTATCTCTTGGGCTCCTGTTGACTCCTGACTTCCCTGGAAAGTCCTGGGCAACTTCAGCTATAAATTAAAGACTACTTAGAGGAAAAAAAAAAAAGAAAGAAATTGAGACCTGGGTGGAGGGCAAGAGTCCTGTACATGGTAAGATGACCATATGAGGTGATCCTGAGTCAAGGCACCTGGGTAGGTAAGGAGAATTCTAATTCCCCTTTCCTATGAAAGCTACTCTTCCCACACACAACCCCAACCCCCAGCACACAACATTACGTGTAGTTCTGATGGGGCTATTTATACTGAAATTCCATTTTTAGCCCCCTGGTCCTAAGCTGTGCTCTGTCTCCAGCTAGACCTGGAATGTAAACAAATACAGTGATTAGTCCAGTGATTGGCAGTGTGAACTAGGTAGGGCCATTTAGAAATCTCCCTAGATTCTAACTCTTAACAGTGAGAGAATGTCCCTATTTTTTCCAATGATGAGCCATTAGTATAAAGGTCTAGGGATGCTAATACTCTCTCTCACCACTGGGAAGAGAACTTAGCTGCGAATGATACAGTCATTCAGTGGGGAATGAATCCAGACATGGCAACATAGCCAGAGCCCTGAAAACATCATTGAGCCCCTGGATCTACCATTGCCTGACCTGTGACCTATTTCAAACTAAGTTAAACAAAGGAACAGCAACCAAAGAAAAACAGCAAGAAATCTGTTGTCTGGTGTAACTGGAAAGTCTCTCTCACTTTTGATAACAGTGATGCTGACTAAGACTCTAGAAATGAAGCACCTTGCTAAATAAAATCAACTAAAAAGTTTAAAGGAACATAACCAAGGCACTAATCCAAGACTATTTGAAGGACACATAAGGAATGAGTTGAGAAGAATGGCTGAAAACTAAGTTTGAGAACATGGAAGATGAGATATTACTTTTCTTCACACAGTGAATGTATACATACAAGTACATATATGAATGTATGTACATACACACATACATACATATATTTGTATGTACACATGCATATGTGCACACACAGATGTATATACCTTGTATTATCTCATGGATGTATGTGTGCATGTACAGGTGTATGTATGTGTATATACAGTTATTTTCAGATCTATTTAAGTGCTATTGTGATCGAGTTGATAGTGCTTATAGACAAACCTGAATTTTCTCCAAGGTCCTTTTTATCATTTTCTATAGCAACAAATAAGAAAAAAAATGTTCCTACCCCATTCACAAAAAGGTCAATTAATTTTTTGTGTTTTTCTATGGTCTAGTGGCTAACTGAAAACTCTCCCCATCTCTTACCCCCAGCAAGAGCTTCAGAAACACAAAAGCTGATGCAGTGTCCCTAGTTCTTAAAGCCCCTCCTCCAGACTTTTTCCTTTAATGAGTTTAAAAATTCAATAATAACTATGCATATGGGAGTAGAATCCATTGTGTCATCCTTGTTTAAGTGTTTCACTATTAACCTCTTACATTTATAAATATTTTCAAGGGAGAGCACATGCATATTTCATATGCCATGCTGAATGTGCTCTCTACACAGGTTGCCAGAAGGCAAAATACAAACACATGAAATGTTCAACTAGATCATATGCAGCTCAGTTAAATAAATACTAAGATGACAGACTCTAACAGTAATTCACTATCAAATTGTTAATAGACAGTACATTGTCTGTTATGCCCAAATTGTGTTACCAGTGAGTCAAATTAAAGGGTGAAGAAAGTTAGATTTGTGTGTCACTTTAAATTGAAGCCTGCTTCAAAATGCTATCGAGCATAATGAAAGAATACCTATAGACCATCCTCTGTTGGCATGGTAATGTATTAAGCTAAGATAAATGGGGCAGTCATCTGAAGCAGGAAGTAATGTTGACCAAACCAGCAGTTAACAAGCTGGGTACCTGACATATATCAGATTTTGAAAGACAGAAAACATTAACAGTCCTGCTGATCAAGATCTGATGAGGGTTTTGTTTTTTTTTTTAAGTTCACTGGGTCTTGCTAACCACATATCTAAAAGAAAGAGTCCCTTTTAAAAAAATGTAATTTATCATTTCATGCATTTATTTTTGGCTGTGCTGGGCCTTCATTGCCGCACAGACTGTTCTTTTGTCGCTGCGACCGGGGCTACTCTTGGTTGCTATGCACAGGTTTCTCACTGCGGTCTTCTCTTGTGAAGGAGCACGGTTGCAGGGCACACAACAGTAGTTTGTAGTGCATGAACTCCACACTTGTGGCTCAAGGGCTCTAGCGCACAGGTTCGATAGTTGTGGCGCGTGGGCTGAGTCGCTCTGTAGCATGTGGGATCCTTCCTAATGAGGTTGAAGCCATGTTTCCTACATGGGCAGTCTGATTCTTTTACCGCTGAGCCACCAGGGAAGCCCAGAGTCACTTGACATGAAGGCAAGTCAAATTTCCAGAAGTGTGGTATCACTGTTTGTAGTAGCAGGGTTTGCAGTGGTTGGGAGGGTTAGACCTCATTATCCATACTACCACTTCATGCCACCACCCCAGCTATGTCATCTCAGCATAATGACCAGATGACTTAAGTTCCTCAATGAAGTATACTTCTTGGCAGGAGAAAAGAAAATTCAAACTGTGATCTATATTTCAGAGCTTAAACGATGTGGAAATTTCTGCTGTCTTTATTATTTCTTGATATTTGGGGGTTCTTTTGTTTGTTTTTCTCAGTTTACGTCTTGAAAGATTTGTGCTACTCTACCATTCCAGGCCAAAATGCTCTCTTATTCAGAGAGTAGGTTAGTACCATCATGCCTCTCCTGGACCACAGCCATGTCTCCTTAACGGAGTCTTAGGCCACGAGCCTGGGAGGAAGGAGCTGACATTCAGTGCCTGAGTGCTGCCCATCCATTCCCTCCTCTGACCCCTTCTCCCCCATCCAATCTGAGTGGTCTCCACTCCTCTCTTTTCTTTATGCTGTATTTCACTTATTCATAATGACCATACACTGAGGTACCCAACTCACATTCTACCCCTAAGCTGTTGCGGCTGCTGCTAAGTCACTTCAGTCGCGTCCGACTCTTTGCAACCCCATGGACCGCAGCCTATGAGGCTCCTCCGTGAAAACTCCATGGGAGTTTTCAGGCAAGAGTACTGGAGTGGGTTGCCATTGCCTTCTCCATCTACTCCTAAGATGTGCCTCCTAAAATTGTGTTGTCTATTTGTGATTAGGACCATACAGCAATTCCAGAGACAGTATGTATATGTGTGTGTATATATATACATACGCACACACATATATCTACCTGTATGAGCCCCGAGGCAGCTGTGACATGGACTGAAATGAACTGGTCAGTGAATATCAAACTGAACATGTGTACATCTGAGTGATCCTGGACATATCTGTGTACACATGTGTCTGTCAGTCTGGGGAGCATAAAGAACAGTGACCTCTGTACTGATGGAGACATCTGTCAGGGGCTGAGATATATACCCCTCTGCTCCCCTAACCCAGCCATGGATAAGTAGATACCCTGATAAACCTCTCTCTACACACCTGTATTCATGAGAATTTGATAGTAACAGATAACCTTTCCTGCATATAATACATGTCCGTGTTAATAGAAGCCACATGGTGATTGGATACATTAGTGAGAATGCTAAGATAGTAGGATTTGGAACCTCCTAAGCAGCCAGTGGGACCTTCCAGTCCCTCTCAAAACCATCTGCAGCAGTAGTCACCTCGGTGATCCCCATAAAGAGCTGGGTCTTACTGTGGACAAAGCCCCATCATTAACCTGTGCATATTTTTCTTGTGCAGCAACAGAAACATGAGGTCGGTCCAGCCTGGGGCAGTTTCTCTCCAAGAGAAGATGGAGGAAGCACAGCTAAGTGACTGGAAATTTGACATGCCTTCATGTCAAGAGATACCTGTACCTCTTGGAAACAACAAGCCCTTTGTGGTACCTCAGTGGGATCATCAGTGGGGCATGGCCCTCTCTTGGACAACGTAAGAGCTCTGTTATATTTCCCTGGCCCCTGAAGGGCTTCTGAAGCATCACCTCCTTTCCCTCACCAGCTTTACACTCCTGGTTCTGCCCATCACATCCATTTCCCCAAGTGGCATCTGCCTATTGCCTCCAGGTCTGTGGAAATTGTCTCCATCTGCCTCTTCCCCTGGAAACCTCTCACTGACAATCTAAGTCTCTGCTTCTATTCTCTTCATACAATACTATCTCAAAACCAGTGGTCCTTAAAATGTGCCCCCGCCCCAGACCATCAACACTGATAGTGTCTGAGAGCTTATTAGAAACGTATTCCTGTGTGTTTATCTTGTTTATCCTTTTAAGAGTATGGAAACAAACTGTGCAGTTCCCATTCATTGTGAAGCCTCAACAATCAGACCCATTGTCCGTCAGAGCCGGGAATGCACCTGTTCCTGCCTGATCGTTTGTGTCCAGGTGTTGTTGCTGGGGGAGGCTCTGAGCCTGACTGAGCGGGAGGCTCGGTAAATGTTTATTGAATGAATAGATGATTTACAGGTGAACAGGAAGCAGAATCATAAGGCAGTAGAAAGTCCAGGCTCTGAGGCAAGACTTTCTCAGAGCAAATCCTGGCTCCTATATTGCTGGTTCTGGGGCCCTAGACAGTTACTTAGTCTCTATGCTGCTAAGTCGCTTCAGTCGTGTCCGACTCTGCGACCCCAGAGACGGCAGCCCACCAAGCTCCCCCATCCCTGGGATCCTCCAGGGAAGAACACTGGAGTGGGTTGCCATTTCCTTATCCAGTGCATGAAAGTGAAAAGTGAAAGTGAAGTCGCTCAGTCGTGCCCGACTCTTCACAACCCCATGGACTGCAGCCTACCAGGCTCCTCCATCCATGGGATTTTCCAGGCAAGAGTACTGGAGTGGGGTGCCATTGCCTTCTCCTATGCTTGCTAGCAAAAAAGGCATGGTAATGGTGCCGATTCTGTGGGCAGTGTGTGGATTTGATACATTAATACCGATAAGTACTTTGAATGGTGCATGTCATCTAGTTGCTATTGTTATTGTTTAGTTGCTCAGTCGTGTCCAAATGTTTGTGACCCCATCGACTGTAGCCCACCAGGCTCCTCTGTCCATGGGATTTCCCAGCAAAGAATACTGGAGTGAATTGCCATTTCCTTTTCCAGGGCATCTAGTAAGCACCCCCTATTATGAGTATTAATTAAGAAGGATTTTAATTCTGATATATTCCTGTTGAAGGATTTCACTGGATTTCCCCAAAGGATACTTGGAATTAGAATCTGGAATATACAGACAGACAGTCTGTGACTTATGATAGTTCAACTTATGATTTTTCAGTGTTATGATGATGTGAAAGCAATGTACATTCAGTAGAAACTGTACTTTGAATTTTTCATTTTGATCTTTTCCTGAGCGAGTGATACGTATTACAAGACTCTCTCAGGATGCTGGAAGTGACACCCATAGCTTGCAGTCAGCCCTGACTGACAACCAACACACTTACAACCACTCAGCACCCAGGCAACCATTCTGTTTTTCACTTTTAGTGCAGTGTTCAATAAATTACTCAAGAGATTCAGCACTTGATTATAAAATAGGCTTTGTGTTAAATGATGTTGCCCAACTGTAGGCTAATGTATGTGTTCTGGGCATGTTTAGGGTGGGCTAGGCTAAGGTACCATGTTCCATCAGTTGGATATGCTAAATGCATTTCAATTTGTTATGTTCTCAACTCATGATATATTTATAGGGACATAACCCATCATAAGTCAAAGAAGAGCTGTATATATATTATCTTCTGATTCTATTTCTTGGCACTTCTCAACACAGTGTCTGGAAAAGAGCTTTATTTGGTGATGTCATTTTCTACCCACTAACAGTGTTTATAAATTTGAGACAGAGTTGAAGAGAGCAGAATTTGCTGAAGTCTGTCTTGCTCTTCCCTTTTCACCTCTCCTTTTCCTCAGCCCCCATCTTCTTTGGGGCTTCCCTGGTGTCTCAGTGGTGAAGAGTCCACCTGCAATGCAGGAACTGCAGGAGACGCAAGTTCGATTCCTGGGTCAGGAAGATCCCTGGAAGAGGGCATGGCAACCCACTCCAGTATTCCTGCCTGGAGAAGCCCATGGACAGGGGAGCCTGGCGGGCCATAATTCATAGGGTCACAAAGAGTCAGAAGCAACTTGGCACACATACATCTTCTTTTCCCTCCTATTTCCTGCTTTTCCCTTTTCTTTCTTGCTGTCTTTCTATGCATCTCTCTCTTCTCTCTGCCTCCTCTTCCTCTTAACCCACACTGACTTCCTCCTTTTCTTCCTCTCTCTCACCCAGATGCTTCTGGAACCATCACAATTGGTTTCTGCCAAAACAATGAAATGCCACAAAATGTCTGAAATATTATACATGACTCTTAACCGCCCTAATGAACATGCTAGGAAAGTGTCCAGGGAAACGAAACATTATTGCAAGTGAAGTACTCAAAGTTATTTTTTCACTGTACCTGAAATTGAACTTCTTTGCTATTCTTTCAGCTGAGAACATCTTGTTACAAACTATCCCCAAAGCAAAGGCAGGAAGGGCTGCCTGGGGACCACTTGGGTACCACCTGGTATCCCAGCCCACCAGCAGAATGCCAGTCTCACCCGCCTCGCAAAACGGACAGACTGCAGGTCTCATGGCTGCTGTCTTCCATCAGATGCCTCATTCGCCCCTGCAGCTTGGAGGGGGCCTAAAATGGAGAGTTCATGATCCCCCCGTGCTCAGAGGCTGAGTATGCCCCTCACATGTACTGAGGAGAGGATTCTGATGTTTGGTGGGAGGTTGGACACGATGACCTCAGAGATCCCTTCAAAGTGGGAATTCTGTGATTAGGGTCAATTCTTAACCTCTGAACTGTTGAAGGTAACTGGAATTCTGCTGGACTGTGGGTCACCCCACCTCAGCCCTCAAACCACGGAGGCCTTTTTTAATGGTCAGCATTCCCTCAGCCCTCTGACAATCATCCAACACAACTCCTCTGAATTCCACCTTAGCTCTGTACTCTTTCTCAAATATAAACAGTAAGTCAAACACGTCTCTCTGAAGTGACTGCGAAGATAGGGTGTTGCCCACCCAGGCCAGCTGATTATGGCTTTTTGGTTCAGATGGGGGGTGGCTCAACACAGGAGTGAGTGACGGTGACAGTGGGTCATGCCCGTCCTTGACTTCTGCCTCAGCAGAAAAGCCCTCTCCTCCTCTTGGGGGTGCATCCTCCTCCCGTTTTAAAAGTCAAGCCGAATTTATACCCCTTTTCTCTCCCAGCCAAACAGGTGACTCCTGCCAGGCCAGGAAGAGAAAAAGGGCATTGTCTGCTTCTCCCTCTGGCTCCACTTCATTTCATTGAGCTCACGTGTTCCCTCTTCATGTCACTGAAAATGTTATTTATCGATCCTGCTGACAGCGGCAGTAAATAGAGCCCAGGCTGTTTTACATCGCTGATGAGAAGGCAGGCTCCATAACTCATCAGGCCCAATCTGATTCCACATCAGTCCTCTTCCCCTTTTTTCTCCTCTGTATCTCATTACAGAAAGAGGAATTAATACACATGGACAGAAGAGAAATGAGTTTGGCTGCTCTTAGGGCTTTTGTGGGAAAGCAGACATCCTCAGTGGCTCTTTAAGAAAAATGGACGGAGGGTCAGCCCAGTTGCTCACTGTGGACCATTAGCTGTGCCCTGATGATAACAGACTGAGGGGTCCTCATACCCTTGGACTGGAGCTGAGATTTGGGGATTAGCATAGAGATGGCTTCCCAACCATTCTTTTGAATCTTGGTGTACAGCTATGGGCCAGGGATGCTATGAACTGTAAGATAAAATGATGCATTTTCTTGCAATGCCTACTTTAGATTTAAGGAGTAAATGTATATTAAAATAAACACAAATATTTTAATGTGGGGTTAACTCGAATGGACATGGATTTTAGTGTGACACTTCAAAGAAATTTCGCTTTTGTGATGAGTTCCATTGGAGCTATGCTTCAGACCTCAGTGACGAGCAATCCCTTCATCCCTTCATTCTGGCTTTGGGCCTTCTCAAATAAAACACTTCCAAAAATGAGCCAACCTGTTCATCCTACTCTTCCATCTTTTAATGTTTAATTATTTGGCTGCATCAGGTCTTAGTTGGGGCATTCGAGATCTTCACTGTAGCCGTGGCCTCTCTAGTTGTCGTGTAGAGGGCTCAGTAGCTGTGGTGCTTAGGCTCAGTTGCTCCGCGGCATGTGGGATCTTGGTTCCCTGACCAGGAACTTCTGAAAACACTTACTTTGCGTTGAACCCACCATAGTAGACAGTGAGTCTACACTGAGACAAGTGGTACTGAGTGGAATCCATGCTGAACGTAGGGTGGGAACCCTGAGATTATTCTCCAGGCCTGTCCCTTTGTTGCTGGATTTCAGGCACAAAGCTCCCTCTTGCCCCAAACTCACTATCCTCCTCTGTTAAATGGGGTTGATGGTATCTGCCTGCCTGAGCCTTCGTGAGCATTAACTGAGACAGAGAGAGGAACTTTGCTCGTCAGTCGTCTTGTACCTGGGATTAAAGCAGTATTAGAATGCAGAATCAGCGCCAATCACTTTTCTTTTATCTTTTTAATATTTATTGATTTGTCTGTACCAGATATTTAGTTGCGGCGTGCAGGATCTTGGTTGCCACCTATGGGATCTTTCAGTTGTGGCATGCAAGACCTAATTCCCTGACCAGGGATCAAACCCAGGCCCCTTGTGTTGGGAGCAGGAAGCCTTACCTGCTGGACCACCAGGGAAGCCCCTGAGCACCCGTTTCTGATGGCAGGTACATCATCCTCATAAGGGCGTGTGGAAGGGCTACATGTTACAAAACGTCCCACCATGTGAAACAGAATCCGTGTCGTTACTGAGCACTCGCTAACCGACTCAAGATCAGGCACGGAGAATACTCTGTGGGAGTACACGAGGACTCTGATCTAAGGAAACCTATGTCTAACTGAGATAAGTAGACAAATGTCACTAGTGTGGGACGTGGGCAAGCAATAGCTAGACTGTGCAGGTAGACTGTCTGTCCAGACTCTATAATAAAAACAGGACTATCACTGTGAATGTTTATGGGTGTTTAGTATGTTCTAGCAGAGAAGGCAGTGGCATCCTGCTCCAGTACTCTTGCCTGGAAAATCCCATGGACGGAGGACCCTGGTAGGCTGCAGTCTATGGGGTCGCTAAGAGTCGGGCACGACTGAGCGACTTCACTTTCACTTTTCACTTTCATGCATTGGAGAAGGAAATGGCAACCCACTCCAGTGTTCTTGCCTGGAGAATCCCAGGGACAGAGGAGCCTAGTGGGCTACCGTCTATGGGGTCGTACAGACTCGGACACGACTGAAGTGACTTAGCAGCAGCAGCAGCAGCATGTTCTAGGCATTGTCCTAAGGACACTACCTGTAGTTATCTCCACTAAACCTTCTAACAAACCTCCAAAATGTATCTTCATTTATAATTAAAGAATCCAGGCTTAACCAGATGAGGAGGTTCCCCCATGATCCTGCAGTGTTTGCACCAGATTTGTTTGACTTCGGAGCCTCTGAAAAGGCCTTCTCAGGGAGCTGTGACCATGTAGGACAGGGGTGCATGAACATTGCCAAATAAGCCCAGTTTTGTTCACTTTTATCCTCTGGGTACTAGGGCTCCTCAACCCCTCACTGTGCCTCAGGTTCTTCATTTGCAAGAGAAAAGGACTGACTTAGTTGATCTCAATTCTGAGACTCTGGATATACTTGTGAAAAGGGGAACTAGATAGATTGAACTTCAGTCTAAAAAGCTTGTGATAGGCTTTGAAAATGGGCATGATACAGCCCTAAACTAGGACTCGGTTATCTCTCAGGAGATGGTTCCTTTAATTTTGGAAAAATAGATGCACAATTCATCCACTTCTTTGAAATAAATTTTGAACATATGTGTGTACATGTATGTACATACACATATATATTCATATGTAAAATATGTACATATAATACATATACATTCATAGGTAAAATATAGGTATTTATATAAATATGTACCACATATATATAAACTATATATGTATATGTATACAAACTATATATGTATATTGTATATGTATACAAACACTTATCATTATTATTGCAATCTTTATTAACTTGCTTGAATTTTAAGTTGACTCTCCCTCTCCTATACTCAAAGTTTAGAGCTCTGAGTATTGAGATATCTGAAAATCCTAGCTTTTATTCCTTTATTTGCCATCTTTAGAAGTTACTGCTGCTTGTTTTCTTAGCTATTTCATAGTTCCTAAACTTTGCTTAAAAGTATTTCTAATTCTTCACATTGAAAAGTGGACTGCAAATGAAGTTTAATACAGAATGTTTTGTACCAAGAAAACTAATGCCTCGTTTTCCCCCCTAATGAGTGCCAAAATCATCACAGACTCAAGGCTCATGAATAATGTATATCATCCAATTAAGTACAAATGCTGTTCAGTTCTTGCAAGTGGTATGTGATACCAGTCTGGCCTTAGAATGGGCACTGCGGGTAGGGATGGAAGAAGGGCTTGGGGAGCGTTGTGGTTGTGTGCCTGTGTATCTGACAGCTAAGCCCCCACAACTTGTCATGCTCGTTACATCCTGCGAGCTAAACTTCCCATGCTTGAGTCCACAGAGAGGTATTTTTTATTTTGTTTTGTTTTGTTTTCCTAACCATAAATAGAACTTATCTTAAAATTTTAAATCCTCAGGCTCTAATGGCCTGGGAGCTCTTGTCTGGTCATGTCCTCTGCTTGTGAAACCATCCACTCTGGCCAGCAGACCCCTCTCCCCAAGCTGAACTGCTTCAGGTGGTCACCCTCTAGGGCTGACCCTCCGAGGGAGATGCTCCAGTGATTCTCTGTACCCAAAGAATACACTTCACTCTTTTGGCTCCTGATCAAGATGTCCTTCTTCACCAAGAGATCTTGGCAACCTTTTGAGGGTGCTGATTTGGGTGTTGGGTATGTGTTTGTTTATTTTTGTTTTAGCATTTATTTATTTGCACACAATACTGTGGTCAGGAGCTTGCTACTTCTCCAGGGAAGTTGTCTGCAATGCATCGTTGAGGCGACAACTTAACGATTCACAGAGATCATTCTCTGTGGTCTGCCATGGAGACTCAGGAAAGCATGAACTGGGCATGTTCTTTATCTTCCACGACCAAAAACACAGAGCCTGAAGGACATGATATCACATCAGCGCTTTCAGACAGCCAGTAAAGGTGATTATATGTCTGAACCTCAGTTCCCTCATCAGAAATAGAAGATAGTAACTAACAAATGTTTTAGCCAGGTGGATGTATAGAGTAAAAGCATTGTTACCTATAAATCCTGAAGCCTTGTGCAAATGTTTGTAATTACCCTCTTTGCTATGAGTATATAGACATCCCCACTAGGACTTCATGACTGGACATGACAAATCTCCAGGACTTGGGCTTACCCAAGCCAGGTTAATGTTGTTCATAAAAATATTCATCTATCAGGGTTTGCATTTGTAACATTTAGTTGTGCCAAATAACAGAGCCAGCCGGCGGTTTCTTAGAATTACACCGCCTAATAATGAATGCTGGAGACAGAATTTTTTTCAGCCTAAAATCTCTTCTTATAACTCAGGGTTGATGAGTGCTGCCCTACATTTCTCGATGGATCCAATTTAACACCAGACGAAGCAGTGACTCAGACTAACTTAAATATCTCAAGACGAGTTTCACCTTTTCCTCTGAGGCCATATCAGTTCAATTGCATAAGTGCAAATTTATTGAAAGTGGTTTGGTGCTTAGCTTTTCTCTATTGGCAGTAATGGAGTTTAAATTTATAGCAGGCTGATGAATTTCAGATAAGAGAACCATTACCTTACAACAACATTAAGGAAAAATATATAACTCCAATTGCTGAACCTCAAATGCGTATTGTTTGAATGAGGGGAGATGGATGAGGTAGGCTGACATTTGCAAATGCAATTCCTTTCCATCCTCGTGGTACTAGCCCAGGAGTTTGAAAGCATGGCATATTCCAGAAAGGGCTCGGGATAGTTATGCATTACAAGCGCATTATAACAAAATAGCAGAAGCAGGACATGATCTAGAGGTGAGGGATTTTTCCTTCTCCTAATTAATATAATTGGAGGTGTCTTTTGGCAAAGGACCAACGCTGTCGTAGGGCTTGGGTGATTCGTTTGGTACTTGTGACATCGTCGCCCATGTGTTATTTCCCTTTTATACTTGCTTTGTCTTCCCACAGGGTGGAACTCTGGCATTATATAGACGAAAATGAAGGATGCAGTCCACGTGTGAGGGCCAAAGAGGCCTGGGCGTCTCCATTTTCTTGAGACTTCCAATATATGGGGGAGGGGGAGAGGAATGCAACTGAAACAGCTTTATAAAAATTATATGTGTTATATTTATATGTTGTATTTTTAAATGTTTATGCTGAGTAAATGAATTCTTTACCTTTAAGAATGTAATATTATTTGCTACATTAAGATTATCACAGAATTGATAAAATGGGGGTTATACACAATATTCTCGCACAATGGAACACAAATTTCGGGTTGTGTGATGCACTTTATCTTTTCCCCATTTCTGTCATGCATCTTAGAAATTGTGTGAATGACGTCATTTAGAGATAGTCTCTTTTTAAAATAATTTATTTTGATTGTAGTTGATTTACAGTGTTTCAGGAGAACAGTGTGACTCAGTCATACATACATATGTATATCTATTATATTTCAGTTTCCAGCATAGGTTATTACAAGATACCAACTATAGTCTCCTGTGCCATACAGTAAGTCCTTGTTTATTTTATATAGTAATGTGTATCTATTAATCCCAAATTCCTAATTTATCTCTTTGTCCCTTTCCCCTTTAGTAACCATTAGTTTAGTTTCTAAGTCGGTGAGTCTGTTTCTGCTTTGTAAATAAGTTCATTTGTATCTTTTTTTGAGATTACACATATAAGTGATATGATACATCTTTGTCTGACTTACTCCACTTTGTATGAATATAAAGTCTTAACATGAGATGCTTTGTGAGTTTGTGTGTCAAATAACCCTTTCTGTCTTTCCATTTCCACCCTGTTCCTCTATAGACCATAGCTTTCCAAAAAATGTCATTCTTGGGCAAGTTACTTACTTTTCTGGCTCTTGTTCTCATTCCTAAAATGCATGTGTGTCTGAGGCAGGGGTAAAGGTATGGGGGTCCCCAGCACCACCACAATCCAAGATGAGACCCCAGATTTCCCCAGGGTGAGAAGCATTTTCCCAGCTTTTAGAGAGAAGGTCACTTCAGTCCCCAGGGAAACCCCACTTGGGATGATTTCTCTGTGGTCCTCTCTCAGTCCAAGGCCCCTCCTTTGCAGTCCATGCTATCCATGGGGAACCAGCCACTACAAATGCCCCAACCCTTCTGAGAAGGGGGTGGCTGAGGGAGGAGCCGTGAACAGTGTCATTTTATTGATTTTATTGACGTTTAGTTGACTTACAGTGTTATTTTCACGTGTACAGCACAGTGATTCAGATAGGTGGGTGGATAGACAGTTCTTTACCCAATTCTTTCCCCTACAGATCATTACCAGATCGTGAGTGTAGGTCCTTGTGCTATACAGTAAGTCCTTATTGATTATCTATTTTATATAGTATGTATATTTTAATCCCAGAGTCCTAATGAATCCTTCCCCACCCTCACCATTTCCCCTTTGGTAACCATAAGCTTGTTTTCTATGTCTATTTCTGATTTGTAACTGAGTTCATTTGTATCATATTTTTAGATTTCACATAAAAACGATACCATCTGACACTTGTCTTTGTCTGGCTTACTCAGATTAGTACAATACTCTCTAGGTCCGTCCATGTTGCTACAGATGGCATTATTTCATCTTTATGGCTGAGTAATGTTCCCTTGTATATGTGTAGCACATCTTTGTTATGCATTCATCTATTGATGGACACTTAGGTTGCATCCATATTTTGGCTATTGTAAATACTGCTGCAGTGAACACTGGGGTGCATGTATCGTTTGGAATTATGGTTTTCTCCAGATATATGGCCCAGCAGTAGGATTGCAGGATTATTTATGGTAGTTCTATTTTTAGTTTTTAAGAAACCTCTGTACTGTTCTCCATAGTTGCTGTACCAATTTCTATTCCCACCAACAGTGTAGGAACACCCCCCTTTCTCCACACTCTCCAGCATTTATTATTTGCAGACTTTTGATGATGGCCATTTAGAGTATTGTAAGGTGGTTGGTACCTGTTTAGTTTTGATTTGCACGTCTCTAATAATTAGCAGTCTTGAGTATTTTTTTCATGTGCCTGTGGGCCTTCTGTATGTCTTCTTGGAGAAATGTCTATTTAGATCTTCTGCGCATTTTTTTACTGGATTTTTTTTTTTTTATACTGAGCTGTATGAGCTGTTTGTATATTTTGGGAATTAATCCTTTGTTGGTTGCATCATTTGCAAATATTTTCTTCCATTTCATAGATCGTCATATTATTTCGTTGATGGTTTTCTTTGCTGTGCAAAAGCTTTTAAGTTTCATTAGGTCCCATTTGTTTCTATCAACAAATATTTAGGTTGCTTCCAAGTCTTGGCTATTGTAAATAGTGCTGCAGTGAAACTAGGTACATGTATCGTTTTGAATTATACTTTTCTCCTGCGTCATTTTAGACACCATTCCTCTGACCGTTGTCCCAGCACTATGGGCAGGGAATGGAAGTTCTACACATTCAGTGTCTTTCCTATTTGGCTTGTAATCTCTGTCCTACGATACCAGAGTCAGCCCAGCACTTAAAACACAGTTCTCTCTAAGAGAGACTCTTCAGTTTTCTGTAAATAATACCAGAGGGATTTGTGTAGAATGAGACATTCGTTTTGTAGTTATTCACACAGCACATCTGAAAGAAAGGGAACTGAATTCAGTTGGCTGGTGGTTTATTATGAAAAGAACTGGCTATTTGAACTCAGGAAAGTTTGAATGAAATTAAATAGTCAAACACATGATGTTTTGCCAGCAGTTTTTTCAGCCAAGAAATAGCTTTTGGTGTGGCCCAATCTTGGAAAGGTTGATACTGTCGCTCTAGGCCAGAGCAACTGACTCTGGTCCCTTGTTATAAAAGTCCGTTAGAAAACACCCAGACTAATGTGGCCTTGGGGGGAAAATTATATTTCAAGTGCAAATTGCAGAGCAGTGTCCATAGCTGATCCAAGAACATGGATTATAATTTTAATATGGAGCCTTTGAGGATCTCACAGTAATCCCAAATTGATTTTTTTTTCTAACATAAGGACAATGGCACATCAAAATCATAAAACTAAAAGTGACTGCAACTATCAAAGTACATTTTAATTCACAAACATAACTTTGAAAATAAGAGATTGTTTAGTTCAGTTTTCTAATTTTACGGATGAAGAGACTATGACCTATAGAAATGACCCTCGTGCCTTCCCTGGGGTAGAGATTCTAGTCCCATCTCCTCTTTGTAGTGTCCTGCCTGATAGAAATTGACATCATGGAGCTTCATGAATTAGGAAGGACAGATTACTTTTTTTGATCCTATTTTAATTTTTCTCAAAACTCATAAAATATCATTAGAGTGCTTTTTAATTTTTTCTGAAAAGCAGGAAATCGTAAGATTGATAAATAGTTTAATGTGAACCTGATGGCTTGATTAATTAATCACCAAGCTGAGGAACCACTACAATTCATATGTCAATTCAGACTATTTTCGGGAAATGATTTGAATCAATTGCTAATGAAATTGAGAAATTTAGGAGCCACTTTCTGACTTCGAAATGACAGGGCTCATATTTAACTCAAGAGATGTGACAGTTAATGACAACATAAAAAGTGCCATGAATTATTTTCCAGATCATGGGAAAATTACAGCATCTCCCATTGAAACAGCTCGCAGCTCATCAGCATGAAAATAAACAGCCTTAATCACATGCTAAGACATCTTCGATGCTGTTTAAAATCTAGGTTCTTTTTGAAATAAACAAAGACCATAATCCTCAGGAATAATTGTAATATTTCATAACCTCTTCCTTAATACAGAGTGATAGATGAACCTAGTCTAACTGATATTACTCCTGAAACCTTACAGAAAAAAAAACAGTATGGATCATTGTAATTAATAAATCTAATTACTTTAAATCCTTATACTAGATAAAGGTTAATTTCTCTTCCCTACTTTAATTCATAGGCTGAGGTTTCCAACCCTGTTTATGGCTTACTTTGTATATCTTTCCATAACTTTTCACTTCTAGGCAGACACCTTAATGAACTTAACATTACATCGAGATATAACAAGACAGTTGTTGTGTGTTAATGAAATATCAATGGCAATGGGAAAATGCACTGATCAATATTTAACCTAATTAAGGTGTATACAAGGCAATATTATGTAATTAACTCAAAAGAGCATAAGTGATACATGCATGTTTAAATTTTTATTAATATATTTGTTAAGAATTTTTACATCATGCTGCTTTATGGGCTTACTTGAGAGATATAAAATTAAAATGTTTGTCAAGATGCTACTGGAGCAAGTATTAAATGTGGCTCTTAATCATCTTAACAGTCTTTAAGGTTCCCGTGCAGTTCTGATAGTCTCACTAAGGATGAAAGATGAATTTTCCAACAAACAAGGGTCCATATATAAAACCTTTCTGGAATGGTCTTTTAATTTTTTTCTTCTAGGTTCTCATGCTGCTTTGCAAAGAGAATATATAACAGGATTTGTACAGGTAAGAAAATTTGAAATATGTTTACTATTTTTAAGAACATTCTTTAAAGAACTACATGTTGCCAGGGAGAAAATATACGGAACTGTAAATATCATCGAGTTACTCTACATATATCTTTTGGGATTTTAATACCACAGCTTCACAAATTCGTGTAGAATTGCAATTTGAGGGGGCGGTGAATTTTGGTGGGACGGTGATTATGTATCTCATACAAAGACCAGAATAGACTGTTACGATTTTCTACTTTGCAAATATACAAAGCTGCAATATGGGAAAACACTTAAATGGGATCTTGAAGCAAATCCAGAAACAGGCCATTGTGCATAGACATTAACAGGGATGGTGCTGTGGGATGTACATTTGTGCTGAGTAAGAACAAGTTCAAGGTTACAAAGTCTAAGCTCCTTGTTAGGTCATATTGCTCAGAAAGTTTGTAGTGTCTCATGGCTCTCTAAACCCCGCAGGCAAATCTAGCTCTTGAACCAGAGAACCATCTACTTAAATGTACTCATTTCCTGTGCAGATATTCATAGATGTGGTTAGAGCCTCTTGGATTGCTGTAGCTGCTGGAACACCAAAACTATAGGAGAATTTTTATCCAAATAAATATATAAAGACTGACTGTGGTTGCACAGTGATCTTATTCTAAAAGCTTTCATTGCTTCCCTCCACCCTCCCATTTTATTGTGGAAAGAATATTGGAGTCACTGGGACAATTTATTGTTCTCATACATTCCTGGTATGTATATCTTGCCTAAATGTTGGGATGGCATTTCTGGTTTTATCTCTGTGAATGAGGGAGTGAGGGATAAGTCATACCTTATGACTCCCCATCTCTCCTGTGAGCGATGATAACAACACGGTGAGTCATCATATATTATACACACAGCTTATTTTTCTTCCTCTCTTGAGAAGGGCTGCAAATGCTGAAGATGACAGTTAAGGAAAATGAAAACTCCATAAAAGGTATGGGATAAAGATGTTCCAAATAGAAGTAAGCTTTTAAATACTTCTGTGCGACTGTGTTGGTAATGAAGCCATTGATAGGTGTGTGGCAAGCTAACAAGAATGGCTGAAAAGGATTACCTTCACCTCTGGGCTTTTTTCACTGTAGTTAGAATCATCTCAAGTCCACAATTCCTGTTGTGTTACAAATCTTTTACAGCTAGACAGTTTTTAGGCCTAAGCAACTCTTAAGGTGAGCAAGGGAAAGATTCACAATGTCCTTCCTCGTGTAGGCTCATGTCTGAGCCCATCATGGTGAGGCAGGACAACCCATCTTGGAGTTTGTGAGGGAGCGGGAGAACTGACTAACCCAGATAATCAAAAACTCCCCTACCTCATACTGTCCCTAGAAGGAAATGTGCAAATGAAAATTCTGGCATTTGATTATCCTTTTCATATCAAAACTGAAATTTTAAAGGTTCTTTGCCTGTAAAGGAACTATTGATCCTTCATCTTAAGGAAAAGGAAACAAACCAGCAAAGAACACAGCTAAACTCTTTAGAAGAGTTTTCTAACAGAGTCATTTCTGAATTTGATGTAATAAAAGTATTCCAAGTGGCCTATTACCCTCAACTTTTAATTTGCAAAGAAAAATAGTTCTTTAATTCCTCTGTCATTTCTGAGCCTTTTTTATCAGCTTTGTTGAGAACTTTACATACCAAAACTTAATTGGTATGTAAAATCCTAAAAGATATATGTTGAGAACTTTACATACCAAAAAGAAAAAATATCACGAATTTTCAACGTACAACTTTATGAGTCTGGCAAATATGTAGTCATTTAATAACAGCAGTCAAGATACAGAATAATTCAAGTTTTGTCCTGCTCCTTTGCAGTCAATACCCTTCCATGACAGTTAGAGGCAACCACTGATACTATTTCTGTAATTTTGCCTTTACTAGAATTTTATTCTTATGGAATCATAAGATTGTCTTTTGTGTTAGGCTTCCTTTACTTAGCATAATGCTTTTGAGATTCATCGTGCAGCTGGTTATTTCAATAGTATGCTTTCATACTGGTGAATGGATATGCCATAATGTTTAATTCACCGATTAATATGTTTTTGGTTTAGTTTTTAGCTATAAAGACTAAGACCCATATGAACATCTGAATACAAATCTTTCAACAGCCCTATGTTATAATTTGCCTTGAATAAATAGAAGTGGAAATGCTGGATCAAATGGTAACTGTGCATGCATGCTTAGTCATGTCCAACTCTTTGCGACCCTATGGACTGTAGCCCACCAGGCTCCTCTGTCCATGGGATTCTCCAGGGAAGAATACTGGAGTGGGTTGCATGCCCTCCTCCAGGGGATCTTTCCAACATAGGGATCGAACCCATGTCTCTTGCGGCTCATGCATTGGTCGACGGATTCTTTACCGCTGAGCAGCCAGGGATACACAGAAGTGGGAATTGTAGATCGAATGGTAAAGGTAAGTGTGAATTCTTAGAGACTGCCAAGATGTTGTTTAAAGTGACTGTATAACTTTGTATTCACACCAGCAATGTATGAGAGATCTATTTCATATCTTTGCCGAGACTAAGGTTGGTGGTCTTTTTATATATACCACATCTTTCTTTTTCCATTCATTTGCCAGTGGGCATTTGGCTTGTTTACATGCCTTGGCTATTGTAAGTAGTGCTACTAAGAACATTGAGATGCATGTATCTTTTTGAATTTTCATCTTTTCTCAATGATTACAGGATCATACAGTAACTCTATTTTTATTTTTTAAGGCGCCCCATACTGTTTTCCATGGCAGCCGTACCAATTTACATTCCCACCAATAGTTTAGGAGGTTTCCATTTCCTCCACACCTTCTCCAGCATTTATTATTTGTAGACTTTTTGAGATGACCATTCTGACTGGCACAAAGTGATATGTCATTATAGCTTTGATTTGCATTCCTCTAATACAGTAAGCCCCCCACATAGAAACCGTGGAATTGTGACCTTTCAAAGAGACAAACATCCATTCACAAGCCCAATCACATGAGTTAGTTCACATGTCTGGCATACACTGCCAGAGGCATGCACCCTGTACGAGTGATTGTGCTCCTGTGAACTTTATAGTACTGTATGCAGTAGTACAGAATCTTTATTTCAAGCCCAGATGTCTGGAAGCAAGCATCAAAGCAGTGGTGATGTAGCTGGTACGACTGTACTTTTCAAGGCACTTTGCTGTAGGATTAAGTGTCTTAGTTTTTGTTTATGTATTATTTGTGTGGAAAGTATTATAAACCTACTACATTACAGTTCCTATACAGCTGACTGTGTGTGTTGGCTTCCTAACTTCATTGGACTTAAAAACATGCTCTCAGAATGGAACTTGTTCATATGTAGGGGCTTACTGTAATTAGCAATATTGAACATATTTTTCATGTGCCTATTGGCCTTCTGTATGTCTTCTTTGGAAAAATGTCTATTTAGATCTTCCACCTATGTTTTGATTGGGTCACTTGTCTCTTTGAAATTGGACTGTTTGAGCTGTTTGAATATGCTGGAGTTTAATCCCTTGTTGGTCACATTGTTTGCAAATGTTTTTTCTCATCCTGTATGTTGTCTTTTTATTTTGTTGCTTCCCTTTGCTGTACAAAAGCTTTTAAGTACTATTTATTTTTGCTTTTGTTTCTATTACTGTAGGAGATGAGTTCAAAAAATATTGCTGTGATACACATTGTGGAGTGTTCTGCCTGTGTTTTCCTCTAGGGGTTTTATAGTATCCAGTCTTACATTTAGGTCTTTAATCCACTTTGAGTTTATTTTTGTGTATAGTGTTAGAGAATGTTCTAATTTTATTCTTTTTGTATAGCTGTCCCATTTTTCCAGCACCACTTTTTGAAGACACTGTCTTTTCTCCATTGTATATCCTAGCCTCCTTTATCATAGACTAAGTGACCTTTTCTGTCCTGTTCCATTGATCTGTTTTTGTGCCAGTACCATACTGTTTTGATCACTGTGCTGCTGCTGCTAAGTCGTTTCAGTCGTGTCCGACTGTGCGACCCCATAGACGGCAGCCCACCAGGCTCCTCTGTCCCTGGGATTCTCCAGGCAAGAACACTGGAGTGGGTTGCCATTGCCTTCTCCATTGTGTGAAAGTGAAAAGTGAATGAAAGTGAAGTCGCTCAGTCACGTCCGATTCATAGCGACCCTATGGACTGCAGCCCACCAGGCTCCTCCATCCATGGGATTTTCTCGGCAACAGTACTGGAGTGGCTTGCCATTGCCTTCTCCATTTGTACTAATAGTACAGGCTGAAGTCAGGAAGCCTGATTCCTACAGCTCTGTTTTTCTTCTTCAAGATAGTTTTTTTATAGAGATTGTACTGAGTCTGTAGATTGCTTTGGGTAGTATGGTTATTTTTAACAATATTTTTTCAATACAAGAACGTGGCATATCTTTCCATACGTTTGTGTCTTCAATTTCTTTTACTAGTCTCCTACAGGTTTCAAAGTACAGGTCTTTTGCTTCCTGAGGTAAGTTTATTTCTGGGTATTTTATTATGATTCATGCTTTTTGTGTTTGCTAAAAAAGCTTTGCTTAATTCAAGGCCACTAATGTTTCTTCATATTTTTAATAATTTTAGACCTATGATCCATGCTGAGTTATGTATGGTGTGAGATTAGGGTGAGGTTCATTTTTTTCAATATGAGGTCTAGTTGTTTCAGTACCATTTGTTGAAAAGGAAATTCTTCCATCCACTGAATTTCCTTGGAATATTTGTTCAAAATCAATTAACCGTATAGGTGCAATACTATTTCTGTAACTATCTATTCCATTAAACTGTATGCCTATCATAGTTTTAATTACTGTAGCCCAAAGTAAGTCTTGCTAAGTTGCTTCATACACTGATAATTACTTTCAAAATAGGCTTGACTATTCTAGCCTTTGCATTTCCATAACTTTAGAATCAAATTGTCAATGTCTTTAAAAATCCTGCTGGGAATTTGATTGAGATTGCATTGAGGCTCTTATTTTGTAAAATTGGACACTAGTCAATCTTTAGATGTATAAACACTGTATAACTCGTAATATTTTTTGTTTTCAACATATTCATCTTTTATAGCTTGTCTTATAGTAGTAAAAATTTCGTGTTGACATTAAAATGGTACTTTTAATTAATCCAATTATTGATTGTTAGTATAAGAGCCCCCCCACCCCCACCCCCCGTGCAAGCACTGGTGGCTGCAACAGAAGAGAAGGAAAAGGCTACCCACTTCAGGATTCTGGCCTGGAGAATTCCATGGACTGTATAGTCCATGGGGTTGCAAAGAGTCAGACACGCCTGAGTGACTTTCACTTACAGGATATAGAAATACCATCAGTTTTGTATATGAACATTGTGTCCTGCCATCTTACTAAAGTCCCTTGTCAGTTTGCACAGCTTCATGCTGTGTGCAACAGGTCTTCATTCCTTTTAAATCTGTTTGTTTGTTTGTTTTTCTTACCTTATTGCAATAGTTAAAATTTCCTGTGTGTGTGTTACTCTGTTGTGTCTGAGTCTCTGTAACCCCATGGACTGTAGCCTTCCAGGATCCTTTGGCCATGGAATGCTCCAGGCAAGAATACAAGAGTGGGTTGCCATTTTCTTCTCCATAAGATCGCCTACACAACATTAAACAGACTTGGTGAGATCACAGATCCTTGTTTCCTATCATGGACATAAAGCGTTCAACCTTACAATGATGTCCGCTGTAGTTTTTAATCAGGTTGAGGAATTTTCTTTCTTTCAATTTTCCTATTGAAAAAAATATAAATAATTGGAGAGGTATATTATATTCATGGACCTGGAAATGCTAAAAAAGACTTCGGAAAACTTTGAAAAGTCAGAGGGCTTATGCTATCTGACTTCAAGATTTGTTCTAAACCTACAGTAATTGAAATCTGTGATGTTAGAGTCAAGATAGAGGGACAATGAAATAGAATAAAGAAACTAGACATAGATATCTGATTAGTTTACCTTCAACAAAGAAGGAATTATTATTTAATGGAGAATAAATAGCTGTTTCAACAAATGATGCTAAAAAAAAGTTAATATCAATATTCAAAAGTGAAAAATATTCGTCATGTCTTACAATATTTTAAGCAATGATAAATTGGACTTTATCCAAATTAAAGACTTCTGCTCTTTAAAAGACACTGTTAAGATAATGAGAGAGGCCACAGATAGGTAGAAAATATTTGCAATCACATATCTGATAAAGGACTGGTATCCAGAATATGTAAAAAAAAAAAAATAGCAAATACTTCACTATAAGAAATAAATAACCTAATTTTAAATATGGACAGACCATTTTATGGATAGAAGTCCCAATATAATATGTAATAGAGGTTTTGGAGAAAGGAAGAGAATGAACGTAAAGCAATATCCCAAGTCATAACTGGTCATTACTAAGAAGTAAATTGAGAGGGATGACAGAGAAGACTAAAGCACCCACAACAAGAGCACCAAAGCTGTATTGACATATCTTGTGTACACCTCAGGGCATTGTTAGTAAAGGGAAATCGACTTGTTTGCACATCTTTGCCTCAGAACATGCTGCAAGAATTCAGGTTACCACAGGTTTCTTGTCAACAATATTGGAAAGAAGACAGTGAAACGCCTGTGAGTCCAGATGGAAATACTTTGATCCTAGGAGTCTGTGACCACAGAGACTAGCAGGGAAGGGTGAGTTTTGTCTCAGGCTGTTTCTGAAAATAGCTACTTTTTGGAGGATAAAGTACATCAGGGAAGAAAGTTAATCCAGAAAGAAACAGGGGGATGTGTGACTATATAGTTGATGGAAGTGAGAACTACTCGTTGGTAGGTCTAAATAAATATTATGAAAAGAAAAGAATCTCAACAATATGAATTAATATTCTAGGCATTTTCCACATGGACATTGGTGGAGGCAAGGGAAAAACAGGAAAATGAAAGCATGTAAAACTTTTACATTGGTCTGGAGGAAACAACAGTTACTAATTAACTGACTCCAGACTTTAAATGAAATAAAAACTATAATAATGAGTAATAGAATTACCTCACATAGAGATCGCTCAGTTAATGATGTTGTACCATAATAACTTGAAAAAACGACTCCTTTTTTCCTTGGCATAGTGACTTATCACCTAAAAACACATTAAGTAAATGCCATCTAAGATCTGATGTTTTCTAAGATGTTATATTTTCAAGCAGAAACCTTCACCAATTTACTAGACACACTTTCTAACCAGAGACTATGATATGGAACAAATTTAAACTGCAGGCCATAGCTCAATGAACAACGTTTTTATTTGTGAATATATGCCAAATGAGTTCTTCTTCAGCTCTTTAGTCTGTGCACTTTTTTCAAATGTTTCAATGTGCTTCTGCTTCTAAGTCGCTTCAGTCGTGTCCAACTCTGTGCGACCCCATAGATGGCAGCCCACCAGGCTCCCCAGTCCCTGGGATTCTCCAGGCAAGAACACTGGAGTGGGTTGCCATTTCCTTCTCCAACACGTGAAAGTGAAAAGTGGAAGTGAAGTTGCTCAGTCGTGTCTGACTCTTTGTGACCCCATGGACTGCAGCCCACCAGGCTCCTCCGTCCATGGGATTTTCCAGGCAAGAGTAGTGGAGTGGGGTGCCATTGCCTTCTCTTTCAATGTGCTTTTAGACCTACTATTATTTTGCCAAGATTGGTGTTTCCTCCTTTTTGATTTTATTTGAGTCCAAAAATATAAACTCCAAAATGTTAAGTAAGAAAGAGGTGCAAAATAGTGAATACACCTTCCAAAGAGTGAGCTCTACCCTTCTCCACCAAACAGCACCTATTCTGAAATTTTCCCTTTGCTCCATGGAGAATGCAATAAATCGGTATTACATCAGGTATTTATTGGCTTTAAAATGATTATCTCACAGTTATTTACTTATTCAAATGTACATAGTTATTATTTGTGAGATTATGTGGGGTCTTAATGGTGACTGCAGCCATGAAATTAAAAGACGCTTACTCCTTGGAAGGAAAGTTATGACCAACCTAGATAGCATATTCAAAAGCAGAGACATTACTTTGCCAACAAAGGTCCGTCTAGTCAAGGCTATGGTTTTTCCTGTGGTCATGTGTGGGTGTGAGAGTTGGACTGTGAAGAAGGCTGAGCGCCAAAGAATTGATGCTTTTCAACTGTGGTGTTGGAGAAGACTCTTGAGAGTCCCTTGGACTGCAAAGAGATCCAACCAGTCCATTCTGCAGGAGATCAGCCCTGGGATTTCTTTGGAAGGACTGATGTTGAAGCTGAAACTCCAATACTTTGGCCACCTGATGCGAAGAGCTGACTCATTTGAAAAGACCCTGATGCTAGGAAAGATTGAGGGCAGGAGGAGAAGGGGACGACAGAGGATGAGATGGTTGGTTCGCATCACCGACTCAATGGACATGGGTTTGGGTGGACTCTGGGAGTTGGTGATGGACAGGGAGGCCTGGCGTGCTGCAATTCATGGTGTCACAAAGAGTCAGACACGACTGAGCGACTGAACTGAATACTGAAACCTTATCTCACATAGGGAAAGAGATTTTCTTCCCCTTGTAGTCCTTTGTAGGATTAGTATTTCATCTAAATGGGAAAGGAAACATGAACAAGGGACAGTTTCAAGGAAATATATCAGGAACTGGGTACAGAGAAGATGGGAGGAGCTCTATGCCTTGAAAAGGAATAGAAACAGGGGTGAAGGCCACACTCTGACACCAAGTTCCACCAAAAGACGTTCTTACCTTCTCTGCACTCAGCCCCCACACCAACAATCAGTGTAGCAGAGAATTTACAACTGAAAATCTATAAAACATAGAGCCCTCTGAGAAATAGTGTAACAAACCTTAAAGCCAAAAGAGGAAATAAATGACAATAGAGGAGCTTGGAATCTCTACCCTTATAGCTACAGCAAACGTTAAAATACAGCCCAACTCATATGTAGATTACCATAAATCCTGCCCTTGAAAGGTGTATTTCCTGCAGCGACTATGGACACATGTCAACTTTGAGTTTATTAAAAGGCATACTATAAAAGTCACAGTTTTGGAAGACTTGGCAATCATAACCACATTCAGATATGTGAGTTAACAGATAATCATGGTTATTTGAAATGCCTTAATATGTTAACAAATAGCATGTAAGATCAAATGGGTAATGTCAGCAGAATTGTAGAAATTTCTAAAGTAAATGTTAGAAATCAAAACACAGTTAAAGAAGGCCTTCACAAGGCTCATAGACTTACCCACAGTTAAGCAAAGAACTACTAAACTTGAAGATAGATCAATCAAGACAAAATTAAAACACAAACAGAAAGAAAAAAAAAAAAACCCCTGAGAACTGTGTGTGTGTGTGTGTGTGTGTGTGTGTGTGTGTATAATTGCAACACCAGAAAGAATGGGGCAGAAGAAATGTTTGAAGTAATAATTGCTGAGATGCTACCAAAATTATTCCCAGACACCAAACCACGATTGCAGAAGTTCGAAACACCAAGCAAGATAAGTGCAAAAAACAGCCACATCTAGACTTATTACTGATATGTTTACCTATAGAAAAACCAAAGACAAGAGAAAATGCTGAAAGAGACTAATTAAAGAAGAAAACCTTCCCAATATAGGGAACAAAGCTACGAACACAGCAAACGTCTCATTGGAATCCACACAAGCAAAAGTAGAATACTGCACAATATTCCAAGTGTTGACAGAAACTAACCAACGTAGAATTCAATGTCTAGCAAAAGTATTTTTTAAAAGTAGATGAGAAATAGACTTTCTAAAACAAAACCATAGCAAGTTTGTTGCCAGCAGAACAGTCCAATTAAAAAACTAAAAGAATTTCTTGAGATAGATGAAAATTTTCTGGATCAAAAATTTGGATCTACAGAAGTGTGTCAGAGAAGGAAAAAGGTAAAAATAAATATTTTTATTATTCTTCTTTCATTTAAAAGCAATAAAGTAGTAATGTATTGAGTAACTGTAACTTATGTGTAAGTGAAATATATTACAGAAATTTCACAAGGGATAGTTGGAGGAATTAATACTCTGTTATAAGGTCCCTGCACTATGCGTGAAGTTGTATAATGTCATTTGAAAGTTGATTTATATTGTTAACCTATATATTG
Source organism: Bos indicus (assembly GCF_029378745.1). Classification (NCBI taxonomy): domain Eukaryota; kingdom Metazoa; phylum Chordata; class Mammalia; order Artiodactyla; family Bovidae; genus Bos; species Bos indicus. The sequence continues at coordinate 32,578,271 of NC_091787.1, forward strand.
TGAGCCCTAAGGAAATCACTAAAAGCATGTTAAGAGGAAATAAAAATGATATACCAAGGGGAGACAATTGAGAACAATTGAGAATCATAAATTATCAACTAAAAACCAAAGAAGAAAAACAAGAGGTAAAAAGAAGCAAAGAACAAATGTAATGTTTAAAAAACAGTTACAAAGATGGCAGAATTCAATCCAACTATATCAAAAGCCACTTATAAATGGACTAAACAATTAAATAAAAGCCCAAGATTGTCAGACAAGAGAAAGAAACCTAATTATCTGTCATCTAGAAGAAAGACATTTTAAATATAAAGACTGCAGATAAAGGAAAGCAGTGGTAAGTGATATAAGATGCTTAACATCAAAATTAAGCTGGAGTAACTATATTAATTTCAGATAAAGTAGACTATCAGAGATAAAGAAAGATATTACATAATGACAGAGGGAAGTCAGTCCTCCAAAAGCACACCAAAAATTATAAACCTATTGGTACCTAACAAAAGAGCATCAAAATGCATGAGGCAATAATTAATAGAATAGAAAGGAGAATAGATTAGTCTGCTATTATATTTGCAGACTTCAACACAACTCTGTCAGTAATCGATAGATTAGGCAGGCCAAAAATCAGTAAAAACATAAGTGACCTGGACAGCACTATAAATCAATTTGATCAAATTGACATAAATAGAATACTCCATCAAAGAACAGGAGAATACTCATTTTTCTCAAGAACACGTGAAATAGTCACCAAAATAGAATGATACACTAGGCCATGACATACATCTTAACATTTTTAAAAGAATAGAAATCATGCGGAGTATGCCTTTAGATTACCGCAGAATTAGACAAGACGTCAGTACCAGAAAGATAGCTGGAAAACGCCCAACTATTTGGATATTAAACAGCATACTTCTAATTAATCACTAGGTCAAATGTTTCCAAGAAATTTTAAAATATGCTAAACTAAACAAAAATATAACATGAAAATGTTCTTTAGCGATTTATAGTGTTAACTACTTATATTAAAAAAAGAGAAATTTACAGTTGATTTCTGAAACATCCACCTAAGAAAACTACAGTAAGAAGAACAAATTGAACCTAAAGCAAGCAGAGGAAATAAATTATAAACACTAGAGGAGGAATCAACAAAAGTTAAGAGAGGAAAACACAAGAAAATGAATAAATCAAAGTGTTTATTTGAAAAGATTAATAAAAATTGATAAGGCTCTACACAGCCTACACCTGAAAAAGAAAAATGATGCAAATTACAAATATCAAGAATGAGAGAGAGAGCATTACTACTAGTCTCAAGGACAGTAAAAGGATAAAAAGAAGTACTATGAACAACTATATGCCCCCAAATTTGATAAGAGATAAAATGATCTACAAAGGTCTGTCTAGTCAAGGCTATGGTTTTTCCAGTGGTCATGTATGGATGTGAGAGTTAGACTGTGAAGAAAGCTGAGTGCCAAAGAAGTGATGCTCTTGAACTGTGGTGTTGCAGAAGACTCTTGAGAGTCCCTTGGACTGCAAGGAGATCCAACCAGTCCATTCTGAAGGAGATCAGTCCTGGGTGTCCATTGGAAGGAATGATGCTAAAGCTGAAACTCCAGTACTTTGGCCACCTCACGCGAAGAGTTGACTCATTGGAAAAGACTCTGATGCGGGGAGGAATTGGGGGCAGGAGGAGAAGGGGACAACAGAGGATGAGATGGCTGGATGGCATCACCAACTTGATGGACGTGAGTCTGAGTGAACTCCGGGAGTTGGTGATGGACAGGGAGGCCTGGTGTGCTGCGATTCATGGGGTCAAGAAGAGTCGAACATGACTGAGTAACTGAACTGAAAATGATCTAATTAAATTATAAAAATTTCCATATCTCACTTGAGAAATAGATATTCTGAGAGTACAACATAACTATTAAAGAAGCGGAGTTCACTATTTACAAATTTCCAAAAGTGAAATCACCAGGTCCAGGTAGTTTTACTGGTGAATTCTATTGAACTATTAAGGAAAAAATGATACCAATTCTCCACAGTATCTTTTAAAATGTTTTCTTCATGAGGAAACACATCCTAACTAGTTTTATGAGACCATAATTATCCCAAATAGAAACCTGGTAAAGACACTATAGCAAAGGAAACTACAGGCTGATATATCTCAGTTCAGTTCACTTGCTCAGTCGTGTCTGACTTTTTGCGACCCAATGGACTGAAGCATGCCAGGCTTCCCTGTCCATCAACAACTCCCAGAGCCTGCTCAAACACATCTCCATTTAGTCGGTGATGCCATCCAACCATCTCATTCTCTGCCGTCCCCTTCTCCTCCTGACTTCAATCCTTCCCAGCATCAGGGTCTTTTCAAATGAGTCAGCTCTTCATGTCAGGTGGCCAAAGTATTGGAGTTTCAGCTTCAGCATCAGTTCTTTCAATGAATATTAAGGACTGATTTCATTTAGAATGGACTGCTTGGATCTCCTTACAGTCCAAGGGATTCTCAAGAGTCTTCTCCAACACCACAGTTCAAAAGCATCAGTTCTTTGGTGCTCAGCTTTCTTTATAGTCCAACTCTCACAGCCATACAGGACCACTGGAAAAACCATAGCCTTGACTAGAAGGACCTTTGTTGGCAAAGTAATGTCTCTGCTTTTTCATAAACTGTCTAGGTTGGTCATAACTTTTCTTCCAAGGAACAAGCGTCTTTTAATTTCATGGCTGCAGTCACCATCTGCAGTGATTTTGGAGCCCCCCAAAATAAAGTCTGTCACCATTTCCACTATTTCCCCATCTATTTGCCATATAGTGATGGGACTAGATGCCATGATCTTAGTTTTCTGAATGTTGAGCTTTAAGCCAACTTTTTCACTCTCCTCTTTCACTTTCATCAAGAGGCTTTCATCAAGAGTTCTTCATTTTCTGCCATAAGGGTGGTGTCATCTGCATATCTGATGTTATTGATATTTCTCCCAGCAATCTTGATTCTAGCTTGTGTTTCATCCAGTCCAGCATTTCACATGATGTACTCTGCATACAAGTTAAATAAGCAGGGTGACAATATACAACCTTGACATACAATCCTTTCCTGATTTGGAACCAGTCTGTTGTTCCATGTTCAGTTCTAACTGTTGCTTCTTGACCTGAGTACACATTTCTCAGGAGGCAGGTCAGGTGGTCTGGTATTCCCATCTCTTTAAGGATTTTCCACAGTCTGTTGTGATCCACACAGTCAAAGGCTTTGGCATAGTCAACAAAGCAGAAGTAGATGTTTTTCTGGAACTTTCTTGCTTTTTTGATGATCCAACAGATGTTGGCAATTTGATCTCAGGTTCCTCTGCCTTTTTCTAAATCAGATTGAACATCTGGAAGTTCATGGTTCATGTACTGTTGAAGCCTGGCTTGCAGAATCGTGATCATTACTTTGCTAGCGTTTGAGATGACTGCAATTGTGCGGTAGTTTGAGCATTCTTTGGCATTGCCTTTCTTTGGGATTGGAATGAAAACTGACCTTTTCCAGTCCTGTGGCCACTGCTGAGTTTTCCAAATTTGCTGGCATATTGAGTGCAGCACTTTCACAGCATCATCTTTCAGGATTTGAAATAGCTCAACTGGAATTCCTTCACCTCCACTAGTTTTGTTCGCAGTGATGGCTCACTTGACTTCGCATTCCTAAGGCTCACTTGACTTCGCATTCCAGGATGTCTGGCTCTAGGTGAGATAACCACACCATCGTGGTTATCTGGGTCATGAAGATCTTTTTTTGTATAGTTCTGTGTATTTTTGCCACCTCTACTTAATATCTTTTGCTTCTGTTAGGCCCATACCATTTCTGTCCTTTATTGTGCCTATTTTGCATGAAAAATTCCCTTGGTACCTCTAGATTTCTTGAAGAGATTTCTAGTCTTTCCCATTCTATTGTTTTCCTCTATTTCTTTGCACTGATCACTGAGGAAGGCTTTCTTATCTCTCCTTGGTATTCTTTGGAACTCTCCATTCAAATGGGTATATCTTTCCTTTTCTCCTTTGCTTTTCACTTCTCTTCTTTTCTCAGCTATTTATAAGGCCTCCTCAGCAACCATTTTGCCTTTTTGCATTTCTTTTTCTTGAGGATAGTCTTGCTCACTGCCTCTTGTACAATGTCACGAACCTCTGAATATAGTTCTTCAGGTGCTCTATCAGATCTAATCTCTTGAGTCTATTTGTCACTTCCACTGTATAATCATAAGGGATTTGATTTAGGTCATACATGGTCTAGTGGTTTTCCCTACTGCTGCTAAGCTGCTGTTAAGTCACTTCAGTCGTGGCCGATTCTGTGCAACCCCATAGATGGCAGCCCAACAGGCTCTCCCGTCCCTGGGATTCTCCAGGCAAGAACACTGGAGTGGGTGGCCATTTCCTTCTCCAATGCATGAAAGTGAAAAGTGAAAGTGAAGTCGCTCAGTCGTGTCTGACTCATAGTGACCCCATGGATTGCAGCCTACCAGGCTCCTCCATCCATGGGATTTGCCAGGCAAGAATATTGGAGTGGGGTGCCATTGCCTTCTCCAGTGGTTTTCCCTACTTTCTTCAACTTAGGTCTAAATTCGGCAATAAGGAGTTCATGATCTGAGCCACAGTCAGCTCCTGGCCTTGCTTTTGCTGACTGAACAGAGCTTCTCCATCTTTGGCTGCAAAGAATATAATCCATCTGATTTTGGTATTGACCATCAGGTGGTGTCCATGTGTAGCGTCTTCTCTTGTGTTGTTAGAAGAGGGTGTTTGCTATGACCAGTGCGTTCTCTCAGCAAAACTCATTAGCCTTGTTAGCCTGCTTTGTTTTGTACTCCAAGGCCAAATTTGACTGTTACTCCAGGTATCTCTTGACTTCCTACTTTTGCGTTCCAGTCCCCTATAATGAAAAGGACATCTTTTTTGGGTGTTAGTCCTAGAAGGTCTTGTAGGTCTTCATAGAACCATTCAACTTCAGCTTCTTCAGCATTAGTGGTTGGAGCATAGACTTGGATTACTGTGATATTGAATGGTTTGCCTTGGAAACGAACAGAGACCTTTCTGCTGTTTTTGAGATTGCAGTACTGCAGTTGGACTCTGTTGTTGACTATGATGGTTACTCCATTTCTTCTAAGGGATTCCTGCCCACAGTAGCAGATATAATGGTCATCTGAGTTAAATTCACCAATTCCAGTCTATTTTAGTTCACTGATTCCTAGAATGTCAATGTTCACTCTTGCCATCTCCTGTTGGACCACTTCCAATTTGCCTTGATTCATGGACCTACCATGCCAGGTTCCTACGCAATATTGCTCTTACAGCATCAGAGTTTACTTCCATCACTAGTCACATCCACAACTGAGTGGTGTTGTTATTGCTTTGGCTCCAGCTCTTCCTTCTTTCTGGAGTTATATTTCTCCACTGATCTCCAGTAGCGTATTGGGCACCTACCAACCTGGGGACTTCATCTTTCAGTGTACTATCTTTTTCCCTTTCAAACTGTTCATGGGGTTCTCAAGGCGAGAATGCTATAGTGGCTTGCCATTCCCTACTCCAGTGGACCACGTTTTAATAGAACTCTCCACCATGTCCCATCTGTCTTGGGTTGCCTTACACCAGCATGGCTCACAGTTTCATTGTGTCAGACAAGGCTGTGGTCCATGGGATCAGATTGGTTAGTTTTCTGTGATTGTTGTTTTCAGTCTGTCTGCCCTCTGTTGGAGAAGGATAAGAGGCTTATGGAAGCTTCCTGATGGGAGAGACTGACTGAGGGGGAAACGGTCTTGTTCTGATGGGCAGGGCCATGCTCCGTAAATTTTTAATCCAATTTTCTGTTGGAGAAGGAAAGGGCAACCCACTCCAGTACTCTTGCCTGGAGAATTCTGTGGCTGGAGGGACCTCATAGGCTATAGTCCATGGGGTTGCAGGGAGTCAGGCAGGATTGAGTGACTTCACTTTCATTTTCTGTTGAAGGGCGGGGCTCATGCCAAACTACAGTGGAGGTAATGAAGATAAGGGCGACCTCCTTCCAAAGGTCTCATGCATGCCCTGCTACACTCAGTGCCCCCAACCCTGCAGCAGGCCACCCCCGACCACACCTCTGCCAGAGACTCCTGGACACTCCCGGGCAAGTCTGGGTTGGTCTCTTGTGGGGGTCAGTGCTCCTTTCTCCTGGGTTCTGGTAATCACAGGGTTCTTTGTCCCCTCACAGAGTCTGTTTTCCAGTCCTGTGTAAGTTCTGGCAGCTCTATGGTGGGTTAATGGTGACCTCCTCCAAGAGGGCTTATGCCAGACCCAGGTCTGCTGCACCCAGAGCCCCTGCCCCCGCAGCAGTCCACTGCTCACCTGTGCCTCCTCAGGAGACACCCAAACACAGTTCTGTCTCAGTCTCTGTGGGGTCTCTGGGTCCTGGTGCACACAAAGTATGTTTGAGCCCTCTGAGCATCTCTGGCAGCTATGGGGTTTGATTATAAATGTGATTTTGCCCCTCCTACCATCTTATCGGGGCTTCTCCTTTGCCCTTGGATGTGGGATATCTCCTCAAAGTCACTCCAGCACTGCGTAGCCACCACTCCAGTGCTTCAACCTGAGCCCCATGCAAATATCTCAAATATAGATAAAAGATGTTAATAAAATATGAGTAAATTGACTCCAGTAACATACAAAAAGCTTAATAAAGCACTATTGAGCAGGGTTCATTCTGGGGAGTCAAGGATAATTTGATATCATAGAACCAATGAAATTCACTGTGTTAACAGACTGAATGAGAAAAATGATATTCTCATATCAACAAATATAGACATTTAACAAAATCAGCACCCATTTAGGATTTTTAGAAACTAGGATAAAGGGAATTTCCTTAACCAATGAAGTATATATTAAAGAGCCCCTATGCTGCTGCTGCTAAGTCGCTTCAGTCATGTCCGACTCTGTGTGACCCCAAGAGCCCCTATAGCTAACACTATAAGATACAGAATACTTTCTTCCTAAGTTTTGGACCAAAAAAATGATGCCCTTTGTTACTACATATGTTGAATGTTATAAAAGAGATCCCAGGTAGTACAATAAGAGAAAAAAAAAGTTATAGAGCTTGTAAAGAAATTAAACTATTCTTATTCACAGATCACATGTCTATGTAGAAACTCATAAAAAACAAACCCTTGAAATTAAGAGTTCACAGGATACAAGGCCAGTATGCAAAAGTCAATTACTTTCCTTTAAATAAGCAAAGAGCCAATTCATTGGAAAAGACCCTAATGCTGGGAAAGATTGAGGGCAAGAGAAGGCGTGACAGAGAATGAGATGGTGAGATGGCATCACTGACTCAATGGACATGACTTTGAGAAAACTCAGGGAGATAGTAAAGGACAGAGAAGCCTGGCATACTGCAGTTCTTGGAGTCACAAAGAGTCAGACACGACTTAGTGACTGAACAACAACAACAACATAAGCAAAGAAACAACAAATTAAAAAAAATTTTTTAACACCATGTAAATAAAAAAATATGCACAGGATCTATATGTAGAAAACTATAACACACTGATAAGATAAATCACAAAAGATCTAGATAAATGAATAAATATTAGACATTCATACATTAGAAGTTTCATAATTGTCAGTTCTTTCCAGCTTGTTCTATAGAGTTAATACAATCCCAAAGTCCTGGCAGCTTTTTTGGTAATTAACTCTAAAATTTATAGGGAAAATCAAAAGACCCAGAATATTTCCAAAATACTGAATCAAGAAGAACAAAGTTGCAGTGATCACATACTAAACTTCAAGACATAATAGGAGGAGGAGACAACATGTCAGAGTAGAAGGACTTGAGCTCACCTCCTCTTACGAAAACATCAAAATCACACCTAATTGCTGAACAATCATCAACAAAAATGACTCGAGTCTACCAACAAGGATGTTCTACATCCAAAGAAGCCACAGCAAGGTGGTGGGAAAGGTGCTCTCTCGATAGAATCAAATCCCACACCAGAGTGGGTGACCCACAAACTGAAAAATAATTACGTCACAGAGTTTCTCCAACAGGAGGAAGTTTTGCGCCCCATGCCAGGCTCCCCAGCCTGATGTTCAGGCATGGGGAGGAGGAGCCCTCAGAGCATTTGCCTTTAAAGGCCACTGGGGCTTGAGTACAGGAGATGCATGGGCCTGGGGTAAACAGGGAGTCAACTCTTAGAAAATGCACAAGGTTTCACGTGCACTGAGACCCAGGGGAAAGCAGTGGCGCCACAGGAGCCCGGGACAGAGCTACCTGCTGGTCTTGGACAGTCTCTTTTGCAGGCAGGGGTTGGCTGTGGTTTACAGTGGGGACACAGACACTGGTGGTAGAGGACCCAGGGACTACTTCTCAGTGTGAGCTCTCCCAGAGGTGGCCATTTGGCACAGAGATGGAGCACCACCCACTGCCAGCAGGCTCCAGTGTTGGGAAGCCTCAGGTCAGATGTCCAAAAGAGTGAGAACACAGCCCCACCCATCACCAGAAAGGCTCTCTAGAGTCTTCCTGAGCCAACAACTGCCTATCAGAACACCTCTGGGATTAAGCCAATAATACAGACAAGCTAGAAGAAATGGACAAATTCTTAGAAAGAAACAACCCTCTAAGACTGAACCAGGAAGAAATAGAAAATATAAACCAGGGCAATCACAAATAACTGAAATTGAAACAAACAAGAATACTGGAATCAGTTGCTTATCCCTTCTCCAGGGAATCTTCCCAACCCAGGAATCAAATGGGGGTCTCCTGCATTACAGGCAGATTCTTTACAAGTTGAGCTACCAGGGAAGCCCAAACTAAAGTCTAAGAGAACATAAAGTCTATTCCCCAACCGAAGAAGCTGAACAGTTCTATAAAGACCTACAAGCCCTTCTAGAACTAACGCCAAAAAAAAGATGTGTTTTACATCATAGGGGATTGGAAGGCAAAAGAGGAAGCCAATAGATATCTGGAGTACAGGCAAATTTGGCCTTGGAGTGCAAAATGAAGTAGGGCAAAGGCTAATAGAGTTTTTCTAAGAGAATGCACTGGTCATAGCAAACCCCTCTTCCAACAACACAAGAGATGACTCTACACATGGGCATCACCAGCTGATCAATGCCAAAATCAGACTGATTATGTTCTTTGCAGCCGAAGATGGAGAAACTCTACACAGTCAGCAAAAACAAGACCAGGAGTTGACTGTGGCTCAGATCATGAACTCTTTATTGCAAATTCAGACTTAAATGAAGAAAGTAGGGAAAACCCCTAGCAATTCAGGTATGACCTAAATCACATCCCTTACGATTATACAGTGGAGGTGTCGAATAGATTCAAGGGACTAGATCTGGTAGACAAAGTGCCTGAAGAAATATGGACGAAGATTCATAACATTGCACAGCAGGTTGCGACCACAACCATTCCCAAGAAAAATGAAAGAAGCTAAGTGGTTGTCTGAGAGTGTCTTAGAAATACCTAAGAAAAGAGAATTGAAAGGCAAAGGAGGAAAGGAAAGGTATACCCATCTGAGTGCAGAGTTTCAAAGAATAGCATGGAGAGATAAGACAGCCTTACTAAGTGATCAATGAAAAGAAATAGTGGAAAACAATAGAATGGGAAAGACTAGAAATCTCTTCAAGAAAATTAGAGATGCCAAAGGAACATTTTGTGCAGAGATGGGCACAATAAAGAGCAGAAACAGTATGGACCTAATAGAAGCAGAACATATTAAGAAGAGGTGGCAAGAACTATACCAAAAAAGATCTTAATGAGCTGGATGACCATGATGGTATGATCATTCACCTATAGCCAGACATCCTGGAGTGTGAAATCAAGTGGGCCTTAGGAAGCTTACTATGAACAAATCTAGTGGAGGTGATGGAATTACAGCTGAGCCATTTCAAATCCTAAAAGATGATGCTGTTAATCTGCAAATGTGGAAATTTGCAGTGGCCAAATGTGGAAAACTAATGTGGAAAATGTGAGTTTTCTAATGTGGAAAACTCAGCAGTGGCCACAGGACTAGAAAAGGTCAGTTAGTTTTCATTCCAATCCCAAAGAAGGGCAATGCCAAAGAATATTCAAACTGCCACACAATTGCACTCATTTCACATGCTAGCAAGGTCACACTCAAAATCCTCCAAGCTAGGCTTCAACAGTATATGAACTGAGAACTTCCAGGTGTTCAAGCTGGATTTAGAAAAGGCAGAGGAACCAGAGATCAAATTGTCAACATTTGTTGGACCATAGAAAAAGCAAGAGACATCCAAAAAGATCTACTTCTGCTTTACTGACTACACTAAAGCCTTTGACTGACTGGATCATAACAAACTGGAAAATTCTTAAAGAGATGGGAATACTGGGCCACCTTACCTGGTTCCTGAGAAACTTGTCTGCAGGTTGAGAAGTAACAGTTAGAACCGAAGATGGAACAACAGACTGGTTCAAGATTGAAAAAGGAATATGTCAAGGGTGTATATTGTCACCCTGCTTATTTAATTTATATGCAGAGTACATCGTGTGAAATGCTGGGCTGGATGAAGGACAAGTTGGAATCAAGATTTCTGGGAGAAATATCAATATCCTCAGGTACGCAGATGACACCTGCCCTCAATCTTTCTCAGCACCATGGTCTTTTCCCATGAGTTGGCTCTTCGCATCAGTTGGCCAAAGTATTAGAGCTTCAGCTTTGACAGAAAGTGAGGAGGAACCAAAGAGCCTCTTGATGAAGGTGAAAGAGGAGACTGAAAAAGCTGGCTTAAAATTCAACATTCAAAAAACTAAGATCATGGCACCTGGTCCCATCACTTCATGGCAAATAGATAGGGAAACAATGAAAACAGTGACAGACTTTGTTTTCTTGGGCTCCAAATTTACTACAGATGGTGACTGCAGCCATGAAATTAAAAGATGCTTGCTTCTTGGAAGAAAAGCTATGACAAACCTAGACAGCACATTAAAAAACAGAGATGTTACTTTACCAACAAAGTCCCGTATACTCAAAGCTATGGTTTTTCCAATAGTCATGTATGGATGTGAGAGTTGGACCATATAGAAGGCTGAGCACCCAAGAATTAATGCTTTTGAACCATGACATGAAAATTAATGCTTTTGCAGTCCACAGAAGGACTGCAAGGAGATCCAACCAGTCAATATTAAAGGAAATCAATCCTGAATATTCATTGGAAGGATGATGCTAAAGCTGAAGCTCCAGTACTTTGGCTACTTGATGTGAAGAACTGACTCATTGGAAAAGACTCTGATATGGGAAAGATTGAGGGCAGGAGAAGAAGGGGATGACAGAGGACTAGATGGTTGGATGGCATCACGGACTCAATGGACATTAGTTTGAGCAGGCTCCAGGAGATGGTGAAGGACAGGGAAGCCTGGCATGCTGCAGTCCATGGGGTCACAAAGAGTCAGACACGATTGAGCTACAAAACTACATAGGATAAGATGACTTCAGAGGTAAATTCTACCGATCATTTAGAGACAGTTAATACCAATGCCTCTGAAAGTGTTCCCAAAAAGTTGCAGAGGAAGGAACCCTCCCAAACTCATTCTATAAGGACAAAAATCACCCTGATATCAAAAGCATACAAATAAAATAAATTTACAGCCCCATATCACTGATGAACACAGACATGAAAATTCTCAACAAAGTATCAAGCAAACCAAATCCAAGAGTACATCAAAAAGAACATATACCACAATCAACTGTGATTGATCCCAAGGATGCAAGGATTTTTCAGTATCTACAAATCGATCAGTTTGTTACACTGCATCAACAAATTTAAGAATAAAAACCATAGTATCCTCTCAAGAGATGCAGAAAAAGCTTTTGACAAAATTCAACACCCATTTATGATAAAACTCTCTCAAAAGTGGGCATAAAGGAAACCTTAACATAATAAAGATCGTATATGATAGACCTACATCTAACATCATACTCCATGGTGAAAGCTAAAAACATTTCCCTCTAAGATCAGGAACAAGAAAAGAATGTCTACTCTTGCCGTTTTTATTTAATATAGTTTTGGAATTCCTAGCCATGGAAAGAAGAAAAAAGGAATCCAAATAGGAAAAGAAATAAAACTGTCACTGTCTGCAGATGACATGATATGATACATAGAAAATCCTAAAGATACTACCAGGTAACTTCCAGAGCTCATCAATGAATTTGGTAAAGCTGCAGGAGACAAAATTAATAGACAGAAATCCCTTGCATCCCTATACACTAACAATGAAAAATCAGAGATAAATTAATGAAACAATCCCATTTACCATTGTAACAAAAATAATAAAATACCTAGGAATAAACCTACCTAAGGAAGCAAAAGACCTGTATTCAGAAAATTATAAGATACTAATGACAGAAATCAAAGACAACATCAATGAAAAGAAATGCCATGTTCTTGGATTGGAAAATCAATATCGTCAAAATGACTATACTACCCAAACTAATCTACAGATTCAGTGCAATTCGTATTAAATTACCTGTTCCATTTTTTTACAGAACTAGAACAAAACATTTCAAATGTGTATGAAGGCTCAAAAGAGCCTGAAGAGTCAAAGTAATTGTGAGAAAGAAAAATGGAGCTGAGGAATCAGGAATCCTGACTTCAGTATTCAAAACGGTATGGCACTGGGACAAAAACTAAATAGTGACCCATGGAACAGGATGGAAAGCCTAGAATAATCCCATGTGCCTGGTCGATTAATCTGTGACAAAGGAAACAGGAATATACAATGGAGAAAAGACAGTTTCTTCAGTAGATGCTGCTGGAAAAACTGAACAGCCATGTATAAGGAATGAAACTAGAACACTCCCTAACACCATACACAAAAGTAAACTCAAAATGGATTTAAGACCTAGATGTAAGGCTGGACACTGTAAAACTCCTAGAAGAAAACATAGGAAGGACTCTTTTTGACATAAATCACAGCAGTATCTTTGGGGATCCACCTCTTAAGAGTAGTGAAAATAAAAACAAACAAATGGATCCTAATGAAACTTAAAAGCTTTTGCATAGCAAAGGAAACCATAAAATGAAAAGACAGTCCAGAGAATGGGAGAAAAATTTGCAAATGAAGTGACCAACAGGGATTAATCTCCAAGATATAAAAGCAACTCATGTGGCTCAATATCAGAATGGTCATCATCAAAAAGTCTACAAACAATATCTGCTAGAGAAGGTGTAGACAAAAGGGAACTCCCCTGTACTGTGGTTGGAAATGAAAACTGGTACATTCACTATAGAGAACAGTACTGCGGTTCCTTAAAAAACTGAAAATAGAGCTACTATCTGATCCAATAATCCCACTGCTGGCATATATCCTGAGAAAACTGTGGTTCGCAGGGATGCATGCAGCCACTGTTCATTACAGCACTTTTTACAGTAGCCAGGACGTGGAAGCCGCCTAAATGTCCATTGATAGATATGAGTGGATAAACAAGATGTGATACACACACACAATGGAATATCACTCAGCCACTAGAAATGAAATAATGCCATTTGTAGAACATGGTTGGATCTAGAAGTTATCATACTACTTGAAGTAAGTCAGAGAAAGACACTTATCTATCACTTATATGTGGAATCTAAAAAGATGATACAAATGAACTTAAAACAAAAACAGATTCACAGACTTCAAAAACAAATTTCTGGTTACCAAAGGGGAAAAGTCAGGGAAAGGACACACTCAGAGGTTGGGAGGTTGGAATTAACATATACACACCACTGTATACAATGTGTAGTCAACAAGGACCTGCTGTATTCTTCAAGGTACTCTGCTCAATCTTGTGTGATAACCTATACGGGAAACAAAACTGTAAATCAATGGATATATATGCAACTGAATCCGTTTTCTATATACCTGAAACTAAAAACATTGTAAATCAACTATACCCTAATATAAAAGAAAGATTAAATTTTTTAAAAAAAGACATAATATGTCTTACGCCTCATTTTAGAGACAGTACAGTTTTGGTGAAAGAATAAACACATAGATCAATGGAAGGAAATAAAGATACCACAGGCACCTAATCACCTGACTTTTGACAAAGATGCAAAGGCAATTCAGTGGGGAAAGAATGGTCTTTTCAACAAACAGCACTGAAACTATTAGACATCTCTCTATATAGACACAGATCTCACAACTTATATAAAATTAACTCAAAATGTATAGAGACCTAAATGGTAAATGAAAACTATAAAACATCTAGAAGAAAACTAGTACGATATTCACTAGTTATGACTTTTTAGATGCAAAAACACAAAGAATAATCCATGAAAAAACGACCCCAAGTTGGATGTTATTAAAATTAAAAACGTGATCTGTGAAATACATGGTTAAGAGAATGAGAAGCCATAGACTGCGAGAAAATATTTGCAAATCACATATCTAATAAAGGACTTGTATCCAGAAGGTACAAAGATTCTTAAAACTCAGCAATGAAAAAAAGAAAGTTTTAAAAGATCAAAATATTAAGCACACCAGCAAAACAGATACGCAAATGACAAATAAGCATATGAAATGACCCTCAGTATCATATTTCATTGTTGTTTAATCGTTTTTTGCAACCCCATGACTGTAGCCTGCCAGGCTCCTCTGTCCATGAAATTTCCCAGTCAAGAATACTAGAGTAGGTTGTTGCTTCCTACTCCAGGGTTCTTCTAGACCCAGGGATCAAACCCACATATCCTGTATTACAGGCTGAATCTTTACCACTGAGCCACCTGGAAAGCCCCATATGTCATTAGGGAAATAAAAATTAAGACAATAATGAGATGCCCCCATCAAAACAATGAGATATCACTACACACCTATTAGGATAGCTAGAACAAAAACCCAAGACAAAGTCTGACTACTAAATGCTAGTGAGAATGTGGGAAAGCAGGAACTCTCGTTCATTGGAAACAAGTTGTAAGGTTTGTGTTTTTTAGATAAAGCATACTTCAATTGTGCTAAATATACATTATGTAAAATTTCTCATGTTGATTATTTTTAAGTGTATAGTCCAGTGGCATTAACTGAGGATATTCACATTATTATGTAATCATCACCACCATTCATCTCAGGAAATTTTTTCATCTTCCTAGACTGAAACTCTGTATCCATTAAAAATGTATTCCCCATTCCTCTCTCCCTCAAACATCATTCTCCAATAAAGCAAACTAGGACTTCCAGGAGAAATGACAGTTTTGAAAGCCAAGGCAAGAATATACAGGATGAGCCTGGAGCATCGGCTCCAGGTAAGGAAGGTAAGGAAAAACAAAGACCAACAGGATATGTCAGAGGGGCGTAGAAGCAACAGAGAGAGTGAAGTCTCTCAGTCACGTCTGACTCTTTGCGATCTCATGGGCTGTAGGAGCCTACTGTGCTCCTCTGTCCATGGGATTCTCCAGGCAAGAGTACTGGAGTGGGTTGCCATTTCCTTCTCCAGAGGATCTTCCTGACCCAGGGATTGAACCCAGGTCTCCCGCATTGTAGGCAGACGCTTTACCATCTGAGCCACCAGGGAAGTCCTAGAAGCAACAGAAAGAGCTCCAAATGTCCAAAGCTGAAGCCTTGAGCAATAAAATAAATAACATGTATTAGAATATAACCCAGTGTATAAATCTAAACCTAAATATCTATGAGCCTATAGTGATGTAATAAATAAATTAATAAGAACAGGCAAATCTCCCATACAGAAGAATTCCTAACACTATATATAGTTACTCTCTCACGAAATAGGTGAATCATAATTCCTCACTCCCTTAATTGTGGGAGGGACTGACTTCCTTCTAAATAACATAGTATAGAAAAAGCCAAGGAGTAACTTTACAGTGGAGAAAGTTGACAAAACTGCCTCAGCCATGTGATTAAATTTAGCATCTTGAGTGATAAGTCATATGGGTAGCATGTGCACTTATGATGTGATAAAGCTAGCACTTTACAGATACTGTGGTCTTCTAAAGACCTGGAAGTTCTGTTTAATCATGAAGGGGGGGGGGGGGGGGGCCGAAATCAGACAAACCCAAATTGAGAAACATGCTTCTCAATACCTGACCAGTATTCCTCTAAAGTGTCAAAGTCATTAAAAACAAGAAATATTTGAGAAAGTGTCATACTCTAAGAGGAAGGCAATGGCACCCCACTCCAGTACTCTTGCCTGGAAAACCCCATGGGCGGAGGAGCCTGGTAGGCTGCAGTCCAGGGGGTCGCGAAGAGTCAGACACGATGGAGTAACTTCCCTTTCACTTTTCACTTTCATGCATTGGAGAAGGAAATGGCAACCCACTCCAGTATTCTTGCCTGGAGAATCCCAGGGATGGCGGAGCCTGATGGGCTGCCGTCTCTGGGGTCGCACAGAGTTGGACATGACTGAAGTGACTTAGCAGCAGCAGTAGCAGCATACTCTAAAGAGCCATTATTCTAGATGGAATCCTGGGACAGATAAAGAACAACAGGTACAACCTAAATAAATCTAAGTAGTTTGGACTTGAGTGAGCAATAATGAGTCAATATTGTCAATCAGTTTTAAAAAACATACTAATGAAAGATGACCACTTCTGTCCTACAGCATGAATGATTAAGATCTATAAAACAACACATTATTATACAGAGTGAAGTAAGCCAGAAAGAAAAACACCAATACAGTATACTAATGCATATATATGGAATTTAGAAAGATGGTAACAATAACCCTGTGTATGAGACAGCAAAAGAGACACTGATGTATAGAACAGTCTTATGGACTCTGTGGGAGAAGAAGACGGTGGGAAGATTTGGGAGAATGGCATTGAAACATGTAAAATATCATGTATGAAACGAGATGCCAGTCCAGGTTCGATGCACGATACTGGATGCTTGGGGCTGGTGCACTGGGAAGACCCAGAGGGAGGGTATGGGGAGGGAGGAGGGAGGAGGGTTCAGGATAGGGAACACATGTATACCTGTGGTGGATTCATTTTGATATTTGGCAAAACTAATACAATTATGTAAAGTTTAAAAATAAAATTAAAAAAACAACAACACATTAATACTAACTTTCCATATTCAACCCTCAGAAGTTTAATAAATGCAATAAACTATCAAAAATATTTGATCTTTTCTTTCTTTCAGAATCCCATTTCTCATTTCCTCAAGGTCCAATCCTCACAAGCCAGGACTATTCAAGCACATCCCATAGTCAACCCATTATACAGTGGCCCAGTTAAACTGAGCTATTGGTTTTCCTACAACTTTTCCTTCCATAGATCTTTGTGAAAGCTTGAACATTAAACTTTGTGAAATGACTCTGATTCTTCATTATCTCTATATCTTGCTCAATGAAGGACATGCGATCCTGGAACTGATTCTAGAATCCATTTCAAAAACAAGGGAAGAGAGAGTAAATGACTGCAAGCAATATATCCCTGAAGTTTCTTCATTCCCAAGAGGATATTTTTACCAGATGAAGGAACCGTCGATTACTGAAATTGGGAAAAGCCATGGATAAGATCCTTGAACAAGAAGTAAAGATCGAGCCCCATAGAGATTGCGTGACTTGCCCAAGGTCATAGTTTGTTAGTCTCAGAGAAGAAACAATGCATTTTTCTAAAATAGGATGCTTCTCACATTTTAGTCTTTTAGCAAATTTAACCTTCCATACAGCTGTTGAGATAACCTACTGGTTTTACAAGTTAAATCAACACAAGGGACATCGCTCAGAAAATGCCCCCAGACTGCCTCCCTTTTCATTATTGAAAACCACGAGATGAAAGTCTTTAATAACTTACTGCACAAGAGGACCATTACTGTCAGCATATACCACTCAGCCATATATTATAGCTTTTTACTTCTCCACACAAAATTGCTTTGAAATTTACATTTGCTATAAAGGATTTAAGTCCATCACTATTAATTTTCTTCTACAAATTATGTTTAATTATCACCTCTTTCTACCTAGGAAGAAGCCCCTCTTGTACTGCCATCTCCATATAGCTCTCAAGAAGAGTGTCCTCAGCATGAATCTTTGATGGTGATTTTATACTCCTTACTTGCCCTTCCTTGTCAAGCGCACACAGCCCACTTAGAGATATGGAAATGAACTCTTTGCCTGGCTCTGCATTTCCTGCATACATATGAAATCTGGTCTCCCTAAGCAGGAGGAAAAAGGAACATTTTCCAGCTTTAGCTTGTGGAAAATTAGGCTAGAAACATCCCATTTTAAGATTCAAAGCAGCTTTGAAAGTCCATCCGTGATTGATTGCTTAACAGGTCATATACTACATCTAATCTTTCTGATGCTTCAAGAATCATCTTATTTCCTCAGTTTTGGAGCCCTAGAAGAAACTAGTTTGAGAGAAATAGAAATCCAAAAATTATACTTTACTATTTTTCTCCATTTAATTTCTATGCTTCCTTACTACACAGTACCATATAAATAGCATAGGCTTCGAAGTTAGAAATACTAGCAGTCCAATCATAACTACCAAAAATTTATGTAACTTCAGGCAAATCACTTATCTCTGAGCCCCTGTTCTCTCAACCTTAAAGATAAAGCTATCTTAAGTTTAACTAAGATTAGCATGTATTATGCTTGGCACATTCAAGGGATTCAAATGCTAATTGTCCCCTTCCAGATTCAGTGCAGCAGTATTTTTGTCTATAATCAATCTTCTGTCTGCAACTGATAGAAACTCAACTCAAACTGCTGCTGCGGCTGCTGCTAAGTCGCTTCAGCCATGTCCGGCTCTGTGCGACCCCATGGACTGCCAACTCAAACTAGCTGAAGCTAAAATGGAATTCACTGACTCACATAACCAGGAAGTCCTGGCATGTTTCTGACTTTAGACATAGCTGGATTAAACTTCCCAAACAATGTTGCTATGGCTCTTAACTCTGTTGATCTCTGCTGGTGTTGCTCTGAACGTAAGCACTAACCAAAATGACTGGCAAAATATAAGTTACAGATCTCCAGCCCCCTCTCTTACTAGACCCTCAGTGAAGAAATTGCCTCCTACTATTACATACCAAGTCCAGGGCAGACTCTGATTGGCCTTGCTTGAATCGTGAACCTGCCTCCAACCCAATCATTGTGACCATGGGGAAGGGACGATTTAGTTTGGCCAACATGGGTAATGTCCTACCAGTGTGGTAGAGAGCAAAGTGGCATGATTTATAGTCTTAAGATTAAATGGAGTTAGGGACCCTGAGGAGAAGGCGATGGCACCCCACTCCAGTACTCTTGCCTGGAAAATCCCATGGGCAGAGGAGCCTGGTAGGCTACAGTCCATGGGGTCGCTAGGAGTCGGACCCAACTGAGCGACTTCACTTTCACTTTTCACTTTCATGCATTGGAGAAGGAAATGGCAACCCACTCCAGCGTTCTTGCCTGGAGAATCCCAGGAATGGAGAGCCTGGTGGGCTGCCGTCTATGGGGTCGCACAGAGTCAGATACGACTGAAGCGACTTAGCAGCAGCAGCAGCAGGGACCCTGAAGAAACCAGAAGAAGGACTATTAAAACTAATACTGAAATAAAGAAATTAAATAAATGACAACTATAAATCAATAAATAAGTACCTGACGTCTTTATTCACAATCTGATTTTCCTTTTCACTCTAGGTTGTCTTGTTTGGGGATCTGCAGTCTATGTCAGGGATTAGCAAACTACAGAGACCAAATGTGACCCACTACTTGTTCCGTAAATACAGTTTTACTGAAACCCAGTCATGCTCTTTCCTTAATGTGTTATCCATGGTTGTTTTGACACTACATTA
This sequence comes from Bos indicus, assembly GCF_029378745.1. NCBI lineage: Eukaryota > Metazoa > Chordata > Mammalia > Artiodactyla > Bovidae > Bos > Bos indicus. Next base: position 32,597,988 of record NC_091787.1, read on the forward strand.
TGAGGGTGAAGTAGTTGCAATAAAGTTCACAGAAACTGCAAAGCTTAAAATGTTTACTCTCTCAGTCTTTTCAGGAAAAGTCTGCCGACCCCTAGTCTATGTCACAATAACAAGATAACAAGGCAGGAAAACATGCTTATTTAGAATATTTACTTGAAATAAAATAGAAATATTGATGACAATTTTACATAATTTGCATCCACAACCTGTTAGAAGTTAGAAAAATGTATCTTGTCCAAAAAAGTATCCTCCACACAGTAGATGCTCAGTATATATTTTTAATACATATTTAGCAGCACACCATCCACTAAATTCACTCAAGCTCCCAAATTAGTACTATCCTTAAAGCATCCTTTTCCCTCATATTCCACTTCATCCATAATGTCAAATCCTCTTAGCTCTACCTTGACGATACATTTAAAATGCCTCTACTTCTCTCCATCTTTCAGCTCCATCTGTAGTACAAGCCAACACCATTTCTTGTCTAGACTAATGCATTCATTTTTTAAAAATTATTTATTTTAAGTGAAAGTGAAGTCGCTCAGTCGTGTCCGACTCTTTGCTACCCGGGGACTGTAGCCCACCAAGCTCCTCCGTCCATGGGATTCTCCAGGCAAGAATACTGGAGTGGGTTGCCATTTCCTTCTCCAGGGAATCTTCCCAACCCAAGGATCAAACCCAGGTCTCCTACATTGCAGGCAGATGCTTTAACCTCTGAGCCACCAGGGAAGCCCTTAAATACAAAAATACAGTCTCTCAGAAAACCTACTATAGAGACACAGAACTACTTTACAATATTGTGGTGATTTTTGCCATCTATTGACATGAATCAGCCCTGGGTGTACATGTGTCCCCCATCCTGAACCCCCTCCCACCTCCCTCCCCATCCCATCCCTCTGGTTTGTCCCAGTGCACTGGCTTTGAGTGCCCTGTGAAACCAGAATTGAAAGAGACACGTGTACCCCAATGTTCATCACAGCACGTGTATAATAGCTAGGACGTGGAAGCAACCTAGATGTCCATCGGCAGACAAATGGATAAGGAAGTTGTCGCATATATACACAATGGAATATTACTCAGCCATTAAAAAGAAAACATTTGAATCAGCTCTAATGAGGTGGATGAAACTGGAGCCTATTATACAGAGTGAAGTAAGTCAGAAAGAAAAACACCAATACAGTATATTAATGTATATGTATGAAATTTAGAAATATGATAACAACAACCCTATATGCAAGACACCAAAAGAGACACAGATATAAAGAACAGACTTTTGGACTCTGTGGGAGAAGGTGAGGGTGGGATGGTTTGAGACAATAGCGTTGAAACATGCATATTACCATATGTGAAATAGATGACTAGTCAATTCAGTGCATTCATTTTTTAAACAGTCTCCCTGCTGCTATTCTTGTTGAAGTAATAGAAGTAATGCTGAAGTAATGTTGAAGTAATCCCTTCAACATCCAAGAAGGAACCTTTTAAAAACAAATCAGATAATATTTCTTTCTTCCCTACAGCCCTCCAAGGATTTCCTATTTTGTTTAGTCTGAAACCCAACTTCTTGTCCGTGGACCAAAAATCACTACATAAACTGGTCCCTGCCTACCTCTTAACCTTAACCAGATTCACTATAGCCCTTCTTCCCCATTACAACTATGAAAGACCCCTTTGGTTCCTAGAATATACCATGCTCATTCCCTCTTTAGGACTTTTCCTGTCCCTCCTTCTGCCCGGAACTTTCTGTTCCCATCTCCACATGGCTTTTGAATTCAGGAATTCAAAAGTCACCTTTTCATTGGAATAAAATATATTGTTTCATAGCTTTTATAGAATATGTTATATTGTAGTATTAAAAGTTATGTGATGTTGAAGCTGAAACTCCAATACTTTGGCCACCTGATGCAAAGAGATGACTCATTTAAAAAGACCCTTATGTGGGGAAAGATTGAGAGCAGGAGGAGAAGGGGACAACAGAGGATGAAAAGGTTGGATGGCATCACCGACTCAATGGACATGAGTTTGGGTGAACTCTGGGAGTTGGTGATGGACAGGGAGGCCTGGCATGCTGCGGTCCATGGGATTTCAAAGAGTCAGACACAACTGAGCGACTGAACTGAAATGAACTGAAAAGTTATGTTCTGTTTTCTAACTGATTACCACATACATTATGAGGTTTACATTATGTGTAATTACAAAGTAATTGATATCTGTAGCCTATTGTTTATGACTAATCATCACATGTTAATAGCCTGACTTCCTAACATGATCTTGGTGGTGATTGGAGTGATATGAACATGATGATATATGCTAGGCAAATGACTATTAATGAAATTTAGCAATACAATATTCATATATTTTCTTATTTTCAAAGACTTTGACAAACTGTTTTATAATGAGCTCTAACTCATTTACAAGTTTTGTGAGCTTGCTGTTGAAGTTAACAATCATTGGCTAAAATAGATTTGACACTGATATGTACTATGAAAACATGTTTCTGTATCCAGTTTAATAAATCAATGAAGCTATATATTTTGACCCAAGAGCTTTTGATGTCAGGTAATGCAGGCAAAAAAAAAAAAAAAAACCTTCTTCATGATCAAAACATCAAATCTCATAAATCTCATGTCTTTTGAGAATAATGTGAGGCAGGAGGTATTTACAGATATTCTGCTATAGGACATAGTTTTAAATGACCCTGAATATGACCTCGATCTAACAGGGTATTAGCACTACATTAAAAAAAACAAAACAAAACACTTCTGTTGCACTATGACTAACCTCTGCTGGTTCATAGTTATTCTGAATAGCCACAAGTTGAAAGAATATATTAATACAGGTTAAAATTGAAGAAAAATGAAAGTGTTAGTCGCTCAGTCATGTTTGACATTTTGCAATGCCATGGACTGTAGCCTGCCAGGCTCCTCTGTCTGTGGAACTCTCCAGGTAAGAATACTGGAGTGGGTATCCATTCCCTTCTCCAGGGGACCTTCCCAACTCTAGGATTAAACCCAAGTCTCCTGCATTGTAGTCAGATTCTTTACTGTCCAAGCCACCAATCCATACCCTTTAGAGACAATCCTTCCACCAAGTACTAGCCACCTTACTGAGTATGTCAACCCCATACTTGTCCATAAAACCATTTTGAGGTAGTCAATGCCATTTTAAAAAAATCCAGATACAATGTATACATATGCTTGATCTACAAACAGTATCAGAAACAAGAAATGGGATTTATCTATCATGATTTTTCTTGATGACCCCACCTTAGGTCCTGGTGGGAACTGCTTTCCCTCTTCAGTACTTATAAAGCAGCTTATAATTTTCATCCAAAATGTCTCAGATCGATAGTGCATCATGCTTTTCAAGAAAGCCAAATGCTGCCTCTCATCTCTAGCACATCTCTTAATGTTAAGGGATATTATTTGGAAGCTGCCTTCATAGTTCAGCATATAAGGGCAGCCATGAAGGAACTATGCACTCAAGTAGAACCACAATTGACCTCCTACCATCTTGCTAATTACCTAGGGTCTTAGTTGCCGCACACTCAATACCAAAGCTTTCAGTATGAAAAAACATTTCTTTGTTTTTTCATACTGATGAAAGGAAAAGTGAGTTTTACCCATTATATACATTGTTCTGATAGAGAAGAGTCAAAGAAAGACATCTAGATATTCAGCGGATCAGCTCCAGGCTGGTCAGTGGCAGTGGTGAGGCCGGGGGGTCCTCCACCCCAGGCGTCTTCCAACATGGGCTCCAGCCTTCCCCAGAACTCCTTCCCAGCCACTCCACCAGGGCCTTTGCCTCGACCCCTGGCAGCTTGTTAACTGACAGTCAACCCCCAGTGAAGGTTTACACACTCCATGAGGACCAGCAGTGGGACGACCAGAACACCAGGCGTGCCATCCAGCTATGTTGAGTGGCTGAAGGACATGTCCCTGCTAGTTTGGGACTGATAAAACATGGTCCACTGGAGAAGGGAATGCCAAAGCATTTCAATATTTTTGCCTTGAGAACCCCATGAACAGTATGAAAAGACAAAAAGATAGGACACTGAAAGGTGAACTCCCTGGGTCAGTAGGTGTCCAATATGCTACAGGAGAAGAGTGGAGAAATAACTCCAGAAAGAATGAAGAGGCTGAGCCAAAGCGAAGACAACAGCCAATTGTGGATGTGATGGTGATGGAAGTAAAGCCTGATGTTGTAAGAACAATATTGCATAGGAACCTGGAATGTTAGGTCCATGAATCAAGGTAAATTGGAAGTGATCAAACAGGAGATGGCAAGAGTAAACATTGACATTTTAGGAATCAGTGAACTAAAATGGACCAGAATGGGTGAATTTAGTTCAGATGACCATTATATCTACTACTGTAGGCAAGAATCCCTTAGAAGAAATAAAGTAGCCCTCGTAGTCAACAGAAGAGTCCAAAATTCAGTACTTGGTTGTAATCTCATAAATGACAATGATGTTGGTTTGTTTCCAAGTTTCCAAGGCAAACCATTCAACATCACAGCAATCCAAGTCTATGCCCCAAACCACTAATGCTGAGAAACCCAAACTTGAACGATTCCATGAAGACCTACATGCCCTCCTAAAACTAATACCAAAAAAATATGTCCTTTTCATCACAGGGGACTGGAATGCAAAAGTAGGAAGTCAAGAGATGGTGGTGTGTGTGTGTTAGTCACTCAGTCGTGTCCAACTCTGCGACCCCATGGACTGTAGCCCACCAGGCTCCTCTGTCCAAGGGATACTCCAGGCAAGAGTACTGGAGTGGGTTGCCATTTCCTTCTCCACAAGAGATAGTGGAGTAGTAGGCAAGTTTGGCTTTGGAGTACAAAATGAAGCAGGCAAAGGCTAAAAGAGTTTTGCCAAGAGAACGTACAGGTCATAGCAAATACCCTCTTTCAATAACACAAGAGACAACTCTATACATGGACATCACCAAATAGCCAGTATAAAAATCAAATTGATTATATTCTTTCCAGCCAAAGATAGAGAAGCTCTATACAGTCAGAAAAACAAGACCTGGAGCTGACCGTGGCTCAGTTCATCAGTTCCTTTTTGCAAAATTCAGGCTCAAATTGAAGAAAGCAGGGAAAACTACTAGGCCATTGAGTGGTTGGATGACCTAAATCAAATACCTTATGATTATACAGTGGAGGTGAAGAGTAGATTGGAGGGACTAGATCTGGTAGAAAGAGTGCCTGAAGAAGAATTGTGGACAGAGGTTCATAACATTGTATGGGATGTGGTGACCAAAACCATCCCCAAGATAAAGAAACTCAAGAAGGCAAAGTGGTTGTCTGAGGAGGTCTTACAAATAGATTAGGAAAGGAGAAATGAAAGGCAAAGGAGAAATGGAAAGATGTACCTAACTAAATACAGAGTTCCAGAGAATAGCAAGGAAAGATAAGAAAGCCTTCTTAAGTGAACAGCGCAAAGGAATAGAGGAAAACAATAGAATGGGAAAGACTAGATATTTCTTTAAGAAAGTTGGGGATACCAAAGGAACGTTTTGGAAACTGGCTTCCCCAGTATCTCCTACACTTGCAATGCAGGAGCCATAGGAGATAAGGATTCAATGCCTGGGTCGAGAAGGTTTCCTGGAGGAGAGCTTGGCAACCCACTCCAGTATTCTTGCCTGGAGAATCCCATGGACAGAGGAGCCTGGCAGGCTACAGTCCATAGGGTTGCAAAGAGTTGGACACGACTGAACCGACTTAGCATGCACACATGTAAGGGAACATTCCATACACAGATAGGTACCATAAAGGACAAAAAGGGCAAGGACCTAACAGAAGCAGAAGAGATTAAGAAAAGGTGGCAAAAATACACAAAACTATACAAGAAAGCTCTTAATGACCCAGATAACCATGATGGTGTGGTCACTCACATAGAGCCAGACATCCTGGAGTACTAAGTCAAGTGGGCCTTAGGAAGCATCACTATGAACAAAGCTAATGGAGGTGATGGAATTCCAGCTGAGCTATTTCAAATCCAAAAGATTTTTTCAAATTTTTTCAAAATTTTTCAAATTTTTTCAAAAGATTTTTTCAAATCCAAAAGCTATTAAAATACTGCACTCAATATGCCAGCAAATTTGGAAAACTCAGCAGTGGCCACAGGACTGGAAAAGGTCAGTTTTCATTCCATTCTCAAAGGCAATGCCAAAGAAAGCTCAAATTACCACACAATTGCATTCATGTCACATGCTAGAAAAATTATGCTCAAAATCCTTCAAACTAGGCTTCAACAGTACATGAACAGCGAATTTCCAGATGTACAAGCTGGATTTAGAAAAGATGGAGGAACCAGAGATCAAACTGCCACCATATGCTGGATCATAGAAAAAGCAAGGGAATTCCAAAAATACATCTACTTCTGCTTCACTGACTATGGCTAAAGGCTTTGACTGTGTGGATCACAACAACTTTGTAATATTGTTAAAGAGATGGGAATACCAAACCACATTACCTATGCTATGCTATGCTATGCTAAGTCACTTCAGTCGTGTCCAACTCTGTGCGACCCCATAGATGGCAGCCCACCAGGCTCCCCTGTCCCTGGGATTCTCCAGGCAAGAACACTGGAGTGGGTTGCCATTTCCTTCTCCAATGCATGAAAGTGAAAAGTGAAAGTGAAGTCACTCAGTAGTGTCCGACTCTTAGTGACCCCATGGATTGCAGCCTACCAGGCTCCTCCGTCCATGGGATTGTCCAAGCAAGAGCACTGGAGTGGGGTGCCATTGCCTTCTCCACACATTACCTAACCTCCTGAGAAACCGGTATGCAGGTCAAGAAGCAACAGTTAGAACTGGACAGGGAACAATGGTTCATAATTGGGAAAAGAGTACGTCAAAGCTGTATATTGTCACCCTGCTTATTTAACTTATATGCAAAGTACATAATATGAAATGCTGGGCTTGATGACTCACAAGCTGCAATCAAGATTACCAGGTGAAATATCAACAACCTCAGATATGCAGATAGTACCACTTTAAGGGAAGAAAGTGAAGAGGAACTAAAGAGCCTCTTGATGAAGGTAAAAGAAGAGAGTGAAAAGCTGGCTTAAATTTCAAAAAAGTGGAAACAGTATCAGATTTCATTTTCTTGGACTCCCACAATCAATGTGGACAGTGACTGCAGCCACAAAATTAAAAGACACTTGCTCCTTGGAAGAATAGCAGTGACAAATTTAGGCAGTGTATTAGCAGAAATGTCACTTTGCCAACAAAGGTCCATGTAGTCAAAGCCATGATTTTTCTAGTAGTCACGTATGGATGTGAGAATTGGACCATAAAGAAGCCTGAGCACTGAAGAATTGATTTTGAACTGTGGTGCTGGAGAAGTCTTGAGAGCCCCTTGGACTGCAAGGAGATTCTAAAGGAAATCAGTACTTAATACTCATTGGAAGGACTGGTGCTGAAGCTGAAGTCCCTATACTTTGGCCACATGATGCAAAGAACCAACTCACTGGAAAGGACCTTGATTCTGGGAAAGATTGAGGGCAAGAGGAGAACGGGGTGACAGAGGATGAGATGGTTGGATGGCATCACTGACTCAATGGACATGAGTTTAGCAAATGCCTAGAGATGGTGAAGGACAGGGTCACTTGGCTTGCTGCAGTCCTTGGGGTCACAAAGAGTCGGACATGACAGCAATGGAACAACAAGATATTTGGGGAAAACCTTAGCCTTGTCACGACATAGCATCTGTAGCATTTTCCCCACCAGGAAGTCTCATCAGGTGATTGCTTGATTGACATGAACTGAGAGCAATGTGTCTATCAGTTGCTGATAACTGCAGAGACAGAGATTTAATGGTAGACATTCCTGGAATTTAAGTCGTGTGTGTGTGTGTGTGTGTGTGCGCGCGCACGCGCACGCACACATGCATATATGTAACCAGTTTGAAGCAGAGAAGAAGAGAATCGCTCAATAGATTTTGAATCCAGTTTCCATAAATGGATCAAAGGGAAATTGAACAAAGCTGGGCACGTTTTTTTGTTTTTGCCTCACCTCTATTTCCCCCTCCTTATATGCTCTAGCCCCTCTTTTCTCCCAAGGCCTGGATCGTGTTTCTCCCTAGCGGTTGCCTCAATTTCCCAAAGAGACACCTCCAAACCCCCTACATAAAACTTTGTGCTCCTAATTTTTTAATGATAGACTCTTAGAAATGAGCTACTAGAAAATATTTTGAAAACATGTCTAAGAACCTTATTACATATTGCCAAAACAGTTTTCTTTTTCTTCCTCTCAGAACTGAGATCTGTGGTTACAAAGTTTAACTCCTAGGACTGTGAAGACCTCAAGACAGTTCTATGAACTTGATTTTACTCTTTCTTCTTGGAAATTGTTGCCCATGAAGATAAGGTTATAAACCAATAAATCACTTTCACTGTTAGCTTCAGAACTTTTCTGGAAACTAAGTTATATGGATAATTAGCTTGCCCATCTAGATAAACAGAACTTGTCAAAACAATAGATTGTTCACATGAGCAAACAGCTCACATATCAAACTATTTTTACTTAGAACACTTGCTTGAAGATCCTTATCTTACAACACTCACCAGTCTTAAACTCTTGTATCATAGTTTGACCATTCCTTATCAAATCTTTAACACTAAAGCCTGCCTCAAACCACTCAATCATCAAACTGTATAGATTTCTACCCATGACCACCCTCTTTTGAGGCATAACTAAGATTCTGTTGAGGTTTGCTCTCCCTTACTGCAGTAGGTTTACTCAAGTTAGCTTTGCTTAAGCCTCAGTTTATTCTAGTGACATTTTGGGAGGTCAAAGTCAAAACATCCAACAAATATGTATTAACTCTCTGGTCTTTTTGGCTAGATACAGGGGATTCAATGTTGACTAAATGTGACAACAGCCCATGTAATCCTGGAAGGGAAAAACATGTTAGTCAAATCATTATAAATATATACATTTTGATTGTGATTAGTGTCATATGGCGGAGAAGGCAATGGCACCCCACTCCAGTACTCTTGCCTGGAAAATCCCATGGATGGAGGAGCCTGGTGGGCTGTAGTCCATGGGGTCGCTAAGAGTCGGACATGACTGAGCAACTTCACTTTCACTTTTTGCTTTCATGCATTGGAGAAGGAAATGGCAAGCCACTCCAGTGTTCTTGCCTGGAGAATCCCAGGGATGGCGGAGCCTGGTGGGCTGCCATCTATGGGGTCGCACAGAGTCGGACACGACTGAAGCGACTTAGCAGCAGCAGCAGTGTCATATGGGCAGGTTATAAGGTGGTGTGAGAGCAAATAATTAAATAATGTGACACTTTCAGGGAGAATAAGGTGGATGCACTGAGCAGGTAATGTTTAATCTGAGACTTCAAGGATGAAAAAGCCTCAACTAGGAAAAGATGCAAAGAAAGTGGTTGAGGAAGAGAAAGAATGGAAGGGAAAAGGGATAAACATGGGAGAAGAGGGGGAGCAAAGAAAAGTGGAGGAGGGGAGCTAAGGAGGGGGCTAAGACATGAGGAGGAGAAGTGGGAGGGAGGGAAGAGATGGGAAGTCTCAGAACCTACTAGGCATACAGAAAATCTGTGTGAAGGCAACTGGGGGAAAAAATTCCCCTCATCCTAGAACAGAGAGCAAAGGGAAAGCAATATGAGGTGCAATATATAGGCATACAGACCAGAAAAATCATACAATTTAACCTTCATCCTTAAGTATACGAGAGTGTCAGCTTTACCATATTATCACTAACATTATTACCCTATGTTTATCCTTACTAATCTGATGCATGAAAAATATTATTATCTTAATTTTTAATCCTTTGTTTACTGGTGAATATACAAAGAAAAGTCTTCCCTGGTGGCTCAGACAGTAGTCTGCCTGCAAAGCAGGAGACCCAGGTTCAATCCCTGGGTCAGGAAGATCCCCTGAAGAAGGAAATGGCAACCCACTCCAGTATTCTTGCCTGGAAAATCCCATGGATGGAGGAGCCTGGCAGACTACAGTCCATGGGGTCGCAAGGAATCAGGCACAACTGAGCAACTAACACTTTTTATACAAAGAAAAGCCAATTTAACATTTTATTTCCTCCATTGTAATGCATCTCTTCATTTATTGACCTCAATATAACATTGAGATTCCTGTTTCTTACCTATTTGAACAGAACTTTATATATTGTGATCTTAGCCCATCAGCTTTAGTTTTACAAATATTCCCCCTAGTTCACTCTTGGTTTTTAATCTCTATATTGTTTTATAAAGACATAGCAATTTATTTTTATGCACTAAATACATGAACATTTTCACTTGCGATTTTCCCTTTGCTTTTCTACTACGAGAGTCTTTCTTAATCCAAAGAGTTAATCACCTAAATATTTTAAACAGTTTTATAATTTGCATTTCTACATTTAAATCTTGAAATATTTGGTATTTATTTTGGAGCATATCATCTGTTAAGGATCTAAATATACTTTATCCCCTTAATAAGTTTCCCGGATTGCAGAGTCATTCGTTGACTAATCTTCTCATTCTCTCCTTACAAGTCCTTGATATCTCCTTTATCATATTTTGCCTTCTCAAATACTAGCTGGAAGCTTTTACAAGGTCACCTATTCTACTTTGTCTGTTTATCCCTGGGGCCAGTGATTTAATTATTTGAGCGTTAGACTAAGTTTTAATATCTGGTTGTAGCCTGTCCCAGCCCTCACCTGGTTATCCCTCCAGAAACACTTTAGAAGAACAGTATCAAGTCCTGAAGAAACAAATCCTTTTGAAATGTTAATTTGGAGGTTGTTAACAGGTCCACCTTCTTATATTGGAATGCCATTCCAGACACTTCGTGTAAGCACATATATTATTTAGCCTGCTAATTCAGGCTTCCAGAGCCATAATTAGATAGACTAACACCCAAAGGCCTGCGTTTGAGGTCAGATTTCATGACTTTCAGCATCTACTTAGGGTGCCGTGTGATAACTTCTGCTTCCCCACATAATAGATGGTGGTCCCTGTGCATCACATGATGCTATTCCAAGGATGAAATAATGTATGAAAAGGCTTTTGTGGACAAGAGGTCAAGATAAGTGCTAGACTCTGGAGCTGCGCCAGGCCATCCACTTGTGGCCATGACTGCACCACAGTTACACCAACCTCTTTGTCATCTTCCCTGGCTTCTTCAGCCTAAAACCTCCCTATTGTCAGGATCAAGTTTTGTAATTTTTGTAATTAATATTGTAAAATCCAATATTGGAATGCTTAAAAGGGACCACAGTATAATCAGGCTATAAAGAGAAGAGCCTAAACAAACACATGAAAAGATGCTCAACATCACTCGTTATCAGAGAAATGCAAATCAAAACCACAATGAGGTACCAGCTCACGCCAATCAGAATGGCTGCTATCCAAAAGTCTACAAGCAATAAATGCTGGAGAGGGTGTGGAGAAAAGGGAACCTTCTTACACTGTTGGTGGGAATGCAAACTAGTACAGCCACTATGGAGAACAGTGTGGAGATTCCTTAAAATACTGGAAATAGAACTGCCATACGACCCAGCAATCCCACTGCTGGGCATACACACCGAGGAAACCAGAATTGAAAGAGACACGTGTACCCCAATGTTCATGGCAGCACTGTTTATAATAGCTAGGACATGGAAGCAACCTAGATGTCCATCAGCAGATGAATGCATAAGAAAGCTGTGGTACATATACACAATGGAATATTTCTTAGCCATTAAAAAGAATACATTTGAATCAGTTCTAATGAGGTGGATGAAACTGGAGCCTATTATACAGAGTGAAGTAAGTCAGAAAGAAAAACACCAATACAGTATATTAATGCATATATATGGAATTTAGAAAGCTGGTAATGATGACCCTATATGCAAGACAGCAAAAGAGACACAGATATAAAAAACAGACTGTTGGACTCTGTGGGAGAAGGTGAGGGTGGGATATTTTGAGAGAATAGCATTGAAACATGTATATTATCATATGTGAAATAGATTGCCAGTCCAGGTTCGATGCATGAGACAGGGTGCTCAGGGCTGGTGCACTGGGATGACCCTGAGGGATGGGTTGGGGATGGAGGTGGGAGGGAGGGTTCAAGATGGGGAACACATGTACACCTATGGCTGATTCATGTGAATGTATGGCAAAAACCACCACAATATAATAAAGTAATTAGCCTCCAATTAAAATTTAAAAAGAAAAGCCTAAAAACAAACAAAAACCAGGGGCCTCTCAGGTGGTAAAGAATCTGCCTGCAGTGTGGGAGACATGGTTTCGATCCCTGGGTCAGGAAGATCCCCTGGAAAAGGGAATGGCCACCTACTCCAGTATTCTTGCCTGGAGAATTCCATGGACAGAGGAGCCTGGTGGGCTACAGTCCATGGTATTGCAAGGAGTAGGACACAGAAAGTCACAAGGAATGACTAACACTTTCACTTTCTCAAACTGAAAGAGCTTGAATTTGAGGATCTGGAGTTTTTTCCAAGACCAGATGGATAAAAATGATGGTTTTCTGTGTGTTCATTCTATGTGAAGAAACGAAGACAGATGGGTCTGCCACGGGGTCAAGCGAATAGCTAACAGAAACAAAGAAAAGAGGAACAGGAGAGGACCCTTTAAAGTTCATCCAGGCCCCCTCACCTAGGTGGTAGAGATGAATTTCAATGAGGATGAAAATCCCCACTCTTTCCTAGATGGGATCTCTCTTCCTCCAGCCCATAGGGCTATTTGCCCAGGTCCAGCCTTACAGGAAGGCAGATCCCAGAGAGGCCTCTCTGAAGGCACAGCCACCCTCCCCTCCTCTGTGGCTGGGCTCCAGGTTGTCACACAGCCCAGCAAACCCCAACAAGTTAATTTGTAATCTTAGGGGGAAAATGATGGTCGCTCTGCGTCTGTCACCGAGCACTCTCCCTGCCAGTTTAAACAGCTGATTAGTTAGCACCACTGGAATCGATCCGCATCAGTTCCACCTGCATGCACCCACCAGGAACCACTTTATTGTAAATCAATCATTCTGCAAACATCTCACAAAGGGATCAGGCTTTGCTAACAAGCCGCCCCTTCCTGTTCCCTCTTGGAAGCGCCCAGCAAAGGTGACCAACATTTATTCAAAAATTATCTCTTTAGGTTCTTTTGAGCCTGAGCAGGGAGCAGAAAGGCAGAAAAGGATTGAGGCTTCCTAATACAAGCGCATGCTCAAGGTTGTGGGTTTGTCTGTCTGGAATCAGGGCCAATGTTTGTCCACGCCCTCCCTTTAAGAAAAATAAAAATGTCTGGGCAAAAGTTTTGAGTCGACTTTTCACAAAAGAAGAAATATGGATGGCTGGAAGGACATGAAAAAACGCTCAACATCACTTGTCATCTCAGAAATGTAAATTAGCACCGCAGTGATACCTACACCACCACCAGAAAGGCTAAAATTAAAAAGACAGACACCTGATGTCAGGGAGGATAAAGAGCAAACTGAACTTTCAAACATGGTAGGTGAGAGCGTAAGATGAGATAACTACTTGGAAAAAAGGTTTGCCGTTTCTTATAACACTAAACATATATATACCCCATCACCAATAATTTTACCCCTACTTATTGACCCAAAATAAATGAAAGCATATGTGTTCTTGAAGACTCGTACACAGATATTCACAGCCACGTTATGCACAACAGCCAAAATCTGGAAACAGCCCAGATAATCATAACCAGGTGAATGGATAAACAAACTGTGGTATATCTACACATAGGGAATAATACTCAGCAATTAAAAAAGGAATGAATTACTGATACACACTGCATGGATGAATCTCAAAAAGATTATCCTGAGGGAAGAAATTTACCCAAAAGAATTATCTACTCTTATGATTCCATATATATGACACTCTAGAGTGAACCAAACTATTCTATCTATAGGGGGGGAAAGATTGTAATATTGGATACCTCTAGGGAGGTGGCACAGAGAAGGCAATGGCACCCCACTCCAGTACTCTTGCCTGGAAAATCCCATGGATGGAGGAGCCTAGAAGGCTGCAATCCATGGGGTCGCTGAGGGTCAGACACAACTGAGCGACTTCACTTTCACTTTTCACTTTCACTTTTCACTTTCACTTTTCACTTTCAGGCATTGGAGAAGGAAATGGCAACCCACTCCAGTGTTCTTTCCTGGAGAGTCCCAGGGACGGGGGAGCCTGATGGGCTGCCGTCTATGGGGTCGCACAGAGTCGGACACGACTAAAGCGACTTAGCAGCAGCAGCAGTAGCAGTAGCAGCTAGGGAGGTGGGGTCATAGGTTGACTGGAATGTGACATGAGACGTTCTGGAGTAATGTTCGTATTTTATACCATGATACGGGTTTGGATTCTACAGGTATGTGTAGATGTCAAAACTCAGTGAAGGGTCCACTGAAAATTTCTACATTATATTGTATGCAAACTTTACCTCAAAATTCAAAGGTAAAGAGATACATAAATATTTGATTTAAATAAGGATATGTATGCTGAAGTGTTTTGAGTGAAGTGTACCAAAGTCTGCAACTTATTTAAAATGTATTAAAATAAGATGGATTGGTAATTGGACAGAAGGATGGACAGAGAGATAGATGTGACATAAAGCAAGTACAATAAAACCTAATAGGGGTGGGGGGGGTCATTCACTGTGAAATCTTTTCCACTTTCTGTATGTTGGAAATTTTTCATAATAGTATACTGTGAAGAAAACGAGAGAAGGGAAAGAGAGTGTCTTCCTCACCTGGTCAGCATTAATAGTACACCAGGGCTTTGTGCCTTGTCTGAGTGTTCCCACAGGTCTCTAAACCAGTCTTTACCGTATCCATGGGCTAAATGAAATTATTAAATTTTGACTACCCAGAAGACGAAGCTGCCAGGTATAACACTGGAAACACACTCCTTAGTGAAAAAAAAAAAAAAAAATTTGCAGGAAATACTGTAATTGGTTTCCAAGAGCCTTCTATAAAATAAGTTCAAATCTTTAATTAAGGAGATGGGACAAAAGCATTTCGTCTTGAGATATTTTCCCTCTACCTTTGTGGCTTCTGCGTGAATCTCAGAATGTGTGCAGGAAAGACAGAGAAAACTGTGCTCCCATTCTGGGTAAAGGAGAGCTCTGTTGTTTGCATTTGGTTAGAAGGCAGGAAGGTAAGTCATCTGACTTTGCCAAATATGGCCCAGACAGCCTCATGCAGGAACCACTCAGCCCATTTGCTGGCAGATGACTGCATTGTCAGCGCTGCGTGGCTGAGGGTGACTGTGTGGTGCTGATGACTCCCCTATAAACCTGGCATCAGAAGGCAAATTCCGAGTGTCATTTGAGCAGTGGAGAAGAGGAGAGCTGGATTGCAAGGACCTGTCGCCCGTTACCTGGGGCCACACTGACTTGGGTGGGGGTTTGTGGAGGCACAAATAGAACTGCTGGCTCACCAGGGAGATAGTTACAGTAATGCAGTGTTAGGTTTCAGACATTACTCTCTGTTGCTTGGCTACTCTCAGCCCCCCATTCAGGTTGGATATTCTTGTTCTGGGCATGGGCCATAACTTATCATAGTAAGCACTATAAATGCAAGCTATGAGCAAGTCTTTTTAGGCTGAACAAGTGCATCTTGAGGATTCTTTCACAGAATTAAAGCACAGGGTCCCTATACTTCTGGGTGGTTATCAAATATTTCTAGGCCTTAGCTTTCTCTTGTTAGAATAAGGATGATAATGCCAGTTTTTGCAGAGTGATTGTGGGGGTAAGAATAATAAATGTAAAGTACCTGTAACCATATATAACTCATAATAATTGCTAGATAAATCATATTTGCATATATATGTGCATTTATTGAACAATTAACATATGCATGTGTAAAATAAGCATATACACACATATAGCTGTAGTAATAATTATCATATGTAGTTATAATCAGATGAATGAGGGCTGCAGGTGAATTATCTAGATATATGAGTATCCTTTTTTTCAGAAGGAGGCAACTTGTAAAGTAACGTTCTAGCAAATGATTCACCTGGAGATGTTTGGTAAAGTTTACTTCTACCTGACTCTATTTTAAAGCTATATATATCATAGTAATGAAACTTATGAGCTATTTAATACTCCATGTAGAGCAAAGGTTAAAAGAAACAATTTTCTGTGACATAAATATTAATAGTAATAGATTGGTAGAGGGGGTTCTGATGATAGTAATAATAATATCATATAAGAAATGAATCGCCAGTCCAGGTTCAATGCATGATACAGGAAGCTTGGGGATGGTGCACTGGGATGACCCAGAGGGATGTTATGGGGAGGGAGGTGGGAGGGGGGTTCAGGATGGGGAAAATGTGTACACCCGTGGCAGATGCATGTCTATGTATGGCAAAACCAATACAAAAAAAAAAAAAATGTAATGGAAAGAATAAAGTCAACTGATTAGAAACCTTAAAAAAAAAAAAAATCCACAAAGTATTTCCCAGTTTAACAATGTATGTTCATTCAAATTGTTCTTCTAAACATGTTAAAATCACCAAACAAAATAACATGTAATCTTAATTCTACATATCTCAGATAATCAGATTGAGAACTTGGGAAAATACATAACTTTAATCATTCTTTCATTAAATATGTTTGATAACCCATCATGTGCCCAGCCTAGAGCTCTGAATTTAGGGCATAAAGAGGACTAAGTCAATATAACTGTGGATAGAGGATTAAAATCTAGGTAACATACTGTTTTTCCAGGTCCCACCAGACACATCCTAAAAATAAAAGTCTTCAGTTAAAAAAAAAATGTGAATTTCAACCCTCCTACATATGCCCCTGATGGAGGTTTGTAATGCATGTGGGCATATTAAATACTCTAAGTTTTAGGAGAAGTTCACTAATACTTCACTTCAATTATTTGACCACAGAATCATTTTGCTAGCAAGACATGTGTTGATATAATTTGGAAATTCTGTACTAGAAGAGAACAGATGTACGCATACATGTGATAACAGCTGGGACAGGTTGGTGGCCTGGGCAGCCTGAAAACAGAGAGGATAGGGGAGTCAGATCTGCCTCTCTGCATTAACCAATGGGTCAAGGAAGGCTTCCACATTTGAGCCAAGTCCTGTAGCCAAACCATGGAGGTACCAGGACCATCCCAGAGCACCTTGAACTAGACCACAGTGCTTCTAACAAGAAAATACGCATACTGAATAGAGATACTTCAACAAATACAATTTTTTTTAAGGTTTTTGCTGTCTTTGAGAAGTTCAGCATTGACTTCCCAACATATAAAACAAAGAGATTGAACTTGGTTATTTCTAATTGCGTGCCAGCTTTCCAGGATTCTGTGCTTTAACTAAAGGTACACACATTCTGCAGAGTTTCATTAAAGGCCAGTGGCCTACAGGTCAGCAGAGCAGGGCGTTTCTGCCCCAACCCCAACCAAGTTGAAAAACCAAAGCTCTTTACAAAGAGGTTGAACTCTTTAATGATGAAATGTATTGATTTAGGCTGCAGAGGACAACAGAACACATCATAACAGATACTATGAGAAAGAAGCTTCTAGGTTAGATTTGATTGTAATTGGGAAGTCAGAAAGCCATAAGTAATTGCTTTGACCTCTCCATTGATGAAGGACTTCATCATACCAATGGGTAACTCTGGGTTATTCTAGAACCTAGAGTTCTGTTCAAAAGAAATACAAAGAAGAAATAGACTCACACACATAGAAAATGAACTTATGGTTACCAAAGCAAAAAACATGGGAGAGGAGAGATAAATTAGGAGGTTAGGATAAATATATACACACTACCATATAATAAAATAGATAAAAAACAAGGACCTAGAGTATAGCACAGGAAACTATACTCAATATTTTGTAATAACCTATAATAGAAGAGAATCTAAAAAAGACTACATATACATTATACATACATACATATATATACACATGAGGAGGAGTAGTTTTAGTCACTCAGTCATGTCTGACTCTTTGCAACCCCATAGACTATATGTAGCCTGCCATGCTCCTCTTTCCATGGAATTCTCCAGGCAAGAATACTGGAAGTAGATAGCCATTCCATTCTCCAGGGGATCTAACCCAGGCATCCGACCCAGGTTTCCTGCACTGCTGACTGATTCTTTACTGTCTGAGCCACTATATATACATATATCTGAATCACTTTGCTATACACTTGAAACTAACACAACATTGTAAATTAACTATAGTTTAACTTAAAAAAAAGAAATACAAAGAAGAGGTGCAGGCATAAGTACCGTGTAACCCCACTTGTATAAATAGCACTCTCATGCAACCATCCTCCCGTTGGTTTTCACAGAGATCACTAGCATATGGGATACCTCCTTACTCAAACTAGAGTCTTTAACTCCATGGGTTGAGTCTCAGGAATTCATATAGTTAGAAGGAGATAAAAAGAAGAGGGCAGAGTCAGTGAATATTTTAGAGAGATTCTTGGCCAGTTAAAACATGAGGACAAAGACGTAGAATCGTGAATGGCCGCCAAATTTCTGACTTGAGCAACTTTGCAATTTAGAGAACAATTTTGTGTGGGTTTCACTAATAATGTAATGCTGATATCTTTAATTAAAATTGGCATTCTAGGACTTCTAACATGTAAAGTATTGACAGAGAATGAGGCCTGATTTTCCTGACCTAGCAAACAAGGTCTGGATAGTATTTGCCTCATTCTGAAAAGCTTCCTTTGCATGCAAATGCCCTGTGCATTCATAGTATTAAATTCAAAATACAGGGAAAATAAGTTCATTACAGAACTAGATCTGAGGCTCTTTTTATAAATAATGACAACTTCTATGAGTTAGGGTTAGTGTAAACAATAATATCTGTCACACTGAATTAATATTTTAAATTTGATTTGTATTGCTTTTAAATTTTTTTACTTAATTTTCAAATTTGCTATATAGCTCACAGCTTTTGTTTTATTTTATAGTTGAGGAAGAGCTATATGCATAAAGATTTCATTACTAGTTTTATATTTATACATTTATAGAAAATTTTATTTAACACATATAACACCTAATATATGCCAGATTATCTGTTTTTAATGCTTTGCAAATATTAACTAATTTGACAAACCTAATCCAGCAACACATTATAAAGATCATGTACCACAACCAACTTGGATTCATGCCAGAGTCACAGTATGGTTCAACTTTCACAAATCAATGGGATGCATCACATCAACAAAAGACAAAAACCACATGATAATCTTAATAGATGCAGGAAAAGCATTTGATAAAATTCAACATCAATTCATGATAAAAAAAAAACCCTTATGAAGGTGGGTATAGAGGAAACATATCACAATATAATAAGACATATTCATGACAACCCACAACTAATGTAATACTCAACAGTGAAAAGCTGAAAGCCTTCCTGCTAATATCTGGAACAAGACAAAGATGCTCACTCTCACCACTTCTCTTCAAACAAGTACTGGAAGTCTTAACCACAGCAATCAGACAAGAAAAAGAAATAAAAGGTATTCAAATGGGTAGGGAAGAGGTAAAATTGCCATTATACAGAGATGACATGATACTATATATAGAAAACACTTAAGTCTCCACACAAAAACTACTAGAAAGTTTGGGATTAGCAAATGCAAACTATTATATATAGGATGGATAATCAAGAAGGTCCTACTATGTAGCACAGGAAGCTATATTCAATGTCTTGTGATAAACCATAATGGAAAAGAAAAGAATATATATGAGTCATTTTACTGTGCAGCAAAAATTAAATGTAATTTTAAAAAAAACCTAATACAACAAATATTAGCTACTTTAATTCTTATAACAATATTATGAATATAGCTATTATTATCCCCATTTCACAGATGAGAAGGCTGGGGCAAAGAGAGTTCAGTGATTTGGTCAAGGTCAACATAACCAATAAATGGTAGATCTAAGATTAGATTCAAACCCAGGAAGTATGGCTTTTTCGTCTATGCACTTACATAACATTAATAATTTAAGATAACAAAGGAGGATCTGTGAGTTTTTTTAATGTATTACTCAAGTTTGAGGAACACTGTCACAGAACATTTGATCCCTTGAGCAGAATGTAAAGAAGATTCAGTATAACATCCTTCTTTTTAGCCAGAGGGAAAGAGGCAAGTATTCTTTGGAACCATTTATTTGTTGCCTTATAATGTTATTCCAGTTATTTCAGTAGTCTCTGAACTTCCTATTCAGTTTATGCAAAGAAAGTGTCTTTTCTGTCTCCAGGGACCTTAGGACAGTACTACACACAGACTACAGAATTCACCACCATTTAATTAGGCTTGTATGAGATTTAGACCAGTTAGGGATCTAACTCAGAGAAGGCGATGGCACCCCACTCCAGTACTCTTGCCTGGAAAATCCCATGGACGGAGGAGCCTGGTAGGCTGCAGTCCATGGGGTCTCGAAGAGTCGGACACGACTGAGCAACTTCCCTTTCACTTTTCACTTTCATGCATTGGAAAAGGAAATGGCAACCCACTCCAGTGTTCTTGCCTGGAGAATCCCAGGGACGGGGAGCCTGGTGGGCTGCCGTCTATGGGGTCGCACAGAGTCGGACACGACTGAAGCGACTTAGCAGCAGCAGCAGCAGGGATCTAACTGGCTAAGAGAAATTGGGACACATTTCTCTCCTCTCAAGTATCAGAGGAGGTCCTTAATATGAGACAGCACTGGCCTACATAAGCCACTGAGTTGACCCTAAATATCCGCCCATATCAAATGCCCATTTCTTTCCTCATCCTTCCCCATGACCTGGAGAACTACTACAAGGATGGCAAGACCCAGTACAAATACTGTCTCCCTCCTGCTGTTTTCTGTGAATTAAGCAACTTGACTTGCCGATTCTTCCTGGCGCCCTCCCTACACTCAGCATCCGCCTCTACTGCCACACGTCTTATTCCATAGCGCAATTAGTTTCATTTGTTTCAATGACTGGGTCCTCTGGGGCAAGGACTATGCCCCATTTGTTTTTGTCTCCTTGCATCTAGCAATCTCAGCTGAATTCAATCCCAACCCCCAATAACTCCAAATGTAACTGTATTTGGAGATAAGGTCTTTAAAGAGGTGATAAAGTTGAAATGAGGCCATTATAAGAAGAACAGTTGCCAGATGAACACACACAGAGGAAAGGCCACATGAGGACACAACCAGAGCTCAGCTATTCTCAGGGAGACTGGCCTCAGAGAAAACCAAATCTGGAGCACCTTAGTCTTGGACTTCGGGCATCCAGAAATGAGGAAAAATAATTTCTGTTGTTTACCACCCTGTCTGTGGTATTTTGTCCTGGCAGCCCTAGCAAATGGTTACAGTTAGTACAGGGCGGTCACATATGATTGGTGCTAAAGATACAGGTGGGTATGTATTTGTATTTATAATTTCATTTATCCCTGCTGTCACTTCAGTCGTGTCCAACTCTGTGTGACCCCAGAGACGACAGCCCACCAGGCTCCCCCATCCCTGGGATTCTCCAGGCAAGAACACTGGAGTGGGTTGCCACTTCCTTTTCCAACGCATGAAAGTGAAAAGTCAAAGAAGTGAAGTCGCTCAGTCGTGTCTGACTCTTCGCGACCCCATGGACTGCAGCCTACCAGGCTCCTCCGTCCATGGGATTTTCCAGGCAAGAGTACTGGAGTGGGGTGCTATCGCCTTCTCCACCTTTATATCTATGCTTAAAAATAAAAGTGACTTGTCCAAGGCCAAGTAAACTGGTAAGAGATTGTGAACAGAAAACCCGTCCTCTGTTCATCCAGCTCTCAACCCTGCTTTCAACCCCAAGTCTCTGTGATGATATGATTCATGTGATTTCCAGTTGCTGTGAAATGACTGAAACCAGCTACCTTGGTCAGGCATCACAGTAACCATTTGAATGAGTTATTTTATTCCAGGAGATCCTGGTAAGGAACAGGGAACTAACAAGGCAACACCGACTGGAAGAATTCAGGAAAGGTCAAAAAGAGACGCCACATGTCCTACCAATCTCCCAGAAATCTCCTTGCTGGAATCCGTCTTGGCTGAGCAACGTGTGCACCACCAAAAAGGACCCTGAGCCAGAATGACTGGCCAGAGACAACCTGGAAACTAACCCCATCACCATAAAACCTGAGACTGAGCCATGCAGCAGAGCAGCCCTCCGCCCAGGTGCCCCTTCTCAGTGAAGTCGCTTGCTTTGTCAGCATGCGTGTCTCCTTGGACAATTCATTTCTGAGTGTTAGACAAGAGCCCACCCTTGGGGGCTGGAAGGAGTCCTCTGTCCTGCAAAATGAGGACCTTCCAAGAAGTACAAAGTTTTAGCTATGACATAATAAACTAGATACAACAATTTCTTACATATTTGGAGAAGATGCCTGATTGTTTCAATTAGGATCAACTGAAATAAAGAATAAAGCAGCAAAATGTGTGTGTGTGCATGCACGCACACATGCACAATCACACCACATGATTAAATTTATCAGAATCCTCATGGGCCCTTTTTGGAACCATGATCTCATTCATACTTTTAATATTTCCCCCCAATAAATGTTTATACTTTAAGCAGCCACTGGAGACAGGAGATGTGGAAGGCTATGATAACCCTCTCAGAGTTGAAAAAGAGACGGAAAATCAGCAAATGCAGACATCTGGGTTCCCGGCTGGAAGCTAGAGCCAGGACAACCAAATGCCTAAGACTTGACTCAAAGGAGACAGACACGGAGAGAAACATTTGGAGACAGAGATGTGGGAGGCAGCACAGCCCATTTAAGGATCTTCTCCTTAGCCTGTGGCTGAGTTCTGTGCTGCCCTTTCTCAGACTTCAAATGCATTCTAAGTCCCACTCTGCATGCTGTTGAGTCTCAGTAAGTATGTGTTGAATGGATGAATAAATCAAAGGAACTGATTTAAACTGGGAACACACTTTAATGTTGATTATAGAAAAAGGAGGTGGGCTCAAATACTACTAGCCCACAGTATAGAAAGCAAATCAATTACCAACACTAACAGACAATAAACTCAGGCTAAAACATGGCAATCTGATGAGACAGTTGGCTGCAACAACTCTGCCTTTCTTGTCTTGGTTTCTCCTTTCCCTTTCCACCCCCTATTGACTATTTGTAAGCACCACAGCATGGTATCCCAGCTTTTTTCGCCCCCTGAATCTCCTCATCACTGTGTGGGCTATGGGAAGCCTAAAATGGCTGATTAGTCATTTGTTTTTCTTTTTCCTTCCCATATAGTTGAATAACTCATATGGTCTACAGGCTTAGGTATTTGGCATTACAAACACTGCCCACACAATGAATGGGTACCTTATTTGTTGAGAACTGGGAAATAGAGTTGGGAAGGAGTTTAAAGCACTGAAAGGCTAGAATTTGCCCTGACTCCCTGGTGGTTGAGTAGGTCAGAGAATAAATGTAACCTTAAGATTTCTGGGTCCCTGAAAACAGGGCAAAGGCATTCAATCCAAGGGATTAGCAAGTCTGTTAGTTAACACATGAAAATGCCTTCACAATCTTCCCTGCAGGAGGTCAGAGAAGGGGTAGGGAAGAGGGATTAGTTGCTGGGAGGAGAACCAAGAGGAGAAAGAAGGATGCTGATTTTTAGACTAAAAGAGAGGACAAAGTCAGACGCATGTTGGGATCTGTCTTTTGGGTGATGCAGGGTAGGATGGGGCTTTGATCTATATTTAGTTCCCAAAGCTCAGAGCTGCACGGCAACCTTTGTTATGCAAGAGAGACTCATGTTGGACACCAGAGCAAGGGCAAGAGAGGACAGTGGGAGAGAAGAATTACAGGAGGGAGATGAGGGCTCACAAGGAGGGGGCTACAGTGGGGGGAAGGGGAGCCCTCTCCTCCCCTCCTGTGTGAATATACAGACAAGTCCATCAAGCCCGTGGCAGGCGGCAGTGATGAGAAAGATACATAATATGATAAAGCTTGGTAGCAGGCATGTGTGATTGAACAGACCAATGAAGAGATAACATTTGAAAGCTTTACTGCTCGGAAAGCTGTTAGCAAGCTGGTGTCCCCTTCATCATGTTTAATTTTACTTTTACTACCCTTCATTTGCTTTGACGGGTTGATGTTGCCATGGTGTGGTTGGAATTCTCATAAAAGTGCTGTTACCCTTTCAAGATGGCCATTTTTTTCTAGGGTTTATACCACATTTTATAGTTATGTCAGAAGGTTTACTTGGTTTATGAATTCTCCAAGCTCTAAGATTGCTCTCAAAAAACTCTGGGTTGCCTTCCATTCTCGCCGGTTAATTTGTGATCTTTTCACAACAGTCACATCTTTGGATGACGTCCCGACATAATTAGAAATGCACACACACACAGAGAAACCAAGCCCACTTTTCCTAGGTCATAAGTCCCTGAATCTGTGTAACTGTCTATGTGTGTCTGAATATTGCATTTGATGCATAAAATGGTAATAAATAAAAGAACTATGACCAACTATAAAATCTAATGATTAATATGCAGCCATATAATGATGACTTCTTGATTTCCTCTCTAACATTTCAAGGCTGGTAAACCATGTGAGAGGAAAACACTCTTTATTAAATCCCTGAGAAGCTCAGGCTATAGGTTATGAATAAGCCTTTGAGTAGGTCTTCAACGTCATCAATTAAAACAGTCTATTCACTTATTCAAAGAAGTTTCATTACTCATCAGATCTGGGTCTAGGAATTTTGGAAACCGGAGGAATTCAAGGCATAGTGTACCATCACATGAGAAAGGTCATCCAAACCAAGACTGTCAAAAGCAGCGTATAATTACAAGACAGCATGCTAAAATCTTGTATGTAAATTCAATGAACTGGAATGTGGTTTTAGGTTAAGATTTGAGGTGAGACTTCAGAAGTATATTTTAAAGCCCATCTTTCAGGTATATCCTGGTCAATAAATATTCAGTCCATTGTTTCTGCATTGCCTTGCAAGGCCTGAAATATGGAAGCAGTTTAGAGACACGACAAACTACCCATCTACTCAGCGTGCTAGGGGTGCTCTAACTAATTACCACAAACTTAGTGACTCAATGTTATCATCATAGAGTTCCAGAGGTTAGAAGTGAAAAGGGCCTCACTGGGCTATGGTCACATTGTCAGCAGGGCAGCATTCCCGTGCTGGCTCTAAGGTAAAATCCTTGCCTTTCTAGCCTCCATAGGCTGCCTGCATTCCTTGGCACATGGTCTCTTTCCTCCATCTTCAAAGCCGGCAGTGTCCCCGTCCTCTGACTGTTCTTCCAGTCAAATGTCCTAAGGTTCTCCTCCTATTTCCCTCCTTCACTCTTAAAGACTCTTGTGATTACACTGGACCCACCCAGATAATCCAGGAAGATCTCCCTTTTGTAAGGTCAGCTGGTTAGCAACCTCAATCCTCCCTGCAAACTTAATGCCTCTTTGCCATGTATAATCACATGTTCACAGTTTGTGGATTAGGACATGGACATCTTTGGAGGGGGCTCTTTATCCTGCCAATCACACCATCCATGGAAAGATAGCAAGCAAGTCAAGCAGTATGGAGAAGGCTCCCACATTAAATCAGAACTGAACTAAATGACCAAAGGGCAACTTTCCAGCACAGTGATTATGTGACACTTGAAGACTGTACAAGGAACTAAATCTATGTTTAGCTTCCTCACTGCTAAAATGGGTGCGGCAACATTTTACTACCAACAAGCAAGAGTTTTAAAGACTTCAGTGTGTTGAACTTGCAAATTGCAATCATACTTGGTCCACTGGTATGAACATTTTTAGGGATCTTGATATTTTCCAAAATGGCAGCATAGTTGCTAATGTGCATCCCGAGGAATGGACAAGACAGGACAGACAAATGAAACTACTTATGCCCACAGTCCATGGTTCTTGAGGCCTGTTATGAAAGGCTTAATGGTACACATGTTTATATATCATGGCCAATAAATTCAAAGGAGTTAATTTTACAGTGCTCAATGAAACTTCAGAAAGAAAAAAACCTGTTGCAGTTATTATGTAGAAAAATGGCTTAGGATGTCCGAGTTCAGAGAAATTTACAAAGTGTCCCATGATACTCATCATTGGTAATTTTTATGACACACAGCTCCCCATTACAATGAGACTGAAATCAAACCTCTGTGTGGGATAGAGTTCACTAATACCAGTGTACATACGTACCAGACAACTCCATTCAATGCATTTATTCAACCATATTTATTGAGAGTCAACTATGTTTCAGGACTTGTTCTAGACACTTGTGATACATCGACGAACCAGAGTCCTGACTTCACGGGGCTTACATTCCAATGGAATAGATGTGGCTACTGCTGAGTAACTACTGATTGAGGAAGGCATACTTAAATCAAAGCCGATTCAACTAACCCTAACTTGACCCATATATAAGGCTAGTGTGTGCATGCTAAGTAGCTTCAGTCATGTCCAACTCTGTGCGACACTATGGACTGTAGCCTGCCAGGTTTCTCTGTCCTTGGGATTTCCAGGAAAGAATACTGGAGTGGGTTGCCATGCCCACCTCCAGGGGATCTTCCCAACCCAGGAATAGAACCTATGTCTTTGACATCTACCTGCATTGGCAGGCAGGTTCTTTACCACTAGCGCCACCTGGGAAGCCCTTAAATAAGGTTAGCGAGTGAGTGAGTGAGTGAATAAGTGAAAACTGCCCAGTCATGTCGGCTCTTTGCAACTCCAGGGACTATACAGTCCATGGAATTCTCCAGACCAGAACACTGGAGTGGGTAGCCGTTCCCTTCTCCAGGGGATCTTCCCAACCCAGGGATCGAACCTAGGTCTCCCGCATTGCAGACAAATTCTTTACCAGCTGAGCCACCAGGGAAGCCCTGAATAAGGCTAGCTGCTAAGTCGCTTCAGTCATGTCCGACTCTGTGTGACCCCATAGACAGCAGTCCACCAGGCCGCCCCATCCCTGGGATTCTCCAGGCAACAATACTGGAGTGGGTTGCCATTTCCTTCTCCAATGCATCAAAGTGAAAAGTGAAAGTGAAGTCGCTCAGTTGTGTCCAACTCATTGCAACCCCATGGACTACAGCCTACCAGGCTCCTCGGTCCATGGGATTTTCCAGGCAAGAGTACTGGCATGGGGTGCCATTGCCTTCTCCAAAATAAGGCTAGAGACCCAGCTAAATCATGCCTAGACTTCTGATTTCCCCCCACCAAAACTGTGAGATAATAATTCTATAATTTGTTAAGCCACCAAGTTTTGTGGATAACATATTCCTAAGTTGTCTCCTAAAAATGTCCATTAGTTCAGCCATCCTTTAGACTGGAAGTAATGATGTAAATTGCTTTAAACTACTCAATATCACCTTTTTTCTGGAAATGCTCTGCTCTCATCACTTGTGATTTTGATGGGCCTGGAAATCATGACTCTTTTCCTTTACTGTGGGGTTATCATCCTACCCCCACAGTCAAGGGAAAGCATTGATGCATTTAAACTGTGGTGTTGGAAAAGACTCTTGAGAGTCCCTTGGACTGCAAGGAGATCAAACCAGTCTATCCTAGAGGAAATCAGTCCTGAATATTCATTGGAAGGACTGATGCTGAAGCTGAAACTTCAATACTTTGGCCACCTGATGTGAACAACAGACTCATTGGAAAAGACCCTGATGCTGGGAAAGATTGAAGGCAGGAGGGGAAGGGGATGACAGAGGATGAGATGGTTGGATGGCATCACCAACTCGATGGACATGTATTGAGCAAGCTCCGGGAGTTGGTGACAGACAGGGAAGCCTGTCATACGACAGTCCATGGGGTTGCGAAGAGTCAGACGCGACTGAGAGACTGAACTGAACTGAATCAGAATCTCTTCCTTATGATTTAAATATCAGCTTAATCGAGAAGACATAGGGGAATATAAGCTGTGTGGTGCCACGCCTCAATACGAAGAGGCCCCAGGGAGTGCACCCACTGCTGCAGCCCCTGGAGGAGGCTTGGTTACTTCCCTTGCAGCGGCCTAGTTATTCTACTCTTCCTGTCAGGCCATGAGCCCCCATTATCCTTCCAATAAACGTCCTTCTCCCTCAAACAATGATTTCGAACTTTAGTTAGTGAGAGTCCATTTCTGTTGCTTAGAAGGGAGAACCCTGACAGACAGACACCAGACGCATTCAGCTGGTGATTGCATACCGACCGTAAAGAAATCCTGTAAGGTTTTCATTAGTACTTCTTTTGATGGGCCCCAAATAAAAACACTTAATGACGAAACTGTAGGGAGCTTAGTCCCCGTCTAAAGTAAACTTATTGCTTTTTAAGGAAGCAAATTGAGTCTCACAGTCAGACGGTAACTTGCCTCAGTTGCCACAAGGAATTATTGGTAGATTCAGAACAGTTTTATATACTTTAGGTCACACCCATATCAAGAGCCAGTAGACCAAAAGAGTTGCTATTTTAAATTCTGAGAGAAATAACGCAACCGTGTAACTTTAATCACTATATAGGAAAAGATTTCGTTGCTAGTAGTAGCCGTGATGATCACACATATGTAGGTAGTAGTGGAAATGAGAAGGAGCACCTATAACTCATGATTCTATTCTTTTTAGAATGATTTTGCTCTAAAAATTGGGAAGGAGGCTATTAATTAGACCTTGGCCTTTCATTACTGTATGAAGCTTGGCCAAGCCTTGAAACCCCCTTTGTAGTGGCTGACCTTGGAATCATATCTATTTCTAGGGGATGACCTCTAGGATGACTCCCAGTAATTCCCCACCTTCCCGGTATGCACACCCTCGTGTAATCTCCTCTTGAGTGTGAACTGACTGGTCTAGTGACTTATTTCTAACCAATAGAACATGAAAAGGCAATGTGATAACAATTCTATGATTAGGTTACAAAAGACTGTGACTCTGTCTTGCTGGCTTGGATGAAACACGCTGCCATATTGGAAAGGCCACATAGTAAAGAACAGAGGGTAGCCAGCAAGGAACTGAAGTCCTCAGTCCAACAGCCCTCAAGACACTGAAGACCAATAGCAGCCAATGAGTAAGCTGGAAAGCAGATCCTACTGCCTTTAAACCTTGACTGCAGCCTTGCAGGAGACCCTCAGATCAATGACCTCACCAAGCCAAATTCTTGACCCCCAAAAAACTGAGAGACAGCAGTTTTGTATTTTTTAAGCCATTAAGCTTTGCAGTACTTTATTACATAGTAATAGATTATTTATACAGACCTTGATGGAATACAATTTTTTGCTCAGTCCTGGGAGACTGAGGCTTTCTTATCATGGTTACATAAGAAAGGAAGTTGGGCTATGGGTTTTGAATACGGTCACCCTAATGGCCCCGTGCATAGCAGCAGGGAGTGCATTATGTCTGGTAGAGCCAACTAACTCTAGATAACTAAAGACTGTGAATCAGGGAACTAGGATTTGTAACACATCTTGAAAGAAACTTTTACCACACCTTGAAAGAAACTTCTGCAAGAAAGAAAAAGACTCAAATAGCACTGGTAGGAGAGAGAGTTTTTGAGATATAGTCAGTCTCACCAGTGCCCTTAATTGCACATCTTTATTTAGTTTTAGCCAACTGGCAGTTAAACACCATTTTAATTATGTTAGCCCTGGAAAAAGAAGAGCATCTAGTTCAAGTTCCTTGTTCCAACTGCTGTTCTTAATTGCCTTTTCATTCAAGCCAAAGACTTACAGTGGCAGCCACAGCCCAGTTGGAAAACAATTCATTGTGTCAGTGACTAGGCCTCATAACAGAGCACCTTAATAAGACCAACTTCTGTACTTCCTGGCTCCCCAAGATGGATTATGTTCATAGTCTATTATTTGAACAAGGGTATCTGACTTATGGCAAATCTATCTGAAACAGCATTGTAGTACTGTATTTTATCTTTAAGAAATGTATTTTATAAAAGTAAGATATTTACTTCTGTTGCAGGAAGGAATTTAAGCAGAAAAATTTCTCTCTAATGTTTGTTGAATCATAGGAGAATGATGAGGGGGAACAGAGTGATACATCAACCAACTAACTTGAAAAACTCAGTTGTATTTTTATTTCAGGAAGAAAGGCTGAGCTAAAGGCGCCCTGTGGTATTGCATGAAATACCTTTCTTCTTTTTCCAAGTCATGCATATCACCCAGGAATCCACAAGGGTAGCATCTCTGTTCTCTATTACTTAAATTTGCACAAGCATGCGATCAATTCTTCTTTCCCATTCCTTCCTCTTTAGGGCTTGTGAAAGGAGTTGAAATTTATAGTCTTTGAGGATGGCAACCTTTGTTTGGAATCATAGAATCACAGACTGTAAGAACCAGCAAGGACCTCAGAGATTATCTGGTCTGACTTTCTCATTTTACAAGCAAGGTAACCAAAGCCCTTTAGTGAAAGACCTGGCTGTGATTGATGATTTTAATGACACCTGTAGCCCTGAACTGGGTGAAAACCAGGGTCAGGATCCACACAGAGCAAGGAATCATGCACACCAGGTAGCAGTTTTAACTTTATCTTAATTTTTCCTTCTTCTTTGAAGGAAATTAGAACAATAGGAGAGGGCCAGAGTCACACAGACCCTGGGGTCTGTTTGGCTCACCCACTCTCTGACTCTGTGACCTTGGAAAAGTCACGGTACATCTCAATCTCAGCCTTGGTAAACCTGGAGAAAAGCAAGGTAGGACCAGTGTCTTGGGTGGTGGTGAGAACAACACAAGCAGACATATGTAAAGCTCTTAGCACAGGACAAGAGCTCATAAAATGTATGTAATTGTTATTCTTAGCTTCCACTAGTATTATTGGAAAAGATACTGATGCTGGGAGAGATTGAAGGCAAAAAGAGAAGAGGGCAGCAGAGGATGAGATGGTAGGATGGCATCACCAACTGAATGGACATAAACTTGAGCAAATTCCGGGAAATAGTGAGGACAGGGAAGTGGAGGACAGGGAAGCCTGGTGTGCTGCAGTCCACAGGGTTGCAGAGAGTTGGACACGACTTAGTGAACAAACAACAATGAGTATTATACCACCTTGACTGTGCTGACCCTTGCCAATAGCAAATAATTTTACCTGCTGGCCCCCAGTTTGGGCACATATAAACTGAAAGAATTTCGGCATTACAACTCTTTTGATCCTGGGTCATATTCTTCCACTGACCTCAGCTTGAAAGTTACCTCCTCAGCCTTGAATGGTCTCTTCCATCAGCTCCCACCCTAGCTACCTCTACACCACTGGACCACAAGTACCTTGAGGGTAGAGCTCACAGCTGACCTTTTTCTGCTTTTTCCTCAGACCTAACACAGTGTCTTTGACTCCTAGGTTCCCATTTTAAATAAAAGCTTTGAATTTGTATTGCTTCTAGAGACAAGGCAAGCTGGACAGCTTCGTGCAGATGCAAAAGAGAAGATTCTAGCTAAATAACAGTTGAGGATAATATAAAAGAGCTCATAATTAGTGCCAAGGGCTCTGGGAATAGCAGGCTATCAAACTACACAAGGCTATGGGAAAGCTGGTAGGTAAAATATGAAACAAGAACCCAACCAAGTCATCAGTTTAAGACTTGGGGTTGAATAGAAAGATCAGTTTTATTGGAGGGGGAGCCTATAGTGGGAGGTTAGAACAGGTTTAGTGGTGGAAAGGGATTCACAAATATTTATTAGTTATTTTTAGTCACTTATCCCTGAGGCAAAAGACGAATTGGTGCCTTAGTTGATTTTTTTTAAGTACCTGAATTGTAGCTGCAAGCATGAGGATCTTTAGTTTACCAGCATGCCTGCTCCACAGAGTGGCCCTGCTGTGATTTTTCACACTTCTTTCTTGCCTTCCACAGAGTTTCCATGACAGGCAAAGGTTTTGGAGAAAACAAAGTGCAGCGTGTCCCCTGTTGTCAGGACTTAAATTTTAAATCTTTCTTGGCCGCTCAGTGTGGTAGCCGGCAAAGAGTCTTTGTCAGGGAAAGGTCAGAGGCAGTTATTAACACAGAGTGACAACTGTACTTCAGAAAACAACTGCCCTCATCCATCCCTCCAACCTTCACAGAAGCCTTTGCTGACAATCTCTTCATTTCTATACATTGTCAGCAAGACACTTAACAGCACTTTGTTGTCCATCTTGGCTCTCTCAGAAGTATGACTGAGAGAGTGCAATGTAACTTGGGAGAATAAAGGAGAGAAAGAACATTTTAATCTCTGGCCGGGTCAGTTCAATGCCACTTCAGTGAACATTTTTTGTTTTTCCTCCTTGGCTAGCAAGACAGAGCCAACTCTGGGTCATAGCCTTTGAGTTTTAGAGCTGGGAAGAGTTCCACTTACCCCCTGAGGAACCCCAAAGAACTCCAGGAATCTGACCCTGTGGCTAGAGCTGTCTCTATGGGACCTATTCTCCATCACTCTCTCTGCCTGAGATCTCAGTTACTGGTAGAAGTTCTTGGTTTCTTGGGACCCCAGGTCATGCCAACCAATATGTGGCTGTGATTTCTCAACACTGTGCATCCTGCTGCTGCTACTGCTGCTAAATCGTTTCAGTCATTTCCGACTCTGTGTGACCCCATAGACGGCGGCCCACCAGGCTCCCCCGTCCCTGGGATTCTCCAGGCAACAACACTGGAGTGGGTTGCCATTTCCTTCTCCAGTGCATGAAAGTGAAAAGTGAAAGTGAAGTCTCTCAGTCTTGTCCGACTCTTCACGACCCCATGGACTGCAGCCTACCAGGCTCCTCCATCCATGGGATTTCCCAGGCAAGAGTACTGGAGTGGGGTGCCATTGCCTTCTCCGAAGAGAAAGGCAGTAATGCAAAATCTCACAGCCTTCTATGACTTTGAGTTATGCATCTGGGTCTAGCTAAACAGGGATTACAGATTCAGAGCAGCACACCGTATTGATAACGTCCTGTCTAAATATATGTCTGTGTGTGTGTGCAATCGTGCATGTGACATGCTCATGGTCCCAAAACCATGTTCCCAAAGCTGTGCGTATGAAGGAAGGAAGAAGACTGAAAGGGTAAAGAGGGCTGAATTATTGGCAGTATTATTTTTCATAAGTTCCCAAATCAGGTAGTGGCCATGAATCACCAATGTCTGGTCCAAATACTAGTACGAATCAAATCCCTCTTCTCAGTGGAGGAGGGCCTCTGTGTCTCTCTGTTTTGTTAGCATGCTGCTACTACAGATTCCTGAACCTGGCCAGCCCTGTCGTAGGTAGATTTTATAGAAAGCAACTTCCCCTTCAGATTGATGCTGAAGCTGAGGCTCTAATACTTTGGCCACCTGATGCAAAGAGCCAACTCATTGGAAAAGATCCTGATACTGGGAAAGATTGAGGGCAGGATGAGAAGAGGGTGACAGAGGATGAAACGGTTGGATGGCATCACTGACTCAATGGACGTCAGTTTGAGCAAACGCCAGGGAATAGTGAATGACAGGGAAGACTGGTGTGCTGCAGTCCATGCGGTTGCAAAGACTCCCACACAACTGAGTTACTGAACAACTTTCCTCTTCAGAGCTGTAGAAGAAAGGAAATCTGCTCTGGAGAGCATGTTGAGACTGAACAAAGCTGTAACATGTGATAAAAAGATGAGTTCCCCAGGGAAATCCCCACAGGCATGTCACTAGCTCTATAATTAGTATTGTCCTCATCGGGGGATGTATGTTGCCTTTTTCCAGCCTTTCGGAAGGAACAAGATATGATTTGGATATTGCCCTGCTATTGACATGTTGGCATTTCAGCTTTTAACAACTTTTAAAGAAACAAGTAGGAGTTTACAGTGCTGGATACTTCACAATCCCGGAAGACAGCTGAGGGAGGTTGCATGGATGCATATTACATTTTCCCCCAGGCTTCTTTAGGCCATTAAATGTACCCCAAGCACTTCATATAGAAATTTCACTTATCTATACTCAGATAAGGAGAAGGAAATGGCAACCCACTCCAATATTCTTGCCTAGAGAATCCCGTGGACAGAGGAGCCTGGTGGGCTGCTGTCCATAGGGTTGCACAGAGTCAGACATGACTGAAGCGACTTAGCATGCATGCATGCATTGGAGAAGGAAATGGCAACCCACTCCAGTGTCCTTCCCCGGAGAATCCCAGGGACAGAGGAGCCTGGTGGGCTGCCGTCTATGGGGTCACACAGAGTTAGACACGACTGAAGCGACTTAGCAGGAGCAGCAGCATACCCAAATAATAATTGCTGATGAGGTGGATTTTCACGGATTTTCAAGAGATGGGGTCAAGAATTTAAAGTCAAAATCCTTGCCACCCTGATTCGTTCCTAAAGATTGGAACTTTATTGCTCTAGTGTTGTATACAGAGCTGATTTGTTTCATAAGACTTTGGTGTCAGGGACCATAATTTCTTCCAAATCTGCAGAGTAATAAGTTTTGCCAAAAATGGGTTCATCTTTGTTCTATCTACAAGAATTTAGACATAGACACTGCAGGCAGAGGTCATAGTTTTTAAATCACTTTTCAGAGATGTCATTGGTCATTGCTTCTTATTAGCTCCTTATTCTCTAATTGAGTCTGAACCACTTCAGGTCAATGACAGGAATTTGTTTCCATTTCCAATGTGGAGGGTGCCAAATGAAAAAATGCTGAGTTGAGGTAGGACTGAAAAGTTTACAGCAAAATTCAAAGAAATTTGTCTAGTTTGCAACAATGTTGGTGCTGTAATGGCATCATTTTTTATTCGACTTTTTAAAGAAATGAACTTGTTCCTGTTTACGAAGTTTAGACTCTGCTTCTTACACATTAATGATTGTTTGTTTGCTTTGGTTTGGCATAAACACTGAGACCAAAACCAGGAATCCAGTGGCTGTGAGAAAGTATGTAATTGTGGGTGTTGCCGAGTCTAAATAGTACCCAATTCCAATTACACTGCATTCCTCTATTCTTGAAGATGTTATCACATGCCACGAAAACCCAAGGCTTCCACTCAAGGTGGTATCTGTTGACACTGGTCTGTCTTGGCACTTGAAAGCAGGTTCATAGCCAACATTCTTGACCATTTTATCTGCCATCTGCTTTCTAGCGTTAATTGAAGTTATTCTCCCTCACACATATTTTGAGTGAAATTGCATGTAATCTATACATAAATTTAGAGAACATTTTTAAATTGTGAAGATTGAAACTTTTCAAAAATAAACACAGTGTCTCTCTTGATTTACTTAGTTATTTCTCATGTCTATTAATAAAACTCTTTTATCCATGATGTTCTAAAGCTTTGTTGCTGTTGGGAATTACAATTCTTAAATTGTATTTTTGAATTGGTCATTACCAGCATGTAGAACTAATTTACTAATTTATGAATTAATTACTATTTCTAAAAACTATTACTACTTTTTATGTTGATCTCCTATTTAAAAATATTGTGACTTCTAATAGTTTGTAGATTCTCCTGAACTTTTTAGTCTAGAAAAAAAAAATTCTCATAACAGAGTTTGCCCCCTATCTGTCCAATATTTATACTTTTTGTTGATTTTTCTGAAGCCACAACAAGATTGAAGCCCAAGAGCCACAACAAAAGATGCTGTGTGTCACAGCAAAGTGTCACAGCAAAGACCCCACATGTGACAACTAAGACCCGACACAGACAAAATAAATATTTAAAATCCTATATATAATATTACTAATTGTATGTCAGCATATTTTTTAAGAAAGAAAATAAAATTTCCCTTTAACTCCTTGAATATATATATCATTACTTCTTTTAATATATGTATAATAGTTGCTTGAAGGTTCCTGCCTGCTAACTATAACATCTGGGCCAACTTAGCTGTTTTCTATTTCTATATCTTTTTCCTTGACTGGGAGCTATACTTGTCTCCATTTTCCCATATCTGGTGGGTTTTCATTCTCTATTAGATACTGTTGATAATACTTTTGAAAGATTCTAGATTATATTATATTCTTCTACAGAAAGTTGCTTTTTATTCAAGTATGCAGTTCAATTCTGGTATGACCTAAATCAAATCCCTTATGATGATATCATATCAGATCAGTTCAGTCACTCAGTTGTGTCCGACTCTTTGTGACCCCATGAATCGCAGCACGCCAGGCCTCCCTGTCCATCACCAACTCCCGGAGTTCACCCAGACTCACGTCCATCAAGTCAGTGATGCCATCCAGCCATCTCATCCTCTGTCATCCCCTTCTCCTCCTGCCCCCAATCCCTCCCAGCATCAGAGTCTTTTCCAATGAGTCAACTCTTCGCATGAGGTGGCCAAAGTACTGGAGTTTCAGCTTTCGCATCATTCCTTCCAAAGAAATCCCAGGGCTGATCTCCTTCCAAATGGACTGGTTGGATCTCCTTGCAGTCCAAGGGACTCTCAAGAGTCTTCTCCAACACCACAGTTCAAAGGGAATGACAAATCGATTCAAGGTATTAGATCTGATAGACAAGGTGCCTGAAGAACTATGGACAGAAGCTCGCAACATGGTACAGGAGGCGGTGATCAAAACCATCCCCCAAGAAAAAGAAATGCAAAAAGGCAAAATGGTTGTCTGAGAGGCCTTACAAAGAATAGAAATGAAAAGCAAAGGAGAAAAGGAAAGATATACCCATTTGAATGCAGAGTTCCAAAGAATAGCAAGGAGAGATAAGAAAGCCTTAAGTAAACAATGTAAAGAAATAAAGGCAAAAAAAAAAAAAAAAGAAAAGAAATAAAGGCAAACAATAGAATGGGAAAGACTAGAGATCTCTTCAAGAAAATTGGAGATACAGATACCAAGGGACTATTTCATGTAAAGATGGGCACAATAAAGGACAGAAACGGTATGGACCTAACAGAAGCAGAAGATATTAAAAAGAGGTGGCAAGAATACACAGAAGAACTGTCCAGAAAACTCTTAATGATCTGGATAACCTTGATGGTGTGGTCACTCAACTAGAGCCACACATCCTGGAGTGTGAAGTCAAATGGGCTTCAGGAAGCATTAATACGAATAAAGTTAGTGGAAGTGATAGAATTCCAGCTGATCTATTTCAAATCCTAAAAGATGATGCTGTTAACATCCTGCACTCAGTATGCCAGCAAATCTGGAAAACTCAGCAGTGGCCACAGGACTGGAAAAGGTCAGTTTTCATTCCAATCCCAAAGAAGGACAATGTCAAAGAATGTTCAAACTACTGCATAATTGCACTCATTTCACATGACAGGAAGGTCATGCTCAAAATCCTTCAAGCTAGGCTTCAACAACACGTGAGCCAAGAACTTCCAGATATACAGGCTGGATTTAGAAAAGGCAGAGGAACCAGTGCTCAAACTGCCAAAATCGACTGCATTATAGAAAAAGCAAGGAAATTCCAGAGAAACATCTACTTCTCCTTCATTGACTATGCCAAAGCCTTTGACTGTGTGGATCACGACAAACTGGAAAATTCTTAGAGATGGGAATACCAGAACACCTTACCTGCATCCTAAGAAACCTGGTGGAGGTCAAGAAGCAACAGTTAGAACCCAGACATGGAACAATGAACTGGTTCAAAATCGGGAAAGTCTACATCAAAGCTATATATTGTCACCCCGCTTACTTAACTTATGTGCAGAGTACATTATGTAAAATGCCGGGCTGGATGAAGCACAAACTGGAATCAAGATTGCTAGGAGAAATATCAATAACCTCAGATACATAGAGGATACCACCCTAAATGTCAGAAAGCAAAGAACTAAAGAGCCTCTTGATGAAGGTGAAGAAGAGTGAAAAAAAAAAGGCTTAAAACTCAACATTCAAAAAACTAAAATCATGGCATCTGGTCCCATCACTTCATGGCAAATAGAAGGGGGAAAAATAGAAATAGCAACAGACTTCATTTTCTTGGGATTCAAAATCACTGCAGATGGTGACTGCAGCCATGAAATTAAAAGATACTTGCTCCTTGGAGGAAAAGCTATGACAAACTTAGACAGCGTATTAAAAGGCAGAGACATCACTTTGCTGACAAAGGTGTGGATAGTCAAAACTATGTTTTTTCCAGTAGTCATGTACGGATGTGAGAGTTAGATCATAAAGAAGGCTGAGCACCAAAGAATTAATGCTTTCAAACTGTGGTGCTGGAGAAGACACTTGAGAGTCCCTTAGACAGCAAGGAGATCAGACTAGTCAATCCTAAAGGAAATCAGTCCTGAATATTCATTGGACAGACTGATGCTGAAGTTGAAGCTCAAATACTTTCACTTCCTGATGCGAAGAGCCAACTCATTGGAAAAAACCCTGTTGCTGGGAAAGATTCAGAGCAGGAGGAGAAGGGGACAACAGAGGATGAGATGGTTGGATGTCATCACGGACTCAATAGACATGAGCCTGAGTAAGCTCCGGGAGATGGTAAAGGACAGGGAAGCCTGTCTTGCTGCAGTCCACATGGTTGCAAAGAGTCGGATATGCCTGAGCGACTAAATAACAATAACTATGGGTTAGTCAATTTGATTTTATGTAGGCTTAGTTTTGTACTTTCTTGGGGAAGACCTATGAAAATCCCAACCTCTTCCTTAATTAAAATATTTTCTACTTGGAAGGACTCATCTTTCAAACTCTGCACTCTATAGATTTGTGTTGGGTCTTCTTATCAGGGAAGATCTAGAGTAGGCTTTCTAGAGTAGGCCCCTGTTCTTAGGTTTGACCTATTTGGTATCTCTGTTGGATGCTTGAGATGTCAACAAGGAGTTAATGAGAACTTTTCACTACAGCTGAACTTGCTTTGTTCCCTAGATTTGCATGACCTCCAGTTTCTCTGTTCTAGCCTCATCTCTGATGAACTTTTTGGAAATCCTCCACTTATCTTGTCTTAAGCAAATACAGTCCAACACATAGTCACAGACTTCTAGGGAATTGCTGTGCATACTTATGGGGTGTCATCTCTGCACAGCTTCCTCCTATCTTGGATCTTTCCCACAGACTCCAGCCTCTTCAGCTACCCCAAACCCTTATCTCCACCTCCTTGATTCATCAAGATGACTGAACCTGGTTTGAAGCTTAGCTTACAGCACCATAATCTAAAAATCGCCTTCAGGCAGAGGGCTAAGACAATCATTCTTAAGTGTAGCTTACTTCTTCAGTTTCTCTTCTTCAGGGGTCAGTCTTGAGCTCCCTGTTGTCCAATGCTTTATAAATTTTTGTGGGGTTTTTGTGTTTATTAAAAATGAGAAGGTGAATTCAGCACCAGTTTCTCTATCATAGTTAAAAACTAAATCCAGATATAGTATTTTTTTTTAATTCTAGAAATTTTATCGGATCTTTTAAATAGATTCTAATACTTTAGCAAAATTTTCCTTCTTTTATTTTGGCCATCTTTATCTCTATTGTCTTGAATAAATTCATTACATTGATTTTAGGAACTTTGTCACCCAAAGCACAATGGATCTATTTCTATTTTATGCATTATTTTCTCTTTGTTTTTGGTTAGCTAGCCCTGTATAAAGTGAAAGACTTCACTTTCACTTTTCACTTTCATGCATTGGAGAAGGCAATGGCAACCCACTCCAGTGTTCTTGCCTGGAGAATCCCAGGTACGGGGGAGCCTGGTGGGCTGCCGTCTATGGTGTCACACAGAGTCGGACACAACTGAAGCGACTTAGCAGTAGCAGCCCTGTATTATAATCCTGTATTTACAAAAGAACTAATATTCTTTTGAGTTGATGTACAATAAAAATTTCAAAAATCTTAAGTTCATGATTAAATGAATTATTACATATGTGTAATGACTGTGTAACAGCCATTTAGATCAAGATAATAGACTATTTCTGGATCCTGGAAGACTTGATTATGCTTCCTCCCAGTCATTAGTCCCCTACAGGTAGTCATTATTCTAATTTTCTGTCTCTACAGATTAGTTTTAAACTTTCATATAAACATTTTATGTACTCTTTTGTGTCTAATATCATCCACTTTATGAGTCTTTAGATTCATCCATGCTAGCCTGTGTATCAATAGTTTGTGTTTTTTCCCATAGTGTGTATTATTCCACTGTCTGAATTTACCACACATTATTTATCCATTCTTGGTGGACACAGCAATTCCTTCCAGGTGGGATGTTTAATTGTAGTTACTATGATTATTCCTGTATATTACTTTTGATAAATATATAAGCTTCCATTTCTCCTGGGTTCATATCAGAGAGTAAAGTCATTGGGTTATAATGTGTATGGAACCTAGGCTTTAGGAAATACTTCCAAATAATTTACCAAGTATTTTATTCTTGTCACTGTAGAATGCTCTCTG
This sequence comes from Bos indicus, assembly GCF_029378745.1. Classification (NCBI taxonomy): domain Eukaryota; kingdom Metazoa; phylum Chordata; class Mammalia; order Artiodactyla; family Bovidae; genus Bos; species Bos indicus. The sequence goes on from NC_091787.1 coordinate 32,638,115, forward strand.
CTGCTGCTAAGTCACTTCAGTCGTGTCCGACTCTATGCAACCCCATAGATGGCAGCCCACCAGGCTCCCCCGTCCCTGGGATTCTCCAGGCAAGAACACTGGAATGGGTTGCCACTTCCTTCTCCAATGCATGAAAGTGAAAAGTGAAGTTGCTCAGTCGTGTCTGATTCTTAGTGACCCCATGGACTGCAGCCTACCAGGCTCCTCCATCCATGGGATTTTCCAGGCAAGAGTACTGGAGTGGGTTGCCATTGACTTTTCCGAGAATGCTCTCTGGAAACTCTCAAATAATCTTGTCTTGTGAAAGTGAAGTCACTCAGTTGTGTCCAACTCTTTGCTACCCCATGGGCTGTAGCCTACCAGGCTCATCTGTGCATAGAATTTTCCAGGCAATAGTCCTGGAGTGGATTGCCATTTCCTTCTCCAGGGGATCTTCCCAACCCAGGGATCGAACCTGGGTCTCCCGCATTGTAGACAGAAGCTTTACCATCTGAGCCACCAGGGAAGTCAGGGACAGCCCAATTCTCTCTCACAGACCTTCAGGGAATCCCCATACATAAGGTATTCCATTTGTTCTACATCCTTTCTAACACCTGATATTATCAGGTTGTTTTAATTTTAGCCATTCTCAATGGTATGCCTAAAAATGATCCTCCTATCTTGGATAAGAGGATTATATATAAAATAGTATCTCATAGTGGTTTTATTTTGCATCCCTTTGATGACTAATGATATTGAGCACCTTTGTGAATGTTCCTTTCTGTTTATATGTTCATGTCCAATTCCATCAATTTATTTATTTTATGAATATATAACAGAAATGTAGACATGCAAGCTGACAGTAACTTCTTCTAAAGGATTCCTTTCCCTTCACAGGGAAGGTAGAGTGGAATTTAAAGTGATGATTTCTCTTATAGGTATTTTCTGGGTTCCTCTGACTATAATCCTGTGATGTAAGAAATATACATCTTCGTCCAGGCCTTTCTGCAGCCTTATTTTGTTGGAGAACGCCTCTTCCCAGGCCTCTCTGCTGGATGGAGTGGGTTGCCATTTCCTTCTCCAGGGAAACTTCCTGACCCAGGAATCAAACCCAGATCTTCTGCATTGTAGGCAGATTGTTTACCAACTGAGCTATGTACTCAGTGGTAGAGTTCTTAAATGGTCCCAGGTCCACTCTTTCCTCTGATGACTTACTGTTGGTCCACAGGAAACACACAACTCCATGCCTTGTCAGGTTATTTTCAAATGCAGACTTACTTTTACTTTCTCTTGATCCCAGTGCTCAGGTCAGCAGCCACACTTCTTTTCGATATTCCTCAGACATGGATCTGACAATGGTCAAACTCCAGGGGCATATATTTATTCCCCAGGTGGTTTCCCATCAGGCATTATGTTATGGAGAAGGTATTTCCTCTCCTTTATTATTTAGGACTCATAGCCTAGCTTTCACCAAAGAAATTCTCAGAATCCACTCTTGACAATTTTATACCCAGAAAGTGGTTGAGGGTTTCAAGGGCCATGAAATCAGTTCAGTTATTTCCCTTGAAAATTTGCATTTTGGTCTGTCAATTTACTTTACAATGTAATATCTGTGATACTGTCATAGGCTGAATAACCTCCCTGCAAATATGTTTACATGCTCACACCCAGAATTTTTAAAATATGTTACTGTACATAATAAAAGGAAGTTTACTGGAGTGCAGAACCAACATGACATAGAAAGACCCTGAGCTCATCTCTCATGAGCACTCCAAAACCACACTACCTGCAGAACAACCATCAATGAAAAAGACTAAAACCTACCTGGAAAGATCTTCTATGTCTAAAGACACAAAGAAGGAACCACAGTGAGATGGGTAGGGGTGCAGACTCATGATATAATCAAGTCAAGTCCCATACTTCCAGATGGGTGGCCCACAAACTGCAGAGGTTCTGCAGGAATGAGTGTTCTGAGCCCAATGTTGAGTTCCTTCAGCCCGGGGGTCCTGCACAGGAAGATGAGCCTCCAGAGCATTTGGCTTTGAAGGCCAGCAGGGCTTAATTTCAGAGGTTCCCCAAGGACTAGGGGAAAGGGAGACTTCACTCTTGAAAGGCACACACAAAATCTCATGTGCACCAGGACCCAGAGTAAAAGCAGTGACTCTATAGGAGCCTAGACCAGACCTTCCTGTTGAACTTGGAGGGTCTCCCTGAAGGTGGGGTGGGGTGGCTGTGGCTCACTTTGGGGACAGAGACACTAGCATCAGCCATAATTGAGAGTTGGGTCTACCACCTGGAAGCAGCCAGGGCTGGTGGGTGCAATCTTGGAATTCTTCCTCTACCTCATTTGCACCAAGACCTGGCCCCACTCCACAACCTGTAGATGCGCAGTGGTGAGACTACAGGTATCCTCCACGTCTCAAAAATTTGCTTTACATCACTCCAATTTTAGGAAAGATCCTACTTAAGTATCACTTTTCAAACTGAAAGAAATCCAAAGATTTTTGCATATACAGAAAAGGTGAAAAACACAGGTAGCATCAGCATTTGTTTTGCAGCAGGCCCTTATAGAGGCATTGCTCACCCTAAGCCATGAGAGTGGTACCACCAAGCTCCTCCAGCAACTATACTCCACACCTCAGCGTCAAGCTGCCAGGGCCTTGGACTGTATCTGTGAGCATCTGTGCTTCATCTCCACTTATTTAGTGCACCATTTTGCAAGAGGTGCCTCAAGGTAATAGCTATTCCACTTTACACATTTTGGCTCATGAAAAATTTCATAGGCTGACTCTACTTTCGCATAGCGGAGGAAACCGGTATGTTGATGTATAGGGAGATACCAGCGTAGGCAGCAGTCATTGTTCTGAGGTCTCTGAAGGCCTTAGGTATGTTTTCAATAATTCAATTACCCTGGTTTTTCTGTAGAAAAAATGAAAAGACAAAGGATTTCTCATGTTCTAGCCTAGGCCTGCCCTTGGCTAATTGCATTTGGGCCATTTCCTAATAACTCTCTTCATCATGTGTCTAGAAAAACCTTTAAAAATGCATCCTCATTGTGTGGAGATATTTTCTTAAATGTGAATGCCAGGTAGCCTATTAAAAGCACTTCAAACCTGTGTGTGTATGAGTTTATGTAGGCTTATATATGTATGTTCTATGCACATGTTTCATGTATATGTTTGTATGTACATGTAACAGTTTGCTTCTCCCTACCTCAGCTACTCACTCCCAGTGTCACACTCTTAACTTTTGAACAATCTACTACCTTCAGAATCTTAATTTCTTATATTCTATTCTCAAGAGACTGCTCTATATTTCCAGTCCTCACTTTTATAATTCCTTAGCTCTCATCTGACCTCATCAAAAGTTCAGTCTCCAATTCATGAATCCTACCATTGTCTCATAATCCTTTAGTTCTCTGTTCTGATATTCTCTCTTCATGCAAGCAAGAGCCTATCATCTATTACTATAATTCAGTGTTTGCCATTGCAGGAGTTTACAAGGGCAGGCAGAAAACCTAAACAAGTACAACAGGCAAGACAGAGCACGGCAAGAAAGTCTACAAACATGGTGAACCAAATTGACTGTGTTCTATCAAAAGGAATTCAAATGCCTAATTTCAATACAATAGGCAAGCCAAGTAAATCTGTCTCCAGGCTAAATGTGCCCATTCACCTCTTCCCTTACTCCCATTTATTACTATCCTCTAAAACCTCAACTTTTGTTGAACTCACTCTCTGCTTTCTCCATGTCTGCATCCAAGTTGCTTCAGATAGAGGGGAGAAAAATCATACAATGAGGCTGACCATTGACTTTCAATTCACAATCACACCGTGAGGCAGGCAGGAGCTCTGAGCAGCCATCCTCCCACACTTCCTAGAAGGCTTTCTGTTCTGCTGTCAGAGGTGACAACTTAACACTTTCTCTTTTCCATGTATCTACTTATTGAGATGCTTTTAGCTGCAGTAATATTCACAATGAGATTTATTGTGAAATAAATGTATAAGAAATCCTCCAACTTCAGTTACTTGTTATTTCTTTCTTTCATTGCTGTCATTATAATCTACAATTATTTGGTTTTACTTACTGATTTTTGGTGTTTGTTTTTTTTTTTTAATTTCCCTCCACCAGAATAAAAACTCCCTGAGAGTCTGATGCTGGGAGGGATTGGTGGCAGGAGGAGAAGGGGACGACAGAGGATGAGATGGCTGGATGGCATCACTGACTCGATGGACATGAGTTTGAGTGAATTCCGGGAGTTGGTGATGGACAGGGAGGCCTGGCATGCTGCGATTCATGGGGTCGCAAAGAGTCGGACACAACTGAGCGACTGAACTGAACTGAACTGAGAATAAAGACCATGCCTTTCTTATTTATCAAGTAGCTCCAGTGTCTAGAACACTGGCTGCTATAAATTAACTCAATAAAAATTTGTTAAATAAGGAATTTACAAGGTTCAACATGTGTGAAATTCCAAGAAATTTAGGAAAAGTGTTTCAGATAAGATTGAAAACAAGACTTTGTCAACTTTGTTCTACAAAGGGACAGAAAAGAAACATTTTCAGCTTTGCAGGCCATACAGTCTCTGTCGTTATTATCCCATTCTTCTGCGATAGTGTAAAAGCAACCATGGTAATACACAATGGATAGGAGTGTCCAGATTTGGACCACAGTCATCATTTGAAGATCCTTGTTCTAGATGAACAGATTCTTTGTGCAAACCAAAATCCTGGGCTCATACTGTTATTTGTGGGTGTTCAAGAAATGATATATGCATGCATAAATTACATCTGTACTATCTACTGAGCAGCATATCAGAGGGATTGAGGGTGGCAGACACTAGAACCAAGATACTCTGTTTAAGCCCTGGTCTTTACATATGTACTTTGTGACCATTGGTAAGTCACTACCCTCTCTGCACTTCTGTTTACTCATCCTTGAAATAGGGATGAAAATACAGTCTACATCATAGAGGTAAATGCGTATTAAGTGAGGTATGTGAAACACTTAGAACAGAGCTTGGTACCTGAATACTAGGTGTATTGCATAAATGTAGAATAGGTTCTTGCAAAGAACTTTGCATACATAGTCACATATCCTTCCCACAGAAGGATAAGTATTATTTCCATTTCATTATCTCAGGGATTCAGAGACACTAGGAAAGAGTCCATGGTCAGTAAGTGATAGTATTAGGGGCAGATAAACACATTTAGAAATAAAAAGCTCTGAAAAGAATGTATTTCTTATCTGCAATATCAACTCAAAATCAGTTCACTTCAGTCACTCAGTTGTGTCTGACTCTTTGCAACCCCATGGGCTGCAGCCAGACCTCCCTGTCCATCATCAACTCCCAGAGCTTGCTCAAACTCATGTCCATCGAGTTGGTGATGCCAGGCAACCATCTCATCCTCTGTCGTCCCCTTCTCCTACTGCCTTCAATATTCCCCAAGATCAGAGTCTTTTCAAATGAGTCAGTTCTTGGCATTAGGTGGCCAAAGTATTAGAGTTTCAGCTTCAGCATCAGTCCTTTCAGTAAATATTCAGGACTAATCTCCTTTAGGATGGACTGGTTGGATCTCCTTGCAGTCCAAGGGACTCTCAAGAGTCTTCTCCAACACCATAGTTCAAAAGCATCAATTCTTCAGTGCTCAGCTTTCTTTATACTCCAACTCTCATATTCATACATGACTACTGGAAAAACCATACCTTTGACTAGACAAACCTCTGTTGGCAAAGTAATATCTCTCGTTTTTAATATGCTGTCTAGGTTGTTCATAACTTTTCTTCCAAGGAGCAAGCATCTTTTAATTTTGTGGCTGCAGTCACCATCTGCAGTGATTTTGGAGCCCCCCTAAATAAAGTCTGTCACTGTTTCCACTGTTTCCCCATCTATTTCCCATGAAGTGATGGGACTAGGTGATGGAATTCCAATTGAGCTATTTCAAATTCTAAAAGATGATGCTAATAAAGTGCTGCATTCAATATGCCAGCAAATTTGGGAACTCAGCAGTGGCCACAAGACTGGAAAAGGACAATTTTCATTCCAATCCCAAGAAAAGTAAAGCAAAAGAATGCTCAAACTACCGCACAATTGCCCTCATCTCACACGCTAGTAAAGTAATGCTCAAAATTCTCCAAGCCAGGCATCAACAATACGTGAACCGTGAACTTCCAGATGAACTTCAAGCTGGTTTTAGAAAAGGCAGAGGAACCAGAGATCAAGTTGCCAACATCTGCTGGATCATTGAAAAGGCAAGAGAGTTCCAGAAAAACATCTATTTCTGCTTTATTGACTATGCCAAAGCCTTTGACTGTGTGGATCACAATAAACTGTGGAAAGTTCTGAAAAGATGGGAATATCAGATCACCTGACCTGTCTCTTGAGAAATCTATATGCAGGTCAGGAAGCAAGAGTTAGAACTGGACATGGAACAACAGACTGGTTCCAAATAGGAAAAGGAGTACATTAAGGCTGTATATTGTCTCCCTGCTTATTTAACATATACAGAGTACATCATGAGAAATGCTGGGCTGGATGAAGTACAAGCTGGAATCAAGATTGCCGGGAGAAATGTCAATAACCTCAGATATGCAGATGACACCATCCTTATGGCAGAAAGTGAAGAAGAACTCAAGAGTCTCTTAATGAAAGTGAAAGAGGAGAGTGAAACAGTTGGCTTAAAACTCAACATTCAGAAAACAGATCATGGCATCCAGTCCCATCACTTCATGGGAAATAGATGGGGAAACAGTGGAAACAGTGACAGACTTTATTTAGGGGGGCTCCAAAATCACTGCAGATGGTGACTGAAGCCATGAAATTAAAAGACGCTTACTCCTTGGAAAGAAAGTTATGACCAACCTAGACAGCATATTGAAAAGCAGAGATATTACTTTGTCAACAAAGGTTTGTCTAGTCAAAGCTATGGTTTTTCCAGTAGTCATGTATGGATGTGAGAGTTGGACTATAAAGAAAGCTGAGTGCTGAAGAATTGATGCTTTTGAACTGCAGTGTTGAAGAAGACTCTTGAGAGTCCCTTGGACTGCAAGGAGATCCAAGCAGTCCATCCTAAAGGAGATCAGTCCTGAGTTTTAATTGGAAGGACTTCATTGGAAGTACTGATGTTGAAGTTGAAACTCCAAAACTTTGGCCACCTGACGCGAAGAACTGACTCATTTGAAAAGACCCTGATGCTGGGAAAGGTTTAAGGTGGGGAGGGGTTTAAGGAGGGGTTTAAGAGATTTAAGGAGAAGGGGATGACAGAGGATGAAATGGTTGGACGGCATCACCGACTTAATGGACATTAGTTTGGGTAAACTCCAGGAGTTGGTGATGGACAGGGAGGTCTAGCATGTTGCAGTCCATGGGGTTGCAAAGAGTCAGACACGACTGAGCAACTGAACTGAACTGAACTGAAGCAGGGTGATAATATACAGCTTTGACATACTCCTTTCCCAATTTGGAACCAGTCGGTTGTTCCATGTCCAGTTCTAACTGTTGCTTCTTGACCTGCATACAGATTGCTCAGGAGGTAGGTAAGGTGGTCTGGTATTCCCTTCTCTTTAAGAATTTTCCACTGTTGTGATCCACACAATCAAAGGCTTTGGCGTAGTCAAAAGCCTTTTTCTCTGGAACTCTCTTGCTTTTTCTATGAGCCAACAGATGCTGGCAATTTGATTTTTGGTTCCTCTGCATTTTCTAAATCCAGCTTGAACATCTGGAAGTTCAAAGTTCACATACATTGAAGCCCGGCTTGGAGAATTTTGAGCATTACTCCACTAGTGCGTGAGAAATGTGCAACTGTGTGGTAGTTTGAACATTCTTTGGTAAAATTCAAAATAAAGGTAGCTAATATAGATTAGTGTCTGCACAGGTTTTAAAATATGGCTGCAAATACCCCCTCACTAGGAGGAATCCCCTCCTCTTGAATCTAGGTGGATTTGAGACTACTTTAGCTGATAAAGCACGGTGAAAATGACACTGTGCAACTTCCAAAGGGCTGCTCAGCTTTTGCCTTGTTCACTGGCACATAATATCTCAGAACTCTGAGCCACCTTGTAAAAATTCCCTGATGCCCACATTTCAAGGATGTCCAAGTCAGGCTCCTGCCATAGGGTCCTTGGGGCTGGAGCCTGGAGATTCATGAGGTCACAGAGAGGGTGTGACTACTGGTTGACTTGGAAGCTAGTCTTAGGCACTTGGAGGCACCTGACATACTCCCGTCTTGGACTGTCCTTCTGTCCATTGTTCCCACAGTGGGAGGTGTTCCAAGGACACAGCCTTGAGAGACCAAGGTGTTTTTGAGACCATCTGGACTGAATATTTGACTGAACCCAGGGACAAGAGACAAGATGGCAGAGTAGAATAACATGGGCTCACCTCCTCTCACGAGAACACAAAAATCACATCTAACTGCTGAACAATCATTAACAGAAAAGACTGGAACCTACCACAAAATATTTTACACCCAAAGACGAAGAAGCCACAATGATAAAATAGAAAGTGCATTTACATGATATAGTCAAATTCCATACCCACAGGTGGGCAACCCACAAATTGGAAAATAATCATATTGGAAAATAGATATATTTTCCCACAGGAGGGAGTTTTGAGCCCTACATCAGGTTCCCAGCCTGAGGGTCTGGCGTTGGAAAGAGGAGCCCCCAGAGCATTTGGCTTTGAATGCAGGAGTGCAGGAGCTCTTAAGTGCAAGAGCTCTTAAGTGCAGGAGCTCCGTGGGAATGGGAGAAACAGACTCCACTCTTGGAGGATTCACGCAAGGTTTCATGTGCACTGGGACCCAAGACAAAGCAGTGACTCCATAAAAGCCTGAGTTAGACCTACCTGCAGGTCTTAGAGGATATCCTGGGGAGGTGGGAGTCAGCTATGGCTCACCGTGAGGGCAAGGACACTGGTGGCAGATACTTCATGGAATACTCATCAGCATGAGCTCTCCTGGAGGTTACCATTTTCACAGTGAGACCAGGCCCCACAAAACAGCCTGCAGGCTCCATTTCTGGGACACCTCACACCAAACAACAAACAGGATAGAAACACAGCCCCACCCATCAGCAGACAGGCTGATGAAAGTAGTCCTGAGCCAACAAAGCCCTTCACAAACCCTGCTCAACAGATGGATAAGACCTAGCTCAACCCACCAATGAGAAGACACCAGTCTTTCCCACCAGAAAGCCTGCATAAGCTCCTGGAACAATCTCACCCACCAGGGAGCAGACACCAGAATCAATAAGAATTATAATCCTGCAGCCTAAGGACAGGGACCACAAACACAGAAAGTCAGACAAAATAAGATGGCAGAGAAATTTATCCCAGAGAAAAAGAACAAGATGGAACTCCATAAGAAAAATTAAAAGAAGTGGATATAGGCAATCTGCCAGAAAAATAACTCAGAGAATGAAAGTAAAGATATTCAGGATCTCAGAAAAAGAATGGAGTCACAGACGAAGAAGATACATGAAATGTTTAATAAAAAGCCAGAAGTTTTACAAAACAAACAGATGAACAATGCAATAATTGAAATGAAAAATATACTAGAAGGAATCAATATCAGGATAAATGAGGCAGAAAAATGAATAAGTGAGTTGGAAGACAGATTCATGGAAATCACTATGGCAGAATAGAAGAAAGAAAGAAAAATGAAAAGAAATGAGGACACCAACATTTGCACTGTAGGGGTCCCAGAAGGAGTCGAGAAAGCAAAAGGGCTTGAAGAATATTTGAAGAGATAATAACTAAAAACTGTTCCTAACATGGGGAGGGAGACATTCATTGAAGTTCAGGAAGCAAAGAGAGTTTCATACAGGATAAACCAAGGAGCAACACACCAAAACACATGTTAATCAAAATGACAAAAATTAGAGAAAGAGAAAATATTAAAAGCAAGAAGGGAAAAGCAACAAATAACATGCAAGGCAATCTCTATAAGGTTATAAGCTGATTTTTCAGCAGAAACACTACAGGCTAGAAGGGAATGGGATGATAATATTTAAAGTGATGAAAGGGAAGAAGCTACAACAAAGAATACTCTGACCAGCAAAGTTCTCATTCAGATTTGACAGGGAAATCAAAAGCTTAATAGACAAGCAAAAGCTTAGAGAATTCAGCACCACCAAACCAGTTTTATACAAATACTAAAGGAACTTATCTAGATGGGAAACACAAGAGAAGAAAAGGACCCAGTAAAACACCTCACACCAAACAACCGACAGGGTAGAAATTGTCCCATACAGTTAAGAAAATGGTGATAGGAACATACATATTGACAAGTACCTTAAATGTAAATGGATTAAGTGTTCCAACCAAAAGACAGACAAGCTGAATGGATTCAAAAACAAGACCCATATATATGCTGTCTATCAGCATATACAGACAGGGAAATATACAGACTAAAAGTAAGGGGGTGGAAAAAGATAGTCTATGCAAATGGAAATAAAAAAGCTGGAGTAGCAATATTCATATCAGACAAAATAGTTTTGAAAATAAAGACTGTTACAGTCTTTATAAAAAAATTAAAGAGACAAGGAAGGACACCACATAATGGCCAAAGGATCAACCCAAGAAGAAGATACAATTTTAAATATTTATGCACCCAACATAGGAGCACCTCAATATAAAGCAAATGGTAACTGTCAGTAAAGGGGAAATCAACAGTAAAAAAATAATAGTGGGGTATGTTAACATCCCCACTTGAACCAACGGACAGAACATCCAGACAGAAAATCAATAAGGAAACATAAGCTTTAAATGACACATTAGACCAGAAAGATTTAATTGATATTTATAGGACATTTCATCCCAAATCAGCAGAGTACTTTCTTCTCAAGTGCAACGTTCTCCAGGACAGATCACATCTTGGAGCATAAATCAAGCCTCGGTAAATTTAAGAAAATTGAAATCATGTCAACCATCTTTTCTGACCACAATGCTATGAAATTAAAAATCAACTACAGGAAGAAACTGTAAAAACACAAACACATGCAGGGTAAACAATATACTACTAAATAAACAAGAGATCACTGAAGAAATGAAAGAGAAAACCAAAACATACATAGAAACAAAGGACAACCCGAACACAATGACCCAAAACCTATGGGATGCAATGAAAGTAGCTCTAAGAGGGGAGTTCATAGCAATAGAATCCACCGCAAGAAACAAGAAAAATCTCAAGGAAACAATCTAACCTTATACCTAAAGCAGCTAGAGAAAGAAGAATAAAACCCAAAGTTAGTAGAAGAAAAGAAATCATAAGAATAAGAGCAGAAATAAATAGAGACAAGAAACAATGGCAAAGATCAATGACACTAAAAGCGGATTTTTTGAGAGGATGGATACAGCTGATAAACTTTTAGTCAGACTCATCAAGGCAAAAAGGGAGAGGGCTCAATCAATAATCGGATATGAATAGGAGAAGTTACAGCTGATACCACAGAAATAAAAAGGATCATGAGAGATTACTACAAGCAACCATATGCCAATACAATGGACAACCAGAAGAAGTGGACAGATTCTTAGAAAGGTCCAGCCTTCCAAGACTGAACCAGAAAGAAATAGGAAATATAAACAGGCCAATCACAAGTAATAAAATTGAAACTGTGATTAAAAATCATCCAACAAACAAAAGTTCAGGACCAGATGGCTTCACAGGCAAATCCTGTCAAATATTTAGAGAAGAGCTTACACCAATCCTTCGCAAACTCTTCCAAAAAATTGCAAAGAAAGGAATACTCCCAAGTTCATTCTACCAGGCCACCATTGCGCTGATACCAAAACCAGACAATATCACACACAAAAAAAGATTACAGACCAATATCACTGATGAATATAGATGCAAAAATCCTTAACAAAATACTAGCAAACAGAATTCAACAACACAAATGATCATACACCATGATGAAGTGGAATTTATCCCAGGGATGCAAGGATTCTTGAAGGGACACAAACCAATCAATGTGTTACACCATATTAACACACTGAATAAAAACCATGTAAGCATCTCAATAATTGCAGAAAAAGCTTTTGACAAAATTCAACACCAGTTTATGATAAAAATGTTCCAGAAAGTGGGCATAAAGTGTACTTACCTTAATGTAATAAAGGCTATATACGACAAGCCCATAGCACACATCATTCTCAATGGTAAAAAACTGAAAACATTTCCTCTAAGATCAGGAACCAGACGAGATGGTTGATTCTTTCCAATATTATTCAACATAGCTTTGGAGGTCCTAGCCATGCACTCTGAGAAGAAAAAGAAATAAAAGGAATCCAAATTGGAAAAGAAGAAATAAAACTGTCACTATTTGCAGATGACATGGTACTTCACATGGAAAATCCTAAGAATGCCACCAGAAAACTGCTGGTGCTAATCAATGAATTTAGTAAAGTTGCAGGACATAAAATCAACGCGCAGAAATCTCTTACATCCCTATACACTAGCAATATCAGAAAGAGAAATTAAGAAAACAATCCCATTTTCTATTGCAACAAAAAGAATAACATACTCAAAAATAAACTTACCTAAGGAGGCAAAAGACCTGTACAAAGAAAACTATTAATATAAAATTCTGATGAAAATAATCAAAGACAATACAAACAGATGTAGAGACATACCATGTTCTTGGATTGAAAGAACCAATACTGTGAAAATGATGAGACTATCCAAAGCAATCTACAAACTCAATGTAATCCCTACCAAATTATCAATGGCATTTTTCACAGAATTAGAATAAAAAATTTTACAATTTGTATGTGATGTGTGCTAAGTCCTTCAGTTGTGTTTGACTCTTTGTAACTGTATGGATTATAGCCCACCAGGCTCCTCAGTCCATGGGATTCTTCAGGCAAGAATACTGGAGTGGATTGCCATTTCCTTTTCCAGGGGATTTTCCCAACCCAAGAAGTGAACCCAAGTCTCTTAAGTTTCCTGCATAGACAGATGGGTTTTTTACCACTAGCGCTATCTGGACCCTGAATAGCCAAAGCAATCTTGAGAAAGAAAAATAGAGCTGGAGGAATCAGGTTCCATGATTGCACACTGTACTACAAAGCTACAGTAATCAAGCCAATGTGGTACTGGCACAAAAACAGAAATATAGGTCAATGGAACAGAATAGAAAGCCCAGAGATAACCCTCCACACCTATGGTTACTTAATCTATGACAAAGGAGGCAAGAAAATACAATGGAGAAAAGACTGTCTCTTCAGTAAGTGATGCTGGAAAACTGAATAGCTGCATGTTAAAGAATGAAATAAGAATGCTCCCTAATAGCACACATAAAAATAAATTCACAATGGAGCAGAGACCTAAATCTAAGGCCAGACACTATAAAAAATCTTAGAGGAAAACATAGGCAGAACACTCTTTGACATAAGTCAGGGCAAGATCTTTTTTGATCACACACCTCCTAGAATAATGATTGGGCTTCCCTGTGGCTCAGATGGTAAAGCATCGGCCTGCAATGCAGGAGACCCAGGTTCGATCCCTGGGTCGGGAAGATCCCCTGGAGAAGGAAATGGCAACCCACTCCAGTACTTTTGCCTGAAAAACTCCATGGAGTGTCGCCTGAGGAGCCTGGTAGGCAACAGTCCTTAGAGTTGCAAAGAGTCGAACACGATTGAGTGACTTCACTTTCAGTTTTTCCCTAGAACAATAAAAATAAACAAAAGGGACCTAATTAAAGTTAAAAACTTTTGAACAGCAAAGAAACCATAAACAACAAGAAAAGGCAGCTTTCAGAATCGGATACAATATTGGCAAACTAAACAACTGACAAGGAATTAATCTCCAGAATATACAAACAGCTCATTCAGCTCAATATTAAAAAAAACAAAGAACCCAATCAAAAAAAATGGATGGAAGACCTAAATAGACATATCTGCAAAGAAAGCACATAGATGACCAACAAACACACAAAAAGACCAATATCTCTAATTATTAGATAAATGCAAATAAAAACTACAATTACGTATCACCTCACATCAGTCAGAATGGCCTCATCAAAAAGTTTACAAACAGTACTGGCGAGGGTATGGAATAAAAGGAACCCTTTTACACTGCTGGTGGGAATGTAAACTGATACAGCTATTATGGAGAAGAGTACGAGGTTTCCTTAAAACACTAAAAACAAAACTACCATATGACCCAGCAATCCCACTCTTGGGCATATATATAGGGAGAAAACAATTATTCCAAAAGATGCATGCACCCCAATGTTCATTGCAGTCTTATTTACGATAGACAGGACATGGAAGCAACCTAAACATTCATCAACAGAGGAATGGATAAAGAATATATGGTACATATATACACTGGAACATTACTCAGCCATAAAAAGAAACAAAACTGTGCCATTTGGAGAGATGTGGATGGACCTAGAGACTGTCAGAAAGAAGTCATAAAGAGAAAAACAAATATATATTAATGCATATGTGGAATCTAGAAAAATGGTACAGATGAACCCATTGGCAAAGCAGGATAGAGACACAGACATAAAGAACAGACATATGGACACCAGGTGGGAAAGGGAGGAGAGGGATAAATTGGGAGATTGGGAATCACATATATACACCACTATGTGTGAAACTGATAACTAATTAGAACCTACTGAATAGCACAGGGAGCTTTATTTGTTGTTCTGTGGTGACCTAAATGGGAAGGAAATCCAAAAAAGAGAGGATATATGTATGCATATAAATGATTCACTTTGCTGTATAACAGAAACTAACACAAATGTGTAAAGCAACTATACTCCAATAATTTGGTTAAAAAAAGAAAAGCAATTACAAACTATGCAAGCATATGAATAACCATATCTCCCAAGAGATTGTACAAGTGACCAACATGTGCATGAAATGATGCTCAATATTACTGCTCATTAGGGAAATGCAAGTCAATACCAAGTCTCAACCATGAGATACCACTACACACCCACTAGGGAGGTATAATCAAGAACACAGGAAATAAAAAGTGTTAGCAAGGACTTGGAAAAAGTGGAATCCTCTTACGCAACTGACTTGCAATAACGCAATCATGGTGGTAAACCCTCTGGCAGGTCCTTAAAAATTCCAACATAGAGTTTCCATATGACCCAACGATTCCCGTCCTTGGTATACACCCAAGAGAAGTGAACACATGTTCACACAAAACATTATCCTCCAATGTTCATAGTACCATTATTCGTAATAGTCAGGAAGTAGAAAAACCTACATGTCCATCAGTTGATCAGTTTACAAGCAAAGCAGTCATGCAATGGAGTGTTATTCATCCATGGAAAGGAATGGAGGGTTGACACACTGCAACATACTCATCCTTGAAGACATTATGCTGCACAAAAGAAGTCATTCACAAAGTAACAGATGCTATACAATTCCATGTATATGAAATGTCCACAACAGGCAAACCCATGAAGTCATAACGTAGATTAGTGCTTTTCAGGTAAAGGAATAATGGGAACTGAAAGTGACTGATAAGAGGTACTGGGTGTCATTTCTGAGGTGATGGAAATATTTTGGAATGAGATAGTGGCAATGTTTGAACAACACTGCACATATACTAAAAACCAGTGAATGATGAAAGAGGAGAGTGAAAAAGTTGGCTTAAAGCTCAACATTCAGAAAATGAAGATCATGGCATCGGGTCCCATTACTTCATGGGAAATAGATGGGGAAACAGTGGAAACAGTGTCAGACTTTATTTTTTTGGGGCTCCAAAATCACCGCAGATTGTGACTGCAGCCATGAAATTAAAAGATGCTTACTCCTTGGAAGGAAAGTTATGACCAACCTAGATAGCATATTGAAAAGTAGAGACATTACTTTGCCAACAAAGGTCCATCTAGTTAAGACTATGGTTTTTCCAGTGGTCATGTATGGATGTGAGAGTTGGACTGTGAAGAAAACTGAGCACTGAAGAATTGATGTTTTTGAACTGTGGTGTTGGAGAAGACTCTTGAGAGTCCCTTGGACTGCAGGGAGATCCAACCAGTCCATTTTAAAGGAGATCAGCCCTGGGTGTTCTTTGGAAGGAATGATGCTAAAGCTGAAACTCCAGTACTTTGGCCACCTCATGCAAAGAGTTGACTCATTGGAAAAGACTCTGATGCTGGGAGGGACTGGGGGCAAGACGAGAAGGGGACGACAGAGGATGAGATGGCTGGATGGCATCACTGACTCGATGGACGTGAGTCTGAGTGAACTCTGGGAGTTGGTGATGGACAGGGAGGCCTGGCATGCTGCGATTCATGGGGTCGCAAAGAGTCGGACATGACTGAGCGACTGAATTGACTGAAGAGTATATTACATACTGAGTTGTGCATTTTAAAATGTTGAAATTTTAGGTATTAAATTACATCTGAACAAAAACTGTAAAATAAAATAATAAACATTATCAAACTAGAAAAGACTATAATGAAGTATCACTTCACACTGGTCAGAATGGCCATTAACAAAATGTCTACAAACAATAAATGCTGAAGAGAATGAGGACAAAAGGGAACCCTTCTACACTTTTGGTGGGAATGTAACTTGGTACAAGTATTATAAAGAACAGTATGGAGGTCCTTCAAAAACTAGAAATAGAACTACTGTATGATCCAAAAATACCAATCCTGTACATACATTCAGAAAAAATCATACTTTGAAAAGATACAGGCACCCCAATGTTCATTGCAGCACTATTTACAATAGCCAAAACATTAAAGCAACCTAAATGTCCATCAACAGAAGAATAGATAAAGAAGACGCGATACATACATACAATGGAATATTACTCAACCACAAAAAAAGAATGAACTAATCAACAAGGATCTACTGTTATAGCACAGGGAACTCTAATCAATAATCTGTAATAACCTATATGGGAAAAGAATACAAAAAGAATGGATAAGTGTATATGCATCGCTGCATATATATATGCATATATATATGCATCGCTGGGGCTTCCCTCATGGCTCAGACAGTAAAGAATCCACCTGCAATGTGGGAGACCCAGGTTCAGCTCCTGGGTTGGGAAGATCCCCTGGAGGAGGGCATGGCAACCCACTCCAGTGTTCTTGCCTGAAGAATCCCCATGGACAGAGGAGCCTGGTGGGCTACAGTCCATGGAGTAGCAAAGAGTTGCACACGACTGAGCGACTAAGCACAGCACTTATGTATAGCTGAATCACTTTGCTGAACACTGAAGCTAACAACATTGTAAATCAATTATACTTTAATATAAAATAATTAAATTTAAAAAATGGGACGCCCAAGCCACCTCGAGAAACAGGTGCATAAGTCAATAGTCCCTTCTGAGCCCACGTTGGAGTCATTCCTATTCAGGGACCAGACACGAAAGTTGAAAGTCTTCAGTTCCCAGTAATGGAGCAACTCAAACATCTAACTCTTCCCAACTAGGCCCCACATATCATAGAGCAGACAGACCATCCCCACTATGACCTTGGTTCTTGAACCACAGAATACATGAGCATGATAAAACAATGGGTGGCTTATGTGACTAAGTTTCAGGGTGATTTATTATCACATAGACACACAGAAGAGTCTTTTCCCAGATTTTCTTAAGCTAGAATTATAGTTCCATTTGTCAATACTGGTCTTCCTCCCGTATTTCAGTGGCCTCGCTTCAAAGTCTTCTGAGTCGCCCAGCATTAGAAGGAGCTGGGATCTGAACCCAGAAGTCTTCCTTTGGAGCAGGGCTGCTGACCCTCACACACTACAAGCAAATCATTTCATTTCTTTGGATCAGTTTCCTCTTCTGAAATGGTGAGCCAAGCCTGCTTTGCAGGACGGCCATGAGAATCATATGATACCATGGACATAAAACTGCTTTCAAGGAATTTAGATTTCAGATCTATGGCAAAAGACCTGGGGCAGAGGGTAGTTTTAATCTTCCTGGAGTTCCAGTCTTAGAAAGAAGCATATCTGCCCACACAAATCGACAGTGCTGATGCCACGGCCACCAGAAGAGCAAGCAGGCTCCTCACCGCACACTGGGAGCTCCTGAAAGGTCTGCATGTGTGCGTACACATGTGCAATTGAATACCGGACCAGCCTGGTGATTCTGAAACAACTCAAGTGTCTGACTTGAAAGCGGGTGACGGTACTTGGAACCAGGGCCATGAAATGCAAGTACATTGCAAATCACTCAGTCGTGCTGTCAAGGGAATCGTAGTCACCATATATATTTTCTTAAATGTAGTTTCCCAGCAAACCTTTCATAAAATTCACGACTGTGACTGACCCCTGCTGCATGCTTGCCTCCACAGCTTCCCCTTTCCCCTCCAGTATAAGACACTTGTGGCTGATTGGCTGCTGAATTGCCATTACCAGCACCCTTCTCCCTTTCTACCTCCTTGCAGATGTCCTCAAAATCGATGCTTGCCATCCCAGCTTCCCATGCAGCTGGGGTAGCCAGTGTCTGTGAGGACTAAGCAGCAGTCATTTGGGAAAGGTCATTTGTAAAACATTTTTCTTTTCCGCTACAAGGATACATAAAGTCACAGAAAGCCAGCACAGGCTTTCTCATTTACCCTTCCTCCTGCCTTGAATGCATAATGGATGCAGCTTCAGCAGCCTCCATGGAACAATGAGGGAGACCCCAAAAGTGGCATCTGCTCTGATTCCTTTGAACCAACCACCTTTCTTTGGGGGGGGGGGGGGGCGGGGGCGGAAAGTCCCAATTCGTGTAAGCCACTGGGGCTATATTTTCTTTTACTGGCAGATGCAGAAAGTTCTAATATAAAACGTATGTCATGAGCAACTGAAGCCTTGTCCTGTGTAAGCAGGTAGCTTTCCCTTCCCTGACCTTTACAATGAAGGTAAAAACAAAAGCCCATGAGTGTAAAGTCACACTAAGAGACCATGGGTTTCTCTGTGTCTACTGGTCCAGGACCTCACAAACAGTCCCTCCCGTAAAGTCTTGCCACTCTGCTTAGACCACTGCCAAAGCCTCCCTGGGTTTCTTTGGTTCCTAATTCCGGTGCCCTGCCATCCTCTACACTGAAGCCACAGGGGTCTTCCCAAAAGCAAATGTCCATCCATGTACTCCTGCAGAAGGCAGCATGCCAGTGCTTGCTCAGAAACGCCTGAACTTCCCCGCTCTGCTGAGAAGACTCGCCCTGACCTGGCCTCTGTGTCCCTCTCCAGCTTCTGCTTCAGCCACTTTCTCTGCAGTTTCCCCCTCTATTCTTAGCTCTTCAAACTCTCAGCTTGAATTTCAAAGCCCCTTCTCTGACTATTCTAATCCCTCTGCCTGGGTAACTCAGTCTCACCCAGACTTCTCTGCATACACACACACTCTCTCTCACTCTCACACACTTTCACACTCTCACTCTCTTTTTCACACACACTCTCTCACACACTCTCACACTCTTTCACACTCATACTCTCTTTCACACACACTGTCTCTCTCTCTCTCACTCTCACACTGTCTTTCACACACTCTCACACAATCTCACTCTTTCATATTCTTTCTCATACTCTCTCTCACACACACTCTCTCTCACACACACACACTCTCACATTCTCTTTCTCACAGTCTCTCTCTCATACTCTCACTCTTTCAGACTGTCTTTCTCATACTCTCTCTCACACCCATTCTCTCTCACACAAAATCTCACACAAACTGTCTCTCTCTCACACACACACTCTTTCTCATACTCTCTCTCATATTCTCTTTCTCATACTCTCTCTCACACTCATACTCTCTCACACACACACTCTCTCACACTCTCTTTCTCACAGTCTCTCACACACTCTCACACTCTCACTCTTTCACACTCTTTTTCTCATACTCACTCTCACTCTCTCACACACTCTTTCACACTCTCACACTCTTACTCTTTCACACACTTTCTCATACTCTCACACTCATTCTCTCTCACACACACACACTCTCACACACATACTCTCTAACAGTCTCTCTCTCACACACTCTCACACTCTCTCTTTTTCCCACACTCTCTCTCACACACTCTCACTCTTTCACAGTCTCTCTCTCACACACTCTCACTCTCACACACACTCTGTCTCATGAGCTCTCTCCATAGCACCCTAACACCAGTACTTGGAGCAGCAAACACAGAATACAAGCAAATACCTTTCCCACAAGATGGTAAGCCTCCTAAGGGCAAGGCCTGCATGTATCTTGTTCTCTCTTGTGGTATCATCAGAGGTATTCTGATCAACTCCTATGCACCCCACTGGTGTGGGATGATTCCTTCATTCTAAACAGTAGGTGGCTAAACACACACCACCAGATGCCAGACAGATCACTAGCTGCATGTACTCACAGAGAAGAGGAAGAGGACGCCGTAAGCCAGGTAGGACCATGCAAGGACTGTACTTGGGAGTACAGAGAGCCAGCCACCGCCCTAGGAGTCAGGCTTTGTGGTGAAGAGAGTGCGGTAACCCTTTGTTCACATGGAGGGATGTGATTGGCTTGTTTGTATAATTTCACGATTTGACAGGGAGGTGAAACTCATTAGGCTGAAGACCAGGTGAGGCACAGCTGATTCTGCTGATTGGGGAACTTTCCAGGGAGGGAGGCTTTCCTGCTGGGCTGGGGTGGAGCAGAGGGAGGGCATATATACAGGAACAGGGAAACTCACAGCTAGGCATTGAGGAGCAATGAACCTCAACACTATTAAGGTATCCCTTGACATTTTACATTTTATAATACAGAAGAGAGTAGAGGGGAAGAGAGCAAAGGAGAGAGGAGGAAAATTTCTTTTTATAGTCTGGCCTGCTGCTGCTGCTAAGTTGCTTTAGTTGTGTCCAACTCTGTGCGACCCCATAGATGGCAGCCCACCAGGCTCCCCTGTCCCTGGGATTCTCCAGGCAAGAACACTGGAGTGGGTTGCCATTTCCTTCTCCAATGCATGAAAGTGAAAAGTGAAAGTGAAGTCGCTCAGTCGTGCCCAACTCTTAGCGACCCCATGGACTGCAGCCCACCAGGCTCCTCCATCCATGGGATTTTCCAGGCAAGAGTACTGGAGTGGGGTGCCATCGCCTTCTCTGAGTCTGGCCTGACTTGATTCCTATTTTAAGATCAAAAGTTAGACAGGGTGACTTTTCAATTGCCACCTGGAGTAGTTATTGATTGGTTGATCCCAACCCCAGTCCCAACCTCCTTTTTCTTTGTCTATTTCCCAACCAGGTCTGGTCATGGGTCAAAGTGCTGGTCAATGGGACACGTGTAGAATCATGCTGTGGGATTTCTGGGAAAGTTTCTGCTGCTTGATTTAGGAATGTCTTCTTCTCCTTATTCCTCCTACTTAGTTTCTGCTGGAATGTAGATATGATGGCGAGAGCAATAGCAGCCAACTTGTAGCCATGAGAAATAACCAGGAGAATCATAAGGATGTGCAGTATCTCAAATAATTTACTTTTTATTCATTACTTCTCAGGAAGTTTTTGTGTAACTGGGTTTTACTTTTTTCCATTTAGGGTTTAATTATAAATATTTTTTTTATGCCACTAAATAGTCTTTCTAAGTGTCAGGTAAATTGTCCACATGGCAAGAATGAAAATAGGAAGTGAGAAAGAGAGTCATCAGTAGGGAAAGCAGCAAAGCGCAAATTATGTTATGTGGTTGCAATCCACAATGAAGCCACGGACACCGAGTCGACACAAGGCACCCGTTGCAGGATGCCTGCCTACAATCGTGGGAATGGATACAAGAGAACTAAGGGACCCTTTTCAGCTAGATAACCCTACTTTTCACTTTTCCTAGTTATTTTTCCAACTTTTGTGTAATTTAAAACTATTTCTACATGAAAAAATAAATTTTAAAAATTGCTCTTACTGAAGTTGGTGGGGGTAGAGGTGGAATTGCCCTATATTTTCTGTCCAGGTGGCTTGGTGGTAAAGAATCCGCCTGCCAATGCAGGAGACACAGGAGACTTGGGCTCAATCCCTGGGTCAGAAAGATCCCTGGGAGGAGGAAATGGCAACCCACTCCAGGATTCTTGCCTTGAAAACCCCATGGACAGAAGAGCCTGGAAGGCTATAATCTATGGAGTCATAAAGAGTAGGACACAACTTAAAGACTAAACACCACACAGACACCACCACCACCTCTGTCCCTTTCTTCCTGCCCCCAGTGGCAGCCATTAAGAAGGCTCAGTGGATGTCAAGGGATCATAGACTAGCCCACATCATTCCTCTGAGCAAAGCCAGGTAAGGGCAATTCACAGTCTTCTGAGAATCTGAGGAAATCTACTAACCCTCTTCTTAGAGATTAAAAAAAAAAAAAAGAAATGCCGACATAAAACTGCTCACAATTTCAGAGGGTTAGAATCTCACCTTAAAAACTGTAACACTGAAATTCAGGGGCCATAATTGCCACTTTCTCATCTCTTTCTGCCTCTTTCCTGCTACTCTTTCTCTCCTACTCTTATCAGTTCACTCCTTACAATTATATTCTTGGATCCCAGCCTATGACTAAACATCCAGATAAGCCAACGGCTTCAGGAAGTGCAGAGGCAGAGTCCTATGGCACACTTTCTTCCTACCAAGGAGACTTGAAGTTGTTTATATCCAACAAGAGTTAACAATTAGAGATGAAGAAATTCGGTAAACATTTCTGCGGGTGGTCCCCAACTATGTTGAGCACCCCATAATCCACAAGGGAACTCTGTCCCCATCCAGGTGTGATAAACCAGTGCCTTCACACAACTTCCCCTTCAGAGTCTTCATGCTCTGGGGGACTCTCCAACTGTAGAATGTGCCCCCTCTCTTTGGAATAGACATCAGGAACTCATCTCTTCCTCTCCTTTCTGGACTTCATTCTGCTTTTCCCTGCAAGGATTCTAATCATCTTCCATCAGGCCTCACTCTAACTTTTCCCTGCACTGAAGTGAGTTTTTTTCCTGCACTGATCTTCATCCGGACTCAAATCTCTAGCTCCTAATTTGCTCTGGGCTCCTGTGCAACTATACTTCTCCATGGGCAAAGTCAAAGGCAGAGATTCATGGAATAACAGGCAAAGGAAGAACGACTACCAAGTGAATGAAAAAGCCAAGACCTAAACTTGATAGAACAGACAATAAGTACTGATGATTTCAGAGGAAAACATAATTAACCAGGACTGTGTAAAACAGGGTAAGTGTCACAGTGATGCCTGGATTTAGGTAGAGAGCCTTGAAGCTACTACATCTGTAAAGCTTACCTTGTGTTAGGAAACAACAACCCACTTCAGTATTCTTGCCTGGGAAATCCCATGGACAGAGGAGCCTGGCAGGATGCCGTCCATGGGGTTGCAAGAGTTGTACACAACTTAATAACTAAACCACCTTTACCACCACCACCGAATATCGCACTACACAAGCTCTTTTAATCCTCACAGTATCTCAAGGGACGAATTACCATGCTAATTTTGCATATGAGGAAACTGAAGCTCAGAGATAGTAAGGAACGTAGTTTCACAGAGCTGCGATTTGAACCCTGGCACATAGGAACTGCTCTACCAGTGTTTGTTAAATGAGTGAATAGAAGGAATAAATGAAACAGTCATGTGAGGATGAGAAAGCTCACATCTTGTAATGTGGATTACACATCCATGGTGGAGGGGGGGGAGTTTAAATGGAGGAAGTGGTTGTTCAGCTACTGGATCACTGATATTTACTGAGCGCTTACTATGTGCTAAGTGCTTTAACACACTTCAGGATAATCCTCTGGAAGTCAGCAGAAATATACTGAGCACGAGACATTCTGGCTGGCCCTGTATTGTGCCCTGAGGATGGCAAATTATTCTCAGGCATCCTCAGCCCAAATGTAGAAGAAAGATGTGTAAAATGCTTCACACCACAGATAAGGCTATCTGGGGGTTTAATTTACCTACTCTCTTCTCACCCTCCTCAACCACGAGCAATCCATCAGGAGTTAGGTTTCTTTGGCTGTAGGGGTGTTAGGGTGATCCATGGGCTCTGAAAATAGTTGGAATCCACCCCCCTTTCCCAGTTCTCACAAACTCCTCGTAATAGACTCCATATAGCATGAGCAATTTACAGTATAATGAATTTGTTTTATTCCGGTTCAGTCTGGGCACCGCGGCCCCCGGCTGCCTTCCTATTGTTTTATTTACTCCTCAGCCACTCTCATCTTTGCAGCTATTCCCTTTAGCTCTCCTGTTTCTGTAAGGTCATTCTAAGGACAGGATGTTGCAGTGGGCAAGATGAGTTGTGAACAAGTGCAAGCTGGGTGTGTGTTGGTGATTCTCTCTTTTTGGGGGCTCTCTGAAATCTTGTCCATAAAGAAAAAACATCACATGCTCAAGATTTAAAGCCCAAATTCCGATTCTGAGGTTGGTGTCATTCAGATGAATGCCCCTGAGCCCAGGCACAACAGAGCAGTTACTGGGAGAGATACGGTGATTCAGTGTCACACCTCAGTGAGCTGTAACTCACCAGGGGTGGGGGAGACATTTCTGTAACCACTAAAATGTGTAAGGCCAGCCTCAGCCCTATATATCGCGGTTTTCCACAATGGCTGTTTCCTGGAGAATCCATCTCTTTCACCACAGGGTGCTAGGAGCATTGAGAATTAGTCAGTTTGCAATACTGGCCTTGTTAACACTTGTGGCAGGACATTAATACAGGATAATAGTCCTCGCATGGGTGTTAAATATTTGCAGTGTTAGGGCAACAACTTCGAATCTCAACTCACTACGTTTAATTAATGGTAATGTTGATGGTGTCACCAAGGAAGACGGACTTCTCAGCCTTCTTGTTCAGACAGTACAAACACTCCCGTACTAAATGCTTCATTTATATGTGAATGCTAAGTAAGATTAGCTTCTAATTCTTTCTGGCACATGCTCTTTAGCGCCAGAGCCTTTAAGTCACAGCGGTCAAAGGGTAATGCATCATAACAGGTTACAACATCCCCAAGGACTTCTTGATTGACATAAAAAAATTTTTTTCCTCCAACTGATTGACACGATGGCAGGTGTGAAGTGATGGCCAAGCTTCTAGACGTCCGTTAAAAGATCTCAAATCAAGGAGAATGTGACTTCAATAATTAGCTTCCACATTTGAGGGTTGAGACCAGCTGGGCTGTACAGAGCATTCTTTTAGGAGTTAGGATACCTCAGGAATGGTGGGACAGTCTTTCAGTGGAGTCTCTCAGTGCCAACAACTTGAGAAAAATTTCCAAAATTTCTGGAGTAGGTGTTTTTCTGGATTTTTTTTTTTTTTTTTTTTTACTTTTCTGGAGGATCATAAATTGTAGTAAAGCAACAGGATGATCTTGAGCTAGAAGTAGGAAATTTGCCAATAAGAAGAATTTGCCTTTGTCTTTGCAGAAACCTTGTGCAAACAGACGGGAAATGTGTTTACCTTCAAATATTAGAGCATGTATTTCAGCCACTCATTGGGAAAGTGAGCAGGTGCTGGGTCTTAGGAACTGTAACATACTGTAACCAAACGGGTATATTTGGGAACAGTTGAAGGACTGGCACCTCACTGTGTTCGAAAGCTCTGTGTGCCAGGATGACAACATTCCCTTGACCTTCCACAGCTGGTCTCCCATTCTCCTGCAACTTGATCTGCATCACTGCTTTGGTTTGGAGAGAAGGTCTTCAAATTTATGTTTGTTCACTGGAAGGTGGGAAGTTTTGGAGGCAAGAAATCCATGGATTTGAAATCTGCTCTCCTCTCAAAAACTCCTGGGGAACAAGGACCTGGCTTTTCCTGATGTCTGAGACAAATTAGCCAATAAGAGGAAGGAAATAATACTAAGTAAAGATGATTCAAACATCCTGGAAAGGCAAACCATTATTATTATTATTTTGCTTAAAAATTAAATCTAGGGATACCTGTTTAATGTGTGCAATTGAGTTAATAGTTCTTAGTCTTCTTGCTTTCAGGTTCTCTATCCAACTAGACCAAATAAAAATTCAGTGTTTCCTATGCATGCTGATGCTATAATCAAAAGAACAAAGGCTTTTCAAGGAGTTCAGTTTGTAATCAAAGAGTAAGATATAATACATATACCAAATAATGAATCCTTAGTGCTTAAAGCACTTGGAATCTGCATTCACCAAGGGGTGTGGAAGTACAAAGAAGGAAAGGATTAACTCCTCTGGGAAGAGAGAGTTGATCTACAGACTCCAGGAAAGCTTAACAGAAAAGCTGATATTTAAGCTGAGCTTGAAAAATGACCATGATTGTGCCAGGTAGGGAACATAATGGGAAAGTGGGAAATTTCCAACAGCATGCCCAAAGGGGTGCCACAATATCATCTTCACCCAGCAGGATGTGCCAGCAAGGCAGAGAGGAGAGCAGCAGCAAAGCCTCTAAGGGCATATCCATTCACTCAGGAATTGGTTGTTGAGAATCTTCTATGTTCCAAGCACTGAACTATGCAATAAACACTTTCGTGATGCTGTTTTAAAAAAGAGAGAGAGAAACCTCAATTAAGTAGAATCAGGAGACCAGAGGGGAAGCCCAGCAGGAAGAAGAAAGACTCCTCTTTTTTCATGGCAGGCACTCGGTTGATGAAAAGCTATGAACTCTTTTACTCTGGTCCCCTCAACTTCCTCCTTCCCTCTATAAAAGAGTTCTCCTTTTCTTGCCCTGCCAAAGACTTGGATGTGGCTCACCGTGGCTCACCATGGTTGCAGATGCCAAATTGTAATTATTTGCTGATCCCCAATGTATCCATCTTTATTGGAGCAATATCTGGCAGTCTATTTGCTTTAAGTTAACATCTTGGTGGCCTGTATAAGGAACAGAGAAGAACCTCAAAGGCTCCAGGCTGGTGAGCTAACAGGTACAATATCCACAAGTGAGCCCATTGTCACTCACTGCTTTTCTTACCAACCCTGAAGTTTGAAGATATGTCTTTCTTCAGAATCCCAGTTCATTTCCTCTTTGCATTTGAAGCTCTCCAGACTTCTTTTAGGATCTATTTTAAGGTCTTTCTGGTTAAGGTCTTGTTCTGTATGCAATATTCATTTGGCACATCAGTCTGATTTCAAAATAAAAAAAAAATTTTTCAATGGAAGCTGAGAAGCCATCAGTCCATTCCTTTAGAACAGAGGTTGTTGTCTGGAACCTGGCTGAAAAAGTCTTTGACCTGGCTTCTCCAGGACCAAGCTATTTCCTCAGAACTGGCTGTTGTTAGCTTGCAGACTGAGTTGCAAGCTGTTGGTATTGAGCTGTTTGTGCTGTAAGCTGTAACCCTAACCCTATTTGAAAGTTGTTCTTTTACTCTAGAGAGAAATTTCTGAAAAATGGAATTTTAATTATATAAATACTTTCAGGGCAACTCTCCTATAGAGACTCTGACTTCTGTGTTGGCTCAGTGATAAAGAATCTACCTGCCAAAGCAAGATACACAGGTTCGATCTCTGGTCCAGGAAGATCCCACATGCTGGAGAGCAACCAACCCTGTGCACCCCGCTATTGAGCCTGTGCTCTAGAGCCCAGGGACTGCGATTATGGAGCCCACAGGCCACAACTGCTGAAGCCTGTGCACCCTAGAGCCTGTGCTCCGAGACAAAAGGAGCCACCGCAATGAGAAGCTTGAGCTCCGCAACTAGAGTAGCCCCACTCACAGTAACTAGAGAGAAGCCCACGCAGCAACAAGGATCCAGCACAGCCCAAAATAAACAAATTGCAGTCCTGGGCTTCCCTGGTGGTCCAGTGATTAAGAATTTTCCTTGCAATTCAGGGGACACTGGTTCCATCTCTGGTCCGGGAAGATCCCACACGCCATGGCGCAACTAAGCCCCTGCACCCCAACTACAGAAAGCCTGTGTGCAACAGCAAAGACCCAGCACGGCCAAAAATAAGCATAAACAAATAAATAAAACTGTGTTAAAAAAATCTTTAAAACTGCAGTTCTTCCTCAGGTGCAGTTCCAAATAAACGGACCAACCTGAACAACAACAATTTAGAATATCAATGAACATTATGGGGAACTTCTGAAATTCCCAACCTTTATTTTCTTAAAACCAAATTGGATTACAATAATTTAAAAATTTCCAGAACAGAGTGGAATGCCTATTTTAATTGATAGTTTGAGGATTCCCAACATTATCAAGAGCCTAAAATTACCTCTCTATAGAGTAAGATTTTAAGGTTAACTGAAGCAAACAAACAATTAAAGAAAAATAAAATGCCTCCTGAAGCCCCGGACTCCTCTTCTTGGCTTCTGCGTCTCAGGTTCTGCCTCCAGCACCATCTGGTATCTCTCCTGGGCCCCCATAGCCAGGCTCTACCTCTGGAACCATCTTCATCTTCCCTGCCTATGCATCCTCTATACCCTAAATTCCCCTGGACTAATTTTCTCATCAGAACTTCCCCTTTCCTCTGAAATTGTCCCCACTCGCTCTTCCTTTGATCTTGTTAGACCCTATCCCTTTAAAAATAAGCCTTCAGGAAAAAGAGAACCCTCTTGCACTATTGGTGGGAATATAAATTGATACAGCCACTATAGAGAATAGTATGGAGATGCCTTTAAAAACTAAAAGTAGAACTACTGTATGATCTAGTAATCCCACTCCTGGGCATATACTCTGAGAAAACCATAATTCGAAAGGAAACATATACCCCAAAGATTCATTGTAGCACTATTTACGACAGCCAAGACATGGAGGCAAACTAAATGTCCATCAACAGATGAAGGAATAAAGATGTGGTGTATGTGCGTGTGTGTGTGTGTGTGTATAATATACATAGGAATGAAATTGGGTCATTTGTTGAGACATGGATGGATCTAGAGTCTGTCATACAGAGTAAAGCAAGTCAGGTAGAGAAGGTCCATCTAGTCAAGGCTATGGTTTTTCCAGTGGTCATGTATGGATGTGAGAGTTAGACTGTGAAGAAAGCTGAGTGCTGAAGAATTGATGCTTTTGAACTGTGGTGTTGGAGAAGACTCTTGAGAGTCCCTTGGACTGCAAGAAGATCCAACCAGTCCATTCTGAAGGAGATCAGCCCTGGGATTTCTTTGGAAGGAATGATGCTAAAGCTGAAACTCCAGTACTGTGGCCACCTCATGTGAAAAGTTGACTCATTGGAAAAGACTCTGATGCTGGAAGGGATTGGGGGCAGGAGGAGAAGGGGACGACAGAGGATGAGATGGCATCACTGACTCAATGGACGTGAGTCTGGGTGAACTCTGGGAGTTGGTGATGGACAGGGAGGCCTGGCGTGCTGCGATTCATGGGGTTGCAAAGAGTCAGACACAACTGAGTGACTGAACTGAACTGATGCATAAATGTGGAATCTATTTTTAAAAAAAGGTACAGATGAACCTATTTGCAGGGCAGAAAAAGAGACACAGATGTAGATAAGGGCCCTGTGGCCGCAGAGGGGGAAGGAGAGGGTGGGGTGAATTGGGAAGGTGACACTGACATGTATACACTGCCGTGTGTGAAACAGCCAGCTAGTGGGAAGCTGCTGCAGAGCACAGGGAGCTCAGCTCAGTGACGACCCAGAGAGGCGGAAGCGAGGTCCTACAAGGAGGGGATCTATGAACACATATAGCTGATTCACTTTATTGTACAGCAGAATCTAACACAACACTGTGAAACAATTATAGTCCAATTTAAAAAAGCCTTCTGAGGATCTAGAAGCTAAACCCTTTATTTTTTATATTCCTTGCATTGAAGCTGAATGCGGAGCCATAGTCAAAGATTTTCCCAAAGTAACTGAATATTTTCATAGATTTGTTTAGGGACTTAATATAGTCATTCAAACTTATCAACCTAGTCTCTCTGAATTATACTGGCTAGCTCATGTGCTTATTGATGAAGGCAGGGATCAGCGTTGGATGAAAATCACTGGGGAAGTCCTGGAAGATCACTAGAATTTTGACTGTTTAGCTTACTAACTTCCGTCACCAAGCCCAGGCAATTGCTAGGAGACTTCATCAAGCAGTTCCTAGAATTGTCTACAGCCTGTTGTTGGAAGAGAATTCAGGCTTGCACACAAATATTGTATGAACCTGTTCATGACTATTATAATACAGCTGTAGACAATTTTTAAAGAAAACTCTGGTCTTCCTTCAGGTGTTGATTCTACCTGCATAGCTTTCAACCTATGCTTATTATTGGGCTGAACTGAGACATTCTCTTCCATTAAAAAGAACCGGGATGGAATTGTAAACCATGTCCATTCAAGATTTTACTTAGTTTGGCAAACCAGCTCTCTCCCATTCTAGATGGGTCACCCAAATGGAAGATCACCAACATTCTGGGGTTTTCAACTCTAGCAGATGAAGCTTCCCAAATAGAACCAAACCCTTATAATTTCTGCTATTATTGCAAAGAACCAGGACATTGGAAAAGAGAGTGTTACAAATTTTAGTGTTTCAGGCGACTTCACTCCTCTAACCATTAAAAAAAAAAAAAAAAACATGTTATTTTATAATAGAGTATAGCTTATTAACCGGAGAAGGCAATGGCACCCCACTCCAGTACTCTTGCTTGGAGAATCCCATGGACGGAGGAGCCTGGTAGGCTGCAATCCATGGGGTCGCTAAGAGTCAGACATGACTGAGCGACTTCACTTTCACTTTTCACTTTCATGCATTGGAGAAGGAAATGGCAACCCACTCCAGTGTTCTTGCCTGGAGAATCCCAGGGACGGGGGAGCCTGGTGGGCTGCCGTCTATGGGGTCGCACAGAGTCGGACACGACTTAAGTGACTTAGCATAGCATATTAACAATATTGTGATAGTTTTAGGTAGACAGCAGAGTGAGTTAGCCATAAATAAATATACTTGTATCCATTCTCCCCTAATCTCCCTTCCCATCCAGGCTGCCACATAATATTGAGCAGAGGTCCCTGTGCTATGCAGTAGGTCCTTGTTGCCTACCCATTTTAAATCCTAATCAGCCTTTCCAACATCCCCTCAATTCTAATGCTAGGATTCTGAGGAAGTACAGGGCTCCTCTCGATCCTTCCTCTTGATTGGTTTGGGGGAACACTTCTCCAGTATGGGGGTGAGTCTATTCCAGTCCTAACTGACACCAGAGCCACATACTTGGTGCTCAGCTCCACTATTATAAAGCAGTTCCTGCCTTTGAGTTCAAAAACAGTTCAAATGGTGGGATTTCTATTGCGCTTCAAGAGGTTCCTGTCTTTGAGCCTATCCCATTTTGTTTAGATCCTTTAAGAGATACACAACTTTTTCTCTTTCATTCTTCAGCGCCCATGAATTTATTAAGCTGAGATCTCTTAGAGAAGTACCATGCGAGACTTTCTTTCTCTTAAAAGAGGAAACTATTCCAGAACTTGGTGGCCTGCAATGCAGGAGACCTGGGCTCGATTCCCTGGAGAAGGGAATGGCTACTCAATTCAGTACTCTTGCCTGGAAAATTCCATAGACAGAGAATCCTGGTGGGCTGTAGTCCATGGGGTCACAAAGAGTTGGACACAACTGACCAACCACATGAATTAAATGACCCTTTGACATCTTTTATTTGTTCCAACTTGGACGGTACTAGAGCTAATTCTGAAAACACTGACAATTTGTCCCTTCTCGAATCAAATACCACATTCCTTAAGGGCAAAATCTCCAACAGACATTGGCAAAATTCACAGTGTGACTCCCATCACAATTCAAATTAGATCCCTCAAACCTTCTTCCTAGGATTAATCAATAGCCAGTGAGTAAAGAAGCCTTCAAGGCATAAGGTCCCTAACAGGAGACTACAAGGCTCAAGGTCTCATTTTCCCTTGTAACACCCTATTTTACTGGTCAGAACACCGGCGGCCAAGGGTGGAGGTCTGTCAAGGATCTCTGAGTGCTAAGCCACACTGTCGTCCTGGACACCCTGCTGTCTCTTACACTCCTGTGTCACGGGCGTCCATTCCCGCTGGAAGTACATTTTTTACTATAAATGATCTATGCAATGCATTCTTTAATATTCCAGTTGATGCAGCTCAAAAATACCTTTTGCCTTCATTTGAGAGAAAAAAATTCATCTGGATAGTAATGCCTCAGGGTTTTACTGAGAGTCCTTTGTATTTCTCACAAATCCTGAAGGCTGATCGGGACAATATAAAGCTCCCTAGAGGCTCTATTTTGTTGCTATATGTGGATGATTTGCTTCTTTGCTCTCCTCAAGCCTCCTCACAGGAAGATAGTGTCCACTTGTTAAAACTTTTCACCTTAGAGAGAGATAGTCACCAAAGAAAATTTTCAGTCTGGGTTAATGCTGGTTTGATATTTAGGGCATCTGCCATCAGAGTTAGAGATACATCTAGATCCAGATAGTCTTCATGATGTCTCAAGTTTTCCAAAATCCACAACTGAATGTCAACTATGAAGTTTTCCTGGGCTATTTGGTTACTGCCAAAATTTGATTCCAAATTTCTCTCTTATGGCCAAAATTTGTTATGTTTTTACTAAACAATAACAATGATAACAACCATGACAAGCTATGACAAACAGTGTGTTGAAAAACAGAGACATCACTTTGCCGAAAAGGTCCGTATAATCAAGGCTATGGTCTTTCCAGAGGTCACCTATGGTTGTGAGAGCTGGACCATAAATAAAGCAGAGCACCAAAGAATTGATGCCTTCGAACTATGGTGCTAGAGAAGACTCTTGAGAGTCCCTTGGACAGTAAGGAGATCAAATCAGTCAGTATTACAGGAAATCAACCCTGAATACTCATTGGAAGGACTGATGCTGAAGCTGAAGTTCCAATATTTTGGTCATCTGATGCAAAGAGACAACTCATTGGAGAGACCCTGATACTGGGGAAGATTGAGGGCAGGAGAAGAGGGCATCAGAGGATAAGATGGCTGGATGGCATTACTGATGTAATGGACATGAACCTGGGAAAACCAGGGGATGGTGAGGGACAGGGAGGCCTTGCATGTTGCAGTTGGGGTTGTGAAAAGTCTGACATGACTGGGCGACTGGGCAACAACCCTGACCCACTGTGATGGGGAAGACTGGACAACATAGCTTTCTAGGCCTTAAAAGAGGATTTGATGAACCCACCTGCTCTTGGGCATGGCAATTATCAGATTCCTTTTTTCCTTTTGTATATGAAAAAGGATGGAAAAGCTCTCATGGTACTCACCTAAAAACACGGGGACCACCATCAACCCATTTGCTTTTGTAGTCAGGACCTGGACTCTGTGGCACTGGGACACTGCCCTTGCCATAGAACCATTATGGCCAGTGCCCTTTTGATTAAGACCTCCAAGAAATTGTGGTGGGATCCCCTTTAACCATGTTGTACCTCATGTAGTAGAAGCCCTCCTGAATTCTCATCACACTCAACATCTCTCAGTCAGCCCCCTCATTACCTATGAAATCCTTTTGTCAACTGCTCCTCACATAATCCTTTTCTACTATAGTATCATTAACCATGTTAGTCTTCTCCCCTCCAACACTAACTTCCTCATGACTGCTTACCACTGTCAGATCACCTCCTGACTCCTCGTGATGACCTACAGGAAGTTCCTCTGAGTAAACTGGCTTCTCCTGGTTCACTGATGGTTCTTATTGAAAAGGTGACAATTGCAAATATTGTACCAGGTATGCAATCACAACTTCTTTCGATGCTGTTAGGCAGCATCTGTACCTATGGCTATGCTGTGCCGAATCACTCGGTCATGTCTGACTCTTTGCTACCTCATGGACTGTAGCCTGCCACACACTTCTGTCCATAATTCTCCAGGTGTGAATACTGGAGTGAGTTTCCATGCCCTCTTCCAGAGGATCTTCCCAACCCAGGCATCGAACCCAGATCTCCCACATTACAGGCAGATTCTTAACTGTCTGAGCCACCAGGGAAGCCCTTCAGCCCAAAAGGCTGATTTATACACTCCTTAAAAAAAAAAATTAATCAGTTTTATACCTAACCTGTGGATCTTATTCTAACATTCTTTTTCTTTTTTTTTAACCCCCTTGCCTTTAAGTATTTCAAATAGTTTATTAGCTTTGCCACCCTACTGGTTCCCT
The DNA here is from genome assembly GCF_029378745.1 of Bos indicus. Lineage (NCBI taxonomy): Eukaryota > Metazoa > Chordata > Mammalia > Artiodactyla > Bovidae > Bos > Bos indicus. The sequence goes on from NC_091787.1 coordinate 32,672,043, forward strand.
CAGTATTTTCAGTTGCTCAGTCATGTCCAACTCTGTGTGACCCCATGGACTATAGCCCACAAGGCTCCTCTGTCCATGAAATTCTCCAGGCAAGAATACTGGAGTGGGTTGCCACTTCCTTCTCCAGGGGATCTTCCCGACCCAGGGATCAGACCCAAGTCTCCTCATTGCAGGCAGATTCTTTACCATTTGAGTCACTCGGTATGTTTAAAATTTTATTATTGGAATATAATTGCTGCACAGTGTGTGTTAGCTTCTGCTGTACAACAAAGTGAATCAGCTATGTGTATACAAATATCTCCTCCCTCTTGAGCCTCCCTTCACCCCCCATCTGACCCCTCTAGGTCATCACAGCACTGAATTTTACACTCTTACAAGGGCTTAAAGCCAAGGGCAAAACTGCCATATTTATACAAACAGTAGATATGCTTTTGAAGTAGCTTATGATTTTGGAATATTGTAGAAGCAATGTTGCATCCTTACTTCCCACAGAAATAAAATTTAGCACTGCCCCTATGTTCGGGAATCATTGGATGCAGTACTTTTCCATGTTACTTTCGCTATTAGGATACCAGGGCATTCTACACTTGACTCTCTGAGAACTGAAGGAACTCACCTTGGTAGTATTTTCTCAAGGAATGCTGCTAATAACAGGGACCACCAGCAGCTACATCTCTGTCATGGTTCAGAGGGATATTTCCTCAAATTATATTTTAGAAAACTGGCTGGAGAAGCCAAAAAATTGGCTAGAGAAGCCAAACAAGAATAGAAATTCAACAAAAACAAGAATGGAAATTCAACAATTGTCGGTTTGATAAAAAGAGCAAGCTCTAATTGAATCCTAACCCAACCCAGTCCAGCCAGAGACTAAAATTCCCACTTCTCATCACTGCACATGCATTGAACCACCAGTCTATGGACAAAATCATAGAATTCACAAATCAATATTGATGGGGAAATACTACCATGGCCACAAAAGGTCCCTACCTCTGTGGGCCCACTTGTCTAAACACAGCTCAGGGAAGTCTGTTGGTACTACTCTCAGACATGTGGCCGTTTGAAGTCTGGCAAATGGATTTCATACAACTCCCTCAATCTCATGTACAAAAATATAGTTTAGTCACTGTCTAGACTGAAGACCTGCCTTGCAGACAGGCTACTGGCTCTTTGATAAATAAAGTCCTTATGGAAGAAATGATCCTTACCTGTGGAACTCCTCTTGAACTTCACAGTGATCAAGGAATTCATTTTATTAGCCAGGTACTTGGAAAAGTCTATACTATTTGCCCAATTTTATAGCACTCTTACTGTGCTTCCCAGCCTCAAACCTCTGGTTTATTCTATTGCACTAAAGGTATTATTAAGACTCTGTGGGAAAAGTTTGTAGAGGCCCTCCAAATACCTAACCCCAAAACATTGCCATTGGTCTTCTAAATCTCAGATTTACCCGTTTTGGAACTCAAACTCTCACTGTTTGGGACAGTCATAGGATGCTCAATACACTTGGTTCATTCTTCTTTTGACCCATAACTTATAAAAGGAGAGATACTACAACAGTGTAAAGGCCTAACTGCTTCTATTAAAAATAACCATGCCTGTCATAGTGGAGTCAGAGAAAAAGAAATAGTGTATGATATCCCTTATATATGGAACTAAAAAGAAACTATGCAAATGAATTTATTTCCAGAGAGAAACAGACAGACAGACTTAGAGAATGAATTTATGGTTGTGAGGGGGCAATGGTGAGGGGATAGGATAGTTAGAAAGTTTGGGATCTATCTGTACACACTGCTCTATTTTAACTGGCTAACCAGCACGGACTTCCGTGTAGCATAGAGAAATCTGCGCAATGTTGTATGGCAGCCTGGCTGGGAGAGGAGTTTTGGAGAGAATGGATATACGTATATGTATGGCTGAGTTGTTTTGCATTTCACCTGAAGCTATCACATTTGTAATCAGCTATACTCTAATATAAAAAAAAAAGTTTAAAAAATAATAAATAAAATCAATCACCATCTGTTAAACAAGAGATGTTGCTTGATTAGGGAGGAGATGGAGAAAAAAATAACCATGCTTTGGTAGAGCAATCTTTTCACAGTGCCCTCTGTGTAGACCAAGACCTTAAGCATAACACCTTGTATCCTGGAGATTTTGTCTATTGGAAAAGCATCTCCAGAATTAACTCTCCTCAATCTTGCTGGAGAGGCTTCTATCAGGGACTGTTAATGAACCCTTAGGCCATCAAACTACATGGAACAGACTCTGGGATTCACATAGTACACTTAAAGACAGCACCAAACCCTGACTGGCCTGCGCATCCTGTAGTGAGCTGAACATGCAAATTCCCCAGGACTGAAGCGGATGACCTCCGAGGAGACAGCTTTCCCAAGATATCCAGACCAGGCCAGTTGGAAGTTTGCCACCAAATCTTTGACAATGATGTAACACTTCGTTGATCTCCAATGTCTATAATAAAAAATGCCTGACATTTTCCCCTCTTACCCCATCTTGTCACTCAAATGTGACCTCAATAGTTTTCCCATCTATACACTTTCCCTCCAATGTGAGACACTACACCAGTGAAAGGTTCTTCCTGGCATTGAGGGACAAAAAACTGCTGAAACTGGATAACTGACTCCCAGTTACAATGCTTTTAGAAAAATCTTGATTGAAAGGGGAAAATGCCTGCGAAAACCACCATTGAAAAATACTCATGTACCCCAATGTTCATAGCAGCACTATTTATAATAGCTAGGTCATGAAAGCAACCCAGATGTCCATCGACAGATGAACAGATAAATAAGACGTGGTACATATTTACAATGGAATATTAATCAACCATACAAAAGAATGAATTTGAGTCATTTCTAGTGAGGTGGATGAGCCTAGAGCCTGCTATACAGAGTTAAGCGAAGTGAAAGTCGCTCAGTCGTGTCCGACTCTTTGAGACCTCATGGACTGTACAGGCCATGGAATTCTCCAGGCCAGAATACTGGAGTGGGTAGCCTTTCCCTTCTCCAGGGGATCTTCCCAACCCAGGGATAGAGTCCAGGTCTCTCACTTTGCAGACAGATTCTTTACCAGCTGAGCCACAAGGGAAGCCTAGAGTGAAGTACGTCATAAAGAGAAAAACAAATATCATATATTAACAAATATATATGGAATTGAGAGGGTAGCAGGCAGGCAGGCTAGGGGTCCCCAAGTGGAGAAAATGGACTGCAAGTAAGTGTAAGACTTTTTTTTTTCCTCTCTCTCTTAAGTGGCAGGAGGAAACAAACCTCAAGTGTCAGGTATTTTCCCCCCCCCCTTAGTTTTTAAAATTCACAACTACACCTGGTTCCACCAGAACTTTACTTTTCTCAAACCTTGAGCTAACCAATGTGCTTTTCTTATGGGAATGTTTTTCTTAAGCTATGTTAATGAAATTATGTATTTGCTTGGAAACCTGCCTTTCTTCAAGATTCATGTTAATTGTTTTATGGCTCTGGATGACTTACCTTATGCAAATGCTATCCCAAAATGTGTGTTGTGGGGGAGGGGTCTGGTGCCACTCTCTCAGTTTTGAGACATTTCCTGTCTTAATTAGCAGCTTGCTAATAGTCAAGGCTATGGTTTTTCCTGTGGTCATGTATGGATGTGAGAGTTGGACTCTGAGGAAGGCTGAGTGCCAAAGAATTGATGCTTTTGAACTGTGGTGTTGGAGAAGACTCTTGAGAGTCCCTTGGACTGCAAGGAGATCCAACCAGTCCATTCTGAAGGAGATCAGCCCTGGGATTTCTTTGGAAGGAATGATGCTGAAGCTGAAACTCCAGTACTTTGGCCACCTCATGCGAAGAGTTGACTCATTGGAAAAGACCCTGATGCTGGGAGGGATTGGGGGCAGGAGGAGAAGGGGACGACAGAGGATGAGATGGCTGGATGGTATCACTGACTCGATGGATGTGAGTCTGAGTGAACTCCGGGAGTAGGTGATGGACAGGGAGGCCTGGTGTGCTGCGATTCATGGGGTCGCAAAGAGTCGGACACGACTGAGCGACTGAATTGAACTGAACTGAATAGGTATATAACTTCTTGGTATAACTAGCAAGGCGGGACTCTTTCTGCCCCTTCTGATGTCTATGTCAGAAGCTTTCTATATCTCTTTTATACTTTAATAAAACTTTATTACACAAAAGCTCTGAGCAATCAAGCCTCGTCACTGGCCCTGGATAGAATTCCTTACCTCCAGAGACCAAGAATCCCGGTGTCATTCGGGGCTCATAGCAACAACCGTTCAGGATCTAGAAAAATGGAATTGATGAACCTATTTACAGGGAAGGAATGAAGATGCAGATAGAGAGGATGGACTTGTGGACACAGTCGGGGAAGGAAGGAGTGGGATGAATGGAGAAAATAGCACTGACGTGTGTAACCAGACAGCTGGTAAGGAGGAGCTGCATAAAGCAAGAAGCCCATCACAGCCTGGCGCTCTGTGATGACCTAAAAGGCTGGTATGGGGGAGCGGGGGAAGGAGGCTCAAGAGGAAGGTGATATATGCATAATATGGCTGACTCATGTTGTTGTATGGCTGAAACCAATACAACATGGTAATCTTCCTCCAATTAAAAAATAAATTAAAAAAATAAGAAAGGGGGAAATGTAAAAACAAACAGAAACCTCAAGTAGAGTCAAGAGAGAGAAGCTCTCATACCCTGTGAGGATAGCAGAGCCCAACAGGAAGAAAAAAGAGCCTGGCAAGAAGTCAGCCAATCAAGAGCCAGGAGCTCTTTTATTTACTATAGATCTCCCAACTAACTTCCTTTTCCCCTCTGTATAAGTGCTCTTCCCTTGCCATGCAAGGACTTGCACGTGGCTTGACATGGTTGCAGACCCTGAATCACAATTCTCTGCTGATCTTAAATAACCGACGTGTATTTTCAAAAATGCCTCAATTGGCTATTATTATGCACACTGAACTTTACAGAGGACTGTTACAGAAATATGAAAAGAAACTGACCAGAAATGAGGAAATGGACTAAGAATGTGGGCTCAGGTGAACTAAAGCATGTAAAGTAGCCCATCATCATGATTACCAGATTCTTAACAAGAGCTTGGAGATAGAACCAAAAAGGAGGGAGGCTGTGTTGATCCAGAATATGTGAAATCAAAAGGTGAAGAAGACAAGACTACGGAAAGTAAGACAGTGCAGCTGATTTGACCGAAGCACGTTAACCACACAGGTATGGTAGAAGTACTTCCGGAAATGAAATGGTGAATGGGGAGTCTTAGCCAAAGTTCAAGGATTTAAGGATGCTGTGATGTCCCAGTGCCACTTTCCTGAGGTGAATGACAGGAGAGGTGAAGGGAGATGGTCAGATAAAGGTATGGTGGTACACGTAGGTTGCTGAAGCGGAACAGAGCTAAAAGACAGTGTTCTACTCACAATCGATTCCCTGCTTTTCCTGATATAACAAGGAAGTCTGGTCACTAGCAATATGGGGGGCAAATTACTGGTAAAACAAACGAGAAAAAACCCATTCCCTTTCTGTAATCTCTTTATTGGTTTTATTCATCCATGTCTCACCTCTCTCTACCTTCATCATATTCTAGTGTTTCCTGAAGGTGAATAAATCTGCAATCCAGTTCCATCTCCCCAAACTGCAAATTAAAATGGAGCTTCAGGATATGCATACACACACAAGCCTTGATTTTCCATGAAAGATTATTTCTTCCTTTGCCTATCTAGAGAAATCACTTGACTTCTGTGTGTTGCGTTAGGCCACTGTCATTAACAACAGTGGTGTCATTTTGACATGCTCTGTGAGGCAGCGGTCACTTTGAAGTTGAAAGATAGAACAGACATGGATAAATAGTACTCTGAGCACACTGCTATTGCACCATTATTGCCAGCAATTATTTCTCCAAGTGACACATCTGATAAAAAGTCAGCCACCTTCCTTCAGGAAGTGTCTCAGTAGCTACAGCTAGACACTTCTGCTTGATTTTTTTTTTTTTTAATGGACAGAGCTTATTAATTCTCTAGCTGGAGGTCTGTGCTCCCTCTTCTGTTGGTTCTGTCTCCATTTCTGGAGATCGAGGTTTTAGATCCTGGCTTCATGGGAGCTAGCATGGATTCAAGGCTAATTCCTGGGATGGGATGTGTAGTGCCCTTTTGACTGGTCCCTTCCAGGTTTCCTTTTTGCGCAATTCCTCTTCTGCCTGTCATTACCCTTGACAGCTTTCCATTTCTGGCTTTGGAAATGCAGATGTGATGGCTTAGAAACTAACTGCTATGTCTAAAGAAGACAGCATTTGATGGGCTGTTATTTTGATCATCATGTATAGCATGATGTGCATGATATTGTGTTAAGCAAGTCTACCAATATTAACTCACACAATCTCCATAATGATGATTGAAGGTCCTTATTATCCACATTTTGTTCAGACAGGGAAACTGAGGAACAGAGGTGAAACAGAGGCCAATAGCTCATGGACAGCAAAGCAGGATTCAAATCCAGGCAGTTTGGTTACGGACTACCCAGCTGCCTCCCTGGCCGTGCTGTACTTGTGGACGATGTGACCTGGCGTCAGTGTGGGGAGAGGGAAATAGTGATGAGTTAGAGGGAATGAAAGTGGTCCAATCACACAGCCACTATGGCCGGGACTGGGACACCTGGCTCCTGATCAGAACATTGTACAGTGGAAGGCCTGGACGTACCATTGATGGGGAGGTAGTTCCAGTGCCAGAGATGGAGGACTGAATCCATGCCATGAGCCTATGTAGCCGAGAAACATTCAGCAGTGGGGGAATATGACCTGAGGCTGGGACGAGAGCTGCTGGCAGATATTCCTCGGAGCTGGCTGTCTAATGGTTGGTTCTGCAGCCACAACTCGTGGGCCTCCATTCAAGTGGGAGTTTCCTGAAACCCCCACATCTCTTCTCCAAATGTGATGCCAAAGGGAGTCCATGCTTGTGTGCAATGTCGTTTTTTTTTTCTACCAAACTTGTTATTTAGATTGAATTCCTGCTTTAAGCAAGAGTACCAGGACCTGAGGATTTTTCCCATGCCAATTCCCTGGCATGGAAGACTGTGTGGTCCAATCAAATGGCATATTAATGACAATAATAAAGGCTGAGCACTCTCATTCCATTATCTAGAACTGAGGACACATGCCTTATAAAAATAAACAGAAACCTCAGTTTAAATAGTCAGCAGTAGATAACTGGTAAGAACCTACTGTGTAGCTCAGGGAGCTGTACTCAGTGTTCTGTGGTGACCTAAATGGGAAGGAAATCCAAAAATGAGTGGATATATGTATACAAATAGCTGATTCACTTTGCTGTACAGTAGAAACTAACATAACATTGTAAAATAACTATACTCCAATCAAAATGAATTTAAAATAAATTAATAAAATAGTGTTATAGAATGGAAAAAAAAAATAGTTAGGAGGCCAGAAGGGGAAACCCTCACGTCCTACAATGACAGATGAGTCCAACTGAAAGAAGAAATGCTGCTGCTTCTTGCATGGCAAGAGCTCAGCCAATGAGAAACTGCCACAACTCAACCAATGAAAAGCCACTAGACTTCAAACTCTCAATTCCTCCAATGGACTCTCGCAACTTCCTCTTCCCCTTTTTAAAAAGAAGTTCTTTTTATTTTCACTGGGGACTTGTTCTTGACTTGCCATGATTGCAGACCCTCAATTGTTATCCTTTACTGATCCCAAATAAACCCATTTTATTTTTTGCTGGAGAAATAACTAGCAGTCTATTTGTTTTATTTATTTTTTTTTTCATCCCTGTATGTATGTTGTGGTTTTAGGATAATATATGCACAGATGTTTATTAATTCATTTGGTTGGGCTCTGTGCTGGGCAATGGTGACAAGATGATGACGAGATTTAGTTTTTGCCCCAGAATGATTACAAATAAACAATTCACCAGAACAAAATATTAATACTATAATTTATATGTGAAAATGCTTATAATTATCCCTAATTATCTTATGTTTTTGATACCATCATAAAATAGAATTGTAATTTTTCCTTACTTTCCAGAATTCCTTAATAGCATACACAGGTACAATCTGTGTTGTATATTGACCTTGACTCTTTTGACCTTGATAAATTTCCTATTGGACCTAGAACCTTCTTTGGTAAAGTCTTCTATGTGCATGATCATAGGTCAATAGTCTTTAGCCAGATTTCACTATAAAGGTGGCAGAATATTTCTACTTCCTCACCTCTGTCTTTCTTTTGTCTATTCCTACTGCTAGGTGGAAACTGGTCTTTGGTAAAACTGGCTAAAGAAGTGGATTACCATCTGAAACTTTTAAATTATGTTGAACAATTATGTTGGCAAGATAAAATTTAATTCATATTATACGTGTTCCAAATTATCAGTTCATTTGAGGTTTTTGTGCATGTATCATAATTCCCACTAATTTTTTAGTATGGATAGAAAAGGAGAAACATTAAAGACTTGAAGTTTCAAAAGAGTTCAGAAATCAAAGCAAGAAAGTCATTGAGTTACAAGGCAAAAGTCAAAGCTTCACAGTGAAAGTGAAACAGAGTTAATCCAAAATCTTGGTGCACCAAAAAGTAAGCAGACTAGATAGGAAGTGTATGAAGAATGTATTATACCCAAAGAACAGGAAATCAGTTTATCATCAGCCTTGGGATCTTGAGGCAGGAGGGGGAGGACAGAGGAATAGCTGCGGGGTAAACAAATACAGTGTCTGCCAACCAGCGCTTAGGATCATCTGAATCCATTCTTGCTTCTTGCAGAAAAGTCTTGCAATTTTCTTGCTCTCTGGGGCCCTGTTATCCAAGGAGACACTATAGCCCCCAGATCCAGGGGTGGACAGGATAAGGAATACATGCCCTCAGACTTTTCCTGGGACAATCATGAATGACAAGTTGCACAGCTGCTCAATTATAAGCCTGGAGCTGATGTTGGCCATTTTTCCATCACAGTGGGAGAGCTTACCTGTTAATAAAGTCAACCCAGAGGAAAGCGGAGTCTAGAGACACAGAGACAAAATTCTCAATACCATGTGATTATGTGAATTACACTGCACCTGAAGACATTAACCCTGGACTTTGAGACCCATAAGCAAATAGTTCACTCTTTATGTTTAAGGTTGTCTTAGTTCTATTTCTGTCCTTTGCAACTAATACAAACCAGGACTTTCTCCCTTGAGACCACACGAAGTTTTATAACCAAGAGTGTTTTCTGTCTCAGAATCTGGAGGATACACCAAGAATTACTAGGAAACAAGCATTTAAAGTTTCAGGTGTTGATAAGCAACAGTGTATACTGTATAGCACCGAGTGTTAGAGCCATTATCTTGTAATAACCTTAAAAAGAGTATAATCTGCAAAAATATTAAATCACTATGCTGTATACCTGAAACTCACATAATACTGTAAATCAACAATACTTCAATAAAAAAAGCTTCAGGGATTAACAAGCATTCCCTTCAAGTGTGCGTGTGCGGTACTCAGTCGTGTCCGGTGCTTTGCAATCCCATGGACTGTAGCCTACCAGGCTCCTCTGTCCATGGGGTTCTCCGGGCAAAAACACTGGAATGGGTAGCCATGTCCTCCTCCAGGGGGATTCCTGATGCAGGGATTGAACCCGTGTCTCTTGCTTGTCCTGAATCGTCAGGCATATTCTTTACCACTGTGCCACCTGGGAAACCTCTCTCTTAAAAGTACCTGATAGCAAATATTTTAGGCTTTATGGACCAAGAGGCAAAACTGAGAACAGTATGTAAATATTTATACAGCTACTTAAAATGTAACCATTTTAAAAAAAATGTAAAAATCAATCTTAGCTCCTCGGCTGTAAAAAGATGAAAAAAGAAAAAAAAGTCAGGTTCCTTGATTTAGCCTGCTGGCCCAAGAAAAAAAAATGGCACATCTTACTTTGAATATTCTTTCTGTTTCTGCTTCATAGAAGAATGCGTTCTTTTTATTTTCATCCTTCAAGACTCAGCACGATTGTCTCCTTATCAGGGAGCTTCCTATGAGCACCTTGGCCCGGTCTATGTTTCGTCTTTTATGCTCACAGTCTGCCAAGCTCATAACCTTTATTTTGTTCCTTCATTATGCCTTCACACACTTTGACATTTTTAAATTTTTAAACTTCAGACCAAAAATGATATAAGTTAAAATAAACACTTGTGTAATGTGTAAAACCAAGCATAACACTTAATGTAGTTCCAATATATTTGAAACCCATGTTGTATATTTCCAAAACATGTTTCTTCCCTCCTCTACAGGTAGCTACTATCCAAAACTCAGCACCAGCCATTCTTTTGCATTTCATTCTAATTTTATACTATCTGCAATTAATCCTTTATAGGTGAATCCTTTATATGTGAATATAACATTGTTAAATATGTTTAAAACTTTGTATAAAATATATGGGTTCTTCTAAAATTTGCTTTTTTCTTTTTTCTTCTTTTACACCTCAAAATTGTGTCTATGAGTTGTCAAAGCTAATTTATGTAGTTATAGTTCATTAACTTTTATGGCTCTATTGAAATATATTTGATGAATGTACCATAATCCGTCCAGTTTCCTGTTGATGGATGTTTGTAGTGCTTCCAACTTTTTTCACATGCAAAAGTGTGCTGCTCTGAAAATATTTTGCCTGCCTCCTTGTATCCTCCATCTTTGACAGTACCTCTACAGTATATATGCAGAAGAGGAATTGATTTGTGGTACATTATGCTCATCTTCAAATATACTTGAGCCTGCTATGAAAGTGAAAGTGTTGGTCACTCAGTCTTGTCTGACTCTTTGTGACCCCATGGACTGTAGCCCATCAGGCTCCTCTGTCCACGGGATCCTCCAGGCAGGAATACTGGAGGGCGTTGCCATTTCCTTCTCCAGGGGATCTTCCCGACCCAGGGATCAAACCCAGATCTCCTGCATTGCAGGCAGATTCATTACCATTTGAGCTACCCGGGGAAGCCCAAAAGTGAAAGTCACTGAGCTGTGTCTGACTCTTTGCGACCCCATGGACTATACAGTCTGTTTCATTCTCCAGGCCAGAATACTGGAGTGGGTAGCCTTTCCCTTCTCCAGGAGATCTTCCCAACCCATAGATCGAACCCAGGTCTCCCACATTGCAGGCAGATTCTTTTCCATCTGAGCCACAAGGGAAGCCCAAGAATACTGGAGTGGGTAGCCTATCCCTTCTCCAGTGGATCTTCCCAACCCAGCAATCGAACGAGAGCCTCCTGCATTGCAGGCAGATTCTTTACCAACTGAGCTATCAGGGAAGCCTGAGACTGCCATATTTCTACCAAAAAGTGAACCAGTTACCTGACTTAATAACATCTATGAGTATTAGTTACTCCAAACCATTACTAAAGCTTGGTGTTGTGAAAAAAATTGTTTTTACAGAGAATTTCAAACATATAAAAAATAAACAGAATTGTACAATAAACCTTATGTATCCATCACCCAGTTTTAATAGTCATTATCTCACAGCCAATCTTGTGGTAGGAGGGGTAGGCTCACGATAAAATCAATTTCCATCGGACTCCTCAGTGTAGAGTCTGCAGCCAATGTAGGAGATGCAGTTTTGATCCCTGGGTTGGAAAGATCCCTTGAAGGAGGAAATGGCAACCTACTCCAGTATTCTTGTCTGGGAAATACCCTGGACAGAGGAGTCTGGCAAGGAGAGCTACAGTCCATGAGGTTGCAAAGAGTCAGACACAACTTAGTAACTAAACCACCACCACCCTGGGGTAGATGACCACAAACTGGAGAATAATTTTAGTGCAGAAATTCTCTCATAAGAATGACAGTTCTGAGCTGCACAAGAGGCTCCCCAGCCTGGGGGTCCTGCACCAGGAAGACAAGCCCCCAGGAAATTTGTTTTTATTTTTTTATTTTTGGAAATCTAGTTTTGAAGGCCTGGGTGGCTTCACTTCGGGAGCCCCGCAGGACTGGGGGAAATAGACACTTCATTCTTAAAGGGCGTACACAAAACCTCACAGACACCCAGACCCAGGGCAAAAGCAGTAATTTAATAGGAACCTGGTCCAGACCTACCTGCTGGTCTGCCCCCTGGAGAGGCAGGGTGGTGAGGTGGGGGGGGGGCGGTGCTGAGTCTCATGCTGGGGACACAGACACTGGTGCACTGGTGGCAGCCATATTTGGGAGCTCCTTCTAATGTGAGGAAACTGCTGGCATGCTATCTTAGGCTCCTCCCTCTTGCTCATTACCTCTGAGACCTGGCCCCGCCCACCACTGCTGGGATGCCTCAAAACAAACTGGGCAGGGACATGGCCTATGCATAAGCAGACAGGCTGCAGCTATTTCTAGACCTGATTCAAGACACAGCCCTGCCCACCAGGGCGCCAGGACACAGCTCTGTCCACAAGCCTCCCCACCAGGAGGCAGACACCGATGCAAGAAAACCACACTTTCCCCATCAGGCCATACCCTACCTTGTGACCAGCTGGGCTTTGGCCCTGTCTGCTAACAGGCCAACACAAACTCAGGATAACACCCAGACCCTGTACTCAACTGTATCAGAAGCTAGCCCCCCATCCCCCCAGTAGAGATCTGACACCAGCTCTGAGACCACTGGGCTCTGTAACCAGACTACAGGACCCAGCTCTGCCTGCCAGGAGTCTGGCATGAATCTCAGGACCTGGCTTTACTTACCAGTGTGGGAGCAACAGCCCTGGAGCTTTCTGGACCCTGACCTGGCCCACCAGTGAGCCTGCACTAGCCCTGGGCTCCCTGTGGTTCTGCCTTGTGACCAGGCCCCAATAACCAGCAGCTAGCAGCAACCCCACAAAGCAGGGCCCATAAACCAACCTGGCCGAGGGTATTTAAAATTAAGAGATCAGAAATTTTAAACTGTCATGTATATATATAGACTGCAATACAAAAACCTCATGGTAACCGCAAACCAAAAATCTATAAGAGATACACACACAAAAAAGAAAAAGGAATCCAAATGTAGCATTAAATATAGTCATCAAATCATAAGAGAAGAGAATCAAAGAAGGGGGAAAAATAAAGAGACCTACAAAAGCAAGTCCACAGCAATTAACAAAATGGTAATAGAGTATACTGCTACTGCTAAGTCACCTCAGTCATGTCCGACTCTGTGTGACCCCACAGACGGCAGCCCACCAGACTCTCCTGTCCCTGGGACTCTCCAGGCAAGAACACTGGAGGGGGTTGCCATCTCCTTCTCCAATGCATGAAAGTGAAAGTGAAAGTGAAGTCGCTCAGTTGTGTCCGACCCTCTGCGACCCCATTGACTGCAGCCTTCCAGGCTCCTCTGTCCATGGGATTTTACAGGCAGGAGTACTGGAGTGGGGTGCCGTTGCCTTCAGTAATTACCTTAAATGTAAATGGATGAAATGCTCTCCCCAAAAGATATAGAGTGCCTGAATGGGTACAGATACATACATATGCTGCCTAGAGGAGACTCACTTCAGATCTAGAGACACACACAGACTGAACGTGAGGGGATGGAAAAAGGCATTCCATGCAAATGGAAGTTAAAAGAAAGCCAGCAACAACAATCACTCCAATGTTCATAGCAGCATTATTACAGTTGCCAGTGTATTAGTGTTAGTTGCGCAGTCATGTCTGACTCTATGCAACCTCATGGACTGTAGCCTGCGATGGAATTCTGTCTGTGGAGTTCTCCAAGCAAGAATACTGGAGTGGGTAGCCATTCCCTTCTCCAGAGTATCTTCCTGACCCAGGGATTGAACCCAAGTCTCCTGTTTGCAGGCAGATGCTTTACTTTCTGAACCACTAGGGAAGCCCACGGTATGGAAGCAACCTAAACGTCTATCAATAGATGAATGGACAAGAAAATGTGATACATATATTCCCTGATATTGGAACAACAAGGCATACTCACTACATCTTTTCTGTTAAAACACTATCATAAGAGGTTTTCACTAAAGCAATGAGGCAAAAAAAAGTAATTGAAGTATAATAGTTGAAAATAAATAACACTTCCATGTTGCTAGATATAATTGGGATTGTGTACATAGGACATACAAAGGAATAAAGCCAAATTATTAGAAGTGATTAAGTAAATTTAGGAAAGTCACTGGATATCTGGTCAATAAACCAAAATGCATATGGATCTCTAGATAAGAAAAACAAAAATAAAAATTATGAACTAAAACAATGAATCCATTTAAAGTCACAAAAAAAATTCTAAATACAAAGTCATAAATATCTTTTGTCACTGTATTTGTAGCTCACCAAGGCCCTCAACAAACATTTTGTCTTTGAAAAAAAATAGATAGCTTTTCTAGTTGTTCTTCCTGGAACATTTGGAACAGGTTACCAAAAATATAAATATTTCTTAATTTTCCCCCTCTGCCTCCTGCCCTTCCTTCATGATCATTGTTTATGGCTTGGGCTAACTTTCTTCCAAATTTTAATAAATGTATAAATATATGTAATCAGTTAACAGTAATGGAGTCTTTCTATTCATTATATTTTCTCCCTGTATGCAATATGGGCCAGGAGTCAGTAAACTTTTTCTGTAAAAGGTAATATAGTAAATAATTTAGACTTTACATGCCATACAGTCTCTGATGAAATTACTCATCTCTACTGTTTATGGCAGGAAATCAGCTAGAGATGATACATAATGAAAAGGTATTGCTATGTTCCAATAAAACTTGATTTACAAATATGCCTCAGGCCTGTGTGACACCATTTGCCAACCTCTGATAAACATGAATCTACTTCATCCTTTGTCCTGAGTGTCTAGTACTTCACTGAATGGATGAATACATTTATTTAACTCATCTCTCATTGATAGAAATCTGCAACTGTTTCTGTTAAAAATCCTCTCGGGACTTTCCTGGTGATCCAGTGGTTAAGACTCAGCACTTCCAATGCAGGGGGCATGGGTTTGACCCCTGGTCAGGGACCTAAGATCCCACATGCTACAGGAAGCATCCAGAAAAAGCCAAGACAGAAACCTTCGGAACCAAGTACTACTTATCACCCAGCTGGGTTAGCTGCTGCTCGCTCTCCCTCCTCCGGGGAGCATGCTCACTGCTCTCTGCAGTGCACTGGCATTTCACGCCTGTGGGCTGCTCCTTGGGCTTTCGTCAGCTGACCTTACCAGTAGCCCCAAGCCAACTGAAACATGTGTGCTTGTTACTGTAGCCTGCCACTGAGGTAAAGAGCATGTTAACCAAAGAAACAGAAGGACAAGGAAGAGATCATTGATTCTACAAAGTTAGTTATTTTTGGAAAGAAGTTATTAAGGTAAATTGCTTTTTAAAAAATCTGTTAAATTAGAAATGGACTCATTGACATAGGAAACAAACTTTTGGTTACCAAAGAGTGGGAAGGGATAAATTAGAAATGTGGGATTCAAAGATGCACCTTACTATATATAAAATAGATATACAACAAGGAACTACTCTATAGCATAGGGAATTATATTCAATACGTTGCAATAACCTGTAATGGAAAATAACTTGAAAAAGAATAGCTACATATAGATCTATAGATGTATACCTGAACCACTTTGCTATGCACCCGAAACATTTTAAATCAACTATAATTTAAAATTTAAAGAAAGATTATTTACAAAACAGACCTGTTAGGTATGAGTGAGGCAATTCAGCAGACTGAAAACTAGGGAGCGTGAGGCAGGCAGTGAGAAGACCCCCACTTTAACTCTTGGATGGTACAGGTCAAGCAGCCATGGTGAATCTGGTGCTGGCACAGCCCTGTCTCCTCTCACAATTTTCAGAAGCTGGCCTGGGCAGGACAACTGCCTTCTGCCTGGCGATACCCAACGCCCCCACCTTGTCCAATCATTCTTTCCAGGTCTCGGTGGACCTCTTATCTTCGACTCTTAGCCTACATTTTCAGACTCTTTAGACGTGAAAGGTTAGTAAGCATGAGATCCTGTTTCTTCTCTCAGAGGCCTGATCCATTAACATTTAAAATAGTCCTGAGCCCGTATTTACATGTTGATATCATTCATGCTTTTATTTTCTTTCGTACCCTGTCTGTTCTGTTTCCCCACCTCACCCCCAGTTTTTCTTCCAGGCAGAATCTATCTCATCTGACGTGGCAAAGCAGTTAACATTGATTCTGGTGAATGGTCTACTTTGATTTTTGCTACAGGGAGATTTAAACACAAATTCACATATATTGTTTTCTCAACAAATAGAAAAATATGCTCCACATTCATCACGCTGTGTATGCCAAGCCTGCTATTCTGTAACTCACTGTCTCTTCTCTTTTATTTGCTTTCTCCATCACTGTTGATCTCTCCCTAATACTTCATCCTTTATGCAGACTCCTTCTTTGGAGCCGAATTTGGCAGTGAAGTTTGCCTAACTAATGAGAACCATATGCTCTGCAATTACATTCCCCAACAACGTTCAGATTTGTTAGCAAATATTGGAGAAGGCAAGTTGAGAAACCAGAATCCAAAGACTGTCAGGAATTGGCACATTCTGACAGGTGAACCTGCTTTTGCTGGAAATGAGTTCTAGTTTGGGCTAGTATTAGGAACTTCCCTGGTGGCTCAGATGGTAAAGCGTCTGTCTACAATGTGAGAGACCTGTGTTCAACCCCTGGGTTGGGAAGATCCCCTGGAGAAGGAAATGGCAATCCACTCCAGTACTATTGCCTGGAAAATCCCATGGATAGAGGAGCCTGGTAGGCTACAGTCCATGGGGTCGAAAAGAGTCAGACACGACTGAGCGACTTCACTTTCACTTTTGGGCTAGTATTGGCTCATGGAAAACAGGGATTTGTTTTCTCAAAGTATCAGTCAATTGGTCGACCGTTCTTGAAATGGCTAAATGCTTCTCTCATGCCTTCCCATTGGCATACCATACTAATCCCTATAGGTTAATTTTTAATATGTGATTATTACCTGTTGATTTGTTGGTTCTATTCCTCCCCAGACTGGAGAGTGGAGTCATGATGCTACTCACTGTTGTATCCCCAGCTCCCAGTAGAGGAAGGTGAGCATAATCACTATTCAGTAAATACAGCTCATAAACAAACGAGATAATCTCTCAAATACATTAAGTGCCAATCATCATACACATTACATACATACAACTTGGGTGGCTTTTATCCATTCTCAGCTCCTCCTCTTCCTCCAGGCTAGATCAGCCTTAAATTTGGGAGTCCAGTCTCCCTAAAACAGTTCAAACTTAGTATTTTGAAGATGATTTAAATCACGGCTCAGGGACCACAGCATCAAGTTTTAAGAGACTTTTTTTTTTCTGTTTTTTTGCCTTGTGATAAAGTTTCATCGATTGCTCTGTGGGGGTGAGCGTGGGGTGGGATGAGTGAAAACTTCTGATGGTTGTCTTGATATGCCAAATGCATGGGAAAGGAGCACTGTTTGCTATGCAGGTATCAGGAAAAGAGTAACTAACTTGGGTACAAGTGGTTGAGGACAGATATGTTCTGGCTTCCCATGGGCTACATAAAAGCTGTCTATCTCTTGAGCAACCTGCATGCTGAAGGTTTCTGCAGGAGCGTGCGTGCCCTCTGGTGTGACCCTGGAGGGACTGACTCCCAGGCACCACATCGAATGACAGAGTCTCTTCCTCTCCTCTGCCATCCATTGCTGTCTTGGGCTGGTACCTACTGACAGTCTCCTTGGAGATGCAGGGCTCTGTTTGCACTTGAAGTTGCAAAGGCAATGGAAGGGCATTCCCATGGCTCCGATCTGTCCACAACTCTGCCGTCACCAAAGAGAGGCACAGCAGCCTGATGGGGACCCACAGACTCCACTCTCCCCTCCCCCGCCCCGCCCATGAAGTGTGGCTGCTGGAGACAAAAGGCACACTCACCGATTTAGAACACAAATACATAAATTTTTAATCTGCGAAAAATACAAAATGAAACCATGTACAAGTTATGTACAAACCCTTTTTACAAGACAAGAGAGTTATCACTGGTTGTTACAGATGACAGGGTAGATCATTTCAGAGCACCAGCATTTAGTCTCTCCTCTGATTTGGTTAGGTCCTAGTAATCCGCCATCATCATCATGCCAACGATCAAACGTTTGAAAGACAGATGAATAAGCCACGCTCTTTTTCCTTAATGAACGAGTAGGCTGACCTCTGTGTAAGCATACTTTTTTTTTTCCCTTTATCCCCTGAAGAAACGTTGAGTGCAGGTTTTGGTGTTAAGTGAGGGACGGTTACTTTTCAGCATCTGGGGGGTGGGATGTGAGCCAGAAGTTTTACACAGGATGTGAGTGTGCCACCTGGGAATGGAACGTTTTTAATTAGGATTTCCAGGCAGACCTTGGTTTATGTTTGAAATGTTGCAGTTCTGGTCGAATGTGTCAGGCTGTACTCAGTGCAAGGAAGGGAGGGGGGCAGGCTGCTCTGGGGCGGGGGGATGGGGTGCTTTGGAAATGGGGCCCCGTCAACCTTGGTGGGGCTCCCCTACCTGTTGGCTACCTCCTCCCACTGACCCTGAATCCCACCTGACAGCCGCTCCGGTTTGCTCTAGCAGGCACATGTCGGTGCCATGTGTACATTTCCATCTAAGATTCTGAGCAGCGGGCCCAGGCATGCCTCCCAAGGCAGGCACACTGGAGACCTTTGGTGTTACTTCTGTCCCTGCTCTGCCAAATAGCAAGGTGGAGGAGAAGAAACACAGATGTCCTCAAGGGGATAAATAGACCAAAGGAAAGCTTTTTAAATCTGAAACCTACCTAGAAATTAAGGTTGGCTTCACTGAGTCAAAAACCCTCTCTCCTCATGCTGTATATCCAGAAAAGCCACTAAAGCAACAGACTGTCGTGTCTGTTTTAGCAACGCTGACACCAAAGCCGCCAGGATGTGGGAATGGGGAACGATGGAATGACAAGCACAGGGAGGCGAAAGAAAAAGCACAGCTCAGGATCCCTCTCTTTGGGTCCCTCTCTGGGAAGAGTTCCAGTGGCCTAAAAGTCCTGTGCAACCTTCCTTGCCTACAGCATCCAAAGTAACATGGAGCAGAACCCGACTGCCTGCCAGAGCCAGGCATCCTGACAAACTCCACAGTTAAACAAGCGATGTCCCTGCCCTCTTCAAGGGAGTCCTTTTCCTTCTTACTTCCAAGTCACCATCTCTTTCATTTCCAGCCTCATATATGACCCACCCTCCCTTTCTCTTAACGTTTCCATCTCTATTAGTTTCCCTTTTCCTGATTCTGGGGTACCTGAGATCTCCTTTCCCAGCAGCTTCTTCTTTTTTTTTTTCCTTTTAGCCCGTAAAAGTACAGTTGCCATTGCCACATTCTGCTGCCTTCAAAAAATCCTCCACACCCACCCTTCCTCCTTTAGAGACCCAGCCACACTGTGTACGTACCTCTGTGCCTCTGACGTCCAGATCCCACAGGACCTGCCGCGACCCCCTCCCCAGCTCCATTTTCCTCCATGCCTTTCGACTGCCAGACCTGCCTTTATAGATAACGCTCAGCTTCTTCCACTCTGAACTAATTAATACAACAGTTCTCAGCTGCCTACAATCTTTCCTGTTCCTCCACAAGTTTCTTGTATTGAGGTCCAAATTAAGTGTTCCTTTACAAAGGATCATTTCTAGATTCACAACCATTGCCCCAACTCCCAGCCCTCAAACCAACCTCTATATACTACCAGTGGAACTTCTACAGCTATGAGTGTCGGTAACACGTATTTGAGGAAGGTAGGACTTCACATGCTGAGTTTTCACTTGGAGTTTGTTTGAGTTGGAGTCTTTGACTTTGAGAACTCCATGCTGCTGAGAAAATGTTCAGCCCTGTATATTTGCCCTTGATGACTTCCAGGAAGTACTGACTTCTCAAAACATATGATCTAAAAATGCACAGGTTCATTTTCGCACAAGTTCAATTCATCACTCTTTGTTTAAAACACTCAGTGACCTTCTATGACTTTCTGGATGAAGCCTCAACATCTTAGCTTGGCCCTGAAGATAAGTTAGTTTCTAGTGCCTTCTCTGAAGTCTCATCTTAGTTTCCCTCTGCTTCCATAGAGAATGGACAGATTCTGCAGTGGAATACCGTGTCCAATTTGAATGATTGGTTTAGTCACTTATAAGGTAAGGTGACTCACATCCCAGTTGGTTTGTATTTTTTTCTGTCTTTCTTCCCCTCTGCCTCCTTTTGTTTCTTCTTTTTTTAACTGAGATTCTTTTTGACAAAGAAGAATGGTAGATAAATGTTAGAAATGTAGAAAGAAATAGCTGGTTTACTAATGAGAGGGGGAAAAAAAATCAAATAAACAGAGGACAGGAAATGAAGTAAGAAGTAAGACTAGTAACTTCCTAGTGCCTAGATTCATATCCAGAATCTGGGAGTTGTGAGCCTCTAACTACATGTTGGAGATATGGGTTAGAGAGGAAGGGATTGATAGAAATTGAGCCAATAAAAAAGGTAGGCTGGGATGAAATTGAGAATAAAATCCTAGGAATACATAGAAAAATCACATCAAAGTGACTCAGGTGGCTTTAAAATTTGAAATTTGTATTTTGACCCTAAAGAGATTCCGAAATGTAAAGCAGAGGAACAAATCTAACTACCATGTGCCCAGAGCAGAAGAGGCGCCACCCTCAGGAGCACTGCTTGGGCAATGCTGCAGGAAGGACAGAACGGGGTTTTCTCCATGTTCCCACTTTTAACTCAGATCACATCCTCTCAGATCTGAAAAGGACCTTAGGAGTCATCTAGATGAATCACTTTCATTTACAAATGAGGTCACTGAGACTCAGAGAGTTTCAAGAACATTTCCTAAGTGTAGAGCTAGTTATCTGCAGATGTAGCTTGTTGAACCATCATAATTAAAACTTAAGTAGGAAACTTGGACTCTTTTGCTTTTAGACATGAAAACATCCCCAATGTTATTATGCTTTCTCACTTTCTTCCCTTCTAACCCTAACCAAACAGTTCTAATTCCCTGTTTGTTTAAAGCCCTCAATTAAATTTTTTACAAAGTACATCATAAGATGCCCCAAGCTTTGGAAGGAAAGAGCTTCTGGGTGTTCCCTGTATGCCTTAGTCACAACCACTTTTACTGAAGATGTTTTATCTTGGCTCAAGACTATTTTAAAATACAAAATTGCTCAGATGAAAATAAGAGTTATGTTAATGAAAAAGATGATGATGATGCTTTGATAAGTAGGTGCTTTCTGCTTTTTCAATAGCTTGTTGGAGAGTCTGATTCCCAAAGCACTTGAGTTATTAATTTAGGAAAATGGCTTTTCTGGAATCCTAAAGTGGGATGGGACATCAGAGCCTTATAACACAGACTACACCAATGATAGCCATCATTGGTCTATGCTGAATGTAGCCAGGAAGAGGGGTCTGTCAGAGGGTGGTGAGGACTTCCTTCAGGCCAGATAGCTCAACAAACAGAAACAAACCAAGAAGCTCTGGCATTCCTCCAAGCCCTTCAATGATCTTATGATCTTGTTTCTATTCTCGTTTCACTTTCCATCTACCAGGTATGAGTTTTTGCCAAAGGAGCCAACAACCAACCATTTTATAGATTTCCTTTTTAAAAAAATGCATAGCTGTGTTTTCTGGCCCCTAACAATTCATTATTAACAAAGGCAAAACAGAATGACTTTGCTCTACCTTAGAAGGAAATGGATTCTTGCCAACTGGTTTTTGAAGGGGAGCCCTTTGCTTTAGGAAGCTATCTTCGCCATTTTGATTAAAAAAAAAAAAAAAAGTTTATCTTCAAACCTCTAGCTGTAAAGAGCATGGAGTTTGTACTTGCGTTTCCATTGTCCCTCAGTTTGCAGAGATGGGGAAGAGAGAGCAGCGGGCATGGGGCATTGTGGCCTAACATTCTCTAATGGAAGGACATTGAGGTGGTGGCCATCACTGCCTGCCAGAGGAGATCAAATAGTTAAGACAAATTCAGAAATGGTTATCAAGTTATCAGTAACCCACTAGGGTTCATGAAGGAAAGAAGAGCGTGGGTCGATGTACTAAGAATGTATATGAAGTGACCCCAATGCAAAATTATTATGTATAATAGAAGAAGGCCTAGCTTTCAGAAAAGTTGTTAAATCTTAGCAAGGGATTCACCCCCACAAACCCATTTAACTTCTGTTGGAAACCAATAAATGTGTATAAGCCTGAATAGAGACAGCTGACATCATTTTAGTCTGCTGAGTAGACTAGTGATTGGTTATAAGTAGTTTTTAAACAATCCAATTGGACATACATTATATTCACAATACTTTTATAGAACTAATTCTACAAAATGTGACGACAGGGTAACCACAGTCTGACAAGTCACTTCAGGACGACGCCTACAAGGTGGAAACACGACATTGGCTCTGCAGGGACCGGACAGAGTTGGAAGCTCATTTTGCCTATGGTGGTAATTGGAGTACTTAGTGGACATGTTTTCATGATGGTTTCATTGCTTGGCTCTGATCTGACTTGCAGTAACATACTATGTACCACGGGGTCATGGCCTAATGGAAGAGATCGCATGGGACTTTGGGGGGATATTTTGGTTAGTTAGTTTTTTTCTCTTTTGAGTGTCCACAATTAACATTTTTAAGAAAATAAAAATCATACTTCATGCTGCTCCAGAGACCCTGATGATTCTATCAAAGATTTATCGTTTTGAAGTTGAAAATCATTTGAAATGGAATAATTGCTGGGATGCTGTGACACTGAGCATGCAAACATCAGAGCTCAGACACATCAGAATTGTGTCTGATGGCTAGAGAAATCTTTTTTGACCACAGTTTGAAGTGGCTGATACATAAAATCTCATCACTGGTAATTTTCAAAGGCCTTTTCTAATAGCCTGTATTAAGTGTATTCGAAGCTGTCCTTGAGCTAATATTTTTTAGGTTGCTGTTACAAGTTTTGTGTTTTGTGCCAGCAACTAAAGGAAAGCCTGCAAAATTTAGATCTGGGCAAAAGTTGTCTCCTGGATCATGAAACTTTTCTGGCTTTTACACAAAAACTCAGTGAATCGCATACATGTGTTATCCCATCCTATTGTTAAGTAGAACTATTAATTGATGTTTACAAACTTTCAGGCTAAAAGCCCTGGACCTGGGAGATGGGGAGAGTCCACCAGACCTTACCAAAGTTGAAATTACTTGCTTGGTTGGTTTGGAGATATGATATGAGAAGCATAACAGCACGTAGGAGTCCCCGCCATTGGAACAACAAGCAGAGAAATGTCTTCTGTGCATCTGGTCCTCAACTTCCACATCCCAGGCATGCTCACAACCCTCCTGGTACTGTTAGTTGACAGGGTAAACCCGATCTGGCATTTGTAGAAAAGCTGCAAGAAGGTCTTCCCTTTAAATATACGAACAAAATTTGGATAAGAAATACAGGATGAAAACTAAAACTACAAAAATATGACTTTTGAATGTGAAAATAAGTGTTTCCATTTATTAAGAGCTGGTGTCAGTGTAGCCAAAATACACATCCATCCAGGAAATTCACCTGCCCCCTTTTGTCTTTTTTTTTTTTTTAATTTACTAAAATACATGTTTACATTATTGGGCCATTTTAAAATTGCCTTAATAATCCAGTTTCCTTAATTACAATTAATTGTGGTGGTGACCATCACTCTCCTTAAAGAAAGAGATAAAGAAGAGAAATATGCGTTAAGGAGTCTGGCCACTTAGGCGTTTTGATTTTGCATTGTTAGATATAGGGAAGATATTTGACAATGAGAAAAAAAGAAAAAATATATTTTCTTTCTAATAAATAAAAATAATTTAAAATGCTAGAGGCTATACAGGACTATTTTAGTATGTTCATTTATAAATGAAATCATTTTCTTTTCCAAAATACATGGAAGCAATATTCAAGGCAGACAAGGAGAAAGATCTGTCTATTTTTCTTGCAATTCTTGCTTATCCTAACATTTCCACCAGTGATTCAGCATGTTAAGAGGAAGAAAAGTCACGTCACCATTTATGAAGTTTGTCAGGCTTTAAAAAAAATAGTTCTGGTCTCCTGGGAGTCAACATTCATCTTCAACTTCTCTGATTGGTGGAATCAAGCTGCTTGTGGATTTATATTGGTTGATCTGGTTAGCCATGTGGGTACTCATGGGCTTGATTTGAATGTTTCTGGGATAGGCATTATCCGGTTCATCTGTAAACCATTTCTTTTCTGCTAAAGGGCAAAACGGATAGAGAACAAGAAGGAAAAATTAGAAGCTTAATTAGTCCTAGGCCAAAGATTTTGGAAAGTTCATTGAAAAATGCAAAAAGGTAATCGAGAGAAGCTGACAGTGAGTAATTGCTAAAGAGACGGCACAGTGTAGGGAGAACCCCAGAACCTGAAACATACCTCTGCTGCCTGTAGCAAGTGATGAACCAACGGGCTATTGGGACCTGGAGGCACCAGGCGTGGACTTCAGAGAATAAAGAGGGGTTGGAAGATTAACTCTGGCAGTGTTCTCTGGGGTTCCTTTGGTGGCCTGAAAAGCTTTGGTGGTGAGGAGATGACGCATATAACAAGTATTAGGCATGGGTGTTGCACCTAAAGAAAGCCTTGTGCATCCATTGATTTGAGTGGAGATGAAGGGACACTGTCCCTTCCACAGATTAGGAGATCTAGAATCTGCTGCAGGGTTTCCTCTTCCCAGCCTTTAATTGGCTTTGCTTGTACAAGCTCACTTAAAGGTATATCTCCGTTACAACACTCCTTTATTTCTTTTGAAGCCAGTTTTGGGAGTCTTAAAGTAAGCCCACAGATTTTTGCTGGCCCGTGAGGGTGAAACATTAGATTAGCAACCAATGTTTTAAAAGGCTTTTGAAATGGCTTTAATTTCAATAAAACTCTCTTGGTATGAAGTTATGAAAAGAATTCCTAGTGGCACTATCTTAACCGACTATAATCACCCAAGCTGTCAACAAGGGAGCTTGACAGAGTCTTGGCATTTCATTCTCACCCTAGATCCAGAGATGGCAGAAGAGAATGCTGAGTCAGGGCACTCAGAGGCTGGGGTGAGGATGCGATGGCCTAGCATCCTCCTGGCAGCTAGTATTATTTCACAAGACTCAGCCCTTGTCCCTACCTTTTTACACTGGAATATTCTGGGAAATCAGCCACGGGCATAGATACAAAGGAACTGGGGCAAACAGTGCATTCTAACTTGAGAATCATATGCCTCATTTTAGCGGCTTTTAGGAAAAGCAAAGAAAAAGGAAAAAGCTTTCAAGCACGCCCACTGCTATAGAAACGACGGCCTCTCTGGCCTCTTCTTCTGTCTTTCAGAACAGTTCATAACTGTTGGATATGGCTGGATATCCATATGGCTGGATATGTTAACAAAATTGCTCACCTGGCTTGATCCTGATAGAGGACCATGCGTATGTGTCCCTTTATGGCTAATGATTTATAGATCCGACACCTACGATCAGGTCATGACCACTCTGCTTGTCTCTCCTTGGTCCATGCTTCCTCTTGCTGTGTCCAGGGCCCTGGGTCCCCAGCGTAGACACTAAACTAAGTTGAGCCTTGAGAAAGCTCACTCACTGTCCTTTGTTCAGCAGCTCGGTGTACCCCCTCCTCAGGAAACTTCCTGCCTCTTGCATCATTCTCCACCCCCTCTCCTTCCTGCACTGGCTCTCTCACCTATTATAATTAAGTTCACTTTGATTTGAACAGATTGGACGATAGGAATTCATAATGCTACATCCTCACAGTGAAGCTAACTGATTAAGTGCTTTAAATTATTCCCCCTGACAGAATGATAAAGTTACAATCTGTTCTGAGATGATCTACAGCTTGCCAGACTCCTACAGCTTCTTTCTACATTCATTTATCTTTTTGTCAAGCAGAGTTTTTTTTTTTTTTTTTTTTTCCCTCCTAAGCTTCAGTTCCATAGATCTTTTAAAGTCATCAGCACATCTGAATTATTAATGAGGCTTTAGAGGCAAGGTTCCTGATGGGCTGGTTAAAAAAGGTTGTATAGAAATCCGGGACTGTGTACACATCAAAATAATTTCAGCTCCATTTAAAAAACCATTTAGTTCAAGTGTGACATAGTGAACCATTACGCATTTGTGGAAACCAATTTTTTTCTGATCTACGATTAAACTAACCTTTCAGAGAGGAGTAAAGTATGATGGTTATCATGTTTTAAAAGCATTGCCAGGCCGATGAAACAATTTCAAACTCTGACTTTTTCCAATGGTTTACGTATAAGGATGATTTTCAGAAGAGCTGAACCCAGTGTCTGTGCTGTTTGCCTGAGCTGCTCTTGGTTTTGGCTGCACCCTTCTGCGGACTGATTTTGCAAAAGGATTTAGTGCTAGGTTGGACATGCCAGGTTGGAAGGGAGAGTGAACTCTGCTGATGGAAACGAGTAGGTCTTCTGGGTGAAAGACCTAAGACAGCTGCAATTTGCTGAAATTTTTACAACTGCTGCAGAGAATAATTGTTCAGAATTTAGTCTTTACAGTTCAACTCAAAGTTGGCATTTTGACCTTTCACGGCAGAGAGAGTATCAATTTCCTTCTGCTGTCTGTAAGAAAGAGAGCATTATTTCCCCGTTTAAGTGCCTTTCTCTCTTTCCTTTTACATTTCTTGCCATAAAAATAATCTAAGCAGAGTCATCCCTGTGTTGACCATTCAGCTTCTGCACAGAAAGGAGTTGTTTTAAAGCATATCCTGGTGATGAGCCTGAGAAACAGGCTTTTTAATTCAGGTGCCTTGTAAGATATAAACAACTGTGTTGTTGGAGACTTGGTTAGATAAGATGTTGAAGAAATGGAAACAGATGAAGGCTAAAATGGGTAGGGGCAAAGGTGCCTCTCCCAAAAGGCTTGACAGGAACCACACTGTAATGACTGTCAGTCATTCTGCTCCAATGGAGAGAGCCTTGCTACGACAATGATACTTTGGGTTATCGAACTTTGCCTTCCAAAGAAGGAGCTGCATCACTGGGCGCTTACAAAACTGGCCATAAGGAAGAGTACTCAGGGAAGGAATTCAAGTGAGTGTTGGAGTGGTCCAAGGTCAGTCCAAAGCCCTGAGCTGGTCTCCTCTCCCTGTCACACCCCACAAGCCAGAAAGACTTCTGGGGGCTTTATTTTTATCCCTAGAATGAGAAGGGCAATGATCTGGTTTTGAGGCCCTCCTCCCTACCAAAGAAAAAGAAATTCATTTGTTAATAAGTTCTTGAAGATGTGATACATGGTTCCATCACTGTGAGTAGAATGTGTGACGTGCCTCAAGTCAAGGAAGCAGTGGCATTTCAGTCTGTGACAAGTAGGCTGGTGGAATAAGACCAAACCCAGAAAATAACTGCAGAGAGTCAGGACACTGCCACTGGGAGGCATCAGCTATCAAGACCAGACAGGCCACAAGCCATCCACTGCAACCAAGGAGATGGCATAGGACAGTACGTAAGGCCAAGGGTCTTACCTACTGTCTGGCTACTGTGAGAGCGTCTGGCTCTCTCACATACTAATTCCTGGCTCTGAGTGAGTTGTTACATAATTTATCTTAACTTCAGTTTCTCTTCTGTAAAATGAGGCTAATGGTCTTTCTAATGGTGTTGTCTGGATGAAAGGGGTTAGTGTCCATGAAGCATTTATCTACATACATGATACATCAATGTGAGCTGTTAAGGCTATCAGTATTGTTGGTAATATATTAGGGGGCATTATAGCATAAAGTTCATGGACTTTAGTTTTAAACACCTCTCTGGTACTTCCTGGCTGGGTGACTTCGAACAAATCTGTCCCTTGAATCCTGTATCTTTCAGATGGGAATACTAACTGCATCTACATCTGAGGTTCTCTGGAGAACTGAATAAGTTAATATACATAAAGTGCTTAGAAGAGTGTCTGACTCATGGTAAGCACTTGGAGTGTGTTAGATTTTAGTTACGGTTAGTTAACCATGCATAAGGTTAGCATGATTATGAGTACTCTCAGTGCCAAAGGACATAAGAATAGGTGATACCTTTTGGTGTGATTACAGATGAACTAGGGGTGGAGAACTGAGGTGTGTAAACCTGGGGGCTGGCCAGAAGAATGGGGATTGTGGCAGCAGAGATGGTGAAGAAGGATTTGACTGGATATCCCTCCTTAGGAAGAGGAGGAAAGGAAGGGGTGACGACTTTCAGTGGTACTTGTGTCTTTGAAATATTGGCTTTCAACTTGGCAGGGGCCCTACCCCACCTGCAAGACATCCATGTCTTCCGTTGCTACTTTCATCACTGACCTTCGAAGGTCTAGAATAAGGGTCAGGACTTCCTCCAGCCATGAAGGATCCCAGAGGAGTGGGCTATGGCAGAGAAGGGCTTGTGATCTGGGCTGACATAACTGCTGGGTTTTCTGGTGCTGTGGGTTGTCAGTGCTGTGGGATCTGGCCTTTTCTCTTAACACTCCCAAGAGAAGAGCACATGAAAAGGGAGATGATGATACAGCAAAGGTATTTGGAATAATTGGGCCTTTTCTTGCTATACCACTAGCTGAGGTTGAAACAGAACGGGTTTGAAAAGGAAAGATTCCATTTGGATAGAGATAATAGTTGAGAACAGTAAGAGCTAACAAAGAGCTCAATCCTTCAAAGGTAATACTGTGTGAGAGCTTCTGAGAGCTAGTCTGGCCTTCGCCCTCTGCCCAGCAGACCCCAAGGCCCCAGTGGACCCCACCCACCCCTACTGTCTCCTTTCCTTTCCATGGACAAAGCATGGCTAGAAATGAAAACTGCAATAGAATCAGAATAATTTTCCCTTATAAAAGCTGTCTTGCTCCTTTGCAGTTCTCTGGTGTGACCCCTTTTAACTGTAAGTCTGATGCTGCCGTTCCCTAAGCAGAACAACTGCCCCCTCCTGACACTCAATAAAGACTGACTTTCACTCCTCTCTTTCAAGTGGCAGGGAATAATCCCTCTTACCTCCCTAGGTGATGGATGTACAACTTCATGGTGGGACATAGTCTACCAGGTTAGTGACGGGTGCCCACATCGACTTCATCACCTTATGACAAAGCAGTGATGGGCTGAAAGAAGCTGATTGAGAGACTGATTTTTTTTTTTTTACCCTGTCTTGACTTCTGCAGTCCCTGAAGTTTCTGCACCCTCTTCTTTCTCCTTCAGGAGCCTGTTGCTATAGAAACCTGGCAGGTTGATTTAATTGCCTCTATTGGGATACAGACACCTTTCAGCTTTTCCCATGCTGAAGAGGAGCCAGTCAAAAGGTTTTTCTGGTCATCTGGGATCTTGATGATGCTGGCAGAAGGCACGGTCAAGTCTCTCCTCTCACTGAACTCACAGGACTGTTCCCTTCTCTCAGAAGCTGTGTACTCAGCCCAAGAAAGTGTCAACAGCATGATAGCACTATGAAGCACCTACGGGCATTCCTTGAATTTTTGTAAGATAAACCAAGGAGGTGAAGATAATTTATCAAATGACTAAAGATATAACAATATTTAAGATCAATTCATTTCAAAAATACTTATTGAGCACATATTGATAGTAAGGTTCTGGGTCATAGCCTGTATGGTCTTCCCTGGTGGCTCAGATGGTAAAGAATCTGCTTGCAATGCAGGAGACCTGGGTTCGATCCCTGGGTCTGGAAGATCCCCTGGAGAAAGAAATGGCTACCCACTCCAGTATTCTGGCCTAGGAAATCCATGGAAGGAGGAGACTGGCGGGCTACAGTCCATGGAGTCGCAAAAGAGTTGGACACTACTTAGTGACTAAACTCAGAATTTGAAACCTCTCCTCATGGTGGTAGAAATCTAACTGTAAGGGTCCAAGTCTCCCTCTATCCATTTGAACCGGCTTCAGGAAGGGACCTGGGTAGCAGCCATTAGGGATGTTGATTTCATGATCACCTGAGTGTTGAGGCTGAGGTTTCACTGTGCCTCCTGTTCTATCCATTTACTTAAGCTTCACCCCTTTCAAAGCCTAAAACAAATTGAATTGAATGGCTTACAAATTGCTTCTCTTTTAGAATGGTGCAGATAATTGAGTTTCTAGCTGTTGTTCTCTTTAAGTACACATACTTTCTCTTCAAATAACCTTTCACTTTCCACCCTGACCTACTTATTCTTTGGGTGGGGAGGGGGAAGAGGAGAGGTATCACATGAAAACCTTGAATGCCTCCTTGCTAAGAGAACCTGAAAGAAGGATGAGAATTTGGGGGTCACATGGAAAACACTGGAAGAGAGTCTTCATTCAACTGAGGAAAAACAAGATTGTAGTTTGGACTCATAAAAAATAGAAGTAATAATGATCCCTTTTTCATCACTGAATATATCATTAGCCAAGTATAATCAACTTTCAGTTGTATGCCTGAAGTCCAGAGAACATCCCCAAATTTCATTGCAAGTCAGTCTGTTCCCTCTCCATTCCCATCACAAGATCATCTCATCATAGCTGCTAACAGATTGTATATAAAATGCATTTTGGATTTACTTCTCTCTATCTGCCCAATCTCTGGTTGGGATTTCACAAATGTCTGAAAGGCAGGTGGGAGAAGAGACCCAGGTAATACAGAGACTGAATCATCAACCCCCAGATAACTGGGTACGGGCTATTGAGTTTTTACATATAGCTAAACAGCTTTAATTTGGGAGTCATTCTGATCCAACTTCAAGAAGACCAAATTTTTTTTTTTTTTAACTGTTAATAATCCTCCTGGTTTAAATCGAAAGGAGGGTAAACTATTCACCAAGAAGCAGGTTTGCCAAGTGGAAGAGCTGCAAATGTTTTCCAGAAAAGTTTATCACTTGGCATTGTCACTTGATTTAGTTGGTCTTGCCAAGATAAACACAGAGATGTGGACAGACTGATGGGGTACTCGGTTGGGGTGATGGTAATGGGGGGAGGTGGAGGAAGCTGGGTTTCTTGATGGGAAAATGCTTTTGAACTTGGAGCAAGGTACCAAGGTGGGCAGGGAGGCCACGTGCAGATTGAAAGGCAAGCCAGATGGAGAGAAGTTCCCCCCAGATTACCCAACCCCAACCCCAAGAACACCAAAACAAACTCTAAGGGGTCTAGCAGTAGCAGCAGGACAGCCTCATTGCACTGAGCAATTTAGAAAGTGGAGGAAGGGGGAGAAGAAGGAAGGGGAGAGGAGGGGAGGTGGGGAGGGGGGAAAAAAAGCAAAACAAAATAAATAAACCCACAAACAGAACAATAAAAATAAAAATAAACAAACCAATAACAGAATAAAATTTGTAACTCCTTTTTTTTTTTAATTTCACAAAAGTTTTCACAAGGACAATGTTATAGAAGAAAACCCCCAGCAGTGGCTAGGTCATGCAGAACCATTAATTGTCATACCTTGGCCCATTCTATTCATCCTTGTTGCACTTTAGAGAGAGAAGTAAGCTATGTGAGTTTTACAACGCTTTTAAACTGTCATATTTCCTGTTGAGCACTTTAACTGGCACATTCTTATAGTTATAAATGTTCTGAGGGCATAACTTTATAACCTCCTTTGCAAAGAATGCATGAATAGCTCTTCATGATCCCAAACTAGGGATATGTGTGTATGTATATATATACATATACATATATATACGTATATATGTGTATATATATAATTATATATAAAAAAGATAGTTGTATGTAATGTATAAATCAATACATAGGGACAAAAATAATTTGAAAAAATCTTCCACTCATAGGGCTTTTTAATATCCATGTATACAATGACTGCCCACTCGAATACTGATTGGAACACCGCCTTGCCCTGTCTTGGGTGTGGGGATGGAGATTTTGAGTAAGCCTCACTATTTCGTCAGTAAAAGTGCTTGTCAATTCACACAGCAAGCGGATCTCAAAACTATCATGCTTGGGGGGACAGGGGATTCAAAATCTAAACCCAAAACATTCACCATAAAAACACCTTTTTAGAGATGGTTACAGCTGTGACATTTTCCTCCCCCCACCCCAACACCTGTGCTGTTCACTGAAATTTGTTTTCAAATAAACATTTCAAATATATATATTTATATATATAGCAGCCCAAGGCTAGTCCATCCTCACAAGAATTTGATTATGGTGGAGTTGGCCAATATTTAAGAACTACTGTACATTGCCTAAAGCATGGTTTGCATGCATAAAATATCTGAAAACTGCATATTGAAAAAAGGGTATTTCTCTACTTTTTTGCTCATGCTTACTAACTGTTTAAAAAAAGAAAGGAAGAAAGAAAATGAAAGAAAAAAAGAATTATACCAAAATGTGTTTGGCTCACTGTTACACTCTTTTTCTTCTCTCCCATCTGTTAATGACAAGGGGTCCTTCTCTATGACTGTCATTCACCTGCCTAAGTAGATTGGCTACGTTAAAGCAACTGACGATGAGGAATTTCTCCCACTGGTTTTCTGCTCTGGAACAGCCAGCATCATGCAGCTGTGCCAACAGTTGAAGCTGGCTTTTGTCTTTGTGGAATCAACTGTGGCTTGATCCTCCTACATTCTGATTTATTTAGCATGCTGGCTTCTAGAAAAGCATGATCTGCCGCTGGGTTTATCTCCCTCTCTCTCTACCATGGCCCCAGCCCTTGCTCCTCTGTGGCACTGGGGCCCTAGCTGATCAAACAAAGGGGAGTAAAAAGGTCCCCAGAGAATGCGTGGAAAAATACTTGCTCTTTCCTGAGCATTATTTATTCTGTACATAAGGTAGGTAATTCACCTTTTAAAAGATGTAAAAGTCCCAGGAAGGCAGTTTTTAATGACTTACATCTGATATTTATGATACATATGGCTTTTCATCCCAAATGTCAAAAGTGAGAGAAAAAACATAGCTATTCATATGGCAGCATAAGGAGACAGAATAACAATATGCAATCAAACCTCTTTTCACTTAAATGAAATGACTTGCATTTGATACATCCAAGAATGGAATACTAGTCTTTCCGCCACAGTAAGGGTAGAAATGTTCCTATAGACTCTCAAAGGAAGCTAGCTCAGGGACAAAAGGCCTTGGTGAGTAACTAAAAAAAATCTCCGATGTTCTAACAAGCAAGTGCATTTCACCATCTACACAAATGGCGAAAGACTTTCAAATGCTTTGAGATACTTCAGCCCAGAGAGTAGAAACAATCGATAGATATGTTTCCGTTGCTTTTGGGTTGCTTGTTTCAAATACATGTGTGTGTATATATATATTATTGTGTATATATAAAAAAATCAAGAGAAGGAAAGAAAGGAAAACAACAACGAAATCAAAACCCAAAGCACCCTGATAAAACTGATACATCAGAATAAACTTTTCTACACTAACTAAACTTGCTTTGCATAACTGACGTGGGGATCACAAGCACTCCCTTCTCATCTGTGAACTCATTCCTGCAGTGAGCTATTTATGTCTGGAGCATGCCTTTGGGTTATTTTTCCCCTAGAATCATAAATAACTTTTGGTCCGTCTGCTTATTTGCTGTTGTGCTCAAGGGTTTTATGGTGGTGGAATAAAAATGACAACCACATGCACACTATCATACATATGCAAATATGTGTAAAAAAAAGGGGGGACTACAGGGGAAAATGGGGGAAGTTACTGTTGGAAACACCCACTGGGGAAATGAGTGGCAGATACAGTTTCACACACGGAGGCAGTGGATACACACATCAGAGCCGCTCTTCCTGCACGTACTTCTGTTTGTCTCGGGACTCCCGGGACTTGGGCCGGTTCTGTCGGTTTGCCGTGGATGGGATGGAGTGGACGGAGGAGCTCTTCTTGCTAGAGGACTGGGACGAGTGGGAGGAATGGGAGAGGCTGGCCCGGGACTGGCCGGCGTTGTGGTCAAACTGCATTAAGCAGAAGATCAGGTCCGTCGGCACGAGCTCAAACTCGTACGGGGGGTTGGTGATGACATACCTGGATGTGGAGAGCAAAGAAGTCACAGAATGAGGATAAGGTGGTGGAGATTTCACCTCTCTGAACCAAACCAGGTCTACCCGAGGATTCCAGCCACCCCAAGGCCTTAGACAGTATCTTCCTAGTGGAACAAAATCTGTTTAGCTCCACAGAAGAAGTCAGCCATAAGCCCTCCCAGAGATTCTGAATTAGCTCTAGACAAGGGAGAAACAAGTGGTGCTTCCTGTGGTCTGTATACCCACTTCAGTACAGTATCAAGTTCCCTTCTGATCCTGAGATGCACAAGCGCATACAGGAGGTTTCAAGGACTGCCCTGCATCTCTTATCCTAGAATCTTACAACAATCTCACACCCATATCACAGTATCTTTGTTTACCACCATCTAGCAAAACCTTAGTCCTCTCTCCCTTTTTATCTTTTAAAAATCAACGTTGGTGAATGATTTCACCAAATGGAAAGCTATAAAACACCTCCCTGCCTATGTGTCTCTCAGGCTTTAACTGTTCTCCTCAAAGATCACCTTTTTCCCTAATTAATATCAGATATGACTAAAAAATCACCATTTCATTTCTAGTAATGGATCTCAAAAGTGTGGTTCTCCAGCCAGATATATAAGCATCATCTGAGAACTTCTTAAAAATGTAAATTCTTTTTTGTAGCTGATGTATACTTGATTTACAGCAAAGTATACAGCAAAGTGATTCAGTTATATATATATATGTTCTATTTCAGATTCTTTTCCATTTTAGGTTATTATAATATATTGAATATAGTTCCCTGTGCTATACAGTAGGTCCTTGTTAAAATGCAAATTCTGAAGCAACTCCACTCAAGTCCTACTGAGTCAGACACTATGCATTGGGGATCAAGCAATTTGTGTTTTAATAAGTTTTACAGATGATTCTCATGTTCACCTAACTTTGAGAATCTGCTAGACTACAGAAATTATGTTCAATTCTGGCTCTATTGTATAATCTCTGGGCATTCAAACTTCATATTTTCATTTCATACCAGTTAAGTCAGAGTAATCAGAGTACTTTTAAAAAGCACCCCCGGAGATTCTACTCTGCAAGTAGGTCTGAGAAACACTCATCTATCTCTATGGCATTGTTTCCTGAGGTATATCATACAAACACACTGACTGACAATTCTAGGATGTACTTTTAAGTTTAGGCTGCTGTGAATTTACTTTAACGTGTATTAGAGAAATATAACTAGCATACATGAACTGTCATCTTTTTTCTGCTTCAGGCAATAATATACAGTTTTCTTTAAAGTAAATATATAAAAGTAAAAAAGTGAGTCAACTGAAAAATACATTAAGTAAAAATATATGTGTCCATGAAAATAGAATATATATATAACTGAATCACTTTGCTGTGGACCTGAAACTAACACAACATTGCAAATCAACTACACTCCAATAAAAATTAAATATATATATATATATATATGTGCTTGTGTGTGTGTGTGTGTGTGTGTATATATATAGAGAGAGAGAGAGAGAGAGAGCGCGTCCCCAGTGGTGCAGTGGTAAAGAATCCGCCTGCCAAGCAGAAGACATGGGTTCAGTTCCTGGAGCAAGATCCCCTGGAGAGGGAAATGGCAACCCACTCCAATATTCTTGCCTGGGAAATCCCATGGACAGAGAAGCCTGGCCAGCCACAGTCCGTGGGGTTGCAAAGAGTCAAACACTACTGAACAACTAGACAACAACAACAGGTATATATGTGTGTGTGTGTGTGTGTGTGTATAGGTGTATATATATATATGTCTAAGACAGGGCAAAGGAATCATTTACCTTAAACAGTAGCAATATGAAATATTTCTATATGAGATACCAACAGAATTATCCCAGTAGCAGGAGTCTGGAGGACGTTTTCCTTCAGACTTGTGTAATTAGGTGATGGATGGATGGAACTATCCCATAAAACTTGAATTCTCCCCACAATGTCTTTATACTTGCTATTGTAAAGAAAGAAAGAAGCTTCCCATAACCACCACCAAAGTCAGCACTGGATTTAATATGGGCAGAGCAATTTGCATGTTGAGAACATGCATGTAGACTTTTGCCCTCCTTGTGGGAGACAAGAGAGGGCATTTCTGTCTCTGCCTTTGGGAGGGCAGATTGGAAACATACTCACCTCTTCGTGCACTGGCTGGGGGTGCTGAGGTGAGCATCTCTCAGCCGATAAATTCCAAAACAAAGCATATTGTATGTTTTCAGAGCTTTGCAGAACAGATCACCATAACAACCACCATCCTGGGAGACAACAAAAGAGCAGAGAGAAAAATCATTTTTATTTGCCTGAAAATAAAGGTCCTGGGGGTGGGAGGGAAGGGCCTTTTCATGAAAGCTCACACTAGTGTCTCCTGAGTCGGAGGGTCTGTGCCGAGGAACAGTGGCTGAAGAAGTTAAATGTGCTTTATAGCCTACGCCCCAATGTTGGTGACTTTTGGGGATCAAATAAGAAAGGGTTTTCCTCTGGTTGTCTCCAGTTTTTCATCTGCAGGAATGAGAGCTCTAAGGAGCCGGTGCCTCTCCTCACTTTAAGGTATGATATAAGCTTGAAGGTCTCAGATGTCTGTTCGGCTAAGGAGTAGAAATCAGCTCTGCAAAATGTTGATGATGTTTAGCCCCAGCTCAGTTGCAACCACAGTTATCTGACCGCGTTGTCAAAACTGCTCAAGTGATAATTAAAATCACTACCAGAAGAAAAGACCCCACCAGGTACTATGGTGACAGGCTCTTTCAGAGAAGGACTGTGTGAAAAGCACAATTTACAGACCTTGGAGATGGCAAGGGTGGAAGAGAATGTGTTTCCCCAGGAGCTGGAGGTCTGCAGGCTGAATAACTGGGATTCACAGTTCTAATCAGTTCACAGTCATTTTCCAAGGGTCTGGGGCCAGACGAGGAATGTGAAAGCAAACTCACCCAGAAGCACTGGCTTCCTGCAGCCAGCTAGCTTCAGGCATTAACACAGGAAGGGCACCAAGGGCTGACTTCACTGGGAATAAAGTGACTGCATCTGTCCTTCCTGTTACTGAAACTGCCAGATGGGCCTCATGCTCGAGAACACAACTGGAACCAGATCTTACCATTATTTAAAGTCCTTGTTCTTTTAAAGTGTTATTGTTTAGTCGCTAAGTCATATCCGACTCTTTTGCTACCCCATGGTCTGTAGCCCACCAGGCTCCTCTGTCCATGGGATTTTCTCAGGCAAAAATACCAGAGCGGGCTGCCATTTCCTTCTCCAGGGGATCTTCTCGACCCTGGGATTGAACTCACATCTCTGGCATTGGAAGGCAGATTCTTTACCACTGAGGTGTACCAGTGAGTAAATGATAGATAAAAAGAGCCACCAGCTATGGAGATGACCTTTTAAAGAAGCTCTAAGTCTAACACAGATTTTTGTCCCTCACCAAACTAAAACACGTGCAAATTAGCATCACAGTTTCAGAAGACATGGAGAAAGTGACCCTTTCCTTGGCTCCTTCTCCACTATTTGGACTTTCTGGGTGGCAGGCAGTACTGTTCATACAATAGGCTTACTAGCTCTTAAGACTGCTGGTTCCAGCCGTTGAATACATTCATGGAGTTGGGCTGGGAATAAGGGTCAACTAAGACTGCATACTTCTGCCAGAGTGCCTGAAGCAGGCTGATGCGTGGAGCCCGAAGGGAGGCCCGGGTCACCTTTGTAGCAGGGAGGGCAGTGGGGGAGTGGCTGAGTCCACACCCAGAATTAATAGCCCACCTGCATGTGTGCTAAGCCACTTCAGTCCTGTCTGATTCTTTGTGACTCTGGACTGTAGCCCACCAGGCTCCTCTGTCCATGGGATTCTCCAGGCAAGAGTACTGGAGTGGGTTGCCATGTCCTCCTCCAGAAATATAATAGTCCCCAGGAGCTTTTAAAAAACACTGATGGCCAGGACTCTGGGCCTGACCCTGACATTAGTGGTTTTCAGAACACCATAGCTTATTATGTGTCTCTAGACCCACTGGCCCAACCAATAGCCTCTCATGTGGATCCTTTATGTCTCTAATTCCAGACTGAGTTCTCCTAATTCTGAGGCTGGAACTAGTCACTCTCCCCTAGCCCCATTCCTCGCTGCAGAGGTGACCCATGCCTCCTTTTGGGTGCCACATTCCAGCTTGCTTCAGGCACTCTGGCAGACCAATTAATGTGCAGTTGGGGTTAAGTAGCCCTGATCCATGAGAAGGCAATGGCACCCCACTCCAGTACTTTTGCCTGGAAAATCCCATGGACGGAGGAGTCTGGTGGGCTGCAGGCCATGGGGTCGCTAGAGTTGGACATGACTGAGCAACTTCACTTTCACTTTTCACTTTCATGCATTGGAGAAGGCAATGGCAACCCACTCCAGTGTTCTTGCCTGGAGAATCCCAGGGATGGGGGAGCCTGGTGGGCTGCCGTCTATGGGGTCGCACGGAGTCGGACATGACTGAAGTGACTTAGCAGCAGCAGCAGCCCTGATCCATACTAAGACCTGCAGAATGGGTTCCCTAACTTGTGTGCTTCTGAAACCACCTGAGGCCTCCCATCTTGTGGCAGAAGATACTCTAGGAGAGTCAGTAAGCCCGTGGGCTCTGAAACCAACATTCCTGGCGCAAATTCCCTGAGAGGGCCAGTCCTTGGTTTCTCTGAGCCCTAGTTTCCTTAGAGCATGTGATAAGAGAACCTATGCCAAAGGGTCACCGTGGGGATTCAATGAATGAATCCATAAAGCACAGTGCCTGATACACAGTCAACCACAAGCATCACCTCTGATACCTCTCTTCATGTGGAAAGAACCAAAGGCAGATCCGGTCATTTCCACATAACAGGCTCAGGTGCCCTCTGCCCCCTGAACTCACCCCCAGGTCCGCAAAGGGCCCGTCCAGCAGCGCTAACTGCGCCACACGGCAGCGGTCCCTGTTGGCCAGTGTCTGGGGGGTGCTGTAGCCCCCGCGGAGTGCATTCTCCTCGGCGATCAAAGCCTCCAGCTCCGGTGTGGCTCCTCCAGTCACCAGGGTCCGTATCAGGGTAAGGATGTTGTCATTGAAGTATGTCTGGGAAGAGATGGGAGCAAAGTCCTTTAAGCACACACCCTAAAGTCACGACAACCGACATTCAAATTACTTTTCTTGATGTCTCCTGTTTAAAGTTCTGGCCCGTCTCTTCAAATAGTTTTATGTGGGAAGTGAAAAGACAGCAGCCTCCAATTATTCCATTCTTTTCTCTCCTACTTGGTTCTGCTATGAGAGCCTGACTTTAAAACCTGAAATTCAGTGGATTTTTATTAAAGGGCTAAAGTCAAAATGGCTGGTGTTTACCATAATTGGTGCTAGTAGGGATGTAAATACGGCTTCCTCTCCTGCTTGCTAAGGGACTCTGGGCGTATGTACTAAAATGCAGCCTGACCCAGGCAGGACGGCCTCTGAGTTTCTGCAACACACATGCCAGGAAGCTGCTTCCCCCAACAATGGTAGAACTTCTCTCTAGAGTGAGATGCCAAGAGCATCATTAAGGCCATGTGTTCAACAATTTATCACATACTTTGATAATAGGCTAAACCAGAAGTTTCTATCAATTAAATATGCCAGATAAATGTATGACAAGGTGGATACCCTGGTATTTTTAAGTAACCTCTGTGGTCTGAGGCGAACATAGCTTATTAAGGAAGTTTCCCTCAATGTGTACATTTGTCTCACATCTGAAACATTCTGTCAGGAACAAAACAATAGGAGTTTTAAAAAATTAATAGGATGTCAAATAAAAGAGCTCAAAAAGGCATTTTTCACACAGCCTAATTTGAGGAAAATCTCAGTTAAGGGTCTGTTTTCCATTTTCCAGTGTAAGAAGAAATCAAACAGGCTAAATAATATCAAGCTAAAGTTTGCCTGTGGCTTTTGAGGATGGATGGATCTTTTGAAGCAGGTTAGGCAAGACGGCTGCATTTTTACTTCAGCAGTTTTTTGGACAGTTCACCTGGCAAAAATCTAGTGGGTAACAAACCAGATGAGTTCTCTACAGTTTGGCCATCATAATTCTATGTCTCGGGGGAGGTTGTCTAATCTTTCTGGTCTTTGATTTTCTCATCCGTAAAATAAGCACCATCATTAAGATCAAGTTTATATGCAAAGAATTCCAGGAGGACTTCTGAGTTAAAATGGTAGCTGCTAGTGAGGCTAGAATCCCTAGGTTATTGAAGTACTCACAAAAGCACCCAAAGTGATGCAAAATTTCAACAGCAACAGGAAACTGGGAATGTGATTCAAAACCAGTCAGGCCCTAAGGAGAAGGTATCATCTGCCAGAGCTTAGATGCCCCCTGGGGGTCAGAGAAGCTGAAGGAGGAACTATTGCTGGTGTGGTTAAGGGGTGAGAGGCAGGCTAGGGGTTCAGCGCTGACCTCGCCGCTTAGTAGCTGCATGACTTTGGGAAGTTATTTCTCATTTTTGTGCCTCAGTGTCATGATCTATAAAATATAATAGAGTGGGTTGCTGCTGCTGCTAAGTCGCTTCAGTCGTGTCTGGCTCTGTGTGACCCCACAGACGGAAGCCCACCAGGCTCCCCCGTCCCTGGGATTCTCCATGCAAGAACACTGAAGTGGGTTGCCATTTCCTTCTCTAATGCATGAAAGTGAAAAGTGAAAATGAAGTAGCTCAATTGTGTCCAACTCCTAGCGACCCCATGGACTGCAGCCTACCAGGCTCCTCCGTCCATGGGATTTTCCAGGCAAAAGTACTGGAGTGGGGTGCCATTGCCTTCTCTGAGAGTGGGTTACAAGGACTATATAACTGATACCTGTGAGGCACTTAGAAAAGTGTTTCGTGCACAGGGAGCACTGAAAAATACTTTTGGGACTGATACCAGAAACTCGGGCCTTTGTCACCTAGTGTTTAGTACATGGAACTCTGCTCAATGTTATATGGCAGCCTGGATGAGAGGGAAGTTTGGGGAAGAACAAATAACCAAAAATATATGGCAGAGTCCCTTTTCTGTTCACCTGAAATCATCACAACATTGCTCTACCCCAACACAAAATTTAAAATTTAAAAAAGAAACTTGGGCCTTTGTTGATGAAAAGACAGGTCAATTCATGACCAATTTTCCCTTTCAAAAAGTCTTTTCTGGCTTTTTTTTTTTTTTGGTGGGGTAGAGGGGTGGGGCTGCAAACCAAGGCCATTCATTTCAGCCTTGAATCTGCACTTCTCAGGCTGCCTCCATGCTAAGACTCCATTTAGACTTAGCAAAGAGCCAGCAAGGGTTAATAGGGACTACATGCTGAGTGGTGACCAGAGCCACGTGGGCCAGCATAGGTGAACTCTCATGGAAACTGGTTCTGGGCACACATATAAACACACATCCCAACGTCGTCAGAGGTAAATTGTCTTCTCTATATTCAATAGACCATTGTCAGAAGCAGAAGCCCCCTCACCTGACCTCAGCTCTGCGGCGCATTAAATGAGGGAGTGCCCGACACAGAACTTTGACAAAGGCTTTTGTGCTATAATTATCCTTCTAGATCAACACCCAGGGAGGAGTTAGCCAGTATGAAGTGTGGACGGCAGAACACTAATGACCTCGTGGTGAAAAACGGACCTCTGTCTTGCTCAAATGTACAGAGAGAAATAGCTAATATAAATATTTTTTAATATTTACTGGAAGAACTGGAAGAAGTAAAAGAAAAATTTAGGAAGCATATGTTTTAGAATAAAAATCAATTAAAAAAAATAATGAGTATCTCTAACAAACAAAAAATCAGATGATAAGAAAGCTGACTTCATACAACTTACTCAATTCTTTTAAAATGTAAGATATTGAAATTAAAAAGAATATATTTGGGAGAATGGCATTGAAACATGTATAATACCATATAAGAAACAAATCGCCAGTCCAGGTTCGATGCAGGATACAGGATGCTTGGGGCTGGTGCACTGGGATGACCCAGAGGGATGGTATCGGGAGGGAAGTGGGAGGGGGGTTCAGGATTGGGAACATGTGTATACCCGTGGCAGATTCATGTTGATGTATGGCAAAACCAATACAATATTGTAAAGTAATTAGCCTCCAATTAAAATTAAAAAAATAAATAAATAAAAAATAAAAATAATATAATTTAAAAATGCCTGAAAAGGATCCAATGCTTTTTCATGATAAACACACTCAAAAAACTAGAAATGGAAGGGAATTTCCTCAATCTGAAAAAGGACATATATTAAAACATCAGACTTATAGGTGAAAGATTGGAAGCTTTCCTTTTACATTAGGAACAAGACAAAGAAGCCAGCTCTCACCACTTCTATTAAGCACAGCACTGGAGGTCTTAGCCAGGGCTAGAAGGAAATAAAGGTATCTATATAAAAACTGAAGAAGAAAAATTATCTGTATTCACAGAGGACATGATCTTGTGTATAGAAAATCCTAAAGAATCCACTAAAATGGTATTCTCGGTAATAAATGAATTCACTAAGATTGCAGAATACAAAGCCAATCATTTGTGAATCCATGCATGTCCAATGAAAAACATAAGAATGAAACTAAGAAAACAATTCTTATTACAATAGCATCACAAAGAATAAAATACTGAGGAATAAATTTAACCAAGGAGATATAAGATTAGTACACTGGAAACTACAAAATATTGTTGAAATAAAGCAAATATAAATAAATGGAAGGACATCTTAACTTGATAGATTGTAAGACTTACTATTCTTAAGATAGCAATATTCCCCCAAACAATCTATAGATTTATTCCAAATGCTATCAAAATCCCAAAGACCGTTTTTATAGAAGTGAAGAAGCTCACTTTAAAATTCCTGTGAAATTGCAAGGAGCCCTAAATAACCAAACCATCTTGAAAAGGAAAAACAAAACTGGAGGACTCACACTTCCTGATTTTGGAGCACACCACAAAGCTACTATAATCAAGAGAGTATGGTATTGCCCTAAGGATAGACTTATGGACCACTGGACTCAAATTGAGAATCCAGAGATAAACTCATACGCTTTGCCTCAGTTGATTTTTCAACAAAGCTTCCAAGATCTTTCTACAGAGGAAGAATATAGACTCCTAATCAAATATTGCTACCACAGCTGGGTATCCACATTCAGAAGAATAAATTTGGATCCCTACCTCACACCCTATGCAAAAGTTAATTCAAAATGGATTAAAGACCTGAATATAAAAGATAAAACAATGAAACACTTAGAAGAAAACACAGAAGTAAAGCACTATGCTTTTGATTTGAAAACTGATTCTTAAATATGACACCCAAAGCATAGGCAACAAAAGAAAAAAATAGGTAAATTAAACTTCATCACAGTGAGAACTGTCTGTGCACAAATCACACTATCCAGAAAGTGAAAAGAAATCCTACAGAGTGAGAGAAAATATTTGCAAACCATATATCCCATAAGGACCTAGTATCCAAATATATATTTAAAAATATTACAATTCAACAACATAAAGAAAAGTAACCCAAATTTTAAAATGGACAAAAATGAGCAAACTTTATTTAAAAATACCGGTGAAATATATTAAAACATGGAATTCTTGAAGGATATATTATTATCAAACAATGTAAATGTCAAAAGTAATTCTTGAAAGAAAAAATATGACAAAATTATCTATCAGTAATATTAAATCATTTTTAAAAGTCAGAAAAATGAGGTAGGAGAAAGGAGGATGGAAGTAAAGACACATGTAAATTCTCTGATCATATAGAGGAAGAAATCAAGAGCTACTAAATTTTCTAGATAATAATATAAATAAAATGTAGCTTCAAGTACATTTATAGAGTATATGGTATCCACTAACTAGAGTTAAAAACAGAATGTATAATTTACACATCATTAGAGAAAATAAGCATACAAAAATAGACTAATGCCCAAGGATAGATAATAAAGGACACAATTATCAAAGCATAAAGTATAATGCAAATTTTAGCATTATAGATTATATAACTAAACATAAATGAGCTAAATGATTTGATAAAATGGCAAAGTTCTCAAACTTGTTCAAAAACTAAAATCAAAATCAAACTCTGGTATCTTCAGAGACAGGAAAACACACACACACACACACACACACACACAGAGCAAAGGAA
This sequence comes from Bos indicus, assembly GCF_029378745.1. Classification (NCBI taxonomy): domain Eukaryota; kingdom Metazoa; phylum Chordata; class Mammalia; order Artiodactyla; family Bovidae; genus Bos; species Bos indicus. The sequence goes on from NC_091787.1 coordinate 32,715,981, forward strand.
AGTATATTTAAAGGAAAAATTTTTTAATTTTTATTATCAAATTAACTACATGTTCATGTAGTTAAAATTTACAAAAAATATATAACATTTATGGAGAAAATATTAGAACCAAAATATAGACAACAAAACTAATTAACCATTATAGTAAAATAAATACAGATTGAGAGTCATATGTAAAAGGGATATGTGAAATATCATTGTGTTTCTTGTTTTCACAGCTCAAACAGACCAGAAGTATAAGGAAATGAAGGATATAATATGGGCATTAAGTACATTTGTGCTAAACTTTACAACATTTTTAGTTAGCTTCCAAGTAATGCTAACAAATCATGATCAATGGCCCAAAGTATAAAATCTCAATATACATACTAAAATATAAGATGTATGGCCTATATTTTAAAAATAAACATAATAGTAGAAAGAAAAGTAAATAACCCAATACTTCAAAGTTTTTTAAAAGTATCCTAAATAATTACAGGTGAAGATGGAAATAAAACTCAAGAATATAGAGTATTAAAAAATTAAAGACTATTTGAAAATAACACACAAAAACGTCATGGATTGAGGCCAAAGCTACAGAGACAAATTCAGAACCTTAACTGCTTTTATCATTGAATAGAAAAGAATGTCAACTAATAATTCTAAGCATTTAAAATAATTGTTTTTGGTTGTTCTTTTTTATTTGAGAAAAATAGAAGGTTGAAATAATAAAGCATCAATTAATGAAGTAGCAAGAGGATATTTAGTGAATTGATACATTTTTAAACTTGATAAAATTATGCTAAATTTCCTCTGGAAACAGTTTATGCAACTGTCTTTCAAAGTTTTGAGAACCATACTCTAGTAGTTATATGACCTTAATACAGGAGTTAGCAAATCAAGGCCATGGGAAAAATGTAGACTGCCAGCTGTTTTTGTTTTTTTAATTTTTTTAATAAAGTTTTATTGAGACGCACACATGCCCACTTGTTTACTAACAGTTTTTGTGCTATAATGGCAGAATTGAATATTGTCAACAGAGTCTATATGGCTCTCAAAAGCCTAAAATACTCACCATCTGGCCCTTTATAAAAAATGCTGTTCCATTTCTTAATACAATAAGGAAAGCATGACACACCATGGAGAAGGGACGTTTACTCAACAAATGATTTAGGGGAAATTGCTATCTGGAAAATTTTTTTCAACAATATGGAAGTGATTAAATAATAATGATATACTTATGTGACTTACATTGTACAGATATTAATATTATGCTTTCAGAGAGTATTTAATGGCATGGTAACAATTACATGACATAATATTAAAATATATTAAAAAAAGCAGGATCCAAAAATCACTAAGATCTCATGTTAAACTCATGTTAAAAGTGCAGACCTCCAAAGATATATAGTCATACAAAAATATTTAATATTATGTAAATATTAAATATTTAGTACCCCAAAATTTTACATGGAAATTAATTCCTGGTAACAAACAGAATTCTGATCCATTTTCATTTTTTCCTATAATTCATTTTATATATTTCCTACTATGAAAATACATTTACTTAAATTTCTAAGAGAGGAAGCAAATGGAATTTATATAACTCATTGGAAAAAAAAAATCCCAAAATTTGATTAAAAAATGGATAAAGGAATGGAATAGACATTCTTCCAAAGAAGATATTCAAATAGCCAACAGGTACTTTATAAAAGATGTTCAACATCACTAGTCATAAGGAAAATGCAAATCAAAACTGTGGTAAGACATCATCTCATACCTGTTAGAATGACTACTGTCAAAAATATGAGAAATAAGTGTTGGTGAGGTTGTGAAGAAAAGGAAACCTTTGTAAAGTGCCAGTGGGAATGTAAGCTGATACCGCCACTATGGAGAACAGTATGCTGGTTCCTTGAGAAATTACAAATATAGCTACCATACGACCAAGCAATTCCACTTCTGGATATATATCCACAGGAGAAGAAATAACTATCTCAAAGAGATATCTTTTTCATCCCTATGTTCACTGCGGCATTGTTTACAATAGCTAAGACATGGAAACAGTCTAAGTGCCCACTGAGAGATGAACTGATAAAATGTGGCAGATACATACACAATGGAATATTTAGCTGTAAACGGAGGAAATCTTGCCCTATGCAACAACATGGATGAATTCTGAGAGCATGAAGCTAAGTGAAGTAAGTCAGAGAAATATAATTTATACTCTTACTTATATATGAAATCTAAAAAAAACCGATCCTATAGAAAGTGAGAACAGACTGGTTGTTGCCAGGGGCAGGAGGTGGGGGCTGGGAGAAATGGGTGAAAGTGGTCATAGGATATAATTAATAAATTCTGGAGATATGGCACACTATAACACAGTGTATAAAGTTAACAATACTGTACTATGTATTTGAAAACTGCTTAAGAGAGTAGATTTTTACAGTTCTCAGCAACAGCAAGAAAAAATTGTAACTGGGAGGTGATGGATGTATTAACTAACTTTACTGTTGTAATCATTTCACAATATATACATATATCATTGTACACCTTAAACTTATGTTATAATGTTATAACTCAATGATATAAATCAATGATATCTCAACAAAGTTGTGGTGTGGGGGAGGTAAATGTTATAAAATAGTTAAAGGCAGAAAATATAACCACAAACAACCTGGTGAAAATATAGCTGAATATTTAACCTATCTCAGGAAAATTCCATGGACAGAGGAGCCTGCTGGGCTACAGTCCATGGGGTCACAAAGAGTCAGACACGACTGAGCGACTAACACACTAACAGGATACTTGATGACTTCTTTTGTTCAGCAAGCAGAATTTAGGCATAAAATCTATAGAAAAATTCACAAAAGACCATATGCATTTACATGGTTATAGAGAAGGCAATGGCACCCCACTCCAGTACTCTTGCCTGGAAAGTCCCATGGATGGAAGAGCCTGGTAGGCTGCAGTCCATGGGGTAGCTGAGGGTCGGACACGACTGAGCGACTTCACTTTCACTTTTCACTTTCATGCATCGGAGAAGGAAATGGCAACCCACTCCAGTGTTCTTGCCTGGAGAATCCCAGGGACGGGGGAGCCTGGTGGGCTGCCGTCTACGGGGTTGCACAGAGTCGGACAGGACTGAAGTGACTTAGCAGCAGTAGCAGCAGACACAAGTTAAAATTATAGATACTTCAGAACTACCACCAACACAATTGAAGGACCCCCTAAGGAAGATGATAATCACTGCTCACCAAAGTGCAAGAGATGGCATGCACACACCACTGATGGTGGTGCAATGGTACAATTGTTTCTGGGGGATAATCTGGCAATAGATACCAAGAGTTTTAAATAAGTTCATATTTGTTTAAAACCCAGTAAGTTTACCTCAAAGTAATAAGTTTCTTCTTGCTCAAAGATTTATGTACAATAATACTTATCACAGGGTTAGTTATTTTTATAATAAAAATGATTAAAAACTGAAATGTCCCACAATAGATAATGTTTAACAAGATTCTGGGACATCCATATGTTTGAGTCTCAGGAAGTCCTACATGGAGACCATTACAATGATTCCAAAGAAAATGACATGATTAGATACTCTGATAAAAATACTAACTCTGAAAAGCAAAAAAAAAAAAAAAACCCAGATATAAAACTGGATGATTCCATATTTATCTAACCATCTGGAAGAAAATATACCAAAATACTAGCCAGGCTCATCTTTGTGTGCTGGGAATATGATTTATTTAAATTTTCTTCTTTATATATATCTGCACTTTCCAAAGTTTCCCATGGAACAGGAATTCATTTTCTAAGGAAAACAGTCGATGGTTCTTAAACAAAGAACACTCTAAGTTCTGCTTTGCAACAATAAGTCAGGGAGGTCAACATGAAAGGTTATTGTTTTGTCAAATCTTTAAGATTTGACCTTAAAGTGTTTCCCTTTCTGTGCTAAAATCAGTTACGCTGAAACAGCTTAATCTTTTTGATCAATCAGTCACTGACATTTATTGAGCACCTACTAATCCCTTGGTTTGCTCTTGGTTTGGACTGAAATTGTATGCTATTCCAAAAGTGTGTCACTTTCAAAATTGCCCATCAAGGGGTATAATTTCAGGGTGGGTCAGAGGGTTTCAGAGGTCCCTGCACAATTCTAGAACCACTCACAACATTGAACACAATTCTCTGGCCCCTGAGCTGGCACTGTATCCCAGATCTCTCTCCTTGATTTTTTCATACAGGCATCAAGGAGCAGAGCTATAGGTAACAGTTTCTGCTGTGACGGAGTATAATGACGCCTGTCAGAGAGCTCTGTTGCTCCCATTTTGGTGCCTCAGTATTCAGCTGCAGAGAAGTCCTCTGACATCACATACAGGTGTGCTCTGAGCACGTTTCAACGTCTCTTTGTGATCTGAGTAACTTGGTGGAAAGACAATGCTTCCCCTGATAAAGGATGTCCAGTTATTTTAGGGGGCAAATTTCTTTATGGGGCTGGGGTACCAGTCACAGAACATAGGTCTGCAATTAAGCATTCTATCCAGTGCTTTCTGCTTAGGAAGTGACAGTTTAAGCATCACGAGGGCAAACCAGGTGCTAGGACTTCAAATGCCAGTTATCAAAGACTATTACTATGGAGGATGTGGCAGCTAGAACAAACCTCTCCACAGCTCATCTGACCCAGAAGGCACCATTCTTTCCCTGGGTAACAGAGACACCAGATGGAAGAAACAGAATTCTGTAACACAAAGGTGTGTTCCTTTGCCTCCTAAGCTTTTGTACTCCTAGTCTTTCCTGTGCTCTGCATGGGCCTGTTCACTATATTTGTGCTAGAAGCCTTGTGAGAAAGTCTGGCACAGAATCTCCAAACCGGGCCAGGACTAGTCTCCAGGAATGCATTCAGGTCTGACTCTTTGCGACCTCATGGACCATACAATGTCCACGGAATTCTCCAGGCTGGAATACTGGAGTGGGTAGCCTTTCCCTTCTCCAGCAGATCTTCCCAACCCAGGAATCGAACCCGGGTCTCCTGCATTGCAGGCAATTCCTTACTAACTGAGCCATCAGGGAAGCCCTCATTTTCAGCAGAAGACTTTGCAATGGCTGTTCCTGTGTCACATGTTTTTGGGGGCGCTAAAGAGAACAGAATTCTCCAGGGTTCTGCTCAGTGCCTGGGATCCAGACACGGGTGTAATCTGAATAATATGGGAGTCCCTCTTCCCAGTGCCAAAGTCCGGATTCCACGTCTGGTCTGGGCAGACTTTCACCTAAGTATGGCAACATGGCACCCCTAGATCTGTGTACAGACTTCAGAATTTAGTTGCTATTATTTAAAATCTCTTGCAATGGCTATGACAATAGGAAAGTTGCCTAACTTTTCTGGGTTTTGGATTCCTTATCCATATAAAAGGGATTAGAAACAAATAAACCCAGATTATTGGATAGTGTTAACTGAGATACTTTGTGTAATTTTAATGAACAACAAATGCTCAGTGTGCTCAGTCATGTCTGACTCTTTGCAACCCCCTGGACCGCAGCCTGCCAGGCTGCTCTGTCCATGGGATTTTCCAGGCAAGAATACTGGAGTGGGTGCCATGTCCTCCTCCAGGGCATCTTCTTGACCCAGGGATCAAACCCAAGTCTCCTTTGTGTCTTCTGCATCTGCAGGCGGATTCTTTACCACTGCGCCACCAGGGAAGCCCATCAAATACTCAATAAAGGGTAGCTTATAAAAAGAACAACCAGCTGACAATGCAACCAGTTTAGAACACTGCTTTCTCTCTGCATTCTCAGCTCCAGTATCAGCTGGCCCAGATCACATGAGTGGCCCCTTAGCTTCTGAACTTTGGGGAGTAAACCCAGAAGTGCTAGGGAAAGGACCAGTGAGTTACAACAGGGAAATCTGAGCCCACAGCGCCATCTAGCCCGTTCCATGGAGGTCCCTCTGCACTCGTGTCTCCAACACGCTGCAGCATCCTTCTCTTTTTTATTTTTTCAAAGTATAATTACCAGAGCTTATGTTTCACAGTTAATGCTGTCAAGCCTTTTAAACTAATTGGTCTTTTATAGAAAATTTAACTGAAAATTAACACATCTTTTAATAACATTGCCTTAACTTTAATGGCACTTTGCCTTTCGTTTATAATTGCTCTAAAATTGTCATTTTCCATGTCATAGCTGCCATTTTTTATATTTGCTAGTTTTCATGGTGTAGATTTTTATTTTTAGTATTTTTCTTTCACGAGGGATGAGAACTATTTGATGTTTTTTTTTTTTTTCCCCTACCCCAGCCCTGCCTGGCCTGATTATGACAGTGGCAGTGTGTTCTGAGTCCATCCATCGTGCCCACAGTGGTGCTGGCTCACCTGCCACAGGGTGGATCACGGGCTGCCTGTCTCCTTACGAACAGTCTACATGGTGACTCTGGAATGGAGTTCGAGGAGGAGAGTCACAGAGGAGGAATCTGTTTATGTAACTGACATCACAGGGCACTGGGCTGCCTGACAACTCAGGCTTTTCCATAACACACCTCAAGGGTTCAGCCCTTCACGCAAGTACAGTTAGCAAAGTAAATCGTGTGGTTCCCTCTTCCAGAAGGTCCTACTCTCCCATCTTAGCCACATAAGTTCAGTTATTTCTGGCAAGCAGAGAGGTCAGCTCTCTGTCTCACAAAGCTAAAGATCCTCACCCTCAGCTGTACTCCTCTGGTTTTTCAGTGTAGTTCTCCACACCCATTCAAACTATTTTGTGTTCTTCAAACTAGTTATCCCTATCTGCTAGAGTCCAGGTGCCCACTGACACAGCTACTGGCCTGAGGCAGTGACCACCCCCTAAAATGACAGTTCAAACCCCAAGAGGGCACGGGACCGCATCTTTCTTCTTCCAGCAAATACTGGATCCTCAGCATGAACAATAGTGCCTAGGCTCTAGTAAGTGCCCCAAAATGTATTGATTAATAACACTAAATGCATATGGAGCTTGCCATGTGCCAAGCACTGCACTAAAATCTTTGACTGTATGGATCGCAACAAACTGTGGAAAATTCTTCAAGAGAAGGGAATACCAGACCACCTTACTTGTCTCCTGAGAAGCCTGTATGCAGGTCAAGAAGCAACAGTTAGAACCAGACATGGAACAATGGACTGGTTCCAAATTGGGAAAGGAGTACATCAGGGCTATATATTGTCACCCTGCTTGTTTAACTTATATGCAGAGTACATCATGCAAAATACTGGGCTGGATGAAGCACAAGCTGGAATCAAGATTGCCAGGAGAAATTTCAATAACTTCAGATATGCACATGATACCACCCTTATGGCAGAAAGTGAAGAGGAACTGAAGAGGCTCTTGATGAAGGTGAAAGAGGAGATTGAAAAAGTTGGCTTAAAACTCAACATTCAAAAAACTAAGATCATGGCATCTGGTCCCATCACTTCATGGCCAATAGATGGGGGAACAATGGAATCAGTAGCTGACTTTATTTTGAGGGACTCCAAAATCACTGCAGATGGTGATTGCAGCCATGAAATTAAAAGACACTTGCTCCTTGGAAGAAAAGCTATGACAAACCTAGACAGCTTATTAAAAAGCAGAGACATTACTTTGCCAACAAAAGTCTGTCTAGTCAAAGATACGGTTTTTCCAGTAGGCATGTATGGATCTGAGAGTTGGACCATAAAGAAGGTTGAGCACTGAAGAACTGATGCTTTTGAACTGTGGTGTTGAAGAAGACTCTTGAGAGTCCCTTGGATACCAAGGAGATCAAACCAGTCAATCCTAAAGGAAACTAATCCTGAATACTCATTGGAAGGACTGATGGTGAAACTGAAGCTCCAGTACTTTGGCTACCTGATGTGAAGAGCTGACTCATTTGAAAAGACTCTGATGTTGGGAAAGATGGAAGGCAAAAGGAAAAGGGGGCAACAGAGGATGAGATAGTTGAATGGCATCACCAACTCAATGGACATGAGTTTGAGCAAGCTCCAGGAGATGGTGAAGGACAGGAAAGCCTGGCATGCTGCAGTCCATGGGGTCACAAAGAGTCAGACATGACTGAGCGACTGAACAACAATGAACAAATCACTTTACAACCTTAGCTCATTCAATCATCTCAACAGTCCTATGAGGTGAGTGAGTGAGTGAAAGTCGCTCAGTTGTGTCTGAATGCGACCCCATGGACCATACTCCATGGAATTCTTCAGGCCAGAATACTGGAGTGGGTAGTCTTTCTCTTCTCCAGGGGATCTTCTCAACCCAGGGATCGAACCCAGGTCTCCCACATTGCAGGCAGATTTTTTTTTTACCAGCTGAGCCACAAGGGAAGCCCTCCTATGAGGTAGGTACTATTAGCAGTCCCATTTTAAAGATGAGAAAAATAAGGCACAAAGAGGTTAAGGCTATGCAAACAGTAAGTGGCAGTGCTGGGATCCACATGCAAGCAGTCTGGCTCCTGAGGCCCTGACTAATTTTTTTGTTTCTAGGGTAGGTAACTCAAATTGAGGTGAGACTAGGGGAAAGTGGGGGCGGTGTGAAAAAGAAATCTAAATACCCATGTGCCAGTTTCACGGAGAGGCTTTATCTTTCACATAAGTATGAGCAACAAACTGGATGATTCTGAGAAACACATTTCTTGTGATCTTCTTCTCAGAGGCGTATATCCATAAGCATACTTCTTGCTTCTCATCATGTGTTTCTGCTGTGGGTTCACAGGACAAAGCCAAGAGGATGTGTTGGTAACATCGCTATCTGTTCTGGGAATGCATGTGATGAATCAGAACATTGTTCTTTTTCACAAATGAAGCAGTAAGCAGCAGGAGTTGAGTTATGAAGGACAATATTCACGGAATGTTTAGACACATTATTAAATGGCAATTTGGGGAGCAGTGCTAGAAAAAGGAGATCATAGACATCTAAAGAGATGTGTGTGCGGATATTGTGATGCTGCTCATGAGCAAGTGCCTGAGATGGAAGCTTACCTCTGACTCCTGCTGTTTGGATTCTCACTTTCTCAATTTATATTCTAGTTACTGCCTTGGTACTAGATAATCTCCTGTTTTTTCATAAATTACAATTGTGGTGGAAGGCTAAGAAATCAAAAGTAATCTGTTATCAGAAGGTCTAGATCCAATTGGGTCTGTTGAACCAGATCGAATTTGAGACCTCACTGTGGAACTTGCTTATCCCAGACAATGAAAACAAAGCCTGGAATAAGTGGACAGGCATTCTGTTTTATGATTTGAGAAGTCACAACAGTAGATCAGTTAAATAGGTGTTGCCTCAACACTTAAACCAGGTTGACTCACATTACTGCCTAAAATAATATTGTCCAAAATAATAATAATGAAGGGCTTTGTACAGTTCTGGACGTTCAATAAATAATGCTGCTGCTGATCATTACAATGGCATTACTAGATTCCCGACACCCCTTCTTCCCAGGCTGGAATTCAGAAGTGCTACTTTGCTAGCAGGCTGTTGTATTCATACACACCTTAGCCATGCTCTGCCAAACATTTCAGTTTGCATTTCAAAGGAGTTTAGAGACAGATTTTTTTTTTTAATTTCACACTTTGATTTCTCAGCTGAGTTTCCAAGAACTGACTCACTAGTGCTGCCGTAGAGAGAGTAATGCAGCTCAAATCTAGGGGCACCCCCACTCCTACCCCATGGCCACCATGTGTCCCCTTGACTGTGTGGAGGTGAAGTTCTTGAGTCCTTTCATTCCTTGCAACCAGGGCTGGTTTGCTGAGTGTGTGGCCTGCATTGTCACCCAAAGTGCATGCTCAGAAGAGCCCCTCATTTGGTTCAGCACTCTGCTGTCATCATTTTGAAATTCTTAGTAACTTATGGTGGAGAAGGAAATGGCAACCCACTCCAGTGTTCTTGCCTGGAGAATCCCAGGGACGCAGGAGCCTGGGGCCTGCCGTCTATGGGGTCGCACAGAGTCAAACATGACTGAAGTGACTTAGCAGCAGCAGCAGCAGTAACTTATGGAAAAGTAGACTTTCAAATTATGTAGCCAGTCTCACCTGGAATATCCTGCATGTCTGATCTATAGAAACAATTTTGTAAATTTGGATTTTTTAAAAAATTTGGATCAAGTATTTTATAGTTCTGAATAAAATCTATTATAAACAGTTTCATTGTCTTCTTGTGAGAACAGTCTTCTGAAATCTGTCTGATTAGGATCAGAAGTAAAATGAAACTTCTGAGGAGTTACCAAAATCTGTTTGGTAACTGGATTTGGAGACTGCATGGCCTACTACAGAGAATCCGGCACCGTAATGAGCATATCCTGCTGCTTCCATCAGGCCCTCTGGCCAGCCTGGGGAGTTGGCCCAAATGGGGCCCAACATCACTGGCAGGTAGAAAGATGAGGCTCAGGATCCTCACACCATCAGAAAGGTCATGAGCCCTGGGAAACCAAGACGGCCCTCTCTAGGGATCTCTTGCTCGCTCTCCTCCTTGGCTTGGCAAGTGGTGAGATGGCATGAAGCCCAGTCGACCTTAATTCAGATGAATGTTGTTTCATGTTTATTTTTAAATGCATAATTCTGATTTTTCACTAAGATATGCTCGTAGTTGGACCACATTCAGGAATATAGAATAACTTAAATTAGTCTTAAAAAGCTTTATGACTTTTCTTTCCTCAAATAGAGGTCCTTCTGGGATTAGCTTTAATGAATAGATGAGAAATAATTAGCACATCAGTTGTTTAACACATGCAGGAGAATAGCCTTCTTAAGCACTTAAAGAAATGTATGTATATAAAAACTCTCTGGGCTATGTTTACGGTTTTAATGAGTTCAATAAAACTCTTTTTTGTGTATGTGGGTGGATTCTCCAAAGGTCAGTTATTATCTAGCCTATGTCTATATTTTTACAAATGGTAAAGTTGAAAATTCCAAAAAGAAGATTTTTCTATATAATAAACAAAGCCACTCAGTGGGAACACTTTATAATCCCCATTCTAGTCTGCTTTGCTTTTTGTAGTTCAAGACTGCTTCTTTAAGATGGTACCTAATTTTTTTTTTTTTTTTAATTTAGATATGCTGGGTCTTAATTGTGATATGCAGGATCTTTAGTTGCTGCATGAGAACTCTGAGCTGTGACATGAGGGAGCTAGTCCCCTGACCAGGAATCGAACCTAGGCCCCCCCAGCATTGGGAGGCCAGAGTCGAAGCCACTGGACCACGAGGGAAGTCTCAAGATGGGACCTTTTTGTCATTTGATTCTGGTCTCACAAGTGAAAACACAAATGCCTTGATCGTTTGATGCATATCAAGTTACAAAAGCAATTGGAGATGCTCTGGATCCCTGGGCCAGCCCACCATCCTCTCTCTGCCACCGGTCCACTCCTACACTGTGCCAGAGTCCCGGCCAGGCCTGGCCTCACACCACTCCTCTGCCAGGACCCCATTTCCATGACTGACAGTGACCTAGGAGTCCCCCTTGGCACTCTGACACTCTGTGCTCTTCTGCCTTTTGCTCATATTCAGTCTGTTCCCAAGTCCTACAGCTTTTGCTGGCAAACACCACTCAGACGCATCCACCTCCCTCCAGCTCTGCGGGCTCTATCCTACTCCACAGGGCAGGACAGCCCCTTACTTAGACTTCCTGTGGCCATCTTGCCTCCTAAGCCACCCTCCACACACCTGCCTGGGCAATCCCACAAAACATAAACCTGATCACATCACTTGCCACCTTAAAACCCTTCAGCGCCTCTTCACTGCTGTCAAGAAAAAGACCAAAAACATGAAGATGGGTTTTGAGGTCCTATGGGTCCAGCTCTGCCTTTCCTCCACTTTCACTCCCTCAGGTCCTGATACCCAGGCCTTCCCTATCTCCTTTGAGCCTGGCAGGTACCCTTCTCCCTAGCAGGTCTTTCCCTTTGCTGTCCTTCTTTGGGGGGTACTCTTCCCCACAAAAGCTCCCTTCTCCATTGTTCAGATCTTGACATAAAATAGACACTGTTTCTTTGGAGAATTCTTTCTCTAGTTTCGAGACTGGGTCAAGTGCTCACCTATATTTACTCACAAGCTCCCTTGTACTTTCAAGAATTTATAATCAGGTGTTTATCTGTGTACTAGTTAGATCAACAACAGCACCTCCTACCAGATGGCGCATTTGCATGGCTCTGCTCTCCAGTGTAGCCCAAGCTCCAGCCCATGCCCCTTATGCACTGGAGGCACGCCATCCCCACATCCCTGTGTCCCCCACTTACTGCGCTCATGAGTGAATCCAGGACACTGACGGCGAACGCTGTCCCACATGCAAACGGCTGCGTGAGGTACAGTTCTGTGTCGGGGTCATCGTCATCGTCTTGGTCCAAAAACTGAACATTAGTATCGTTCACTAGGAAAAGTATGAAGTAGGAGTTAGCTTGAAAAACTACATGGGGGCAGTAAAGTCAGAGGTTTAGAAACACTGAGGTCACTGGAAAGGAAAGAAAAGCATGGGAGAAGCTGTAGATGGAGCTCGGGGTAGGGGTCGGTGGGACTCAATGGACTGCTCTGAGGTGCTTTTTCAAGGTTCCCAGACCTGGAGAGCAGAGACATCAAGTGGATATGCTCCATGGCAAGCTGGTGGAGCTAGGGTACACTGGTGTTGGTCAGTTCTTTGGTATAGCTTTAGGATCATGATGAAAAACACTCTGAAGTGTTTTTTGGTAGCCAAGTCCTTTGAGAGATGGACATCTTTCAAGGATGAGGAGCCATGAGTAGCCATGCTGGGATGGGAAGGTTAGCCACAAGGAAAAGAAAGCCATTTAGATTAGGAGCATAGCAAAGACAACTAGCAAGGGATCCACCCTCAGGCACCACCATGCCTCAGGCATGGATCTGGGTAGTGTCCAGCCCTGAAGCCAGGCCCACATCCAGCAGATCCCGTTCAGTATAAAGGCGACTCCAGGTGGGATGTACCCCTGGCTGTCTCGGGCTGTGGCTGACAAAGACTTGCTCTGCATCCCAAGCTGCAGAGGGACGCCCACGTTCTCCCTTTCCCCTTCTAAACAGCTCAATCTTTTATGTGCTTCAGCTCAAGCAGACACAGCATTTGATGCTGTATTTCATTTCCATCTGAGGATTCCTCAAGGCCTCCTCTGGCATGCACGTGCAGACTGATTGGTTGTGTCACCGAGATGTCTTTAACTTATTAAAAATTAAATGACAAATTAATTTCCATTCCCATCTTGGCTTCAGAAATTATCAGTTTTGCAGAGCAAGTAATGGGGAGGGGGAGGGTGTGAGGTGGGGGAGGAGATGAGCACTTGTGATTTCTGGAATAATTATCATGCTTTTAGGAAAAGAATAGATGAGGTTTCCTTTTTCTGAATCCTTTCTAAAGCTGATTCTCTTTTCTAGAGTTATTGTTTTATTTTTTTTTTCCAAAAGGAATTTTTGAGAGAACTTTTCTTTTTTTAAAAAAACTTTTATTTATTGTATGAAGCAGAATAAATGATAATAGGATAAAAGGCTGGGCATGGAATTATTTTTAAATGACACCATCCTGTTTCCCTGGAGAAAGATCCTAATGGGGAAAAATTTTTGCTCTCTGTTCTTTCGAAGTTTATCACATCTGGCTCCCCATTGTCTTAGCAGCACTTAAGTTACAGGCTAGAGAAAATGCAAAATCCAGGATTCAACAAGTGAACTCTGATGCAGGCTTTGTCACTAATTCTCTTGAGCAAAGCATTTTATCATTCTGCACCTTAGTTTCTTTCACTGTAAAACAGGGGGGCTATTAGCAACTTTCCTGATAGGCCGTTAGGAGGTTCCTACGGGATTCTCCTTGGTGAGCCCAGTTCAGCATCTTGATAAATAGTAGCTTTTCTCGTGATCTCATGAAATTATGAAAATTCCCAGCCTCCCTCTGCCCCTCTCAGAAGACTCAAGGAAGGCCTTGCTCAAGGATCCTACCAGAGTCACGTGGAAGCCAGAAGTATGTTGTGGGTCTAGTTTAGAAGACTAAACTGCTTTGTGAATGGGAAAATGTGAACTTGGGACAAGATGCAGAGGGATGCGGTTTTAATTACTTGGAGCTGAGGAGGGCATGTGCATGGACCCTCCCTAAAGGACCTGTTGGTTACCTCTTCTCAAGATGATGGGGAGGGTCTGGTTCTAGGCCTGACAGACGACGAGACTGTCAGCCAGTTAGGGATTCAAATCTTTGGGAAAAAACTCCAGGGCACAAGCCCAGGCACCCTTCTGGGTTACTTAGCCAGTATTACCTGAAACCTAATTCACAGAACAATAATTATGTGGGTGCTAAGAGATGAAAACAATCACCCCCAAGAGTTGGTAATCAAATGCAACTGAGAAATGGATTAAAGAGCTTCAAACAAATTTCCTTTATGTGGACCTTCTAGAATCCTTTGACCTGCTAACATCAATTGGGACTGGGACAGACTACCCGGTTTAGCGAGTTTGTTTGACATTGGCATCTTTTGTGTTTTGGAACCTGTCCTGGTGCAATGCAAAGGCATCTCAGAATAAGTAGGTAGATAGTAAATATTTGTGTGGATAAGGAAGGTGAGGTAGTCAGAGGATGATGGTCTAACTGCCAAAAGTGGTATGCCCAGTAGGAAAACTGGTCTTAAGGCAGAGGGTGAAGGTGAAGTGAACACATGGAAGGTTCTCTGAGTTCATAAAAGAAATCTGGCAAGGGACGAAGCCTTTAGGATACTCAATTATGCTGACTGAATACTTGAATTGTTGGACAGATTGGGGGTATCAAGCCTTTTCTTTTCTACTCGTCGCAAATCAAGATATCCCAGTTATTTGGCAGTGCATCAATTCCAAACAAATTCCTGGCAATGATGATTTTGAAACACTGCTGAATTTTTCTGAGACAGAGATGTCTGGATGAATTTTCCACCTAGAGGTCTGGGCCACACAAGCTCCCTGGGTCTCTTACCTAAGGTTCTGAGAAGAGCAATCCACCCGTAGGCTTTTAACCAACTTCTCTAAACATGAAAAAGACACCTGTCCTACTGTTAGAAACATAAAATAGTGTGCTGCTCCTTGACCTGAGTCAATTTGTCCTGAAAAATAGCTCCATCGACAATAATACAGTGCTGAATGGTGGACAATTTATTCCTTTGTTTCCAGACACCTGGCAAGCAAGATTACTGTGTTAAAAGCCTGCTCTCTTATTTTGAAATATATTTTGGGGCCAAGAAAATGGCATGTGAGTTTCATTTGTGAGCCATTTGAAGGCAGGTGCTCCCTACCTCTCAATTCACCCTCCACTGAACAGCACTTGCTGTCTTTGTCTAGAAGATCAATCCCTAGTTCTGAGACCTGCTGCTGATGGGTGCTTTTCATTGAGTTATTAACCAAGTCATAGGGAATTGTGGAAAAGTTTGACAAATGCCTTCATGACCAGAGCCCTTCATCTTCTGGATGAGTCCTCTCTGAATCTCCCAGAGAGGACTCTGGGCCAGTGGGGTGGGGGTCAGAGTGCAGGGCTGGGCCTTGGTGATTGCTAACCTCATCCTCTGCATCCTTTCTGAAGACCTGGCTTTAGCAAGAAAGGGTCCCCTAGGAACTCGCTGCTTTTATGGCTTCAGAAACCAGAGCTTCTGAGAAAGGGCCAAGTAGTGGGGGGGGGGGGGGGGGAGGAAGGCAAATAAAGTCAGAATAAAGGAAAATAAACAGCTGCAGGGAAGGTACCGTATTAGGTTTCTTATCTTAAAATTTTTATATTTCTCCTTTGACTTCCTCTGAGAGTTGTGAAGACACGTCAGTCAAACTGACAGTATGTTGGAAGAGGAATAGAAGGGAGGAGGTGGGAGGAGGAGCAGGGGGACACATGGTGGGGGGGGGGGGGGGAAGGCCCAGGCTAAAGGAAATGAATTAGAGCAAAGATGCTTTGGAAATAACTGCCAGCTCAGATGGGTGTGATCAAAGGTTTACTGATGCTGTGTGGGGAAAAAATCATTAAGAAAGGCCAGAACAAGACAGTCGATTCCAACCAGAGCCACAAATAAAACACATTCAAAGCAGTGCCATGGGGTAGCCGTTCTGCTACAGCCGGTGAAATAAAAAACAAGCTGGTGATAGTCGGAAACACCAACCACAAACGAAAGGAGATACTGATGTGAAAGAAAACAGTGCTTCTTACCCAGTTCGGTTATCATTAGAATGTGCGTCCCACTGTTTTTTTCCTGATTGACTGATACCAAAGGCAACTTGCCAGGTTTAGCTAATTGGATACAGCATTTAGGGTTGGGGAAAGGGAGTGGAGGAAAGTACAGAAAAAGAAAAGAGTGAGGGAATAACAGAGAAAGCATTCTGAAGTAAAGGGACCCGGGACCATAGGTAGTTTGGTGTTTATCTTCCAGGGAAGAGACCTTGTAGCAGTTTTGCAAATTCACAAATAATAGCAGGAAATGCCATGGCCAGGTTAAAAGCTGGATCCCACCGGTCAATGATCGTGGCCCTCAAAACCCTGTCATTTTTCTGGACCAGGGTGACAGTCACTGAAAATGCCTTTCAGCTGAAGAGTTTAACTAGAATAGATTAAATGTAAAATTATCACACATCAGGCCAGTGTTTCTATGCAGTTCTCAAAATGGGATTGGCTTAGACCTGAGGCTTTGTACCTCAGGGGAGGGAACTTCCACAGATGCTTCCAATGAGAATCACTGGGAAAAAACTCGTGGACTATACCTATCCTCCCTTCCTCCCCATTCCCGAATGTATGCCCCAGTCTCCAACCCATCATCTCATGACCCTTTGCAAACAGTGACCAGCATGCAGGAAACTGTCTATTCATCTCACAGGAAAGATAGATCAGTTTTCCTCTGGGTCATCTGCCATATTTCTACTCATACTCTTCTCCAATTTTCCCCTTCTCCCCCCAAAAAATACACCATTAGAGCCTACCACAGTAAGAGAGCTAAGAGACAGGCCAAACTCCTCATATCCTGCATGGTTGGAAGAGAGGACCAAAAAAATCCACCCAAAGCTGACGTTCACTCCTACCTAGTTCAGTGATGATGGGGATGTTGACCCCAGTAGTGATGGAGGGCTGGCGTAACATCCCATGTACCGGGCTGTTATCTGGTGAGGATCGGTCCATTCCTGGAGGTGTGAACCCTAGTGGGAAGGAAAGAGAGGAAGGAAAAAAATAAAAAACGTGCAAAACTTGGAAATAATGAGAGTACAGTGTATACACACAGTAAAAAAAAAAAAAAGCATTATTTATAGGTCAAAAATTAACACTTCCAGGATAAACTCTAATGAGTTGTTTTCAAAAGAACAAAGTGTGAGACTATTATAAATAATTCTTTTTTTAAAATATAAATTTATTTATTTTAATTGGAGGCTAATTATTTTACAATATTGTATTGGTTTTGCCATACATCAACATGAATCCACCACGGGTATACACATGTTCCCCATCCTGAATCCCTCTCCCCTCTCCCTCCCCGTACCATCCCTCTGGGTCATCCCAGTGCACCAGCCCCAAGCATCCTGTATCATGCATTGAACCTGGACTGGCAATTCGTTTCACATATGATATTATACATGTTTCAATGCCATTCTCCCAATTCATCCCACCCTCTCCCTCTCCCACAGAGTCCAAAAGACTGTTCTATACATCTGTGTCTCTTTTGCTGTCTCTCATACAGGGTTATCGTATTATAAATAATTCTAACCCACATTGACAGATCCCTAAAAACCAGTCTTTACACCAGTTATTGATTTTGTTCACAGATTTCTGCTCCCTCCACACAGATTGCACCTCCGTGCTTCTGAGAAGTTAGACATGACCATGTGACATAGGAAATGCTCTGGCCCATGAAAAGCAAACAGAACAATGCATAGCATCACTTCCGGTATAAGTATTTGACTTGCCATCCCTCTCCCAGGCTGTGGCAACAGTGAGAGCATGGGTTACCATGGCGATGCAGGCTGGGCAGCAGCCTTGGAAAATAACCCAGACACACAAAGCATTCTGAGTGAAAAATCAATCTCTGCTGCTTTAAGCCACTGAGATTTGTTTTGTTGATTTTTGTGCTGTTGCTGTTACCACAGCATATCCTAACCCATCCTGACTGTTATCTTAAACCAATTGATTACTTATTCTCTTGCCAGTGAGTGACTTACACCTGGGTTCTAGCCAAGAGAAAGTGGGAGGAAATCTGCCTGGGGCCTTTAGGAAGTCTTTCTTTGCCTTTAAAAAGAATCATATGAGAAGAGATTCTCTTCTATCCACTGGGCATTGCTTCTGTGCCTGTAGTGAGTGGAACTGTAGCAGCCACCTTGTAACTTGGGTGGGAACTAGCCAAAGACAAGCCAGCTTAATGAGCTGGCTGAAGCCAATGATAGAACGTTTGAAGGACAGGAATAATTTTCCCTACTGCCTGAATTAACCAGCCCTAGAACCAAAACCAACTGATCTCAGGATTTCTTTACTACATGAGATTTTATACATTTATAAATGATATTATAATATAAAATGCATAATATATATAAAGAGATTTCATATATATTATATACATAATAATGAGATTGTTTTTGTTGTTCAGTCACTAAGTCATGTCTGACTCTTTGTGACCCCGTGGACTGTAGCACACCAGGCTTCCCTGTCCTCCACTGTCTTCTGGAGTTTGCTCAAAATTCATGTCCATTGAGTCAGTCATGCTATCTAACCATTTCATTCTCTGCTGCCCCCTTCTCCTTTTGCCTTCAATCTTTCCCAGCATCACGGTCTTTTCCAATGAGTCAACTCTTCACATCAGGTGGCCTAAGTATTGGAGCTTCAGCTTCAGCATAAATCCTGCCGAAGAATATTCAGGGATGATTTCCTTTAGGGTTGACCGGTTTGATCTCTTGTTGTCCAAGAGACTTTCAAGAGTCTTCTTCACCCACTACAGTTTGAAAGCATCAATTGTTTGGCACTCAGCCTTCTATATGCTCCAACATCTATACATGACGACTGAAAAAACTATAGCTTTGATTATACAAACCTTTGTCAGAAAAGTGATGTCTCTGTTTTTAATATGCTGTATAGGTTTGTCATAGCTTTCCTTCTAAGGAGCAAGTGTTTTTTAATCTCATGGCTACAGTCATCGTCCAGTGATTTTGGATCCCAAGAAAATAAACTGTCACTGCTTCCGCTTTTTCCTCTTCTATTTGCCATGAAGCAATGGGACCAGATGCTGCGATCTTAGTTTTTTAAAATGCTGAGTTAAACAATGATATTTTATATGTGTATATTTATGTACTTTGTATTATGTATTAAATATTAACATATATACACATATACACAGCTTCCCAGGTGGCACAAATGGTAAAGAATTCCCCTGCCAATGCAAGAGCTGTAGGTTTGATCCCTGGTCAGGATGACCCTCTGGAGGAGGAAATGGCAACCTACTCCAGTATTCTTGCTGGGAGAATCCCAAAGGTAGAGGAGAATTGGCAGGGTACAGTTCACTGGCAGGGTACGGTTGCAAAGAGTCGGACATGACTGAGCATCTGCGCACACATACACTATATATATGTATATTTCCCCCTTCTGTCTAAGCCATACTGAAGACTTTACTTGCAACTGAAATAGTCTTGATTGATGCATATGCTACCTATTTAGAGTGGACACGTGAACTTCCCAGTGTGACACAGACTTCACATGGTAGAACGTAGATGTGGGCACAGTAAACCAGAGAGTAGCCTACGTGGTTTCTGATTTTTGCAGTTTTGGCTTTTTTGGGTTTCAGACCGAAATCTCAATACATATTAGAATGAGTTTGGCCCAACCATATCTTCAATTGAGGGAAGGTGGGAAAGCATCCCAGCTAGGCCAAATGGCTGCCCCTTTAAGGATGTACGTAGCCATACAGACATGAGACATTTATTTTCTTCATACACTCATTTGGTGAAAATTAATTTTACCAAGTGAAGCATGTGGCAAGCAGCAGCACCGGCACTGTGCTGGCCGCCGTGCCATACTTCCGCCTCCGCCTTATAGAACAGGCCAACAGAGGTTCACGTTCACTTTATCTTCTCTGCCTTTGGCGGATGGCTACCTGGGCTTATCGATGAATTAGGGAATTACAAAGTCACTTGCTAATTTTCCAAGAACAAAATTTCAAAGATGATGTGACCCGGTTCCTTACTTACTCGGGAATGTGACAAGAGTGGGTTGATTTTGGCATTAAGATATGTGTAAATCTTTATCCACCAGAAATGAAATGACAAGTGCATGTAATTGCCTGTTGTTTTGGAAGCACATCCTGCATGAGATGCCAGAAAAATATAAAAGAGTTTTACTATTTTCTGCTCTCCTATATATAAATATCATCCAACTGAGTGCCATACTTTCAGAAAGAAAAAAAAATGTTCCACTCACCATTCACTCCCTGATTGCACTTAATTTTACTCTTTATATTGATACACTGTGCATAGGTAAGTAATTTTGAATGACAATATAGGGTCCATCTTTCTAAGCTTTGGAAAGTGTGTGTTTTCAGCCATGCACATAGCCAAGAACATGCAATTGAAATGCTACCTGTTTTCTTCCCCTAGAATAGTGAAGGGGAAAACTAAACTGTTTTCATCAGAAGTTTCATTCAAAAGCATGAAAAACTGCAAATGACAGCTGTGCAGATTCAGTGGATGTGACGTTTTTGAATTTCTTCAACTTGACAAGTAAACACCTTAAATCGGTAATGCTATATGCATAATACATGGCCTGTATTTTGACATCCATCAACAAATGCTGACTTGAGAAAATACGGGTTTGTACATCAAGGAATAGCACCCATAAAGCAGGGAGAAATGCAGGTCACACGGTATTAGGAAAACTGTATTTCATTACAGAACCTGCAACAAACCAAAGCATCCTTTTATTTTATCTTATTTAAAGATTCCATTTTCAGCTGTGAAAAGACTCAATTCCTTTGCATGAAACCTTCATTTAGAAATGACATGCTTGCCTCTTAGGCTTCTTGCATTTTGCTTTCATATTCCATTTTCCCCTTCAGTCACCAAGCCTGGTTCCATTAGCATCTGCAACTGACAAACTATGGTGGATGGCCAAAGACATCTCTCCATTAAAGGTCTTTTTCTCTCCTACACGTGACCCCAAGAACGAGGTGCTTTTGTTGGAAAGAAAACTTCAGCAATGATAAAGTCACTTATTATTTGCTACTTTTATAGCCACACGTTTTTACAAGCAAGGGGCAAAGACAAAAGAAATAGATTGTATTTACTTTTTTTTTAACCCTTCCTGGAGAGTTGTGTTAAAGAGGAACAGAATGTATTAGCATTGTTTCTTTCTTAGAGATTCTCATACAGGAAAATTGTGGCTTGAAATAGCAGGATTGACCCAGATTCCTGAAGTGACCTTGAAAAGAATAGAAAATCAGGCACTTTCCTTCCAAGGGGATGAGTGAATTCAGCCTCTGGTATCATTTGTTGGCAGCTACCCTATTCATCACAGCAGCTGTTGATAAAGGGGCAAGTCTAAATTGTATCCAGTTCTCTGATTGTCTTGCTCCTCATTCCCTTGTTTGCTGCAGTGGATAACATCTTTGGTTGAACTTTAAGGCCCTCTACATAAAGCAGTGCTCTGGTCCTGCATGTGAAAGTCCTTGCACGTGGAGTATCCTCCAGGGACCCTGATCTACAACTAGAGGATAGTGAAACTGGGAAATGCTCCTTCCGTTAGTTGAACTAACACTCAGGAACTTAATTTTAGAAACACGCTCATTTTGCCAGAAGAGATGATGAGGAATGTTGGCATTGGATGGATAGAATGAAAAGTTCTCAATCAGGAAAAGATTCAAGTTAAGTAAACACAGCCGCAGCCCAAGCTCTTACCAAGACGGCCTCCTGGTTCTTTAGATGTGTTCCCATTTCTCTCTGTTGAGTGTGGACATGAGAGGCAGGTTCTGGGCCAAAGATAACTTTAAAGACTACCTGATCTCCTTATGTTGAAAGCCCTGCCCCATTTCAATCTGCAGGTGCAGATATGATGGGCTTATATTACTTGTTCTACTCCTTTGACATCAGGCAGAAATGGGCCCAACATTGCCCTCTGCCAAGCAAGCTTACTCCATATGCTGTAGAGGAACTTTAGGTTAAAGCCTGAATTTTCTATATATTTAAGCATCCCAGACTGTCTACAAATTGCCTGGCTCACAGAGAAGAAATGGAGTGGAATAGTTAAGAGCGTGTGCATTGGAGTCGGATGACTTAGGTTTAAATTCTGGCTCATCTACTGATAAGAAACATAACCACACACATGGCACAGACTCTCCAAACCTCTGTATCTTTGTCTAAATTGGAATTACCTCTTATACAGGGCAGTTGTGAGAATAAGATGAAATAGTATTTTCAAAACATCTAGTACAATGTCTGGAATGAAGGAAAAACTTTAAAATGTTGACTACCAAGGTTAATATTTTACCAAGTACATAGTAAATATCTGTAGCAAGGAACAGCTTTCATTGCTTCCCCCTTCCCTATGGCTAAAGAACTAAGGTAGCTTTTGGTAGAGATTTTTTAAAAAGAATGTTCACATTGAGAAAATCATGAAAAATTAATGGGAAGGTATTAGTAGTGTGAACATATTTTAGTAGAAATAATCAGATCAACTCAGTGATTAAAAATACAGCCTAAAATATTTAAGGAAGGAGTATTTTGGATATCAGATGGCTAAGATTTTTTTTAGTATGTTGAAAGACTGGTGTCCAGTCTCATGAAAGAAAGCTTCTTAATTCATTACAGCAACTGCAAGGTCTCTGGAGTCTTGTTTTCTAGACTTAATTTCCACTTCCTCTATTTATTTAAGGACATGAACTTTCCTATTTTGCTTCTTGGGCTTTTGAAATGGTTTTCACTACTCTCTACATTCTTTTCCAACATTTGTGTTCTCAATCACATACACCACTGTTGGGTTCAGCTCAACAAAATCTGTAGTACTTGATGTTCTTTTTATGACTGGTTATTCAACAGACTGGTTCCAAATAGGAAAAGGAGTACATCAAGGCTGTATATTGTCACCCTGCTTATTTAACTTATATGCAGAGTACATCATGAGAAACGCTGGACTGGAAGACACACAAGCTGGAATCCAGATTGCTGGGAGAAATATCAATAACCTCAGATATGCAGATGACACCACCCTTATGGCAGAAAGTGAGGAGGAACTAAAAAGTCTCCTGATGAAAGTGAAAGTGGAGAGTGAAAAAGTTGGCTTAAAGCTCAACTTCAGAAAACGAAGATCATGGCATCCGGTCCCATCACCTCATGGGAAATAGATGGGGAAACAGTGGAAACAGTGTCAGACTTTATTTTTGGGGGCTCCAAAATCACTGCAGATGGTGACTGCAGCCATGAAATTAAAAGATGCTTACTCCTTGGAAGAAAAGTTATGACCAACCTAGACAGCATATTGAAAAGCAGAGACATTATTTGTCAACAAAGGTTCGTCTAGTCAAGGCTATGGTTTTTCCAGTGGTCATGTATGGATGTGAGAGTTGGACTGTGAAGAAAGCTGAGCGCCAAAAAATTGATGTTTTTGAACTG
Source organism: Bos indicus (assembly GCF_029378745.1). Classification (NCBI taxonomy): domain Eukaryota; kingdom Metazoa; phylum Chordata; class Mammalia; order Artiodactyla; family Bovidae; genus Bos; species Bos indicus. The sequence goes on from NC_091787.1 coordinate 32,739,494, forward strand.
TGGTGTTGGAGAAGACTCTTGACTGCAAGGAGATCCAACCAGTCCATTTGGAAGGAGATCAGCCCTGGGATTTCTTTGGAAGGAATGATGCTAAAGCTGAAACTCCAGTACTTTGGCCGCCTCATGCGAAGAGTTGACTCATTGGAAAAGACTCTGATGCTGGGAGGGATTGGGGGCAGGAGGAGAAGGGGACGACAGAGGATGAGATGGCTGGATGGATGGCATCACTGACTCGATGGACATGAGTCTGGGTGAACTCCGGGAGTTGGTGATGGACAGGGAGGCCTGGCATGCTGCGATTCATGGGGTCGCAAAGAGTCAGACACGACTGAGGGACTGAACTGAACTGACTGATTCATTGGTGAGCACCACTTGGTCTGTATCAGGGAAGTTACTGGAAGATTAATTGACTTCTAGTTAAATATGACAAGGCCATTTCTGTTTGGATGGCTTCACATGAAAGAATTTAACACAAACACTTGGCCTATGCCCATAAGGTTCAAGGAGAAGAGACTCGGTAACAGCAAGATTATTAAGGTTTCATTTTTTAAAGTAACTGTTTTGGGTACCTGCTGCATGCATGCATACAGATGCAGCATCCAAGGAGCATCCGTGGTTACAAGCAATTGACAGGTTCTGACTCAGATAAGATCTACCAGAGGGAATGGCTAGAAAAGGTTTCCAGGATAATGAAGTTGTGAGTACATTCAAAAATGAGAAAGACTCAATGTCATGTTCCTTATAGAACTCAAAGCAAAGGTAAGAATGTTCTAGATCTAGACTAAGACAACTGAGAATGAAGGCGGTAGGCTTAAATAGAACCTTAAGGAAAAAATAGTAAAATCCAACACTTACTGAGTGTTCAGTATGTACCAAAACCTGTTCATGTTTTAACTTTCATTCTTGCTGCTGCTGCTGCTAAGTCACATCAGTCGTGTCTGACTCTGTGCAACCCTATAGACGGAAGCCCACCAGGCTCCTCTGTCCCTGGGATGCTCCAGGCAAGAACACTGGAGTGGGTTGCCATTTCCTTCTCCAATGCATGAAAGTGAAAGTGAAGTCACTCAGTCATGTCCAACTCTTAGCAACCCCATGGACTGGAGCCTACCAGGCTCCTCTGTCCATGGGATTTCCCAGGCAAGAGTACCGGAGTGGGGTGCCATCGCCTTCTCTGAACTTTCATTCTTACCAAAATCCTATCCCTATAGATTGGGATTATAAGATGTAGCTCAGTCAGTAAAGAGTCTGCCTGCAATGCAGGAGACTCGGGTTCGATCTCTGAGTCAGGAAGATCCCCTGGAGAAGGAAATGGCAACCCATTCCAGTATTCTTGACTGGAGAATCCCATGGACAGAGGAGCCTGGCGGGCTACAGTCCATGGGGTCATAAGAGTCAGACATGACTTAGTGACTGAAATACCATGTACCAAAACCTGCTCTTGTTTTAACTTTAGTTCTTACCACCATCCTATGTAGACAGTGCTGTATTACAGATGAGGAGATTGAAGAACAATGAGTTAAGCAACTTGCCCCAGAGGATACATCTAGGCCTAAGCAGATCTAAATCTGAACCTAGGTTAATGGGCTCCAGGGCCTCCTCTAATGGAGGCCATGGCATACTCTTTCTTATTACATGCCAAAGCTGAGCTAAGGGTTTTTTCACAGGCCACCTCATCTATTCCTCATAACAACCCTATAAGGAGAAGGCAATGGCACCCCACTCCAGTACTCTTGCCTGGAAAATCCCATGGACGGAGGAGCCTGGTGGGCTGCAGTCCATGGGGTCACGAAGAGTCGGGCACGACTGAGCAACTTCACTTTCCCTTTTCACTTTCATGCATTGGAGAAGGAAATGGCAACCCACTCCAGTGTTCTTGCCTGGAGAATCCCAGGGACAGAGGAGCCTAGTGGGCTGTCATCTATGAGGTTGCAGAGTCGGACATGACTGAAGCGACTTAGCAGCAGCAACAACCCTATAAGTACAGGAACTGCTAATACTACCATTTCGCATATGAGGAAAATAAGATTCAGAGGAAGTCAGACAACTTCCTTCAGCATCCCACCTGGTAAGGGGCACATCTAGGGGGCTACGGCCAGACAGTCTGACTTCAGAGGCCAAGGGTTAGCCTGCTCCATGCTGCCTTCCCTCCGAGTGTGACGGCCTCTGTTTCTGTGATGGTCTCTCTTTCTCACGTGCTGAGCTTGGCAGGCAAGTTGGAGGCCTGAGCCAGTCTTACTCTTTTATTGTTTTCACTTTTAAACAATAGCAGATAACAGCTGGGACCCATTGCAGTTATGCTTAACTTGCTTTGGTATGGTAGCATGCACAACTCAGTACATATAATAAATGCTTTATTACAGTGCTTTTCCGTGGGGGAAAACACAAAGTACTTTCTAAATCTTCCCTGGTTAAATCCCCAAGCTTTTCCAGGGAGAGAGGGAGATGGAAATTCTTATAAATCACCTCCCCTAAAATAGATGGAGAAAGGAAGGTAAGTGCCTCCCCCGCCCCCATAGATTTAACATAAAGGAATTGGTTCAAATGGTGGGGCAAATTATCTTTTATTGTGTGCATATAAATGATGGTTAGAAATCCATATGCTACGTTAAACTAGGGAAATAAATTAGGCAGAGTCATCTAGGTTTGCTGAGACAGGTATTCAATATGAAGTTGTAAAAGGGAAAGATCACCGTTAAAAATGATCTATAAAGACATGTTAAAATCAAGAGAAACATCTCATATTACATCATCTAGGAGATGAATTAAATTTCCTGTTAATGCCAGGGGAAAAAAAACCCCAAAGCCAAATGTCAGATGAAGTGAAGATCAATAAAAATATTTTGATAAGTAAATGCAACAATGCTATTTAACACATGATTGGCAACTGCTGAAACATAAATTATCCAAATTTCCCATTGCTGCTTATGGGAAAATTATGCAGATTAGAACTTGATTAGGCTTATATCATGAGACTCAATTTGGACTTTTAATCTATTAAGCTCCAATAAATGAGGCATCTGAATAGCTCCCCTGAGCAAGTACAGTAATAGCCACAGCAGTCATTTTTGCAGTATGTATTCCAACAAATTCTTCAGCAGCTGAAGTAAAGAAAATTCCATATATAGAAGCATGATTGCTTTTTAACTTGTGGGGGAAAAGTCCACATGCATAGGCTGATTGGGAAATAGATTTTTTTTTTTTTTTTTTTAGAAAAGTCTGCAAGAGAAATCTGACCAAGGGAAAACCCCAGTTGAACCTTGTAATATTTTTTCATAGTCGTTTTCAGTGGCTTTCCACAAAGTTGGAGTCCTGTCATGACAGCCAGGAGCTGACTAGTAGTTGACTCAATAAAAAATGATTATTTGTCAAAGCAGCAACTTCTCCTGACACTGGCCAAAGGCTACTCTGACCACTCTCCACTTAGAAGCAGGAGGTGGTGCTGGCCCCCAACAGGTTACTGGAAGTCAATGTTGGGGAAGAAGGGGGATGAGAACACCCTTGCTAGTTTTTAACTGTGTTATTTTTGCTTTATTCTAAGAAACTCATGAGCTTGGAGCTGGTAATTGTTCCCTACCTAGAGCCTAAAATCAAAGTTTTATAAATTATATTAATAGAGAGCTCTGAGGAACCTAAACTACACCAGTTGGGTCTCTTTTTGCCTCTTTGCCAATCACTCTGTTAGAGATAGAAGAACTTTGGAAACGCTCTAATCATTACTTCCATTTTACAGATGAAGAACACTAAGGCTCAGAGCAGAGAAGTTACTAAGTCCAAGGTCATGGACCAGTTGGTGGCAGAACCAGAATAGCTCATTTTGTTGTTACTTGCTTCCTTTAAACCTTCTCTCTACATGAGAAACCCATTCCACAGTGTTTGGTATGTGTGTGGTGGTGGTGGTGGTGGTGGTGGTGGTGGGGTGTGTGTGTGGAAACTCTGCTCCCACCCTGTCCACAACAGTGGACAGCCAGGCAGTCTGACTCCAGGGCCAGCAAGATCGACCCCATCATCCTGGACGTATGGCTGGCCTCCAAGCTGGGGCCAAACTGTTTTCTCCTCAAGACCTGATAAGATGTTAAAGAAGGATAAAAGTATGAGGCTGCTGGTGACCATTTAGCTCACCAAGGGTCAAAGGCAAGCAGGGATAAAGAAAGTGAGACAGAGCTCTGACATAGGCTCCTGGGCTCAAATGTGCCCAAAGTCAGAGGCACCCCAGTTATAAGACTTTCTTTTTATTTAAGCCTTTGGGGGTTGGATTTCCATTACTTGTAACAAAAATGCCAAAACAGTACAGTAACTGAGAAAAATCTCTAGTTTTTTCTTGGTAAAATGGTGCATGAATGTCTGAGTTTCTATTGAAACAAGTGACTGTATCTTCATTGAAGCTTTCTTGTTCACTTCCAGTGTCCAGGGATGAGACCTGGGTCAATACTTCCCTCTCCATTTCTTTATTTATAATCAGCAACATTGATATTTTTAACAATACTCTTTTCTAGAGACTGTAATTAATGAAAGCCTTGGGAAGCTGCACAAAGTACTTGATCTTTTTTGGAGTTTCTGTTTGGGTCTAAATTAAACCAAAGGAAACTGAACCAACCAACCAATCAACCAACCAAAGTTCTCCATAGCTATTTGTCCATGAGGTTTCATAAGATATAACCAGCACTTAACAAATATGTTTGCAAGAGTCGTCTCTCTAAGCAGTCTCTTTCCTTAAAGAAAACTTAAAGAGCTTACTGTTCTTAATACCTGTCTCTCAGAGGGGCCGGTGTAGAAAGGAAGGGAGGGAAGGAGAGAAGGAATGAAGAAGGGAGGGAGGAAGGAGAGGAAACTAGCTACAGCTCAAGCACAATTAAGACCACAGATTTGGAAAGAAACCTAATATCCACCTGGTCTAACATCTTCATTTGCACAAAAGTTCATGGTGTCATGATGAATTTTCCACAACTTCTCAATCGCTTTCTACCTCCTCCAAATTCATCTTACAACTTAAAAATAAGACATACTTTGGCTATACCGATCAAATGACTTAAAATCTGACATACCCTTTGGCTTAAAATTTTTCATTTCTAAAAATATATACAGAGCCAATATTTCTTCATATTAAAGATTTGGTTATGTTCTTCATTTGTAGTTATTAAGTAACAATGTTATAATGAAAACAGCATGAATATCCAGTTTTAGGAAACTGATTATGTCAAGTATGCATCCACTAAAAATAATGCAGAAAATCATTTTATGACATGGAGAAATGGTCATGATAAAACTGTGTGGGGAAAAAAACAGGTACATACTATTATGTGTGATCCATTTTAGAGGAGTAAAATATTTATATCTGCAGAAACAAGACTATCACTAACTTTCTTATGTCCGAATGCTAAAATTATAAGGAATGTGTATTTGTTTTCTCTTTGTTTATACATAGTTGCTAAATGTTGTAAAGTAAATATGTTTTATTTGTGCAAGGAGGAAAAAATTACCAAAATTATAAATTAATGAAAGAAAAAGCATGAAACCTCACAACTTCTTGTCATCTTCATGGGCTGAAAACAGTTGATTGACATGGTGGAGGGACTCATACGACTGAGCTGTATCAATCCTAAAGGTCATTTTGATCTACTTAAACTTGGGGAAAACAAGATTCTGGGATAGATGTGACCAACAGTTACAGATTAAGAGGCTTTAGGAAAACATTGTCAAAATAAGAGTTTTCAAGGTTCCCAGTTCTCTGCTATTTCAACTTCCTACCATTTTATGAGCCATTCAATCTCAGAGCAAAGGATGCTGAGAGCTTACATGGGTCCAAGGCTTCCTTGGTGGCTCAGATGATAAAGAATCCGCCTGCAATGCAGGAGACCCAGGTTTGATCCCTGGGTCAAGCAGATCCCCTGGAGAAGGGAAGGGCTACTCACTCAAGTATTCTTGCCTAGAGAACTCCATGGACAGAGAATCCATGGGTTGCAAAGAGTTTGGGCATAATTGAGTGACTGATGCTTTCACTTTTCAAAGAACCCATGGAAACGTATAGTGCTCTGTGCATTCAGCCAAACAGAGGAGCAGTTAGAGCTGGTTTCTACACAGAAGAGTGGCACTTGCTGATTCCCACCCCTGCTCCCACCAAGTCTTAACCACCTAAGACATGCTGTCCCCTCGATTTGCCCTCAGCTCAGCTCCTGCCCTTCCTTCACCACCTCTAGGAAGACTACCTTGACTAGCTTTTCTCCCCTTATGTAGTTACTTCATAAAGATATCTTCAGCTGGACTTTTTCCTTTTCCTTTATTCATTATTTTAAAATAAGAATTACTACTGATTTTGTGCATAAAGGAAAAAACCTTTCTCATTTTTGCAAAAGTAATACATGCTTATTGTAAAGAATTACATTTGGAGAAGGAAATGGCAACCCACTCCAGTGTTCTTGCCTGGAGAATCCCAGGGATGGAGGAGCCTGGTGGGCTGCCGTCTCTGCGGTCGCACAGAGTTGGATACGACTGAAGCGACTTAGCAGCAGCAGTAGCATGTACCAATTACTATATACCAGTGGTTAAAATTTTTTTTAAGTATCTTTAATGTTCTCTTTTCATATAGTCATACCTATTGGATTCTTCATTTCAATATGGCATGAACTATATCAGCCTTCTGTATCATTATATTGAACTATATGGAAAATTCTATTCTTATTTCTACTTTATTATTATTATTACTTTTTAGTTCCTTTTCTGGACCCTCCCTCTTTGCTGCCATTACAAGAGGACAAAGGCCGTTTTGCCACTAACATAGAATCTTCTCTTCCACGCTGGGTCACATTTCCAGTAAACTAGAGGCGTACTATGCCAGGGCGAAGGTAGACGCACATATTACGAGGCGGCGATACAGAATGGATACTAGTAAAACACACAGAAACCCTCACGCTGCCAAGACTATATACCGTTTTGTTTCCATTACATCAACTTTTTCTCCCACTTTTGTGAGCATTAATCAAAGAAATGCAAAGAGCTCATTAAAGTGATAGATTGACTGAAAATGTAACCACCTTCACATTATAAACAGTTTCTTTATGTTCTCAATGCTGTGGGCTTTGTTTTTCAGCATTTGCCACGTAGTTCAAATGTCCTTTTATATTTAAAACACCAAATGCCAAATGGGCCCCAGTTGTTTGGTTTGATACAAACCAATGGCCAGCTAAGCAAAAACCAGGGCTAGGAAATCACGAGCAGACTAAAACACCCATATCTTAAGCGCCCAGAAAATTAAGTAGCTGTAAAAGATGGATTTGCCAAGTAGTCCAAGGCATTGCCCTGCAATTCAGGAAGAACAGAATCCCATCACTGACAACTCTCCGCCAGCTGTCTCCGACAGGTTCTAGAGACAGGACGCCTGGCCGGAGATAGAGGCTAAGGTTCCAAACATGTGATAGTCTTTTAAAAGAAAGCACTGTAAATGTTTTCTTTGAAGTTTTAAAGGCTTTCCTGCATATATGTTGATGCTGGCAGATGAATATGTAACTGGGATCTTGTATTTTCAGAGTGAGGCATTCCCCACACACAGATCTTCACTAAAGCAGGGGCTGGCTGGTGCTAGTTTGATTTTGAACATCTCTGTTTACACCATGATCGATATCCTTGGACCACATCCTGAAATGAGCCCTAACACCACGAAACTGGAATTCTGCAGTTAGACTGCTTAGGTTGAGTGCTGCCTCCTTCAGTTTCTAGTTTTGTGATCTGGGGCAATTTAATTTTACGTCTCAGTTTCCTCATCTATAAAATGGAAGCGTAATATGATATGAAGATGAAATGAGTTAAATAATACAGTTATATAGCACAGAGAACTCTGCTCAATTTTACGTAACTACCTAAATGGGAAAAGAATTTGAAAAAGAATAGATACATATATTTGTATAACTGAATCACTTTGCTGTATACCTGAAACTAACAACAACATTGCTAAGCAACTAAACTCCAATATAAAATTTATAACACAATATTAATACAATTAATAATAATTAAATGTATATTATTATTTCAATATAAAATCTGAAGTTAAAAAAATACAGATGAACTGCCTGCAACAGTGCCCAGCACACAGTAAGCACTTTATAAATACTACTTTATTTTTGATGATGATGATGTCAGTGGTAGACTGGTGATGTTGACAGAAAAACAGAGAATCAAAAGACATGGGTTTTAGCTCCAGGTTATCCCCTAAATCCCTGTGAGAATTTAGAGAGATTCAACATGTTATCCAAACTCAGTTTGCCCATGTGTAAAACTGAGGCAGATAAAGCAATGGCTTCCCAATGGCTTCCCAAAGGCTTCCCAGTGGCTTCTGGCTCTCAAAAATCTATCATCCTAATTCTGGGGAACTGTATGCAATATTAGAACCATGATAACTCTGAGTTTGACCACTCAGTATTCAGGAATGTCTGCAGTCATTTCTGGGATCATCTTTCGAAAAACGTGAGAGACAGTAGCCCTTCCTTCTAGTATCCTGGCATATGTGCTGTGTGCTCAGACACTCAGTCAAGTCTGATTCTTTGTGACCTCATGGATTGTACCCCACCAGGCTTCTCTGTCCATGGATTCTCCAGGCAAAAATACTGAAGTGGGTTGCCATGCTCTCCTCCAGGGGATCTTTCAGACTCAGGGATCGAACTCAAGTCTTTTATGTCGCCTGCAATACTTCACATCAAAAAACACATCAGTACAGGCACATGAGAGACACGCACTAAAGGCACTGCACACGACAACTGAGCAGTGTGCATATCGCAGCTCTAGGCAGGAGATAATATCCTGTCTCAGGAGTAGCCCATAAAGCTAATCCTCCCTCCAGGAGCCCTGCATCCAATCCACTCATTAACAGACAATCCGGGTTCATCTCCTGTCATGTGATCACAGTCATAGAGGCCACTCTGGTCCTCAGTTTCTTCATCTATAAAATGGGGATGACTCTAAAGTTTCTTTCAGCTCTGAAGTTTGTCTCTTTTAAGACCCTAAATTAAAAAAAAATAAGCTCCTACAGAAACTAACAAGAAGAATCAAGAGGATCTCTTCTCAGAGGCCCTCACACTTTGTAGGGCAGATCCTGCATTTCAACTCTGTTTTATACCTTTGCCAGGAGAATGAAATTTCAGCGCCAAAACCAATGAGAAGGATGTACTTTCTCCAAAGTTGCTATAATGGCTGAAAAGGCCATAAATAACCATTTATTAAACAAACAGTGTGGGCTGAAGGAAGAGAAACTGCCACAAATAGGTCCCTGGGGCCTGCAGGCACAGTACAGAACAGTGGGACTAGCTCATAATCCTGGCAATATGTTATCAGTTGTTCCATTTTCTTGAAGTTATCTTCATAATCAAGATGCTATCCCAGTCATTGTGGGCTTTAGAACTATTTTTAATTTTAATTTAAAGAGCAATTAAAGAAAGACAATGGATATGCGGGATAATAAAGTAAGTGATTAGCAGCATGCAAATGACAGAGGCTTAATGATAATATGGTTCTAGTCTCCAAAGGGCTTGTTGAGAGAAAGCCCTTTCTACATGTGGTTGTTCAGCTAATGTGTCTCAACCCACAATTACAACATTGCTGACACCATTAACCAGTGAAACAACATCACTTCGAGAAATCCTTGTTGTCTCATTAAAATGGAAAGGGTCAGGTAATTTACCAGCGTTGTATGTCTACTTTTGTTGTTGGTAATTAGCGAACATTACCCAGCATGGACTCCCGCTGGGAGCTGGAGAAACTTTGTGAAATATTAAAGAGGGAAGTCTTTATATTTCACTGGAAAATTGAAAAGAGGTGCAGGAATAGTCTCCCTGTCACTTCTTCGCACTTAGGAAAAGGAAGGACCAAGTGGGGACTCTAACGTAGCGAGAAATGTTCAGCACTCATCAGGAAGGCACCACCCAAACCAATAATACGCTGCATCGGGGAGCATACTGGCCATCAGGGTCTGTGCCCCTAAGAAAGGGGCTGGGGAGGAAGGGAAAATTGCAAACTACATCTTTATTGTTCTACCTGAGGTTCTCTGAATTAGTCTCCTCGAGTAGAGGAAAGGGGCTATAAAAAGTTTTCTCTCTGGAATGCTTTAATGATTTAAATAAGCACCAGAATTGTTTATTCAAAGAGTTATTTATATATAGTTTTAAATATAGAGATGGGGGAAATGTATCTCAGGGCCCTGACTTCCTGCCTCCCTGCTTCCTAATGCAAGCCTCTACAGACACGGGGACTGAGACCCCCGCCCGAAACACCAGCCAACACTTGGTGTGTTGTCAGGAAGCAGAATGGTATCTTATTCTTTAAATGGAACTTTTGGAACATAAAACACATTCCAATAAATGTGAACAGAAAATTACGAATTCATTAAACTACTTTGGTATCGCGTGCTATATATAATATTTATATTCCGACTACTGTAAAATATGCTTTAATATCTTTAGGCAACTATAAGGACTTAAATATTTATAAAATGGCTAAAGATAAAGTATGGCCCTCTTATTCCTACATACAGATGATGTAAGGCGTGCAATCAAAGACAATAACACTCTCTGCCCATTTGTCATCTTAAAGGAGCCGATCAACACGCCATCCCTCGTGTACCATCTACATAAGAGTTGTTGCCGACACAGGCAACTCCAGAGGAGTTTGCGCCTTAAAAACTACCTAGAGTGCTATACTTCACAGAAAACAGGGCTTTCTGAAAATGGAGACAAAACAATAAATTTGCAGGCAAAACAGCTCCAAGAGGGGCTTCAATATACTGCTGTATTTATCTCTGGGACATCTGCGAATGGGAAGCATTTTGATTTAATATTTCATAACGTACAGGCAATTGCTTCCTTGCATGGTATATAATTAATGTTCATAAAAAACAGGGCTTTAAAAAAATTCTTCAATATCCTAAATGTAAATAGATAAATAAATGGATAGATAAATAAATAAGAGATACATCTGGGCTGCCTTTAGAAATGTGGAACAGCCTTATATAACCCAATAAGAAGAAAGGTATCATGAATTTATAATCACCCAAGGGCCTGTTAAAAGTAGGTTTATAGATTAAGTGTGAAACTTCAACCCTGACGTTCTCTCATTATTTACTGTCTTTCCTTGTCATTAGAACCAGAGACTGATTTTCAAAAATTTCCCATTTCCTCTGCCGATTAGGCATTCTGAGAATTACCTGCCCCCGCCTGCCTTGGTCTCTCCCATGCACACTCCCCTACTTTATCTCCTCTGCTCTTTCTGGACTGGAATAGAGGAAGGCTGGAAGTTCATGAGTCAAAGTTAGATGCCCTCCAAAATCCCCAGTTATCACCCTTAGGAGGCTGCCAGTCCATGGAGATTTGAGCTTAGTGACTCTGCAGCCCTGATAGGAGGCTCACAGATAGCCACTTTGCCTAAAGAAGAGCAGAGGCCTGCGCTTCTCAACTCTAGTTGCACCTTGGAATCTCTGATGCTCAGAGTCTGACTTGGTCGCTCTGGGATGCAGCCTGGACTTGGCAGGGTTAAAAAAGTCACCTAGTTGATTCAGTGTGCAGCTAAGGTGAAAAGACACTGGGCCTGGTAGATTTCTTGAATGCATATGCAAATATTTCTGCACAGACCTATGGCGGGGGTTCCCCTGGAGGAGGGCATGGCAACCCACTCCAGTATTCTTGCCTGGAGAATCCCATGGACAGAGGAGCCTGGCGGGCTACAGTCCATAGGGTCACAAGGAGTCAGACATGACTGCAGTGACTGAGCATGCACGCGTATGGTGTGGGGGGGGAGCGGTTTGAGGGGGCACTAAGGAAGGGACCCATTATTTTACTAGGCATTTAAAAGGATGCAAGACCCTTTCTCAATGAAGAATAAGTCATTCCCCAGCATCCCAGGCTGAGGGCCTAAATTATATTTTTTGAAGTAAAAAGAGGTAAAGGAGGAAGGCTGGGTAAAACCTACCATCTAGCTGGAGCAGCATGAACTCCACTCAGCCAGCAGCAGCTCTGGATTGATGTCATTTCACCCAATCGTCAGCGCTCCTCCATAACCAACTGCCACAGAGCAGCTGTGTGTGAGGGCTTCTATCACTGAGCAGAGGCCTCACCTTTCTGCTTCCTAAAAGAGTTCCATTGAGGGATACCACACTGCCTGTCTATGAGGGAAAACTCCAGTGGTAACAATGAGTCTGCCCTCGTTCTTCTTCAACACTCTGTAGGCTATTGTAAGTCTCCCTAACCTTGATGGCTCACTTCCCAAAGGGGTCTTGGTTTCGACCACTATCAGTATTCCATGCATACCTACTGATGAACAGAATCAACAGGAAATCTGGTTGATGGATACAAATGGCTAACCCTACCTTGCTAATTGCTATTTTGAGTGAGCAAATGAAAGAAAATGAAAAATTATCAAATATTAATAGCAAAAATAGAAGAAAACAACAGAATGGGAAAGACTATAGAGATCTCCTCAGGAAAATTAGGGATATCAAGGGAATATTTCATGCAAAGATGGGTACAATAAAGGACAGAAACAGTACAGACCTAACAAAAGCATAAGATATTAAGAAGAGGTGGCAAGAATACACGGAAGAACTATTCAAAAAAAGAGCTTAATGATCGAGATAATCATGATGGTGTGATCACTCACCTAGAGCCAGACATCCTGGAATGTGAAGTCAAGTGGGTCTTAGGAAGCATCACTACAAACAAAGCTAGTGGAAGTGATGGAATTCCGATTGAGCTATTTCAAGTCCTAAAATATGATGCTGTGAAAGTACTATACTCAATATGCCAGCAAATTTGCAAAACTCAGCAGTGGTCACAGACTGGAAAGGTCAGTTTTTGTTCCAATCCCAAAGAAAGGCAAAGTCAGAGAATATTCAAACTACTGAACAATTGCACTCATCTCACACACTAGCAAAGTAATGCTCAAAATTCTCCAAGCAAGGCTTCAACAGTATGTGAACTGAGAACTTCCAGATGTTCAAGCTGGGTTTAGAAAAGCAGAGGAACCAGAGATCAAATTGCCAACATCTTTTGGATCACAGAAAAAGCAAGAGAGTTCCAAAAAAAGATCTACTTATGCTTAATTGACTATGCCAAAGCCTTTGACTGTGTGGATCAAAACAAACTGAAAAATTCTTCAAGAGATGGGAATACCAGACCACTTTACCTGCTTCCTGAGAAATCTGTATGCATGTCAAGAAGCAACAGTTAGAACTGGACATGGAACAATGGATGGGTTCCAAATTGGGAAAGGAGTAACATCAAGGCTGTATATTGTCACCCTGCTTATTTAACTTATATTCAGAGTATATCATGTGAAATGCCAGCCTGGAATCAAGATTGTTGTACAAGCTGGAATCAAGATCGTTGGGAGAAATATCAATAACCTCAGATATGCAGATGACACTATCCTTATGGCAGAAAGTGAAGAACTAAAGAGTCTCTTGATGACAGTGAAAGAGGAGAGTGAAAAAGTTGGCTTAAAACTCAACATTCAAAAAACGAAGATCATGGCATCCAGTCCCATCACTTCATGGCAAACAGATGGAGAAACAATGGAAATAGTGACAGACTTTATTTTGGGGGGCTCCAAAATCACTGCAAATGGTGATTGCAGCCATGAAATTAAAAGACACTTGCTCCTCGGAAGAAAAGTTATGACCAACCTAGACAGCATATTAAAAACCAGAGATATTACTTTGCCAACAGAAGTCTGTCTAGTCAAAGCTATGGTTTTTCTAGTAGTCATGTATGGATGTGAGAGCTGGACTATAAAGAAAGTTGAGTGCCAAAGAATTGATGCTTTCAAACTGTGGTGTTGGAGAAGACCCTTGAGAAGACCCATGCAGTCCCTTGGACTGCGAGTAGATCAAACCAGTCAGTCCTAAAGGAAATCAGTCCTGAATATTCTTTGGAAGGACCGATGCTGTAGCTGAAACTCCAATACTTTGGCCACCTGATGCAAAGAACTGACTCATTGGAAAAGACCCTGATGCTGGAAAAGATTGAAGGCAGGAAGAGAAGCAGATGACAGAGGATAAGATGTTTGGCTAGCATCACTGACTCGATGGACATGAGTTTGAGCAAGCTCCAAGAGTTGGTGATGGACAGGGAACCCTGGCGTGCTGTAGTCCATGGGGTTGCAAAGAGTCTGACACAATTGAGTGACTGAACTGACTGAACTGAATAGCAAAAAGGCTAAATTTGCTTGATCTCTAACTACACCCTCAATACTGTTTTATATCCATCCACTCAAGCCATGCATGGTTATGAAGGTCAGATACTGAGCAACAGCTTCCAAGTGGGCATCACTCATACCATGGACACATTATATTTGCATATTTATTACGATGTTTTTTTTTTCCCCAGCAGATGGTAGAAAAGCATACTGTTCAAAGATAATCAGTGTATTATGAGAGTTTTTCAACAGATGGGAGTAAAGTATATCAAGAAAGAACTGACTTTTTCTGACTCATGTAAAGGTAACATATGGACTAGACAAAGTCCTATATCTCATTTATATCTCAAAGAAATTTGATGAACCAGGTACAGTTAGTGTTCCCAATGAGAAAACTGAGGGACAGAGAGGTTAAATAGTTTGTCCCCGCCTAGTAGGTAACAGAACTGCATTCAAATCCGAGTTTTCAGTTCTAGAGCGCACACACACCATGGTTAACTTGAGTGCACAATGCAATCTCTAAAGCCCTTGATGTTTTATGAAACCACTCTGCAGTCATCATCTTCTTGGGTTCACAAAGTCCCTCGGGATATTTAGGTGGTGCCACTCTAACAAACCCCGTTTCTGGGAAGAAGAAGTGAAGTCAGAGTGCTTATCCAAAGTTAAATACCACACGACTGACATAAGTAGGATTTAAAACTTGGTTCCTTGACCCTACACAATGGCGCCATCCCTCTGACGGTCCACTTGTGATTCACCATTACTGTGTTCAGTCGCTCAATCATGTCCCACTCTCTGTGGCCCCCATGGACTGTGGCCCGCCAAGCTCCTCTGTCCATGGGATTCTCCAGGTAAGAATACTGGAGTGGGTTGCCAGTGCCTTCTCCAGTGGATGATACTGACCCAGGGATCTACCCTGCGTCTCTTGTATCACCCGCATTGGCAGGAGGATTCTTTACAACCAGCGCCACGTGCGGAGCCCTCAACATCAATAAGCAGAGAAACAAAACCCATCTGCTGGATTGCCCTTGTCTACTCCCCACCCAGGCGATAGAGCACAGTTGGCTGCCCATCAGATGCTGAGAGGAGACAGCATCAATCTCCATGTGGCCAGGGAAGCTCTGAGAAACCATTCCAAGCCCCCCAGAGCAGAAAGTAGAGATGTTTTCTGTATGTTACTGAACTTTGAGGCTTTCAATGCTACAGCCTCCTCAGGCCTTGGGCTGGTACAGTGAAATATACCTGCAGTGAGGCTAGTAAAATGCTGAGGATCAGGAGCTATTAGCATAGATTAAAAGAATGGGATGATTTGCACTAGAGAACTCTTGGACAAGTCTGACCATGGCTCTTATGAACGAGTTCAAAGTCTTTGATCTTTGGAACGCTTGCCCAGTGCCCAGCTATCAAATGAATGGAGAGTGGCTGAAGCCTGGAAGGAAAGGATGTAGTATTTAACAGAGGGATTGAACTGCTTTATCTCACTGGAGGGCAAGCTAAAGCAGAGCAGACTGCAAACAACAGATATGGGGATTAAATCATGTATCTACTCACTCCACCAAGCTCTACTGAGGATTTACTAGGTGTGAGGTGCTATGCTAAGCATTTAAATGCCTGACAATGGGTGGGAGAGGGGAGGTCAGCAAGATGGTAGAAAAGGCCATTCTTTGAAAGCCTATCCAAGTTAACAGTGATCTCCCCTACAATCATTTCCTTTGACACTCTGAGATCTTTAAGCCCCTCAGCTATGTCATCAGTAGACATATAGCCAAGTGCCCTGTTGTGAATAAACTTGACCTTTCCTGCTTGTATGCCTTTTCTCACTTTGCCCCAGCCCTTTCCATCTGCCTGCAGCCCCTTTACTTACAATAATCACACCTATTTTTAGATTCAAGTCCACTGAGTCTGGAGCATCGCAGCCCAAAGCAACTTCTGCCTTCTCATAACACAGTGTGTGGTGATGGCCAGTGGTACTTAGGATATCTGGGAGAAACTCTTTACAGGAGATATGTAACAAGATGCTCAATGACTACTATATTGCTTTTCCAGTGGGGGAATAATTTCCTCCAGAACATTCCTTGAAGTATAACCACTCATACCCTTAAATATTCTGTCAATCCAAAACTAAAGTCATTTATAAGTCACTTGACTTTTTTGCAGGGCTATTTTTTTAAAAAAGGAAATAAAGGTTTTAGGACTTCACATGAGTTTTTGCCTATAAAAGGATGAGTAATGAAACTTCCTTGGTGGTTAAGTGGCTAAGACTATGTGCTCCCAATGCTGGGGACCTGGGTTTGATACCTGATCAGGGAACTAGATCTCACATGTTGCAATAAAGATCAAACATCCTCAGTGCTGCAACTAAGAACTGGCACAGCCAAATAAATAAGTAAATTAAAATAATTTTTCTAAAGAAAAGGATGGGTAGAGACAAAAATACACAGGATAATTGGCTAGGTTCATTTGATAGCCTGAGGCATGCATGCTATCTTCACAGCATATGGATCTCATTTGTGCCTCAGCAATTACAAAGGCCTCACACCATGCATTTTGCAAGGTACTCTAGAATGTTCCAGCCCCCATATCATTAAATATGTACATTCAAGTTGTGTCATACTATTCACTTTACACATCTATGTCACTTCTGCCTAGAGATCCCTATAGTGTCATAATGGCATGGACCATGGAAAGAGCAGGGACTAACCTCAGGCAACTCACAAAACTAATGCTCAGGTAAAGAACTGTTGATCCTCATCTGGAATCTCATCAGCAGTTTCAGTGAATCAGTGAAATGATAAGATTTCTTTTACCTTCTCTGATTATACAACCACCCTTTCCAATGCAAAGAAATAGGAGGAAAACAATAGAATGGGAAAGATTAGAGATCTCTTCAAGAATATTAAAGATACCAAGGGAACTATTCATGCAAAGATGGGGACAATAAAGGATGGAAATAGTATGGGCCTAACAGAAGCAAAAGATATTAAGAAGAGGTGGTAAGAATATACAGAAGAACTATTCAAAAAAAGATCTTCATGACCCAGATGGTTTGGTTATCTGGCTCACCTAGAGCCAGACATTCTGGAATGCGAAGTCAAGTGGGCCTCAGGAAGCATCACTAAGAACAAAGCTAGTGGAGGTGATGGAATTCCAATTAAGCTATTTCAAATCCTATAAGATGATGCTGTGAAAGTGCTGCACTCAATATGCCAGCAAATTTGCAAAACTCAGCAGTGGCCACAGGACTGAAAAAGATCAGTTTTCATTCCAATCCCAAAGAAAGGTAATGCCAAAGAATGCTCAAACTACCACACAATTGCACTCATCTCACAAGCTAACAAAGTGATGCTCAAAATTCTCCAAGCCAGGCTGCAATAGTACATGAACCAAGAACTTCCAGATGTTCAAGCTGGGTTTAAAAAGGCAGAGGAACCAGAGATCAAATTGCCAGCATCCGTTGGATCATTGAAAAAGCAAGGGAGTTCCAGAAAAACATTTACTTTTGCTTTATTGACTACTCCAAAGCCTTTGACTGTGTGGACCACAACAAACTGTGGAAAATTCTTAAAGATACAGGAATACCAGACCATCTTACCTGCCTCCTGAGAAATCTATATGAAGGTCAAGAAGTAACAGTTAGAACCGGACATGGAACAATGGACTGATTCCAAATTGGGAAAGTAATACGTCAGGGCTGTATATTGTCACTCTACTTGTTTAACTTCTATGCAGAGTACATCATGCAAAATGCTGTCCTGGATGAAACATAAGCTGGAATCAAGATTGCCAGGACAAATATTAATAACCTCAGATATGTAGATGATACCATCCTTATGGCAGAAAGTGAAGAACTAAAGAGCCTCCTGATGAAAGTGAAAGAAGAGAGTGAAAAAGTTGGCCTAAGACTTAACATTCAGAAAACTAAGATCATGGCATCCAGTCCCATCACTTCATGGCAAGTAGATGGGGAAACAATGGAAATAGTGACAGACTTTATTTTGGGGAGCTCCAAAACCACTGCAGATGGTGATTGCAGCCATAAAATTAAAAGATGATTGTTCCTTGGAAGAAAAGTCATGACCAACCTCGACAGCATATTAAAAAGCAAAGTCATTACTTTGCCAACAAAAGTCCATCTAGTCAAAGATATGGTTTTTCCAGTAGTCATGTATGGATGTGAGAATTGGAGCATAAAGAAAGCTGAGCGCCGAAGAATTGATGCTTTTGAACTTCAGTGTTGGAGAAGACTCTTGGGAGTCCCTTGGACTGCAAGTAGATCAAACAGTCCATCCTAAAGGAAATCAATCCTGAATATTCATTGGAAGGACTGATGCTGAAGTTGAAACTCCAATACTTTGGCCACTTGATGTGAAGAACTGACTCACTGGAAAAGACCCTGATACTGGGAAAGATTGAAGGCAGGAGAAGTGGATGACAGAGGATGAGATGGTTGGATGGCATCACCGACTTGATGGACATGAATTTGAGCAGGCTCCGGCAGTTGGTGATGGACAGGGACGCCTGGTGTGCTGCAGGCCATGGGGTCACAAAGAGTCAGACACGCCTGAGTGACTGGACTGAACTGATTACACAACCACACTTTCCTCCTATAGGAGAATTTATCTGGGCCATTTTTTCAGCATAACACACACCCTGAAATCCTAGATTCTGAGAGCTACAGTAATCTGTTCATTCTCTGCCTTCCATGGAAAATTCCACCTGGAAAGTGGGATAAGTAGATAAAACCTGGAAATATTTTATACATTTCTGAACAAAAGAAAGCAATGTCTGGTTCAAACTTTCCACCTTCTTTCTGACAGCTTCAAAATCAAATGTATATTAACAGGAAAATAAGTTCAACAATTATATTGTTCACAGAGGCAGGTAAGAAGAACTCTTCTCCCAACTCTGCTCTTGTCTGTCCAGTTGTTATGGCAATGAAGTGGTACCAAGAGTGTCCTAGTGTCTCTGATTGCTGGGGTACAGAGGATCAGGGTCACACAAAATGAGGATGTCCAGAGACAAGGGAATTCAGAACAAAGTTAGCCCTTGAGCACAGGAGGCAGTTTGGAAGTCTGGTGAGCCTTGAGTGCTTCCATTTCCCTGAATGCTTGTCCCCAGGGATGCTTCCATGAGCCTGAAAGGCAGATGGATAGATGCAGGCCTGCTTGCTTCAGAATAACACTTGTTCTCTTTTGAGAACAGACTGATGTGGTAAGAAAAAGTACAGGCTTTGGAATCAGACAGTTTGGGGATCTGAGCTAAGAGGCTCTGGGCAAAGTGGCTGTATTTTCCTGAATCTCAGTTTTCTCATCTGTAAAATAGAAGGAAATCACATCTGCCTGAGCAGGTTATTGGGGGGATTAAATGAGATATTGTCTATGAACATGCATGGTACATGATTCATCTGAAGATAAAAGGGGGGATAGTAGTTTTTTTATAAAGAGCATTAACTAGGCACATGAGTTTTGAGTAGCTAAGCAGCTCATGAAAGCCTGATGCTTGGACAATGAGTTCAGCCGCACCCCAACACCTCCCCACATCTGTTTTCTGTCTCTGAAGCTCAGATTTCCTCTCACTGCAATTGTCCCAAGCTGGGCACAGCTTGAGTCAGGAAGCAAATTCTGCTAAGCAGGCTATTGAAAGGAATAAGTGATACTGTCCATTCTGACTTTCTCTTCCCCATCTCCACTCCCCTAATTAGATCTCATTTTACGGAGGGTCTAAAAGCCTCCACAGGTTCAGAAAGTATCCCTCCTTCCTCGATCTCCTGTTACAGATTGTGATGGTGGTGGTTTTTCCTTGTTTCCTTCAGCGTCAATCAATTGCCAGAATAGTAGATGGCAGTCTTCAGAGCATCTCTCATGTGGTGAAATACGCTGTGTAGGAAAAATTCTCCCAAGTTGAAGTCATTTAGAAAATGGCTGCAATGACTGCTTTGCTGAAATACATGTGTCCCACTGTGCTGAGATCCATCTCATGATGTCCATGCAAGAAACGGGATGGGGCAGGCCCCTTTCTGTACTTGAGACCCGCTCAGAGCCCTGAGCCAGATTTTCTTTATTGTTTAGTAAGCTCTTTTAATGAAATGTACTCCTCTTATTATAGAGGACTCAAAATAAGATCTAAATCACAAACCAATAAAAGAAAATTATTGGGCTGGGTATCTAAAGTTACTACCTAGAGGCTACTCCAGTGTGGTATTTATAAATCTCTAAACAGTTAAGTATAATTGTCTTTCTGGTTTTTGGGATGGAAGCCAACAGCCATTTCAGTTACAAGTGAAGAAAAATATTTTAGCGCTGAGCTTTGTTCGTTTGGTGGGTATAAAGAGAAATGGCTTCTCCCCCACCACCAGTTCAGAATTGAGAGAGAATATTGTGGTAATGAAATGTTATATGGGAGGCTGAAAGAAAGGCTTCTCTGGTTTCAGGGAGAATGTGTGTAAGATATGTGTATAGGTACACTTGCAAGCGAGAGAAGTCCTGGGTGCAGGATGGGAGGGCTGCTGGGAGAGGGGAGGGAGGGAGAAAACTGGAAAGGGCAGGTGTTGAGGGCTGACATGGGAGTTGAAGATGGGGGTGGTCTGTCAAAATAATGCAAAAGCCAGATGTGCAGCTGCTCACCCTGATGCAGGCCACTCCCCATCTCAGACACAAAGACAGGGCCATTCTGGAAGGCATGAAAGTTTTCACTAAGAGATCTGGTATAACCCCAATTCTGCCAAAGAGTGTAGCCCCGCTTCTGGAGTAAGACCTGCTAAAACACAGAGCTCTATATCATCAAAATCAAGAAAATAACAGAGACCCACAGTTATAAAGGACCACAGAACTCATCTCATTCAATTTCCCTGCCGTCAAAAAGATCATGCCGGGAACCTGCCTTTGGCAAATGGTCGTGTGGCGATAGGACTCTCACCATCGTTTTAGGCAGGCTGTTCTGTGCTGGACATGCCTTTCTTCTGCGAGGTTAAAATCTGATTCTCCTTAATCATTAGCCATCAATCCCAGTTTTGTTCCATGGAGCAGAAGCTAAAATCACCCTTTCAGTCCCTAGCCTCATTCTCTTAACCGCTGGGCAAGTGACATGTAGTCAAGCATTTCCCCATTCTGGTTGTCCCCTTGGCAGCACTCCCTGTCTGTCAATGCCTTCCTTCAGATCTTCATAGCTCTTGACACACTCCCTCTCAGACCAGCCAGGATGAAACAATCACTGCTCCAAACAAATTGCACCTCTATCAGCAAGGTTTATCCAGCCTGTCTTGAGTAATTATTTGAAACTTAATGCTGAGTGGTCTTCATTCCATTCCATTCTGTGGATTTTGTCCCATAGTTCCAGTTTAGGAAGGTCCCTTTTGAATCCAGATTCCTGTTGTCCAATATAATTTAGAGATCTTAATTCATATGATCTCCCTCATATATAAAGCAGAAGTCACATTTTCTTCTCTGGAACAGTAAAAGCTATCTCAGACTTTAGGATGTACCCTGTGCCCCCAATTAATGCTGGCTCTCCAAGGACTACAGCCATACTTCTAAAGAAAAATGTCATTCCCTACTTGAGGCTCTTAACCTTTGCTGAAATTCAGACAAAGGAGAGTATCTGCTTCTACATGGACATTACTTAGTGTGACTGTCTGAGGGTCATGGAGGGCTGGAGGAACCGTGGTGTGTGTGTGTGCACGCACGCATGTGTCTCAAGCTTGTGTGCCTGCTGGTGTGTTTATGTAAGTCTATTATAATTTTTTTAAACTTGTGGCTGTAAGAAGGCATAAAACATAAACAAATTTATTTAGAGGAAAATAGGCAGTGAATGTTTGTTCCAAGTTTGAGACACATGCTCCTCCCTCCTCAAGGACATTGAGAACTCGGCTCAGTTTGTGACTTTCTGGCTTCTACCAATGGTTCCCCGTGTCCTTTCTAAAATGGTC
Organism: Bos indicus; assembly: GCF_029378745.1. Taxonomy (NCBI): domain Eukaryota; kingdom Metazoa; phylum Chordata; class Mammalia; order Artiodactyla; family Bovidae; genus Bos; species Bos indicus. The sequence continues at coordinate 32,761,584 of NC_091787.1, forward strand.
TTCAGATTTCTGTGTTTCAGCTTGCTTTCAGGATCCTCTCCCCTGAGTCTCTTCTCCACTCCTAGAACATGAGCAAGGCGGTGGATCTCTAAGTGTGACCCTCTCCTGGAGTCAGGATTTCATTTCCACCCACCTTCAGGCCCACCTGGACTTTTCCATTGAGTCCATGCAGAAATGAATCATAACTGAAACCCAACACAACCAACTGACCAACACTGATACCTACTGCGTCCTCCTACAGCCAGTCTCTGCTCTCCACAAACTTCTTCCTATGCATGGGCCCTGGCTTCCATCACCAGGCAGGAAGCTCACGTTCATTCATGGAGTCCGTTTCACCATCTCATCTCACACGAGATTCTCCCCTTCTTTTTCTGATTCAAGGTTCCTGATCTCCTCCTGGGTAACCACTGTTCCTACACAGTATCTCTGCATCCTCTTCTTTCTAGGCAAAACAGTGCTTCATACGGCTGCCAGGTCAATCTCTCCAAAGCTCAGGTCTGATCCCATCACTCTCTTGCTTTGAAATCTTCTGTAGCTCCCTAGTGCCTACTGAATTATTTATAGCTTCCTAACATACAGACTCATAAAAAATTATTTATAGCTTCTTAAGTAAAGTAAAAAAGTTCCTCAATGCCCAACCCACTCTTCAGGCTCATGCCTCCCTGCTCCCTGATACATACACTGTGCCCCTGCCAAACTGTACTGACTGCTGTCCCTCAAACATGTCCCCCTGTACCGCTGTCCTTCTTACCGCCATTCTGCTCTCTGACTACAGCCAGTTCTATTTGTTTCCAACTACTGAAACCCTGAGTACTTTTTTCCAGAGTGTCTCTCAAACCCACTTTCTTTCTCCTCTTGCCCCCGGTGTTAGCCTCAATAGATGCTAATTCTCTCACAAGAATCAACCAGCGTCCCGAAGAAGAGTTATATATTTGCTAGGAAGTTGCAATGGCAACCCACTCCAGTGTTCTTGCCTGGAGAAGCCCAGGGACGGGGGAGCCTGGTGGGCTTCCGTCTATGGGGTCACACAGAGTCGGACACAACTGAAGCGACTTAGCAGAAGCAGGAAGTTGCAAAGACTGAGAATGTGCATTATGACTCTTGACTCCTCAAGAATGCCTGCCATGCACAGTCTGGGCACATGACAGATGCTTAATAAATTTTTGTGGGATTGGATTGACAACTTCAGGACAGATAGCATGAATCAGACGAATGCAAAGCATATAAGAGGAAGAAGAACAAGAGAGGAACCCTAACACCAACAACCGAATTTAGCCCAGGCATGAAAATAAACCCCTGCCATCTTCTTGAAGAGATCCAGACACTGGGAGAAGCATGCTGCTGGCTTTAAGGTAAGTAATGTTGCTATTTAATAGCTATGTAGTCCTAGATCTCAGCCCTGCCACCTTTCAAAAGCTGTGGTCAAGAAGAAGGTCTGTCTACTGGGCAACTAATATCCTTTACTTGTCACTTTGAAACATGACAGAACCAGATGACAAACATAGCCAGTTGGGCAGAAGACAGAGCCTGATTGCCCACTGCATTCCCTCACCCCTTTTCCACCTAAGGATTTTCAATACTGGGAAAGCTAATGATCACCCAAAAATATACAAAAAGAAGACTGTAGACCAACAGGTCAAGACAACAGACATACGTGTTTAGTTGCTCTGTTGTGTCCGACTCTTTTCGACCCCAGGGACCCTAGCCTGGTAGATTCCTCTATTCATGGGATTTTCCAGGCAGGAAGTATTGGAGTGGGTTGCCATATCCTTCTCCAGGGGATCTTCCCCACCCAGGGTCATATCTGAGTCTCCTGTGTTAACCTGCATGTAGGTGGATTCTTTACCATTGAGCTACCTGGGAAGCCCTGTCAAGACAACAGAATTGTTCTAGTTTAAAGGTTAGGATTTCCAGGAAATCAGGAGATTCAGGTTAAAATTATTACTTAGCTTCTGTTAGCCTCAGTTTCTTCCTTTTTACAATCAAAATGGTAACCTTCTTATTTCATACATCTCCTCTGAGGACTGACCAGAGGAGTGGTTCTGGACAGTGGTTCTCAACCCTAACTGCACCCAGGAAATATCAGGGAGCTTCAGAAACTCCTGATCCGCAGGTTGTACAACCTTCCACCAGCTAAATCACAATTGCTAAGGGGAAACTCAGGCACAGATTTTTTTTTTTTTTTTTTTAACATTTTTCATGTGATTACAATGTGCAGCCAAGGCTAGAAACTGGTGCTTTGAGAAATGCATATTGTCTTGGTTGAAAAAATACCTACCACAGAATGGCAGGAAATGTTCCAAAAGCATAAGAATTACTATGATTGTTGTGATCAGGGGTGGTGGTGATGGGTAGCGATGGTGCTGGTGGTGACCAAGTGATCTTTGCTTTGGGCTCAAAGTCCTTGTGGAGAAGAACTGTTTTCAGGGCAATACCACCAAGCTCTGTTCTGGCTCTGCAAGGAACACTTCACTCTCTGAAGTCATCACATATTCCTCTCTCTATTCAAACCTCCCACCCTTTGGCTCTCCCACTCCTTTACTTCACAATCCTGTTCTTTGACCTCACAGGGATTTGTTTCTTGCTTCATTTTTGGCCTATCTGCCTACAAGCCCCCTCTAAATCCAATCATCTCCTTACGTGTTTCCCATGATGTCTGCGCTGACCCTTGATTACCATCAGTTCCCTATCCAAACTGTCCAACTCCTTAACTCCTCAAGGAAGGCCAAGCTGGTTGCTTCATAAAGAAAGGAGGAGCCATCAGACTGAAGCTTCCTCCAGCTCCATCTTCCCCATCCAGCTTTCTGACTCAGAGGAACAGGAGTCATTCTTACCCTTTTAAAGGTCACCTGATCTCTCCTGCTTCTCTCTGATTTCCTCTTTATCATTTAACAACTCTGTCCTATAGCCTCAAACTCTCTCCCTCTCTGGGGCTTCACCCTAGTCTTACGTAGCAACAACTATGGCGTATTTTTCCCTCTTCTAAAAACAAAAAGGAATTCCTTTCTTTGAGCTCCTCTGAACTATCCCATTTCTCTCCCTTTCTCCACTTGAAAGAGTAATAAAGGGTCTCCAATTCTTACCTACCATCAAGGCTTCAGCCGCCTGAATGATGGCTTCTACCAGTGACAAGCTACAGCAGCTGCTCCTGCTAAGATCATCGGGAACCTCCTGAGGGTCAAATGCACTCCTGGCATTTTCAAGCCCTTGTCTGTTGGACTTTTCTGCAGTATCTGACAGTGCTAATCACTGTTTCCTTTCAAATCAGTTCAGCCCAGCAAATTCTTCTGGCATTCCAACACTGTGTCAGGTCCTGTGCTTAGAGAAACTGGAGACATGAAGGTGAGCAAGATAAGGAAGAGTCCTTGTTTCTCAGAGAGCCCGGAGTCTACTCAAGAAAACATGTATAGGGGCAAACAATAAGGAGACTAGATGGTGGCTCTGGAATTTATCCAACTCTCTTCTCATTTACCTTCATACCGCCTACTCCTATTCCCCTAAATGTTTGTCCTCAGCCCTCTCATTGGGTTCTCTTCCTCTGTTTGTCCCTTCAATATTGATGTTTCCAAGGTTCCATATGAACCCCTTTTCTCTTAATTGTCCTGCCTGTCTCCCTGAGAAATATCCATCCTCAAGGCCTATACATCGTCTATCACCAATGACCCCCAAGTCTATAATTTCAAATCTAACTTTATCCTTATAACCATATGTTCTTATTTCTTGCTGGATATTATCCAGAAAATTTCAATACAAATGAACGAAGACAAAATGTTTACCTTCTCTCCCAAGTCTGTTTCTTCTTCTGGGTCCTTTGCTTAATCACTTATACATTTACTCAGTGGCCAACCTTGAAATGCATTCCCAACTCCTCATCCTTACTCATCCACACTTCCTTCCCATCAACCAGTCTTCAACCTTCCTTCCCATCAACCAGTCTTCAATGACTGTTTCCTCTATTTCAGATCCATCTCAATTTCTGTCATCTTCACCACTAACATCACTAACCTGTCCTGTTGGGCCTCATCTGATCCCTTCTAGTCCACTGAAGTAGTCTTCTCATGTAGCTCACGCCACCATCTCTTTCCACCTCTACCATGGTCATATTTTTGCTATCATCTTTTTAAAAGATAGATTTAATCATCATATTTGTATAAATCCAAACGCTTAGCAAGGCAATAAGCCTCCGCTCTAGATCTGCACTGTTCAATACTCATGTGTGTTCTGGGTGCTATACTGCCTGATGCATAGTGGCCACTCACTTACTCCTCTTTCTTTCCCATAAAACTTACTCTTACTAGAAGGTTAAGCAGGAAGAAACTATAGATGCTCATTTCATAACTAGATATAACTGCATAATAGCAAAAAATTAAAAACGGAACTACCACATAATATAGCAATTACACTCCTAGGTATACATCCCCCCAAAAAACAAACAGTAATTCAAAAAAATGCATGAATCCCACTGTTCATAGCAGCATTATTTACAATAGTCAAGATATGGAGGCAACCTAAGCCTTCACCAAAAGATGAATGGATAGAGAAGATGTGGCCTACACACACACACACACACACACACACACACACACACACACACACACGAATATTAGCCATAAAAAAATTTTAATTCTGCCATTTGCAACAACATGGATTGACCTAGAAGGTATCATGCTTAGTGAAATAAGTCAAAGACAAAAATAGTATGTTATCACTTACATGTGGAATATAAAAAATAAAACATGTGAATGTATATAACAAAACAGAAGCAGACTTAGAGATATACAGAACAAACTAGTGGTTATCAGTCAAGAGAGGAAAGAGAATAGGATAAGATAGGAATAAGGGATTAACAGACACAAACTACTATGCATAAAATAAATAAGCTATAAGGATACATTGTACAGTACAAGGAATAAAGCCAATATTTTATCATAACTTTAAACAGTGCATAATCTATAAAAATACTGAATCACTATGCTGTGCACCTGAATCTAATATAACCTTGTAAATCACCTCTACTTTAACAGCAAGAAACACATAATGGGAAACTCAATCGCATGGTCCTTCCTTTCAGGGTCTGACTCAAGCAGCTCTCTGAAAATAGACCCTTCCTCCCTCTGCTCACCCTCCATTGCAAGATCAGACTCGGTTCCTATCTTTTGGAACCACAGGGACAGAGTCTGGCAAGAGTCACTGTTGTACCAGCTGATTTAAATTGAAATGTTTTCCCCAGATAAATGTGTGCTAAATAATACACCAGCTCTCCAGCCAAAGGGAAGTGACAGGCGCTCTGTAAATAAAGGCACTTAGTTGCTGGTAAAGAGCTGTAAAGTGGTTCTGAGCTGATGTTTGCTGACCAGCAAGAAGCGGCTTCACCTGCTTTATATAATTGTCACTGCAGTCTTGCCTGCTGTATATTAAAACTGCATCTCATAGACCCAACTGTCACATCGGATATACCGTCCAGCATGGAGTATGCCGCCTCTCTCTGTAATTGTTTCTGACAACCAGCCATCACATTTCAGATCTTTTCAGAAAGTATCTGGTCCAGAATCCCTATGCTGGGCCAGCCCTGACACCATGTGGGCTAGAACAGCGACACCAAAAGGGAATGTGAAAAAAAGAAGAGGAAAAAGAGCTTTTGTGAGTCTAGGAGAGCAAGTGACACGCAATGTCAAGTGTCTGGACACAAATCCCAGGGAAGACTCTGCCTCCTCAATGTTAAGACACATCTTGTTTCATTTCATGTTAGAACAACTTGCCGTAAGGCTGCATGAAGACTGTGGCCCCAGAGGATACACATCTGTCCTGGGTCCACAGTTCTGACCTGCTATGTTCTGGAGAGATGGAAACATAGCTCTCAAGGCAAAACAAAGGAATGGATCTCATAAGGACTACAAAATAAAGAGTGATGAAAGTGGGGAGTGGCAATCAACCTCAATAGCTCAGTTGTGTCCAATTCTCTGTGACCCCATGGGCTGTAGCCCACCAGGCTCCCCTGTCCATGGGATTTCCCAGGCAAGAATACTGGAGTGGGTTGCCATTTTTCCCTCCAGGGTATCTTCCCGACCCAGGGTAATTCCAATCCACTTGGAGCTTGGTCATGCCAAATGCCCAGATGAAAGGTAACAAAAGTATCTGAGACCAGGGGACGTTCTAGTGGGTCACCGGGGTCTCAAGGAGGGGGAGCAGTTGGAATCTCAATTTGTCCATCTGACCCCATGGATTGGGATGAACCCGAGAAGTGGGCTGTACAGTGAGCAACCAGAGGTGAATTTACAACACCCACCCATCACGGAGTGACTCCTACGTTGACAGCCACCACAGGGCCACCACTTTTAGAAGGTCAGAGTGTCACCACAGGGAAGTGTTAGAAGGTCAAGAACAAGAGAGGAGCAGGTAGAATAAGAAAGCAAGAGGGAATATGGACTCAGTGAGGCTACAGCTTCAACAGTCCTTCATTAAGAGTTGAATGAAATGCTTGCTGGTTACTGGGGGATGTACACTCCACTCCAGTGCCAACCAGGAGTCTCTGAAGACTACCACCAGCCATAGAGCACATCCTCTGCCTCTTCTGGGGGGTGTGTGTGTGTTTGTGTATGTTTATTTACACAAAAGAGCCCCTCTTTATTGCAGAAAAAAATGAGTTCCCTTACTCTTCCTTCTCTCCTTCCAAGATCTACTTTTCTTGCTTATTGAGTGATAAAAACAGTTAAGAAGGCTTTTGAGATTGAGTGAGTATCTTAGAGGAAAGGGGAAGCATTTTTTTTTTTAAACCAGTTTGGCCATTAAATAGGATCTCAGAGTCTGGGAAAAGGTTTAAGAGAGCTGGAAGAAACACCGACGTCAGATGCATATGTGACTATACTGTATGTCAAGATACTAAACTAGGACCTTGAAAGTTATGATTACTGAATTGGGAGGAAACTGGCATGCTGGGGAAAGGGAGTCTTTTCCTTCCCACCTGCCCCCCAATTTGGTTCCTTCTCCACCTGAAGGGAGCACTTCCCCTGCTTCTACTTTTTTCCATTCCCTCTGCTAGTTCCTGCCAGGAGAAGAGGGGCATCTAATTGGGTTGGGTCATGTGTCCACTGGACCCCGTGCTGTGAATGTGAACATTTTTTGTGCCTTAAAGTAGTGCACACAGTCACCCAGGGATGCTGTTAGGATGCAGGTTCTGACCACGTAGGTCTGGGTGGCATGAGAGTCTGCATTTCTACATGGTCCCTGTGTGATGCCCACGCTGGGGTATGGGTGGGACGACACAGTGAAGATCAACTCCCTAAAGGCAGAAACCAAAACCTAGCTTGCCTCTTCCTTCTCCAAGAAGACAAGCTCACTGTTTCCTCTCATCCTTTGTCATCTCAGCTCCCTGAGCAGGCCGTGCAGGAGGCAGGAAAGAGTTTAGGCTCTTTCTTCGGGCCTTGGCACATTGCTCTGTCCAGCAGGCATGACCGAGCAAATGGAGACCAAGATTTAAATTGGGGGGCAAGGCAAAGGAGGTGGAGTGGAGAGGCCAAAACCAAGCTACAGGCTGTATCAACCAGGGTATGTCAAGAATAGAAGCCACTCTGCTACAGGTAAGATGAAAACTAGAGGCTGACACTACCTAGAGAAGGGCTGGAGGAGCAAAGTCAAAGAGGCCAGCATTATCCATTTCACTTGCAACACCAAGGGGGAAGTTCTCCTGAACTTCAGCAGAACCTCGGGACCCTCAGGGAAACTCGCACCCCAGTCTCCATTTCAAGTAGCAAAGTCAGTGGTTGCCAAAGTTTCTGCTGAGAGTTGCTTTGAACCTTGCATCTGTTCAAGGTCTGGCTATAACTGCCTCCCAAGAACTAAGGCTTCTTTTTCTCTCCTACCATCTAGATAGACCCAGAGTCCTCTCTCATTGGTAGACTCCAGCCCATAACCATGCAGGTAAAGGGATTCTAGGAACTATCGTTCCTGGCTTCACTGTGATGTTGAGGAGACCTCAGGAGGAGGCAGTGGTGATGCTGAGTTGACAAAGATAATGTGGCACATAGGCCTAGGCTGCAGGATGGAGCTTTATCAAACCACCAAGACGGTGCTTCATCGCCCAGTGGCTATAGTTCTCATGGGCTGTGCATCGTCTACCTTTACTCTTGGGGTGATGGCATTCAGGTCCCCATCAGGCACCCAATGCCACCCATCCAGCAGACCACGTGTGACAATGATTTTCCAGCTCATGGCAAACCCACACAGAGGTGTTACTTGGCAGAACACACTTCCCATCCAATCCCGTCAAGGCCATGATGAGTGAGGTTGTTTGCTGCAGGGGTTCAGCAGTGCTGCTTCTCTGAGACTCCTAGACAACATCTTTACTTGTTACCATCTGTCCAGGATCCCAGAGCAAATGACAAGAAAGACTGGGGCAGAGCAGAGATGGCAGATGTGTCATTTAAAGCCACCGTGCCTCCTACAGAGAACGCTTCCCGGGCTGACAAGTGTCACCTCTTGCTAAATGGCTTTGAGTGTCCATATAGTCCTCACTCTCCAGAGACCACCATCCCCTGATCATCCTGTAACAATGCAAAGCTTAACACCCCCGTGCAGCTCTAACAATGGCAAAGCTTAACCCAGGTCAATGGCAAAAATATGTGTCCGGCAGAAACATTGGGAACTGTTTGGCCAGCATCATTTCAGTGCTCTGACATTTTGCTGGTGACCTTGGTCATGAAGCCACTGTTTGGGAAGGCTGAGGGGGTGGTGTTTCAAAAGCTGGATCATTCTCGGGAAGGCAGTCTATTGTGAGTGTGGGTGTTCAGGTCTCAAGCCCGCTTCCTGGGCTGGCAAGAAGAGGCAGGAGATGCCCCTTTGAAAGCTGCGGCAGCCACAGCAGGTTTCACTACCAGGCAGGCTGATGTGAGCCTCTTTGAATTACTGAGTGAAGGATATCCCTCTTGCCAGCCCCTGTCCCCTGTAGGCACAGCAGAGAAGTATTACAGGCTGTCCTTACCTTGGGAATTAGCCTGCAAGACCCCGATGCTGTCATCAAACTGCATAGATTTGATGTTGAGTGACGCCAAGATGCATTCCTTGTCCTGCAGCGAAGTATCATCAATATTATTCTGATTGGCTGACAGGATAACGCACATGTCACAGAGGTTGATGTTGACGGCCCTTAAATCAGCCCGACTTAATGGCGTACCCTTTGGCATAGAGGAAAGAGAAAAAAAAAAAAAAGGAGAAGCAAAAATGAGACTGAGGGACGAGAGGGAAAGAGGGGTAAAAAATAAAAACAAATTAAAGATTGAGCCGGAGCTCTGGGAAATTATTTAACAAGTATCTTTTTTATGCCTTGACATTAAGCTGGCCTAACTACATTCAAGGGAATAGGAGCTGTGTGCTAATCTAAAGGGTAGTTGGTGCTGATGGCAGCATTTTAGGCTTGCTCTCAATACTCAATCAAGCTATTACTAACTAACGAGGGAGAGGAATAATGCCAGGGTTCTACATCTTCTTCCTGCCTGGAAATTGTCTTGATTTAAGTAACTGTCCTGTGGCAACCTCTGGCTTTCAGAATGTAACAAAGGGGTGGATTTCAAATGCCTGTTTATTTAATAGCAAGTCACTTCTGTCTCAGGCAAAAAGACAGCAGCTCCAACTAGAATTTCCAAGGCAGCCAAGGGGAAATAACCAGGGAGCATGGTGTGATGAGGTGGGGCTGAATGCAGCGCTCAGTTTGGAAGAGGTGGGAGAGAGTGCAATCAATGTGCATCTTGGAAAGGGGAGATGGAAGCGTGGGTAAAGCTTCACGTCATATCATTTTACTGCATCTTTTGAGCAAGAAAAAAAACAAGGAAGTAGAGTCATTGTCCAAGAACATAGGCCTGGTTAAATACACCATCAGATAGATTTACAGTGGAAGTCTCTGTAGTAGGTAAAAGGACTGAAAAAGAGTTCTCCATGTAGGTATTGCTTTGGAAGGATCTCAAAGAGAGAGGAGCAAGTAAAGCAAACAAACAAAAAACAAGTTCTAGACAATTCAGAAAGTATGATTTCATTTATGCAAAAAGAAACCCACAAAATAGAACTATACATGCATGAATGTATATACAAACTTTCAGAGAGAAAGTTCAGAAAAAGTACACACTAAATTAATAACAGTAATTACCCCTGGGGAGGGGAATAAGACTGGAAGGAAAAGTTTGTTTTTGACTTTACATACTTCTTTTTTGTTTGAATATTTTATAACAAGAACATATTTGTATATTACTGGAGTAATTAAAAATAAATAAGCCAGTAAACAGATTTTTTGAAATGTCCCATAACAACAGAAAACAATGGGGAATTACATTTGAATGACAAAACAAAGGAGGGAATGACAGAGAGGTCAGAAATGTAGCCACTGGTAAAATATAAGGGTTAGGATTGAAGGACAGGGGCATGACCCCCACATGCTCTGTGTCCTCGTCGAGGGCTATGGCTGAATAATCTGGCCATCCCATGTAAGAGGGGCCCACAGGCATCATTTTGGAGTTCATGGCCAGCTACCAGCCTCCCTCATCCTCCAGCCTAAATCCAGCTTCTGATGTGCCTTCATAGAGATCTGAGTTACCTTCAACTCACTGAGCCAGTAGGGAGAGGGTCTGCCAACTGCCTATATCTCTGGATGCCTTCCTCTCATTCTCCTTCCTGGAAAGGGGACTTTGAGAATACTAGACTTGGCCACAGAGATCAAGGCCATCAGCCCTCTTTTTATGACTCAGTGGCAATAATGATTCTATTCTCAGCCTCCAAAATATTGCTTCAAAGTGAAATTATGAAGGAAGAGGCCTATAGGGTGGGGAAGCTGCTAGTTCCAAGCTCTGGAGCAGGATCTTTTGAGAGAAGAACTCTCCCCTCTTTTCCTGGGGTCTTTGGTGCAAAATAAGTCTGACCAGCTTCCTGAAACATTTCACCAATGCATAAGCTTCAACTGCTTACATCCATATTCTTTTAATTTTCACCTTGCAGAAAATCCAACAGTAATTGTGATATAAGACAATCCTTGTACAGCTGTACACACATGAGTTCAAAACTCAAGTAATACAAATGACATACACAGAAACACTGTGTTTCTCTACGTGTGCTAAGTTCTTTCAGTCACTTCTGACTCTTTGTGACCCCATGGACTGTAGCTCTCCAGGCTCCTCTGTCCATGCGATTCTCCAGATAAGAATACTGGAATGATTTGCCATGCCCTCCTCCAGGAGATCTTCCTGACCCAGGGATTGAAGCCACACTTCTTAAGTCTCCTGCATTGGCATGTGGGTTCTTAACCACTAGCACCTTCATGCATTGGAGAAGGAAATGACAACCCACTCCAGTATTCTTGCCCAGAGAATCCCAGGGACAGGGGAGCCTGGTGGGCTGCCGTCTATGGGGTCGCACAGAATTGGACATGACTGAAGCGACTTAGCAGCAGCAGCAGCACCACCACCTGAGAAGTCCATGTTTCTCCGGGATGGCCCAATACGTGGGGCCCTGTTTAAGGAATGAAATAGGTGAATAAAAAGGTGAGGGCCCATTTTGTACAAATATGCCATGCCTGAGTGTGCTAAATTTTGGAAGGTTTGAAATAGGAGAGGCTGCAAACAGAACTAGTTCACATAGACATAGGCAGATGAGTAGATGTGCACAAGGGCACGAAGAAGGAAGCACACACAACAAACAACCATACATAGCAAACACCGTACACAGACCCCAACATACACGTGGACACCTGTGTCCCAGAAAAACAGTAAGCTCTTTACAAAATACTTTTGTACCCCAGTCTATTGCTCCCAAGGACATGTAGGAAGGCACATGTAGGAAAAATAATGGTGGAAATATGTAATCACAACTATCACGTTCCTGAAATTAGCAAGGTATATCTCTGCTTCTGCTCTTCTGGGTAAGACTATTTGATTTTCTGCAGGTGACTATTTTTAGCCACATGTGTTCATCAAGTCAGTGATGAACTGACTTTTGTGGTCCAGCATCCAAAAGATCTCTGTATGTATTTTTCTCACTTCTTTATATATTTATTGTCTATATTAACTGTCTTTTGTGCTAGGTGTATATAAGGATACATGGTAGCTACAAACGGCATTGCTTATGGATAGATTTTTATGTCTTTCTTATTGAATTATATTACTTGATTCTTTCCATTTCTGAGATTCTAGAAGCTAATAACAGAAAAAAATGAATTTTAGCTTCAAAAGTGGGGAAAAAAATCCAGACTTCTTGAAATATAGAATCAAATTTGTGTCCCTCAGTTTTAGGGATATGAACTTCCAAGAAAAAAGTCTGGAGAATAAGTAGCATTTGCATGGATTTGTAGCTTGAAGAACTACAGGAAAGGTTAAAATGTAAAGTGCTCTCCAATTATTTGGGAATTTATAGAAAATATATTGATTACTAATTAAGGAAGTAGTTACATGACTCTCAAATCATGAATCCCATGCCCTCACATTAAATTGTGGAGTCCAAAACTGTTCCTTTTATGTGTTTTATAATCAATACTATCACAGGCACACATGGGCACCGACGTGTACACACGCAATGGTATGGAAACATTACAGGGTTTCTAAAGGACGATGATGGAAGCAGGGGTTGGCCAGCAGAAGGGGTTGGTCCTCTGCACAGCAGAAATGAAAATTCTGTTAAATACATTTAGTTAAAAACAGAACAAGATAAAATAAGATTTCTCCAAGCAGTTATAATGCCATAAATAAAGTGATATAAATAGTCCCATAAGTAAATTCCACTATAAGCTTTATACTATTGCAAAGCACTGGGTTTGGGTAGGTAAGAGAGAAAGTGTTTAGACACTGATATGGTTAATACATTTGATACCAGCTAAACTCCATGTCTGGTGAGCGACTGAACTTGGCTGCAAATTCCTTTTAATAAGGTCTCTCAGGGTTTGGATATTGCTAGACAGAGTGTAGGGGAAGGGCTGAGTCCTCAGGCCCATAACCAGATGAAGAAGCAGAGGCATGATCAAAGCTACAACCATTATATTCATCTGGGATTTCTCTTTTGTGAATACAAAGGAGAAAGAAGCATTGGTAACGTGACCTTGGACTTACAGGCAAGATGGAAACCTTGGGGAAGTTATGCAGTGTCTCCCATTCCCGCTTGAGGTACTCGATGGAGCCCACAAACACGATGTGCTTGAGCTCGTGGTAGTGAAAGTTGCTGGCACGGAGCGGCATCACCAGGTTCCGAAGGCCAATCAGGGCAGAGCTGACGTCGCCAAAGATGCAGACCACCACGTGGCCGCTCAGGACGGTCATGGCAGCTTCACTTCGGGTCTGCCGGGGGAGAAGAGCACAAGCGTTGGAGAGAAGACCTCACGGGGTTGTGCAAGGGACTAGAAAATCACTTTTGTAAAATAACAAGTAAACAGTCACTGAGTGCTTGCTATGTACTATTATTTTTTATTCCTTCAATGTTATATCCATGCCATGTGTTAATCGCTCAGTCATGTCTGACTCTTTGCAACCCCATGGACTATAGCTCACTAGACTCCTCTCCCCATGGGATTCTCCAGGCAAGAACACTGGAGTGGGTAGCCATTCCCTTCTCCAAGGGGATCTTCCTGACCCAGGGATAAAACCTGGGACTCCCACATTGCAGGCAGATTCTTTACCATCTGAGCCACCAGGGAATATATGCCTATACCTCGAGTATATGTACAGAAACTATACTGATGTAATAAATATGAAGTCCATGGGGTTGCAAAGAGTCAGACACGACTTCGTGGTTAAACAACAACAAAAATATATATTCACACACATCACTACTTTCTTTTAAAAAAAGATTTAAGGAAGCTATGCCATACATACATATGAACAGGATTCATGGGGAGAGATAAGAAAGAAGAGCAATACTGACGTCATTTGGAAAAGGAAGTCTTAGTTTCCAGGAAATTGTTGATAAAACTGTTTTCCTTTGTTGCTGAGATGATGATAAAATAGTCAGACTCGTGCTGGCCTTGGCTCAAGAGATGAGCTTTGAATTCTAGACTCATCAATGGGATCCCACAGGACATTACTACATCAGAAGGTAGAAAATGACAGCCCAAAGCCAGGGGCTAGCAAACGATGACTCACAGGCCAAATCTAACCCAGTACCTGCTTATCTCTGGCCAGGGAGCAAAGATTGGTGTTTATGTTTGAAAATTGTTGGCAAAAAATCAAAAGAAAAATATCTCATACTACGTAAAACTTATATGAAGTTCAAATTCCAAGAAAGTTTTATCACAACACGGCTGGTCTTACTGCTTTAGGTGTTGCCGGTGGCTGGTTTTACATTACAAAAGCAGAGGTGATTAGTTGTAAATTCTTTGTTGTATGACCCTTTACAGAGAGAGTTTGCCGACCGCTATCCACTGCTGCCTTAGGGTTTGCAGGGACACAACTAGAGCGACCACTTGTGCTAAGTCATCAGAGGAAGACTCCCAAACAATCACGAGACGGATCAGAACAGCAAGAGCAACAGGCCCCCGTCTTCCCCCAACTCCAGGCCTACAATTCACAAAGGGAACAAATGAAAGAATAAAATCACCCCAGTTTAAGCTTCCCAGGACAATTAAACCTTTAGCCCCTGCTGGCCCCTCTGCTTACTGTGTTCGTGCAAAGAGCAACACAGGAGGCCAGTGGTGGGTCTTTCTCTGCCTCTCTTTCTGGTCCAATGCCTCCCAACTTCCTTTCTTCCTCCCAGTTCACCCATTGCATGTCTGGACGGCCCCATGTGGCTTACAATGCTTTTGGGGAGGCATATTAATGTCCACTGCACATATCAAACTCTGCTCAATTTAATCTCTAGAATTGACCAGTGTATTGATTGTTTAAATGCCAATATTGCAATTCATGACAATGTCAGGGTTATTACAGCAACCCCCAAGGAGAGGAAGAAGCTAGCTTTTACTCCCTGATCGTTAGAATAAAGCAGGGGCTGTCACCGTTATTGGTTTCTCTCTGCAACAGTACAGGGACATCTAAGATGCAGGCCATAAAACATGTCTTATAAATGGTGACCAAGGAGGAGCCGCTAGGGAGTCACATCCCCATCACTGCTTCATGGATGAGTGAGTTATCTTGGCTGGATGGAGCATGCATGTCTAGGTACCAGCAGCAGAGGGTCAACCTGTCTGTAATGTGCTGTGATGGGATTCCTGATTAGTTTTATTTGGCCAGGTCATTTGGGAGGCTAGCTCCCTTCAGGAAGCCTGGGAAATAAAAACTAAGTTCAGAATAGAGGCCGGAAATCTAGACGTGTGGAGCTAGGGAAAGCACCAGTTAGCAGAGTGGCCGTTCACTGTGCTAATCCCAGGAGCTTAGATCTGGTGTCCAACACACGAGATCCTCAGACTAACCAGAGCAGTATGACCTGGAGAACCTGGTAAAGACCCCAATTCCCAGGATGTAGCCCTGGGGAGACGGATTCAGTCAGATATTAGACCCAATGGAGAAACCACTTGTGTGTATCTTCTTTTTCCTATATATCCTTCAAGGCCTAGTCCATGTATGTGGGGCCTTCACGGCCATTAACCCCTTCTCAGCTCAACCTGTTTGTATCTAATAAGATTTCCCTGGCCACTTAAATACATGCTAGAGTGAAACAGCACTTTGTGTCTTGCCACGCTTAGCTTTTAATATATTGTTTCATGGTACATTTTATCTTTTAATTAGATGGTCATTTTCTCAGAATTATAGCCATCTCGAATTTTCTAACTCCAAAAGCACTTAGTATCCTACATGCACAAACAATCCTCGTGCAGCTGGCTCTCGCAAGCATTCTCATCTCTTTGAGAGGGTTATTTGACAACGGGTTTTTTGGACCACCCTGTCTAAACAGCACCTACAAGTCCCTTTCTAGCCCATGCATGTGTGGGTGCTCCGTTGCATCTGACGACACGGACTGTAGCCCTCCAGGCTCCTTGGTCTGTGGGATTTCCCAGACAAGGACGATGGAGTGGGTTGCCATTTCCTTCTCCAGGGGTTCTTCCTGACCCAGGGATTGAACCCATGTCTCTTACATCTGCTTTACTGGCAGGTGGATTCTTTAGCACTGTACCGCCCGGGAAGCCCCTTCTAGCCCACACTGCTGCTGTTGTTCAGTTGCTAAGTCCTGTCTGACTCTTTGCAATCCCATGGACTGCTACAGCATGCTGGGCTTTCCTGTCCTTCACTATCTCCTAGAGTTTGCTCAAACTCATGTCCATTGAGTCAGTGCCATCCAACCACCTCATCCTCTGGTTGCCCCCTTCTCTTCCTACCCTCAATCTTCCCCAGCATCAGGGTCTTTCCCAATGAGTTGGCTCTTCACATCAGGTGGCCAAAGTTTTGAAGCTTAAGCTTCAGTCTTTCCAATGGATATTCAGGGTTGATTTAGCCCATGACCCCATTTTATTTTCTTCATAGCATTTTATCAATATCTAAAATGTTATTACATAGTCATTGTCTATCTTGAGATCTGGTCTTTGTCCCCACTAGATTACAAGAGCTATGAGACCAGCTGTTGTCAGAGGTTGTATCTTTAGCAACAAGAACAAGTGTCTAACATGTAATAGGTTTGTGAAATACGTTTTGTTAAATGATCCTATTTTTCAGATGAGAGGAGTAGTAACACCTCATTAAACTCTTTGGGGCTGGTAGGGTGCTTTGAATGTCAGCCATGCACTTCTCAGGATTATCTAGGCAAGCCATTGAAAGCTTACATCCCAAAATGTCAACCCAGCTTCTGACATGCCCCAAGGTGGGTAACACCAGGATGAGTTTACATCCCCAGAGCAAAAGTGGGGCAGATACAACATCAGAATATAAACAAGAGCAGCAGCTTTGTAATGAGAACCATTTGTACTCCTTGGAAAAGGATTGCTTCCTGAGAATTCTGACTTTCTATGCTTTTGTCTGCAACTTTCACACCTCCCAGACAACCTCCAGAACAGAGCTGTATTGGTTCTTAATGCTCGATTATAATTAAATTGAGAAGTCACACACATATTCAGATAAAACACAGGGGAAAACCTAGTGGATTAGAGCACAAAGGCATTCTGAGGAACTGGAACCTTCCTTTCTTAGGAACACTGGCCATAACATCAGCAATGACAGGATTTTCCTGGCTGACATAAAGGAGCAGGCCTCAGCAATCTGAGGATTAGAAAGCACAAGGGAGGAAGAGCCTTTCCATCTGACCTTCCTGATTATTAATCCATTTTGCATGGATTAGCAAGACAATAAACTGGTAGGAAAGCCGATGTAGGCGTAAAACCTTAAGCTGTTAATCGGACAAGTCTAAAGAATAGCATGGATTATTATCTGTTCTAGCATTCCTGAGACAGACCAGAAGAAGCCCACCCCTGCTACTGAGATGAGTCAACCAGGAAACGGGGCTATGAGCTCCAGCCTTTCTGAGGTGGATCATGGTCATCCTTGTCATCATCAGCAAGTGGGATTTGCCTGCCTACCTTATGAGCTAAGAAGGATCACAAATATGCAAATATATTATCTAGAAAGATACAAGACACTATTATAAACAAATGACGATACAGGTAGCATTCAGATTTCTTCATGGCATTTAATATATAATAAAAATAGGTAAGTTTATGGAGTCCTATGTTGGGTTTTAATCTTCACTACAATTCTATGAGTTAAGGTCATTCTCATCCCATCTTCCTCCACATAAGAGACGAAGTACAAATTCTTCAAGGGACTGATCCAAGGCCACACAGCTAATGGCATAGGCATGCTCTGGCCTGACAACCACGCCTGCAGGATATGGTACATACTGCTCCCACGATGGCTTTCACACCCTAAGGTAATGAGCCAATACATATTCACAGATCGAAAATTCCACTCTTGGGTCATGCTCTGATACGAGTTCTAGCTGCTTCAACATATGTCCTGAATGTTAATTACCAAAAATAATTAGGGCCAGGAACAAACACCCCACCACCCAGCTAGGAAAACTTCATTCACAGCAAATATAATTTGGGACAGAAGCGGATGGCACAGATTCTGCAACCTGTCACTCACCAGGATGACTTTCTCTATCTCCTTGGGCGCACACCAGTGAAACATCCCAGTAGAGTCATATTTCTTCACATTGGAGTCCATGTTGTCAATCTGATCATTGCCAGGAATTAACAAGGGGTCATGCCTGGGGAGAAAAGTACAGGAAAACCTAAGTGGAAAATGTGATAAATTATAAATGGAAAGTGCCCCCTGAGTTACATCTCAGAGGAGGTGGGAGAAGCAGAGGAAGCGCTTGTCACTGAAGGCCAATCTTTTACTTGCAGAACCCATCCTGTGAAAGATAACTGCCCTGAACCCCCACCACCTCCTGGACGTGCAGGTGACCTGTGCTGGGTAGTAATTCTGCCTTTCTTTCCCATTCCCCTTTCTCTCCAATGGACTTCACATCATTCTGTGGATTCAGTCTCCCTTCTTACGGATGTCTCACTCCTTCTGTTCTCATTTACCAGCTATCCAGTCTCTCCATGACACACACGCGCGCGCACACCCAAAGGGTTGTTATTAGCATTGGCAATGAAGAGGAAAGAATAGGAATAGAGCCTCATGCTGACTGACTGGCATGAGGATGGAAAGCCAATTACTCGCTCTTTCTGACTACAACTTCTGACGTGATGCTCTTCGCAGTAAAAGCTTTAACAGGCTGCACTTTAAATATTTTAGCAATTTGCCCAATCAGATTTTGCTCTCCCTGGCTGAAGCCCTTTAAAGATTCAGCAGCATGTCACTTCAGAGCAGATTGACTACCAAATGCCCACATCTGGAATACATGATTTCAATACTAAACAACACGCTCTCTCCTTGCCTTGACAGCTGTATTTGCACTCACTGTCCAATGACGCACCGCCCCACCTGCACCTTCACCTCCCAACTGCCACACTCCCTCCACAGATGAGAGCCTCGAGCTCAGAGGCATCTTAATAAACTTGTCTTGAATTCTCAGAGCTACATTCACTTGCTCTTGCCTTATTTACTGGTGGAGAAAAAAGATGTCTCTGTAGAGGCTTCCCCTCCAGCGGACTGGCAGAGCCTTACCAACAACCATAAGAATTACAATAGAATCAGGCAGCTCTAACAAGCTTACAGCATAAGAAATATAAATCGTGCATCTTGGCCCACATCTGTGGTCTAGATTCTATCTCTGACAGAGATTCTGGACCTCCATTTTGAGGGAGGTATTTGAGTGCCTACAACAATGACCATATAAAATTAGGATAGTATCCTAGGCATAGTTACCAGAGTATCCCAGGGATAGTTACCTATCTGTACAGTGGAACTATTTCCCCTGAATAATCTCATCAGTTTGAAACAGAAAATATAAATAAGTTGAAACTCCCAAAGTTTAAAGTTATTTTACCTTTTAAACCATCTATTTCAAGTGTAAAATTGAACTTTTAGTTCTTAATATTTCTTCCTCTGAAATTTCTCTGATGTATCTCATCTGTATGTTTGGAACATAGACAGTGTAATACCAGTCCCTTTGATATGGTCCAGAGACCTAGAATTGAACATTTAGGATTCCTACCATGGCCCTCCTTGCAGGCCTCCCATTCCCACTTAAGTGGGGAAGACTCTCACTGCTTTTATTTATTCCTGCAAATTTTCTTTTAGGCTGCACCAAATGACAAATATTGTGCAGGGCAATCCTACAGTTATCTTCCATGAACATGCCAGACGACTACAGGAACTGTCATATCTGATCTTAAAAGGAGAAGAATGATCAGCTCAGAATAACATCTCAGTAGTTGGGTTGCTGCAAAGTCTGGAGGTGTTGTAAACCAGCAGGTCACCTTTCAAACACTGAACTCAGCCCAAAATGCTAAAATAAAAAGGCAGTTGCTGATAAGAACGGGTTACAGATCATGGCAAGAGAAAACTTAAATATTTTTGTCCTTGAAGAATTTTTTAAGAGTCCTATAGATATCCACTACTCACCATAAAGAAGGAGTCTGAGAAAATGAACAGAATAGATTCTTTCTTCCTAGCCCTAGAATGTATTTTAGTTGGAAGAGAGTCTTCCCTGAAGATACAGAATCAGTTTGTTCATTGGTTGGAGAGGAAGTATTATCTCAAGGAATACTTCTGAGTATTCCTACCCCCAATATTCAGGATTTATATTCATATAATATGAGCAAGCAAGCAAATGATGTAGCAAGCTGACCAAAATTCCTTTTGGAAAATATGTGCCTTGCAAGGGAGGAGATACATTTTGATTTCCTATCTTTCTTGGGAGGAATCATCCCTTGGTTGTACTGGTCTCCAACCTTCATCTTAGAAAAGTAAACAAGCAAGCCTGATGATCAATTGCCCCTCAATGAGAAGAAAAAGACAGCTTTGTAATGTCAAGCCTCATTAACTAGGGTGAGGATTTGGGTACCCCACGTATTATTTGACACGAGAGCTGCAAGCCAGGATTTGTGCTGGAACATCTAGAAGCATCACGGAGGTCTCAGTGGTAAACCACATTGCACTCTGCGCTTCCTGCAAGCCTCTCAGCCTGCCCCAAGATCATTTAAATATAAGTCGTCCAGGACGTTCCTGCACCCCACTCCAGTACTCTTGCCTGGAAACTCCCATGGATGGAGGAACCTGGTAGGCTGCAGTCCATGGGGTCGCTAAGAGTCGGACATGACTGAGCGACTGCACTTTCACTTTTCACTTTCATGCACTGGAGAAGGAAATGGCAACCCACACCAGTGTTCTTGCCTGGAGGATCCCAGGGACGGGGGAGCCTGGTGGGCTGCCGTCTCTGGGGTTGCACAGAGTCGGACACGACTGAAGTGACTTAGCAGCAGGATGTTCCTAAAAGAGGATCATCTGAAGACTGTCAAAAATCTCCCTGAACAAATATATTTCCTTTTCTGACCAGTCATGGTACCTGAAATTTGACCTTTGGTTTTTTGAATCAGTAAAGCACCCAGTAAACCTGAACCCCCTCTTCTGTGCCAGGAACGGAGGAGACTGTAATGATGAAGGCTCAGTCCCTCGTTAAAGAAAGGGTTATCATACATTGAGCAAGAGAGAAAACGCCCATCAACAGCTGTGATAAACTGCAGCAAGTGTTATAGCAAAGTAATGTACAAGGTGGTCCGAGAACACCAATAAAACACTCAATTGCCTGGTATTTGAGTGATCAAGGAGATCTTCGCAAAGAACGTAACATTTGCTCTGAGCCCTGAAAGGTGAGAAGGAATCTCAGCCTATTTTAGTCATGATCCACTAGAAGCCATTCACAGGATTGAGGCCCCAAAGAAGATCCAAACAAAAGATGTTATCTTGGAGATGTTGTATTGCCTGACCTATGGTACAGAAGACTCAGGCCAGGCTCCCAAGTGGCACTCGGGTGTGCACTGGGAGTCAAGTGGAAGAGATGGATTCAGCTGATTGAATATGACTGATGGAGCCCAGACTAGGGATTTAGATAGAGCCAAACTCAAGTTTCCAAAAAGGAAGAATGTCATACAAATGGGAAGTATTTTTTAAGTGACATGAGTTGTTTCCCAAGGCAGTGGATTGCTCATCATTTCAGACATTCCTAAGGAGCTGTGGATACAGAGGGGATTTCACTGTAAATGTTGGGTGAGCCTCGAAGATCTTTAAGATTTGAAGCACTGTTCTCTCAACGAACAAGAGGTGCCTGGAAAGAGTTTGTATTTTTTAACCACTATTGGGTATCAAAAGGCTGGAGGGCATGCAGTAAGCATAGAAAAGTTGTTTTTGGAGCAAAGATGGAGGATAAGTAGCACTTATCCTGAAGACTGATGACTAGAACTGCTCCTCGTTAACTAGATTCACTAGATGTCTGGGAGGAATCTTAGAATGTGAATCATTCCAGCAGCATGAGAGGCTGTCACTACTCTGGGCCAGACAGGATATGTTTCTTTGCCATGTCTGGTCCTGCATCAGTGCAAGTGAGATAGGCTGGCTTAGGCTACTGAGAGATCTCTGACATAGGTGAAGAGTAAAGAGTCAGTCATTCCACAGGAACTTCTGCCCCTTGAGCATGTCAATCAACAGTGCTTTGGTCAGGGGAGGCCCAGGAGAATAAGGCAGTTTGTTATACATGGAAAGAAGGACCATCAGAAACCTCCCCGAACATTGAATCTCATCATTATTAGTTTAGAAAATGACGAAGAGAGTCACTTTCACAAGTTCTCAGACAACTCCTTTAAAGACTTAGTTGGAACCGAGGACCAATCCTAGATACTGCCCTTCGCATCTGAACTATTTTATATGCTTTCTCAACTCACAAAGTAATCCCAACTCCCACCAAATGGACCATAATTGATTCAAGGCTCATTTGTTACTTATCACCTACATGCCTTGTTTTAGGGTGAAACTATGAGGGAAGGATATCTGCTGTGTAGTTGTTATGGACTGAATTGTATCCCCCTCCATCCCACAAAATCTGTATGTTGTAGTCCTAACTCCTAGCATCCCCGACTGTAACTATATTTTGAGATATGCTCATTAAAGAGGTAACACAGTTAAAATGGAGTCATTAGGGAAGGCCCTAATTCAATATGATTGTTGTCCTTACAGAAGGAGGAACTTCAGGCAAGCACATTCAGAGGGAAGATGATGTGAAGTCACAAGGAGAAGACGGCCATCTACCAGCAAGAAGAGAGGCCTGAAACAGATCCTTCCTTCATGGCTTCAGAAGGAACCAACCCCGCCAGCACCTTGATCTTGAACTTCCAATCTCTAGAGCCATAAGAAAATTAATTTCTGTGTTTAAGACACTCACTCTGTGAACTTTATTATGGCAGCCTGAGCTAATTAATACAGTTGTGTATCTTGAATAAAAATGGGCACGATTGACCAGATGTCACTCCACTGATGACCCTGGCTGTCCTCTTGCACCTTAGGGCTCAGCTGTTCATTTAAAGGAAAGAAGCATCCTGCCATCAGTTTAGAAATACATGGAAACATACCAGAAATATACAACATCTTCACAAAAGCGTTTGGGCCACATACATACCCAATTAGATCTGCTCTGCCTGGGAGGCTTCCTGGTCTTTAACTTATGCATTTGAGGATCAATACCTCTGACAACCCCATCCAGAGAAAAAGAAGAAGCCGAGACACCAGCCAGTTAATTTGTTCAGTGGGACCAAGAGAGCTAATCCTCCAAGGGAGTTTTTGGAAGTGGATACCACTGATAGAAGAAAACCAACTATTTCTTTAGCAGAGTGCTTGTGTATACTGGCTCCAGAGCCAAAATGTTTGTCTTCAAATTTTGGCTCATCTACTACTTGCTACATTGTGCAAGTTTCTTCATTTGGAAAATGGGAGTGTTAAATGGCATCATTAACTAATGGGTTCAATTTAAGGACAGTCTGAGTAAAGACATGCCACGCACCTGGCACAGAGCATGCCCTCACTAAATGTTAACTACTATTATTATTATCATTCTTTATACTCTGCTTACACATCACCAAACGGTCAATACCAAAATCAGACTGATTATATTCTTTGCAGCCGAAGATTGAGAAGCTCTATACAGCCAGCAAAACAAGACCAGGAGCTGACTGCGGCTCAGCTCATGAGCTTCTAACTGCAAAATTCAGACTTAAATTGAGAAAGTAGGGAAAACCACTAGGCCATTCAGGTATGACCTAAATCAAATCTCTTATGATTATACAGTGGAATACTGTATAATCTATTGGTAATACTACAAGTAGACTCAAGGGATTAGATCTGATAGAGTGTCTGAAGAACTATGGACAGAGGTTCCTAACATTGCATAAGAAGTGGTGATCAAAAACCATCCCCAAGAAAAAGAAATACAAAAAGGCAAAATAGTTGTCTGAGGAGGCCTTACAAATAGTAAGAAAAGAAGTGAAAGGCAAAGGAGAAAAGGAAAGATATACCCATCTGAATGCAGAGTTCCAAAGAATAGCAAGGAGAGAAAAGAAAGCCTTCCTCAGTGATCAATGCAAAGAAGTAGAGGAAAACAATAGAATGGGAGAGACTAGAGATCTCTTTATTAGAGATACCAAGGGAACATTTCATGCAAACATGGACATAATAAAGGACAGAAACAGTATGGACCTAATAGAAGCAGAAGATGCTAAGACGAGATGGCAAGAATACATGAAAGAATTATACAAAAAAGATCTTAATGACCCAGATAACCATGATGTTGTGACCTAGAGCCAGACATCCTGGAATGTGAAGTCAAGTGGGCCTTCGTAAGCATCACTACAACAAAGCTAGTGGAGGTGATGGAATTCCAACTGAGCTATTTCAAATCCTGAAAAATGACGCTGTTAAAGTACTGTACTCAATATGCCAGCAAACTCGAAAAACTCAGCAGTGGCCACAGGACCGGAAAAGGTCAGTTTTCATTCCAATCCCAAAGAAAGGCAATGCCAAAGAATGTTCAAACTACTGCACAATTGCACTCATTTCACACACTAGCAAAGTAATGCTCAAAATTCTCCAAGCTAGACTGCAACAGTCTGTGAACCAAGAACTACCAGATGTTCAAGCTGGGTTTAGAAAAGGCAGAGGAACCAGAGATCAAATTGCCAATATTTGTTGGCTCATAGAAAAATCAAGAGAATTCCAGAAAAACATCTACTTCTGCTTCATCAACTATGCCACAGCCTTTAATTGTGTAGATCACAAATGTGGAAAATTCTTTTTTTTTTTTTGGCCATAAATAATGTTTATTTGAATTGTTTTGTTGTTATTTAGTCACAAAGTCATCTCCAACTCTTTTGCAACCCCATGAACTGCAGCCCACAGGCTCCTCTGTCCATGGGACTTCCCAGGCAAGAATACTGGAGTGGGTTGCCATTTCCTTCTCCATCAAATGTGGAAAATTCTTAAAGAAATGGGAATACCAGACCACCTTACTTACCTCTTGAGAAATCTGTATGCAAGTCAAGAAGCAACAGTTAGAATCGGACATGGAATAACAGACTGCTTCCAAATTGGGCAAGGAGTACGTCAAGGCTGTATATTGTCACTCTGCTTATTTAACTTATATGCAGAGTACATCATGTGAAATGCCAGGCTAGATGAAGCACAAGCGAGAATCAAGGTTGGTGGGAGAAATATCAATAACCTCAGATATGCAGATGACACCGCCTCTTCGCAGAAAGCGAAAAGGAACTAAAGAGCATCTTGAAGAAAGTAAAAGCGGAGAGTGAAAAAGCTGACTTAAAACTCAGCATTCAAAAAAACGAAGATCATGGCATCCAGTCCCATCACTTCATAGCAGATAGATAGGGAAACAATGGAAAGAGTGACAGATTTTATTTTGCGGTGGGGGCGGGGGGGCATCCAAAATCACTGCAGATGGTGACTGCAGCCATGAAATTAAAAGATGCTTGCTCCTTGGAAGAAAAGCTATGACAAACCTAAACAGTGTATTAAAAAGCAGAGACATAATTTTGCCAACAAAGGTCTGTATAGTCAAAACTATGGTTTTTCCAGTAGTCACGTATGGATGTGAGAGTTAGACTGTAAAGAAGGCTGAGTGCTGAAGAACTGATGTTTTTGAACTGTGGTATTGAAGAAGACTCTTGAGAGTCCCTTGGACTGCAAGGAGATCAAACCTGTCAGTCCTAAAGGAAATCAATCCTGAATATTCACTGGAAGGACTAATACTGAAGCTGAAGCTCTAATACTTTGACCACCTGATGTGAAGAGCCGACTCATTAGAAAAGACCCTGATGCTGGGAAAGATTGAAGGCAGAAGGAGAAGGGACGACAGAGAACGAGATGGTTGGATGGCATCACCAACTCAACGGACATGAGTTTGAGCAAGCTCTGGGAGATGGTGAAGGACAGGGAAGCCTGGCGTGCTACAGCCCAAGGGGTCACAAAGAGTCAGACACGACTGAGCAACAACAACAAAGAATCTACTCATATATTTGTACCTCTTATATGGTGAAAGGAGACAGGAAAGAGAGAGTGGTTCAATAATAAAGATGGGTTCTCCTACTGTTCCTCTGACTACTATATTACTACTACTGCTACTACTATTGCTACTAAGATGAATAGCCATCCTGGGTTGAGCTCTTACAAATGTTGCTGTGGTAAAACTTTTACCTACATTTTATGATGTACTCATCACAACGACACAGGCAATTTCTGTTATTATGATCCATTTGCATGGATGGGAAACAGAATGTGACTAAGTACGTGGCTAAGATAACACAGCTAGAGGGAAAACAAGGCTTTGACCAGAGAAGACTTCTTAACTGGAAGTCAGTGATGCCTGGTCCCTATCTCACACCTTCCCACTTGCAGGAAGCAGCTGGATCTCGTTCATTCCCCACTGCAGTACCCCAAGCCGCAGTGCCCTATGTGGCAAAGAGAGGAAAAGCAGCATGTCGGGCATTTATGAAATGCACAGCTGGTGTGAATAATCAGTAGAAAATTTCCCCATGAGCCCCTGTCAGGACAATGTGCTAAGGAGAGCCTCAATAATCAATTAAGGCTAGACATGCTTTTGTCTTGTCCTAATATCTGAAGACTGCATTTAGGAATACCCACATTTTTATAACAACTGAGAAGCACCAGTGAGTTAAATTTTTCATAGCTATGCTTCTTGAATCTCAGCTCACACCTCCAAAGTCCACAGCTAGAAATTAAGCATGCCTGACTTCAAAAAAAGAATAAAAGATCATTGTTTTGAGGATTTGCAGAGCAAGGAATGCCACTTGCCATCAATTAATCTCAGGAAGCGAAATAAATGCCCAGCTACAGCAGACACACAAAAAGCTTGCCTTGAAGACAACAGCCTAAAGCAAAACCACAAATCCCTTCTCTAGCAAACCTGCTGTGAGGAAGCTGGCATTATATTTTAAAGAGCACAGTTCCCCTAAGAAGAGAATCTGAGTTTTTTCCTGTGGCAGTGGGTTCTGTGCTGGCCTGCAGAAATTTATACTAAAGTACAAGGAACCAAAACCAACCAACCAAACAAAAGGTATGAAAGAGAAAGTTACCACATGGGTTTTAAATTGTCTCCTTTCCTTGCTTGATTTTCAGGACCTCATTTCTACCTACATGATGCAGCCTTTCCTATCATTACAGGCATCCCATCTAGATTGAGGCCAATCCTGCAGGGGTCCTCCTGGGAATGGGAATCTTGATAAAATGGGGCGATTTCTCCTGCCTTTGTAGGCCTTTCATCCCAGGGGTAAGAAAGTGATTTTACTGAGTGTCTATTATGTCCCATAGTAAGAGTATCAGGACATTTCTGAAGCCTCATCTGTTCAGTTCAGTTCAGTCGCTCCGTCGTGTCCGACTCTTTGCGACCCCCTGAATCGCAGCACGCCAGGCCTCCCTGTCCATCACCAACTCCCAGAGTTCACCCAGACTCACGTCCATCGAGTCAGTGATGCCATCCAGCCATCTCATCCTCTGTCGTCCCCTTCTCCTCCTGCCCCCAATCCCTCCCAGCATCAGAGTCTTTTCCAATGAGTCAACTCTTCACATGAGGTGGCCAAAATACTGGAGTTTCAGCTTTAGCATCATTCCTTCTAAAGAAATCCCAGGGCTGATCTCCTTTAGAATGGATTGGTTGGATCTCCTTGCAGTCCAAGGGACTCTGAGGAGTCTTCTCCAACACCACAGTTCAAAAGCATCAATTCTTTGGCGCTCAGCTTTCTTCACAGTCCAACTCTCACATCCATACATGACCACTGGAAAAACAATAGCCTTGACTAGACGGACCTTTGTTGGCAAAGTAATGTCTCTGCTTTTCAATATGTTATCTAGGTTGGTCATAACTTTTCTTCCAAGGAGTAAGCGTCTTTTAATTTCATGGCTGCAGTCAACATCTGTAGTGATTTTGGAGCCCCCCAAAATAAAGTCTGACTCTGTTTCCACTGTTTCCCCATCTATTTCCCATGAAGTGATGGGACCAGATGCCATGATCTTCATTTTATGAATGTTGAATTTTAAGCCAACTTTTTCACTCTCCTCTTTCACCTTCATCAAGAGGCTTTTTAGTTCTTCTTCACTTTCTGCCATAAGGGTGGTGTCATCTGCATATCTGAGGTTATTGATATTTTTCCCAGCAATCTTGATTCCAGCTTGTGCTTCTTCCAGCCCAGCCTGTCTTATGATGTACTCTGCATATAAGTTAAATAAGCAGGGTGACAATATACAGCCTTGACGTACTTCTTTTCCTATTTGGAACCAGTCTGTTGTTCCATGTCTAGTTCTAACTGTTGCTTCCTGACCTGCATACAAATTTCTCAAGAGGCAGGTCAGGTGGTCTGGTATTCCCATCTCTTTCAGAATTTTCCACAGTTTATTGTGATCCACACAGTCAAAAGCCTGAAGCCTCATAATTTGCATCAAATGCTCCTCTTGAGCTGTCCTCCTCCGTAACCTCAGGCAGACGTGGCTAGGAACTCTTACAGAAGTGAGATGATCTTTCAGAGATAATAAATTGCATGACTGCCTTATCCATTAGTTGGTGATGTTCTTCAGGGCAGGGAACTCATATTTTACTCCCCCACACATTTCTGGAACCCAGCAGAGGACTTAGTAGATACTCAATAAACAACCAAGTACCAAGAGAAGCTGATGATGAATGATCTCTGGTCTCTGACTATCTCTTCAACAGAGTACCCCAGACCTTCCAAGCAGACCAGAAAAAGTGTCCAGAGAAAGCCCATTCAACTTTGATTCCTGTAACAGTTTGTCTGGGGAACAGTCAAGGCTCTTGGGCTGTTTCCCACTTTACAGGAACAGCGTCTGTAATAGTGCATGGTGACTGGGAAGGAGACCCTATAAATATGTCTGTAACCATTCAAGCTACCTGGTAGGTGCCCAGAGCCAGCTGCTGTAACTGATCAGCACAATGCACTCATGTTTGATGTCCAGTGGCGGTCAATGCAGATGTTCTTAACTAAGCAACTGTTTAGTGCTCCAACGCCAGGTCTGAATATTTCTGTGAGAAGGGACCCCATCACATGAAGTTTCTCCCACTGCTCTGATTCATGTAAGGAGCAGTTCTCAAAGTGTGGCCCCACACCAGTTGCCTCAGCATCACCTGGGAGCTTTGAAGAAATGCAATTCTCCAGTGAAGCCCAGACTTACTCTGTCTTAACAAGGTGCTCTATATCCCTCTGATGCATGCTATAGTTTAAGGATCATTGTTGTCAAGTTTCACCCAGATGGACAGTCTTTGTGGTTCAAGTCAATCCTATCATAGTTAACATCTATTTGGAACATACAGACTGGAAGGTTATAGTCCTGTTCAACAAGGACAGGACCAGAGTGGGACCATGGAGGGGTGTCAGTGCAGAGTTGAAGGAGATACCTCACATACCTCACTCTAGTCCCTGCTTTTCAAATGGAGAATGTAGATTTGGGGACACAAGCAAATCCAGGTCACCTGCTCTGACTCTCTTTCTGTGACTCTCTGGAACTTTAGGGGTTCTGTCAACATTTGATGGAAATTTCTAAACCAGATGCAAGTGACTCTCTCTTGCTGACCTCTATCTCCAAGAGCTAATCAGCAAATAAGCATAAAAAAGTAAATGAAATATTCATTCTTATTAAGTACAACATATATTTCAGTTTTTTACCCTCCTTGGTTTCCAACACTTCCACTCCACAGAAGGCAACCTGGCAGGTATTAACTAAGTCCTTCAGAGCCACATTCAGGAGCAGCAGGTCACACACATGCATCTCTGGCTGCACCAGTCAGAGAAGACTGGAGGGGATCTCAGGTGGTCTCCTCTAAAGGGCCCATACTTGGGTTTTCAGTACCATAAATGGTTCTGACTCAATGGATCTGCCTCATTCTTGGGTACATTTTATTTCTGGGTGGATTTTATTTCCTGCTATGTTGCAAGGATCCCGACTTTGGGATTCTGGCTCCAACCTTAATTCATCCTTCACCATTGCCTTCACCATCCTGGGTAATGCTCATCTCTCCTGAGACATGGCTGCCCCTACCCCCATCCCCAAATCCCACCAGATAGGCATCCTGGGAGCCACCTTGAGAAAACCTTCAGGCCACTCTGGCCACACTTTCTGTATCTCTACTTGTACTTTTTTTTCCCCTGCCCAACAAATAAGCAATTAAGAACTGTTGCTCCTGAGTATGTCATCTCTTGCTAGGCAGCCACTGCTCTCAGAGGAAGAAGGAAATTAGTGCCTTTATGTTTGGGAGACAAGCAAGGAGATCTGACATGTTCTTCAGTCCTGGAGGAGAGTGGACAAGATGCTCCTGAAACCAGGGGATGGGATAATGACCCTCTGCTGTGCATGCATTGTGTCCAGGGAGCTGTGTCCAACTCACCCCAGCCCTGGGATGACGAGACTCACCATTTCTTTCCTCTCCAGTCCTGTGGGGGCCTGTCACTTGTGATTTGTTTGTACATTAAGAGGTGAATTTACTCAGCTAAGCTGTCCTGGCTTTCCTTCTTCATTCTGCCCAGTGGACGGAACTGTAAGAATGGCATTCTGTCTCCAACTCTGAGTGGACTCAGGCCACTTTGCCGTTTTCTATTACTAAAACCTTTCAAGCTGGCAATCCTAACAAAAAGACCCAGTGAGAGGTATGAATCAAAAGGGAGGGGATGGAACTTAACAAGCAGATGAGTTTATTTCACTTAATGATCAGTTAGTGCCCACAAGGAGGATAATCTGTTTTTCTCCAATCATATCTCCACTTTCATTCAGAAAACAAACCGCTCATGTTTCCTGGGTCTTAGGATATGAAGCTCCTTTCACAGTGTTCAGTTTCTCTCTGGGGCATTGTCATTTATCCTCACTAGCCTGGCTGGGGGCTATCTCTTTGTGGAAAGTGTCTACTCAACACACCCTGGGTAGATCCTCAGGGCTCATGGCGTCTTATCCCAAGTTCCCCAGCACCTGAGGGAAGCGATGTAACTGATGTCAGGAATGCTATATGTCCTTCTTGGGAAGATTGTTTAGCCTACATCTGGCCCACGGTTTGACAGAGACCCTGAATGATTTGGTACCCAAAGGACTTAGGCAGAGGCCAAGGCGGGGATAAGCCTTCTCTTCACACCTCTGAATTTATGTGTCAGTGTCTCCAGAAGGCCCAGATGCAGGCTTCTAAACCCTTCCTTATAGCATCATCAGTGATCCTCTCAAAACACAAGTTAGGGTATCGCTTCCTCAAAAACCTGCAAGGTTCTAGTCTACAACAGGAAAGGCCTTCATGACTAAGTGCCAGAACACTCTCATACTGTCAACTAAGGACCTCTTTCTCCAGCCACTTGCAATGGCCTAAGCACTGCCCTGTGAAGCAGTAAATACAATGGATTTGGAAACTAAGCCATTTAGGTTCATACCTTCCCAATTAGGTAGGACTTACTAGATTTACTACCCTTTATATCTCTGTGATTCAATTTCCTTATCCATAAAATGAAACAGTGGTCCCTCCTCATGTAGTTAGGACTCCATGAAATAATAGGCATAATGCTCTAGAAATGATGCCTGGCACCTGGTAAACAGTGGACAAGGGTGGGTAGTGAAGAATTCTCCTCATCCTTCACAGCCCAGGCTCAGCCTCCCAAACCAGAGGCAATGAGGGCTCTCTCTGTTCTCTCAGCCTACATTGGTAGGTCGCCACCCTGCCTTTACTCTATTTTGCTGTATATTCTTGTCTGTCTCCCACATTAAACCATGAGCCTTTTGAAGACACGGGCCTGAGTTTGATCCCTGAGTTAGGAAGATTCCCCTGGAGAAGGGAAAGGCTACCCACTCCAGTATTCTGGCCTGGAGAGTTCCATGGACTGTATAGTCCATGGGGTCACAAAGAGTCGGACATGACTGTGAAGTCGTGTTAGAATGAAGTTAGACTCACTTCATTAAATCCATATAATCTGAAGACTATAATCCACTTTATTTTTACACCCTCAAAGACCTACAATATCTTGAGTACAGTAGATTCTCTCTAAACCTTTCCCAGATAAAAATTAATCTGAGAAAGGAAATAGAAGTGGGCAGCTGAAAGGCATAACCTTTGGGGGTGCATCTGAGGACAGAGCAAAGGATCCAGGGCATTTTCCCCATATCGGTCTATCCACTGAAGATATCTATTCAACAGCCAAAAAGCATCTGTGAAGGCAACCACTTGAAGGTGGTCATGAAATAAACTGAATGTGATAGTAAATGGGGCTGGAATTCAGAGAATCCAAGAATCTCCTTCAACTGTAGTCAAAATGGTGTCCAATGAGCTTTTTTTTTTCCCCCTAGAAAGTCTTTCTAGATATATTTCATTGAATAGTCAATGGGTCTGTGTACATGCTAAGTCACTTCAGTTGTGTCCGAGTCTTTGCTACCTCATAGGCTGTAGCCCACCATCCTCTATCCATGGGGATTCTCCAGACAAGGACACTGGAGTGGGTTGTCTTGCCCTCTTTCAGGAGATCTTCCTGACCCAGGGATTGAACCTGTGTGTCTTACATCTCTTACATTGGAAGGGGGGTTCTTTACCACCAGCGTCACCTGGGGAGCCCTAATGGGATCTGGCAGCACCCTAATGAAGGCAGAACACTCTCATATTGTCAACTCTAAGAACCTCTTTCTCCAGCCACATCAAGCCACTTGCAATGGCCTGAGCACTGCCCTATTCCCTCCAGCAGCTGCAGGAGTGAAGCAGTGAACAAAATGGGTTTCAAAACTAAACCATGTAGGTTCATATCTTCCCAATTAGGTAAGACTTACTAGAGTAAGATTCCTTACTAGATTCCTTACTAATTAAGAACCCTTGACTTGGTTATTCAGAGACAAAGTGCTTCACTCTAGAGCCTTAAATGGAAGGAAGATACAGCTTTCCTTACAGGGCACACACCCACTGAGTAGGGAGAACTGGGCAACAGGTGCTTGGTGATTTTAGAGGAAAGCTAGGAGAGGCTCCTTAAACCATTCCATGTTAAGAGACCAAGAGGGAGAAGAATAACAGGGCCCTGGTCACCTCTTCAGTCCACTCCCTTGCGGGATCTGAAGCCAAAGGTCTCTATCATGACACACAGACCCCTGACTTGGAGCACAGGTGCTCGCCATTGGCTCAGTCTGGTTGTGAGGGCACTTTTCTGTGTCAGGGTAACTGAAAAAACATACTGCCTCAGGATCCAGACACACCAAGCAAGGCAGCTCATCTAATGATGCTGCAGAGAATGAAGTGACACTCGGAAGCCAGGGTAGGCCTGCTACCAGAACAAAGGGGAGACAAAGACCATTAGTACAGAGTTCCTGCTGCATTTCCTGCTGGCAGATGGCTTGCAAGGACCCCTCACGCAGGAGTCTGTTTTATTTGCAGAGGCCACAGTGGTAAATTAGAGCCCAGCCCGGCCCATTCTGGGCTCTCCAGTTTCTCTCAGAATGATTCCTATCACTGCCCATAGGCCACTAAAACCTGCCCGCATTCAGAATGATTGATTCTGCTCAAGCAGCAAGCCACAAACTCATGTCGAAACACCCACTTCAAATGAGTCATTAGCTTCCTTTATGGATGTTTCAGGTCATAAGGAATGGGACCTGCGAGTCCCATCTCTTATAGAGTAGATAGGGAGTGTTTGCAGATGTGGTGGAGGGTGGGAGGGACTCTGCTTCCTGTCAATCAGCAAGATGAAGCTAGAAAAAAATAAGCCCTGGCAACTTCATGGCCAGAGTTGGGGATTCAAACCAAACCACCCACGGGCTCTTCATTCCAACTCTGGAAATGAAGGGCAACAGCAACAGGGCTCCACAGAGCCTATGGAGTCTCCACAGACAGACTCTCATCTTGACTCTATAAAGTACTGGAACACAGAAAGTTGCAGTCAAGGAGGGGGATGTCTAAGACTTTCTGCCTTGTCATGGGACAGCCCGTTCCAACTGAGCACCGATCCAGGTCGTCATGGGCTGGCGGGGTAAAGAGCTCCAGCGACAGCAGCCACAGCCATAGCAGCAGCCCAAAGGCAGCAACACCAGAAACCTGAGTTCTGTAGCCCGGCAAGTTTCAGCTCACCGCCTGACCCACGTTTAGCAATTCTGATGTACCGCAGAGCAGACAGCCCCGGCCCGGGATGACTGCCTCCCTCAGCCCCTCTCCGACAGGCAATGAAAGCAAGACCCACTTTGAAAATTCTCCCCCATCATGCAAACTGACACAGGCATGCTTTTCAAAAACCCACAGCCAATCTGTTGATCATTACTTATTTACAAAGGCCTTCGGGCAGAAAGTCCTGTAAAAACCATACTTGATACGGTATATACTTGCTTTTTCTGCTTGTGGAAAAAAAGTCCCCCCAAGGCTACCTCAAACCATCACTTTCTATTGCACATAAAATGTAGCGTGTAACACTAAAGTATTTAATATATAGGGTATAATATATCTACAGGAAAGGCATTTGTGTAGAAGTATGTTACCCCGGATTTGGTAATTTGATGTTTTGCTGAAGGTTACGACTTAAAAAAGCTTCCACCTCGTACAGAAGACCTGTCATCTTGGTACCCAAGAGCCAACAGAATAAAGAAGTACCCTTAAGCAGCAAAACTTTGACACAGCTTTGAAGCATATGAAAACAGTATAACTCCTCAGAATTATTATTACTCAAGATCAAAGAAATGAGCCATACTTTACATAGCAAACAGGGACAGGGAATTTGGCTCCAAAGGTTTCAGATTTTTCAGACTTCTCTTTATTTATTTATTTGCTTCTCTAAATTTAGGCAAAAGCAAGTGCCTGGGCTTCTCTGTATTTTCAGTGGATAAAACCATTAGCATGAGATAAGGCGATCACCTAATGGTGAGTCAATAGAGAATGGATGCGGGCATGACAAGTGGCACCGGAAAAACAAGGGCTTGGCAGTTGGCACGTTTTATTTCTCCTCACAAACTGTAAACAAGCAGGTAAATCAGCAGCACCCAAGGAAGACTGAGCAAATGGGAGACAGGAAACACTGAACAGGGAGAGAGGATTGTGATGGAAAAGGACATGGGGCTGGGTGAGTCTTCTGGGACTTGTGTTCTCAACCACATGAAGAACTGCCCTGTCTCCATCCTAGAAAGGTGGTTGTGGAGAGGCAGGAAGAGGCGAATGCTAGGAAAAGGTAGGGAGGAGGAGGAATTCATCCTGATTTTTGTATCAATCATCAAAGGGAGGAGACTGGCCAGTGGCAATGAGAAGAAGAACGCACCATGAAGATGGCAGGTGTTCCCATGGCAGGCAACATTTAGGGAAAGTGCAAATCTGAAATCATCCCTGTTTCACTGAGGTGCTGGAGAGTGAGGATGATGGGGAAATAAGCACTAGGATTGGCAGATGAATCGGAGACAAAAAAAAGGAGAGGAAAGATGAAGAGGCCAAGAAGAGGAACCAACAGAAGTCTACTGAAAAATTGGCTTCACTTGCCTTTTCCTAGAGGAAGCTGCAGTCAAGATAGAGAGAAGGGAAGAAAGGAAAGAAGGAAGGGAGCAAGTGAGGAGCAGAGAGAGGGGCAGAAGGAGGGAGGGAAGGAGAGAAAGAGAGCAGAAGAGTGCACACAAGCTCTATTCCATAATTAATATTGCTTTTAGCCTGAGCAGAAGTGGATTACTTTTGAACTTTGCTTTGGCAAGTCCACAGATTATTAGACTTTTTTATCAGTCAAAATCAATTAACAGAAATTTGATTTCAATCGACAGGATAAAGAGAAGGTAATCTTCAGGTTCATTTTTGATTGTGATGATACATCTCACATATGGCCTTAAGTACAGAAAACAGTCCTCGGAGGGACTCCAGCAGAAAGAGACTTGCCGGAGGCAAACTAACCACACACATCCCTCTGATTGGCTGCTGCCGTCATTAGTGCCACTGCTGTTTAGGAACTACACATAGACAGGACATGGTGACAGCTCAGACTTTAAAGCCTATGTATTTTTCAAACAGCTTTTCAAACTGTTTTTCATGACAGAATTTTTTCAGCTCTATCATTAACTGCTGACAAGCTGACAGAATAAATACTCCAGTCTTTAAGAAGCCATCTAACGATCTCGTCCCCTCCTCCCCTGCGAGCTTACTAGGGAGGGGAGCCGCTGGGCCCTGGAGGGTTGGGTGGGGGGGCGATGAGAGGAGATGGAGCGAGAGGGGGACCTGCCACCAGGGGACCCACTGCACAGCCCGGGCCCCCATCCATCCTTACCTCATCAGCTTGGGCGACGAGCTGGGTGAGTTCCGCATGCCTCCGTTGCGCTGCTTTTTTTTGGGTGACAGTGTCGACGGCTGTTCATCTTCAACTGGAAATACAGGCAGCTCATGAGATTATGAACAGTTTGAGGACAGACTGTGAAATACAGGCAAGATATCAAAGGACACACACTTACGGCTCAGTCACTCACTAGGAATTCGTGGCCGTGTCTTAGGACCCAATGACAAAAACCAAGGCGTTAGTCAAAGAGCCCGGCTTAGAGGAGGTGAGAGCATCACCTCTCAACACTCCAGCATTTGAACATGCACTCTCAAAGACTAAAACAGTTTATAAACACCCTGCCAATAGAAAGAACAGAAATTGCAAAAATATGGATGTATATATGGGAGGACGCCATCATTCTGCTTAGAATTCATTTTGGTTCCTTTGCCTTGCTGGATGACCAAAAATCAGAAACAGAGTTGTCTTTGAAGCAGCAGCATGAGAGCTGCCAGCTGGCTGCTTCTGCAAATGAACCAACAAAACCGGTTCCTAATTCCTGCACGCCAGAGGAAAAGAGCCTTGGAGAGGCAAGGATTGGAGGCCTTAACAGCCAATGTTTCAATCCATCAGGACTGGGAACATTGGTGGGTTCTGGCTCAAGAATCCCAGCCCAATGCAGCTCTTGTCCCTCCACCTCCCAGGAGAGAGGGCCTGTGGGGCTGTGCATGTGGGGTCCTTTCTCAATTCATTAAGATGGGAGAAAGGGGCTGCAAGCACCCAAACGAAGGAGGAGGTTGCCAGTGAATGATATCTCTGATGATGCGGGGGATTGCAGGGAGAGGGGTGGTGGGCAGGAGAGCAGGGCAGCAGAGACTATTGGAAACCACAGGTTGTTTTCCAAATGTTTAAACCACACAGATTGCTAAGCAATGTGAAGC
The DNA here is from genome assembly GCF_029378745.1 of Bos indicus. Classification (NCBI taxonomy): domain Eukaryota; kingdom Metazoa; phylum Chordata; class Mammalia; order Artiodactyla; family Bovidae; genus Bos; species Bos indicus. The sequence continues at coordinate 32,798,655 of NC_091787.1, forward strand.
TCTGCTCACAAACAACACAGCATACTCTACTGCTTTTGCCCAAAGACACCCACTAAGAAGCTCTGGAGATGTAGTAGCCTGCATCGTGCCTTTTTTAAGAGAGCTGCTTGATAATTAGCAGATGCATACCCAGCCTGTCACCCAAGGGCACCAGCAGCAAAATCCTAGTCTTCCTCTCCCCACCCCCACGATTCAGGCTAAAGCTGTAATGTCAAGAGGGAAAAGCAGGATCCTTGGATTCTTATTGTTGACTGCAACACAGACTGGGAGGAAGCATCCCTGAAACTCAAAATGACATGCAGTTACCTTAAAGCTAAGAGGAGAAATATTAGCAGCGACAACATCAAAAGAAGCTTGATAGGTGTTAAAGGTGTACAAGGCTTAAGTGGGGGAGGAGATGTCATCTCAGCTGCTTGATATTATCCAGGAAGACCCATATCAGAACGTGCATGATATGGTACTTCCCTGAAAACACTAAATACATTTAATGTTATGATATATGGCCTCAAAGAGTTTATAATAATCCAGTGTTAGTGTTAGTCACTCAGTCGTGTCTGACTCTTTGCGACCCCACGGACTATAGCCTGCCAGGCTTCTCTGTCCATGGGATTTCCCAAGCAAGAATACTGGAGTGGGTAGCCATTCCCTTCTCCAGGAGGATCTTCCCAATCCAGGGATCGAACCCAGGTTTCCAGCACTGCAGGCAGGTCTGAGTCAACCAGGAAAGACCATGATAATCCAACTACCCTTCTTCCAAGTATCGCCTTGGTACACTCCTTTATTCTACTGTCAGTCTGGGGTTGTCTAACTTTTGGCTGACACAGGAAATGGAACAAGAATGTAGTTGGAAGTGAGAGCATGACTGGAAGAAATAAAGGCAGATAAATGACCTGCAAATGCCCTTAGCCCTTACTCTCTATCACCTGCTGCTCCCCCTGCACAGGCTCCCCTCCCTCACCCCACCCCATCTGCCCGCCAGAGGCCCAGGCTCAGGCTGTGACCCTATCAGTCACTTAGGTCTCCAGGAAGGAACTATGTGGCTGGAAGGATAACGCATCTTATCAGAAATGAGTATCCACAAGCAAATCACAGAGACTAAACAGCACTTAAAAGATTAAAGGAAATAAATAGAAGCCACATAAATGGTATTGAAAAAAATCACTTAGAGGTGATATGCATCTCTCAGCAAGCAAGCAGGCACTCTGTTCTTGACCTGCATTTATCTTCCTTTCCTAGGAGAGGGGCCAGGCATCCCAGGCAATGATGGAGTAGAAAGGGAGTAAGACTGAGAGACAGAGAGAATGTGTATGGGTGTAAGTGTATTTTTGCACTTTTCCCACCTTGGAATGGGGTAGAAAGTCTTGCACTGACTACCCATGTAATACAAAGTCATCTTTTAATATGGACCACTTGCAATGCTTGTATTTTGTTCAAGATGACCTAGATTAATTGAGTAGCATGTGAGTTGATCTAGTAGGAGGTGGAAATTCTTTTCTTCTTATCACACAAGCCTTCTTATAGGTAGGATGAAATGTCCATAAAGGTTTTTTACCTACCCTAGCCTAGCTTTAGTCAAGTCCACCAGATGTTGCCACGGTTTTGTCCAATTATACAATAAGCCTGTGTTTGTAGGAAGTCACAGTCTCTGACATTTCTGCTGGATTCTTTTGCTTAACTTTACTTTCCTCATTTACACTGGGCTAATGATACACAACCCTCTCTTGTTAAGTGTCCATTAATCTGGCACCTGGTCGCTATCTGTTTACCTGCAGTGATCTTCAGAGGGAAGACTTGCAAGTTAATACCTGTTCGCCAGCTCCAGGGAAACACCTAGTTCTGGTGCTGAAGTCAGGCACCTACTATGCAAGGAAACGATTTATTTTCATCACAACTCAGAAAGCTCATCCATCATAATCATACTGCATTTAAACTGGGATTTGTTCTCTTAAATGAAATGCATGTTCAAAGGTTTCCTCGTGTACTGGAAATGCAGATCTGTTCCCTGAAGAGATGGGGCAGGGTCGGGGGGCGGGGGGTGTGGTGCAGGGAAATGTCTCCAGCTTAAATATACGAACGCTGTGTAATGGAGACCATTACACGTGGCTTAGATCCCACCAGAGGAGCCGTGATCACTTCTGCCTCCTAAGTAGGATATAAACCATATTTAATTATTATCCTTTTATATGGATTCCATCAATTTCTGCATATTTAAGGAAAGCAGATTGAGGAAAACTTTTAGTTAGGCTATAAAATATAATTTTCATTTCACGGCTTCTGTGACTACATGAGAGGAATAAAAATTGAGTTAAAAAGGGAGACTTACTTTGGTGAAAGACAAGTATTAAAGGAATGGGCTACTACCTCATGCCAACACACACATCCAGGTTCACAGTTAGCCTGGTTTCTGGCTAATTATTATACACCTCTGTCTCCGGCATTTCCACTAAGGTCCTCCTGCTGTGGAAGCAGTAGGAAGATAAGATCTTTTAAAGGAACCTGACTTACCAGCTTCTTTAAAACACAAACAAGTTCAGGAATCCAATGTGGAATTTTTATAGGAACTGAACTCCATCCAGTCTCTGAGTACTCATAAAATTCAAGGGCTTGTTTTTGCACATCCCTAAGTATTATAACACTTAATGTGCTGTTGTAACTTCCCAGTGCTCGCTTGTCTAATAGGCACTGAATCTAACAGTTTTACAGTTTGGGAAGACTCAGTGCTAGAAAAATGTCAGGCAAATCTAATGAGCCTTCAGATCCCTTGGTTTGCGCTGGAGTTTAATTTAAAGTTACAATGATGTTTTAACATGTTTGCTTATACTTGACTAAAGAGGATTCATTATTTCAATGACATAACCTCCAGACAATGTTCTGGGAATTGATTTAAGATGTGGTGGTAATTCCAACAGCCTTAATGCAGAGCCGAGCATCTGTAACAACATTTTACTCAACTTTTCATCGGCACTTTTTTTAAAGCAAAAGCAAGGCAATGTCTTCCAGAAACACTGGCCAGAACTCCGGGCTCCCTTCAAGATGATCATATACTTTACTGCACTTTTTAAAAAGAGAGAAATCCCTTTCTTTATTGGCCTAGCCAACTTGCAAACACTGTGTAAAGGTTCATCAATGCCTCTTCACGGGCACTTTGAGTAAATTGGGCAACAATTTCAGCTTGCCTATGTAGTCCAGAGCTGACCTGTAGTGGACCCAATTCTCAGCTCCAGCCTGGGGCACATTCCTTTGTCCCTGTTTCCTCAGCAGGGTTTAGGGGGATGATGCCCTCTGAGACTTAAAGGTGAGTTTGTTGGCTGCAGTTAAAAAATAGTTCAAAGCAAATAAACTCGGAAATGTAATAAAAGGCAAACAACCCATAAACATGAGTCAACTGGCTATCTTCATTACGTTATTAATCACCACATCTGGCGAAACCCACATCTGCACACACTTAGCAGATCATTAGTAATGTCATATTCACACTGGAATCACTCAGAGTAAGAGGCATGCAAAGTGGTTTGAACGCAGAGGCATCGAACTAACAGGGCTTCCGACTGGAGTCCTGTGCAAGCTGCGAGTTTGGGGGGAGGGTCGTTTTAATGATTATTTATCATTTTGTATGGGTTTTCTCTTTGGTATTTTGCTGTCCAACAAGCTAGATGCATGCTGAAATCCACAGTAGCACATCTTCCTTCTCCCCCTGAGCTCAGCATGTTAAGGTAGAACATTAAGGGGTGCAGTTATTAAAAATTGGGATGGATTCCAGAGCTCCTTCACCTGGCTCGGTCACAAGCTGAGAATTGTGAGCTGTGTTCTTGAACTCAAATGGGTCTTTGGGATAGCGTGATCTAGCTCCAACCTTGACTGCCAAACAATAACAAGAAAAGAAAACTGAAATTAATCCTTTGTGAAATTTTTCATTGGAAAAGCTCCAAACCAGTTTTCACAGTGAACAAAATTATAGTTTTAAATTAAAATGGAAGTTTCTTCCCTCACAGCTAAATTGCAGGGTTTTTCCTTTTTTCCCCCCGATGACTTCTTGAAATTCTTTTCGCTGCATTATTGTCATCGATGTCAGATGGGATAATGTGTCAGCAGACAATCTTGCTTGTGTCATCATTTCCCCAAATATACAGAGTTCCTTTCTCCCCCCATGATATATACAAGACACAGACAATTCAGTTTTGCAGAAAGACCAAACTCATTATCTTCTAAACACTGCTAAAATGCATCCTCCTGAATAATCATTAGAGTCCAAGTCATCAATCCTCAATATGCAACTATCATTTTCATCTCAAACCACTGGCTTGGTTAGCTTCCTTGGTTGTGATACCGCTGCTTAACTTGCATTAAATGCCAGGGGTCTGCCACTCCTAAGAAAGGGTGATGTGTCACATCTCCATGTATGGTGAGTGATATCAGTGAGAATCGGGTGTGTGTTTTCAGCCTTTCAGGGCGTGAATGCTGTTTTACTAAAAATGGCAACTTATGAAATTGTGGGACTAGAGATTGAATAAGTGTGCTTCCTGTTGCCTGGGTTTATCAAACTTCCCTTCCTCCCAAGAAAAATCAAGTAAGTTGTGGTAATACACTTTTCAACAAACTGATTCATGATAGACAAAACTCCCAGGCTGATTCAACCTCTCTATAGGATGACTGCCTCAGACTTTCACTAGGAAATCTGGGCTAGCAAATTCCAAGGTCTTACAGTGTAGCCAGGAAAGAGAAATCCCTGGCTTGCAGCACACAATGGCACCTATTTTACAAAGGGACATTTCCTGTCTTACAATTATAGACCACCAGAACCCTGGCTGTCTATCACTCAAACCAGACGAGTGAGAGGGTATGAATGTTCCCATAAGCAATGAAGGCAAAATAAGAACAACAACAACAAATGCCAGATAAATAACCCATCCTGTGAGTTTGGTCACATAACTGCTATAAAGGAGCACTTAACGATTGTTTCAGGATGAATCTTGTGGTGGGAATGCTAGGTGCCCATCAATGGGCTGAGCAGCTACAATAAAGTAAGACAGGCATCTGAGCCAAGTTCTATGCCTACAAGGTCAGTAGGCAGCTCAAGAACACGGGGAAATTAAAGTGGGTGATATCCCGGAAGTAAGAGTTTCTGGTCTGACAACCTAGTGTATGTGTGTATATGTGTGTGTGTTCAGTAGCATCTGACTCTTTGTGACCCCATGGACTGCAGCCCACCAGGCTCCTCTGTCCATGAGGTTTCCCAGACAAGAATACTGGAGTGGATTGCCATTTCCTTCTCCAAGGGATCTTCCCAACCCAGGGATCAAACCCACATCTTTTGCTTGGCAGGCTGCTTCTTTACCACTGCACCATATTTCACCAAGAAGTTTGGTGAAGCTTTTGCAGTATTATTGATAAAATCAATCCCCCCAAAATCTGATTTTTTGGAAACATCATGGTGAATATTAATACAGAGCTCATTAAAAATGAAGGATACTCCCTACCCAAAGCAATGTGAACACTAATAATATCACCAACACAATATACATAACTCTCTACAACTGAATAATCACTTTACCATGTACAGTATCAGGCAGGATCATTTTACAACTTCTAGCTGAGAAATAGTAAATACATTTATTTGGAAAACCTAAAGGATGGAGGCTGGAAACAACAGACCTGTTACCATGTAAAATGAGGGTGGAAAGAGTCCCCAGGCTGCCTGAGTCCAGGCATGGGGCGTAGCACCCCACGGGAGACTGAGGGGGCAGGGAAGGGGGGCTTGTTGGAGCTTTTTCATTTCTGGCTTTTGTGGAGCTAATAGGAGAATGGGGAGGGAGACTTTAAGGAACAATGGGTTATGTAGAAGTTAATCACAGGGTATATTTCTGGCTCTATTCACTGCCTAGGAAACCTGAATTGTGTAAGTTTGAGGCCATCAACACAGAGTAATGAAAGAATTCAGCTCCTGCATGGGAGAGAGAAGAAATACTATATAAATATATTAACAGAATCCACATGACCTGGTTTGTAATGTTCTCTACAGAAATACTGTGGCCTAACAGATCCTCAAGAATCAAATCTGGTGGTGTAGATGTACCTTCTGTACCGACGCAGCCCATCTCAAACCACAGCCTCCTGTTCTATATGCATCCTGGTTAGAGTCCAACATTCCCCAGTCTCCTGTATCTAGAATCTCAGCTCAAATATCTTTACTAACAATCTGACCTGTCATTACAACTTGCCCGGTGCTCTTGCCCTGCTCAGTATTCGGTAGAAAATTTCTTTTGGCAATCCAGTTGCCTTCGGTACTTTTCTTTTTTTCTTGGAATAACTGTCTCCATCACCTCAAGGGCAAAGAAGAATCTCAAGAAAAGATTACAATGTATAAGCTTCTTAGAGATGAAGACAGAGAAAACAAGAAAAGTTTAAAAGCAAATACACAGTGGAAGTGAGAACTGCAAGAACGTCTTTGAACTTTCACTATGGAGTTTGGAGTTGGGAAGACAGTAGAAGAAAGCTTTTACTTTGAATTAAACAGGAAGAAAATGTATAGGAGTTCAACCAAAACAGCTTCTTCTCAACTTTCCTCTCCTTCTCTCCCTGCTTGCTACTCCCAACACCAATAAAGCTTTGAGGTCAAAAAGCGTGTCTCACTTCTTTCTGCAACCCTGACACATGTAATACATGTTTTGTGGGGACAAGCTTCAGAATAAGGATGAAATCTGCCAAGTTCCTGGCACCAACAGCTGCCATCTTTCTTTTTATATTTCTCAAGTTCTGGAATCAGCAAACTATACTGCGGAACATATTTGTGTAGAGCTTATACGCTAAAAATAATTTTTACATTTTAAAGTGGTTGAGGGGAAATCTAAGGCGAATAATATTTCATAACACATTGAAATGATATGAAATGGAACCTCCAGTAGCTCTAACTGATGTTTTATCTTTACATGGCCACAGGCATTTCTTTACCTAGCATCTCTGGCTGTTTGCACTCTACAACACAGAGATAAATAACTGCAACTGAGACCGTGTGGCCCGCAAAGTGTAACACATTTACCCTTGATAGCAAAGGTTTGCTGATTCCTGCTCCTATCTTCTCACATTTTCCTAGCTTTCCAGTTTTCAAAAAGGACAATGCTCTTTCCAATCTGCCAAGATAGCCAGACAATGAAAGCAACACATACGGAACTCACTCCCAGTGCACAGATGTGGAAAAGTCGGGAGGGAAGTCAAGTCAGGAGGGAAGTCAGGAGGGATGGAGTATTAATAGTGTAGAGCCTCGAATGTCCTTCCCACCAAATCTGCTATTTGTCCGGCAGGCTCCCTTGCCTCGGGGGAGACCAGTCAGGTGAGTTTCTCATTTTCCCGTGCGAGCTAAGTTAGAGCCCTCCACCGTGCACTTTGAGAATCAAGGCCAACCACATCCACCATGAGCAATTCCTCGGAGCTGTCAGTGTGTGCTCCAAGTCCACCCGGCAAGAGCCCATCCAAGACAACAGATTAACCATTAGACTAGATATGTTGAAAATATACAGCGTCAACCTTTCCCCAGCTAGCTCAGAGCGATATATAGATGATTATTTCAACCGTCAGCTGCCGCATAGATTTAAACCCCTGCACAATAACTCCCGGATTCATCTGCCCCTTGTCAAACTTGCACAGCTTTACTTGCAGGGTACATGGTGTGGCAGTTTCACTGTGAACCCAGAATGATCCAGACGGCTGCTGTCTTTTTGTTAACAGGAAGCCAAACTGATGAGTTTGTAATGCATTTCTTATCAAAAGTACTTTCAGAAGAGAAAATGTGCCCCATACGTTTGGCTAGAATTTCACATCGACTAGATTATGGGCTTAATCAGAACATCTCTGTGATTTTCTTGGGGAAACAGATAAATTCTGCATTCATCCCATTCAAGTCACTGTATGCCCATAAGAGACGTATATATGAATTTATAATTATTCTTGATTTTTTCCCCTCCTGCAGTATACTTAATAAAAATCATCAGTTGGAGTCTACGAAGCTATGGTGCTGAATAGGTTCAAGTGTGCTAGTGTATTTTTTAAAGTTAATGCTATTCCTTTTGAGCTGTGTGTCTGAAATGACCATTGTGAATAAAGGGATTGTAATTTTCAACTCAAATGTTTAACAAAGACAAAATGAACGGTAATGGAATTTATGGAGTCTGTGAAGGAACTCTCTAATATGGTTTATTATCAAATAGATTTGGATTTACTGTAGGACAAACTGGTCTCTTTGAAATGTATCAAGAGAAAATGCCTGGAAGGTGCTGAACACTGTTCCAGGAACAATTAAAGTGCTCACATAGATGGCAGAGCCGCCAGTTGTGCTGGGTTTGTTATTCTAACCCCTACTGACTCATGAAATTCAGTACTTAAATGCCAACACTAAAATCACTATTTGTCCTGCCTTTATTTGAGATTCTAACATTTTATTCATCATGCATTTTTTTGCATTTTGATGCTTTAAAATACTGCATGAACCTATTATTTATCTTGGGGCTTCCCTGGTGGCTCAGTCAGTAATCACCTGCAATGAAGATGTGGGTTCAATCCCTTGGTCAAGAAGACTCCCTGGAGAAGGGCATGGCGACCCATTCTGGTATTCCTGCCTGGAGAATCCCATGGACTGAGGAACTTGGCAGGCTACAAGTCCATAAGGGTCACAAAGAGTCGGACACAACTGAAGTGACTGAGCACATGTTATTTATCTTGATGACTAAGGTTTTTGGTGACTCCTTAGATTTGGGGCCTCAAGCAAGTGTCTCATTCTTCCCACTCTGGCCGCAGCCCTGCCTGGCCATTTCTCAAGAGTGTTCTAGGCACTGGACTCTGCCTGTGGTTACAGAGAAGTTATCTTAATTTGCCTGTGTGTATACATGCTCCCTTGTTCAGAGCTGGACAAGGCAAATGTGAAATATGACTCATTCTTTTGATCACTTCATGCTGTCTGTATAAGACTGTTCAGGAAAATCCTTGCAAGAAAGGCTTCCTTGTGGATTTACAGATTGTCAGACACCCAAAGGAGTGGAGGAAAGATCATGCTGCCTCCGGAATTTGAGATACACCACCAGCCCAGGGTGAGAATCAGAAGACAAGCAAAGGGTCAGGTCTCCCGGACTTAATTTCACACCTCACATCAAATCTCCCGCTGAACACAATGTGTATTTACATTTCCACTTTGAGGCAGAAGTTTCTATTTGCTTACATGTGTTGACTCAGTGGATACCTTCCTTCCCTTTTTGTTTTCCTCCCCCCTAAACGGCTTCTAGTAAACAAGACTGGCAGAAGATGTCAATCAGATTTTCATTTCCATTTTCACTTTGGTATTTATGTCTTCAGAATTAATGCTTGCCCCAATGATTCTATTTGAAGATCAGCTTAGGATCTAATTGTGTGTATGTTAAATTATTTTCTAAACCATAAGACGCTATACAGATAAGGACCATTATTATTACTAATATCATTATTATTATTGGTTCATCCATAAACACCATATCTGCCACTGAGCCAGTCTTGTCAAGAGCCCCCTAGCATTCTAACATGTATTCCACATGACTGCACTGATACGCTCTCTGAAACTCAGATAAAGGTAAAATGCATGGGTTTTTAGTGTAACCCAGGCGCACTGCATGGCCTGATGAAGAATGCCCTGCCAGAACACTTCAGAAATACTGCATGCTTTTAACCTTGGGAGGTAAGGACCAGTCTGGGTTGTGACTTTACACTAGACACAGCATTTAGTATATTTCCTAAGGGCATATTCACCTTCTAAAGATGTTCTCAAACTATAAAACCATCATCCGTATTCTACTATAATTTATCTTCAGACATAGCCCCTGCCACATTTGAAAATGGGAGCGCACAGCAGGACATTGCTGGTCAACACAGAGCAAGCGGAACGTAGGCGCGGGGCTGGACTGGGTTTAGGCATGAGCAGGCCTGACCCTCCCTGGGCTCAAGGCTACACTAATAATACCAACCCAGGAGCACCCAGGTCTGTGGACTTCTCCTCCAGATCATTTGCTGTCAGAAGTCTGTTAGTGAGAACAGCATGAAGACATGGGTTTGTGGAGTAAGGTGACCTGTTCAAGCCCTAACTCTGATCTTCATTAGAGGTCTCATCTTACACAACTCCCCCAATGTCACAAGATCCATGCTGAACAGATGAGAACACCAAAATCTGGAGATGCTGTGGGCTTAAGCGAGATAACCAGTGACCATATGCTGAGGACAAATACTGTCTTGGTGTGCTCTGCATAGCACCATCTGGCTGCTCCATCAGATTTTACATGTAGGACAATCTTTAAAGATTATCCATAAAAATATGGATTTTAACTGTTTAAAAACCTTGCAAAAGACTGGGCTCCCATCCTAGGAAGGTAACTGTCTCACAGGACATGAGCTCACCAGCTCCTCATATGCTGCCTCCTGGACCCCCAGTCACATGGCAGGTACCCCATGTCAGCATCTCTGGCTCTGACTCCAGTGACACTCAAGCGTGCTATTCCTGAGACAAGGAGCATTGGGGTGGAAGATCCCTCTACATACATCAACTACTACTGAGCTGCAGTGAGGATAATGGTTAAGCACACAGGACTTGAAACCACTCTGTTCGGTCTGAACTTGAGTATCTGGTAAATTACCTAAGTTCATTTTTCTCACCTATAAGCTGGGAATAATCTTTCCTCACAGGGTGGTGGTGAGGATAGATTGAAAAAAATGAAGAAAAGGGAATAGCTTGAAAAGTGCTAACAAGAGTTCCTGGCAGGCTCTTGATAAATGTTACCCATCATTATTATCTTGGCTTTGAGAAGTCAAAGTAATTAGAGCTCTTCACCATTACAAGGCCAGTCTGCTTTATTTTGATTTTGTCCTACTCAAATGGGTTCACAAACTCTCCTCTGCCCAAAGCAACTGAGCTGGTATCCAGCCACTAGAATGGGGTGAAATTCACCACTCCACCCCCATTCTCTACGTCCTGTCGACAGTCACCTTTGTCCCATATTTCATATGGCCCCAGTGAACTGCTCGGGTCAAAATAATTAGGCTATGCCAAGTGTCATAAAAACAAGAAAAGCCAGAAAATGTTTAAATGGGCCTCAATTGAAGAAGGCTGGAACCATTCAGAGCAACAACAAATGAAAGTCAGATGGAAACATGGAGAAGCCCCACTGTTTCCTCTAAATTACAGGAAATTCATGTTGCCTGATTGTGAGGGGCTTTTCCTTGGATTTCTCGTGGGAGGTCATGGGATTGGGCATGTGCCTGGGAGATGATAGGAGGGGCAGGGGGATGATGAGGTAGAGGTGTGGCGACTCCTCATCTGTTCCTTCCTTTCACCTCCCTACTCTAACTACCCTTCAAGAAACAGGTTAGCTTGCTTCTTCAAGGGAACCTTCCCAGATGACTGTAACAAGGCAGAATCCTTAATTTCTTTAAAGTCCCTTGGCACTTCTCATCTCACACCCCTTTGATATCTCTCTCTCTCTTTTTTTTTTTGCATTATTATTTGTTTCCCATTTTCTATGCCTTCTCCCCAACTAGACGTGTAAGTTTCATAACGCAATCTACAAATTTCTGAATCTCTTATAGTGCTGAGCCCCTAGTAAAGTTTCTAAGAAATAACTCCTAGTTACCAAGGAGGTGTCATTGCAGAGGGAAAAAGCACAGCCAAGTGGTGAGGAGCCCAGGTCTAGGTCCAAGCTTAGACCCACTGTGTAGCCTCGGCAAGACCCTTCCCCTTCTGAGGACTGGCATTAATTAAGCATAGAAGTTTTTCAGCTCTGCTTTGTAACGGTTCTGGGCTTAACCTTCTCTTCTGTTACTTGCCAGATATCACAGGAGCCAGCCATGGACTGAAGGCCTCATAACCCTACAACCACAAATAATTATCCACAACTTCCTACCCAAAGACTCAACCCAAAGCACTAAAGACTAGGAAAAGCAGGATTTCTGGTCCAAGGGAAATGGTTCTCAACTCCTCCTTTCAATAGAAGAAACTGGAGAACTCTATAGAACACCAAAGCAATTCAACACAAATCCTGAGGGATCAGAGGTTAGGCATTTCTTTTTTTCCAAACTCTTTTTCAAGATGTACAATAAAATAGATCCACAAGTCTAGTTGGAGTAACAAGCCAACTGCATTAAAGTTATCTATAATTGGGTAAAATTCACAAGTTGTATGAAATAACAAGGTTGCATGATAATATCAAGTGAGGGCTAAATGATACCCCCTAGAGAGAAAGGGTGAAAAGGTCTGAGAGGTCAGGGAAAATAAGACTGGAAACAAGAGTTGGATGGCGAGAGATGTCAGTCTCATTCACCTGTGTATCCCAGAACCAAACACACGGCCTGGCACTCAAGCTGTGATGCTGAATAAACTGGGGGTGGGAAGGGCATGCTAGGTGGGGAGGTGAGCTGGAGCAAAGAGAAGGAAATGGGGGGTCACTAAGTCTAGGGACTAAAGGAAAAGCAGTTTGGCTGGAGTAGGAAGGTTTATTTAAAGGCACATTTGGGGGACATAGGAACACAGAAAGTGTACAGGCTTTGAAATCCAAATGGAGGGATTTGGATACTACTTAGTAATAATCTGAATCCTCTGGAAGGTATTTTTCCTTTGATTTCAATACTCAGATCCAGAGAGGACAGTATGAGGTTTGCATCTTGGAAAAGTCTATCAGAAATTCCCGTAATTCAGTCTACTTTCTTTCTGGCCACTTAGAAGTTATAAAGGTTCAAGACAAGATGCACCGCATGTGCACGGAATTGATAAGGAAGAGGCCCCTGGCAACCGTCCAGGTCTATTGGAGGCCTTGATTTTACTCTAGAGAGTAAAATATTTCACAGGAAAATAAAGTTATTTAATGCCTGGGCAAGGGGTCTTGTGAAACCCACAGGCTGCTTCCTCAAAGCCCAGCCAAGTAAATCTACCCTTGACCCTGGGTGGTTATTTCCTGTCTTCAACTATACATGTTGATCCCAGTCCATATACACAGAACTTGAAGCTACAAAACTGATTGCAATCAATACTTTGAAAAACATTTTCAACAAAGCCAGTGTTTTCAAGTGGATTCACTGCAAGGAAATGTTGCCCCCAATCCTATACTTCATGGTTTCACCTAACCAATAACACTTCAGGATTTTCTCTGCCAAAAGCATATAAGTGGATAAAATAAGAATGTACATGATGTCATCTGGATCCTTAACCTACACCCCTATAGATTAGTATGCCTAGAAAAAGTTTTTTAAAAAACTCAGAGAAAAATTCCTGTAGTATTCCCAAAATTAATGGTTTCAAAGTTTTAAATTACAAAAAGAGTAAAATATTTGCATTGAAATTTCTCCATTTGACAATGAAGAAAATAAACCCAATATATGAGTCATCCTGGAATGTATTTTAATTCCCCCCTTACATAATCTCAATAAATCCACTGTCTCCTAAATAAGCCATGTTTATAGCAAACACCCTGTAAAAAAGCAATACTGTAGATTAAAGAAAAAAAAAATAGTAAAAATATGTAGTTATGTCTTTAAACAAATTTAAAAGATTGAAAAATTACCCGTGGGTGGATTAAAAACAAAAAACAAAGGTAAGTTTTGCCTGTACATTTGTTTTTCCCCACTCACTGTTGACAAGCTGATCAGCCTTTGTGTGGATAATCTTATCAGAAAACAAAAACAAAAAACCCTCTGAGCCTGTTTGTCAGAAATTTAGTCCTGGCCCAAGGAGAAAAGCAACCTTCTTTGGTTAACTTGGATTCCAAAGTAATTCTTGATGAAAGAGCATTATGTTAAAATCATTTTTATATAGCACATTAATCTGGAACAAAAGCCCCCTTTATAAAAATGACCCTCATTATCCTGGTATGGAATGAAGCCTAGGAAATTAATTTGTATAAATAAACATTAGTTAAGAATGAGACTTGCTGCATAACAATGATCAGATGGCAGAGGTAATCCAGTCTTAGGGGTGAGAATACGGTATTGTGTAGTTACCTTTTAACAACAGCAACAGTTATTTAACTAGGACTTGTTCCAAATGAGCCTTAAATCAAGCAACTTGGATTTAAGGAAATCTTTGCAATTTAAAGGCGTCGCCTTATTTGAGGGCTGTCTCCTCAACAGAAAAACAAATGAACATAGTTTTAGAAATTCATTGCAGAGAAATAAAGGAGAGAGAATCTGTAAAAGAAAAAGCAGGGAGTGGACGGCTGAGGGTAGGACCTAGAGTGAGCCAGGAAGGTTTCATTTATAGAAGAGCAGCGCCACCTGCTGGTAGACCGGCATTTCGAGGCCCTCTGCAGCGTGGGGGCCATCATCTATCTTGCAATCTATGCATAAATATACAGCGGTAGTTTTCAGCTGCTGTTATACATAAGAATTTTATTACCAGTCGGCAGATTTCTAACACACTGGTTGCACTTTAATAATCCTCTATTACCTGAAGTATGGGTTATATAAAAACCTAGAATGTTAATTGTTGACAAACCAATTCTAATACGTAAAGCACTGTAAGTCACCCAGTAAATATCCAAATAAATCAAAAGGGATGGCTCTTTTTCCTCTAACAACATGTTATTAAACTCCACAACTTGATCACTTATATAAAAATAGTGTTCACACATTTCAATATACTAAGAAACAAGGAAAAATGCATCATAATCTTACTAATGGAGAGCTTTCCCTTCATTTACAATTTAGAGGAAAATGTTTTTGCAGAGAATATTTTTCTCATCTTTAAAAACTGGACTTAAACCAATGTGTCACTTAGGGAATTTTCTCATATAACAAAACCTGAGTTATAAACAACTAAGATTGCATCTGTAAAAGGTTATATTTTTTAAATGGCACCATAGGAGTCACAGAGCATATAAGTCACTGATAGAGTGAGAAACAGTACCTGTCATTTTTTCCAGAAAAAGATCATACAAACGCGATAGCAAAAGAACACAATAAAAGGAAGAAACAGGAATGTGATAGGTGACTCTGATTAGATCAGCAAAGGAAACTGTGAAATAAATTAACACCCAAGCACCCAGGAAAGGCATATTGTGGCTTTACAGCAAGTGATCGGTATGCAACAGAGAAGGCTGGTGATTTTGTAAGAACAGAAATAAAGTGTCGGCTGCGAAATCTGGCGGTGATAACTAATGACCACACTACTTACAACTCTGATTTGATCTCTAACAGAAAAAAATTAAAAAGCACTCTACAGGATAGATGTATCCAAATAGGAATCGAATTTTTCACTTGAAACGAAAAAACCCCAAATGGGATCAAAGGACCCCAGAAAATGAAAAATGACAGTTCCTATGTTGCCGTGATTTGATCTCAAGCCAAACGACCATGCTGATAACATTCCATAGCTTAAGAAGAAGGTAGGGCTGTTCTTGGATGGGAAGTGGGTGAGTGCCACTGCCCATTCAGCTGATGGGAAGCCTGCTCTAATTTCAAAAACTTATTGAGATTTAATCTCTAACAACTACAGTGAAGAAGAAGCTGGTCCAGCAACCAAAGGGGCATCCCTTAACACACACACACACACACACACACACACACACACTCAATTTTGTTATTTCTGAATTGAACTGTGGAATCCCTCCACATTCCATTCTTCCACCTAAGTTGGGTAAGACATGTGTAAAGAGAATCAAACGTCAGAGTGCCTCCTGTAAGCCTACAGCATCTCCAGTTACCTATCACAGGGGACTTGAGGAGGAGGGTCTTGAGCATGAGCAGAGAGCATCTTCTCTCCCGTTTCAGCTGGTTCCCACTCATGGGGAGAGACAGGGTTGCCAGGAGCAATTCCAGGTAGATGTGGAAGATGTGTGGGACTCTGCAATCTAGGGCTGTAAAGACTTGAGTGGGTCATCCAGTGTATTAGCACAGCGAAAGAAGGTCCCCGCAGCTGACTGGGGTCTGAGCGATTAAAGGTACAAGCCTTGCCTTCAAACCAGTTGGGACAAATTCAATTAATGGGGGATCAGAGTTCGATGAAAGCAGCTTGTTTGAGTTAGAAATGTACTGCAGATCTGAAGGGCTTTGTGAGGTTACTCCAGGAGGAGTGAAATAATGGGTCTGCCATGCATTCCCAACTCTCACCTCAACCATTAAGACTCAAAGGCCTGATAA
Organism: Bos indicus; assembly: GCF_029378745.1. Taxonomy (NCBI): domain Eukaryota; kingdom Metazoa; phylum Chordata; class Mammalia; order Artiodactyla; family Bovidae; genus Bos; species Bos indicus. The sequence goes on from NC_091787.1 coordinate 32,814,786, forward strand.
CATATAGAAGGGAAAGTATCAGCATCCCCAGATCTACCACAGACTCCAAACACTCAGCCTACCAGAGAAGCAGTGGAAGAAAGAAGAAACAGTGGTCATTTCTGCATCCAGCTCATCAAGAGTACTCTAAGCAGTCAAAGGAAGCAGCTGCTCAGAAACAAATGTTTTGGTCAAGACAGCACGAGAAAACAAGAAGCAAGACCTCTAAGCTCATCTCTTCTTGTCTCTTGAGATTCGTGCCTAATAAACTGTGGGAACATAATCCCAACACAGTGTATATGTTATTCAGCAAATCTGTGTTGAATTCCTACTGTGTGCCTTGGCTGCTGTGTGTAATACACTGGGAATCCAAAGACCAATGAGAGTTGTGTGTGCGCATTGTTTATTTCTACAAAGCTCAGTATGAAAACTGCTCTAAATGAGGCTTATAGCAAACTAGATGTCCATCAACAGATGAATGGATACAGCAGTTGTGGTACATATAGACAATGGAATATTACTCAGCCATAAAAAGGAACACATTTGAGTTCATTGTAGTGAGGTGGAGGAACATACAACCTTTTACACAGAGTGAAGTACGTCAGAAAGAGAAAAGCAAATATCATTTACTAATGCATATACATATGGAATCAAAAAATGGTACCAATGAGCCTATTTTCAATGAAGGAGTGGAGAATAGAGAACAGACTTGAACACAGCAGGGGAAGGAGAGGGTGGGATGAACTAAGAAAGTAGCATTGATATATATACACATTGATACATATGTGTAAAATAGATAGCTAATGGGAAGTTACTGCATAACATAGGAAGCCCAGCCTGGCACTCAGTGATGACCTAGAGGGATGGGATGGGGTGGGCGAGAGGGAGACTCAGGAGGGAGGGTGTGTGTGTGTGTGTATATAAATATATGTGTGTGTGTATATACACACATACATACATATATATAGTTATGACTGATTCACATTGCTGTATGGCAGAAACCAACACAATACTGTAGAGCAATCATCCTCCAATTTAAAATAAATAAATAAACGAGGCTTATAGGATCTGTTAACAGAATTAGAGAAGACACATCCATTTGAGGGGGGTGGGGCAGTGAAGAAGTCTTCACAGAGATGGCGATATTTGAACTATGTGCTTAAATCAGGAGTCAGCCAGTGTTTTTCTGTAAAGGTCAGGTAGTAACTATTTTACTTTTGCTCTCTGTTGCAACTACTCAACTTTGTGGTTTTGACTTGAAAGCAGACATTGATAATATGCAAATGAATGGCTGTGACTGTGTTACAATAAAACTTTATTTACTAAAACAAGGAGAAGGGCCACAACTGGCTGGCCTCTGCTTTAAAGGATGGATAAGTTTCTATCAGCTAGAAAAGCAGAGGAATCACAGGCACGGGGAAAAGTTATAGAAATGTGTCTATAATGAAAACTAGACATTTTTTAAAGAAAAGTTAGATGAAAGATACATGGAGAATGGAACTAGAAAAACAAGGTGACGTCAAACTGTGAAGGGCTTTGAAAGCTGGAGGTTGCCCTATTGAAAATGAGAAGCCATCAAAAGTTTATTATTTTCTCCTTTAAATGGGATAACAACATGATGAAATCTGTGCTTTAACATAATAAATGCAGTGGCGGTTTAGTGGCGAGAGAGACTAATTAAGTGGCGGGCAGCGGTAGTATAACAGATGAGAGAAAAAATGAGGGCTTGAAGTTAGCAATGCCACTAAGGAGAAGAGAGGGCTTGAAATGTAATCTGGAGATCAAACTAGATGGCTTGGCCATCAGTAGGATGAAGGAGAGAGCAGGATCACACAGAACCCTTAGGATTTCAAAATGTGTATCAATACTTACTCAAGCCATCTCTAGACTGTCCCCACATCAGGTCTGCTCAAAGAAAGAGACAAAGGCAGGGTGTGGGTATTTGGTACCATTGACCCTGATCCTTGCACTAATCTTACTAACAGGGAAATCAACAAGCAGAAGAGCCCAACTTTTTGTAAAGAAATTTGGAAGAGGTGATGTTATGAAACCTCAACACCACTCAGGCCTCAAAGATCAGCTGAGATCAAGATCACCATCAAGAAAAGAAATTTGGATGGAATTTAAAAGGAAAGAAATGTTCTCTCTCCCAGTCCTCTGTTCCCCTCATTTGCTCTCCGACCTTCTTCCAAAAACATACTGAATTCACCATCTCTATGTCTACTTTAGAGACGGAAAAGTCATAAGGCAACTTCAGTAAGATAAAGAATGATGAGAAACAGAGTCACAGTTGGTCCATGAGGTCCTATTATCCTTTTTTCAGAAGAGGAGACTAAGGAATAGAGAGGTTCTAAAGCTCGTGCAAAGGCCCATGAGAGCAAGGGATGATGTCAACTCTGGGACTGCCTAGATAAAATAAGACAATGTCGGCGCCTAAGGCATTATTCTTATGATAGCAATCAGCATCTGCCAAACATCCATTTGGTGAACAAATCAAAACATGACTGCATCAGGACTGTTCTCTAAGTCCCCAGAAAATGTACAAATCTCACCCCTTCTCTCTTTTTCCCTGCCTGAAGGTTCCCAAGAATGTCAAGCTTTAATTGCCAAGGAGATCACTTAGTTCACTACACTAAGTGAGTGGGAATAGCTTGAGAGTTCCCTACTATAATGCAGAGAAAAAGACAGGAGATGTTAGCCTATCAGAGATACATCTTTGTGTTCATGGGAGAAATCCGTGAAGGAGCGGCCCTCCCAGAAACTAGCACCTTGCATATTTCACATCTACATCCCTAGACCTCCAGGCCACATAACCTGAATCTCTACCTCCTCCCTGTCTGCATTCATGGCAAGTTTCATTCTGTCATTTTCACTGTGCATCTCTTTTCTCTGCGGGTCATTGTACCTCCTTTTTCAGGAATACCTGTTTAGGGCTTGGGCTTTGAAGAATCGCTGTGAATGTGTTCTCTCAGTTGGATATGTTATAAGCCATATGTGGAAACTGACTCATCTGCACTGAAGAAATGACCAGATCAACCTTGACAAAATGCAAGAGCAATTCAAAACCACTCAAAGGTAAGGGAACGCTTGGTACATCCTGAGAGAGCTCTGTGAGCAATGGAGAAAGCTCCCTACCCACTTCTTATCTTGACACACAGAAAAATGATACAATAGAAAATATCCATGAGACATGAAGCCTTCGGACACCTTAAGGTGGGAGGAATTGTCATTCTGGTGCTGGAGGACTCGATTTGCCCACAAGTCACTGTCAATGATCTTAATAGCCATGAAGCGAAAGTGTTAGTCGCTCAGTCACGTCCGACTCTTTCCAACTCTATGGACTGTAGCCCAGCCTGCCAGGCTCCTCTGCCCGTGGAATTCTCCAGGCAAGAATCCTGGAGTGGGTAGCCATTCCCTTCTCCAGGATATCTTCCAAAGCCAGGGATAGAACTCTGGTCACCTGCATTACAGGCAGATTCTTTATTATCTGAGCCACATGGAAGCCATGAGTGGCCTTAGATGTGTCTCCACATTTCAGCAGGTTGACCGGGTCATCTACAAATAGTCACAGCTCTCTACAAATGGACCCATTTCTCACATGACCCCACCTGATGAATTATTATGTTTGTGTCACCCTGACTCACATGAAAGTGGTCAACTTCATCAAAATTAGTAAAACTGAATGCAAATACCACAAGTCCTTGATTTTCTGGGACAAACACACTACATACATGAGCGTACTTTGTATGGTGGTATCCCTGTCTTTCCTCATTTGAAACACTGGTGGTTTTTGTCTACTGTGATTTTATTTTATTTTATTTTTTGGTATTTGTTTCTAGATCTTCTTTCCCGGTATTGAACTTTCACAAAGAATATGGATTGTAACTCCTAATTGATGATTTTTCAAGATCCTTCAGTTATGTCCTAGTTTTTCTTTTTCTTGCTGTATTATTCCCTCTGAATCTTCTTGTACACACACACGCATTACATCTGTATACCTGTATCTGTACAGACGTACATACTATATTGTAAGCGGCTTAGAAAGTTTTAGGAAACTTCACAGATCTGGGGCCATCTGGCTTCTGGCAGACCTTCTATTCCTTTAGCTGATGGCTGAGAATCCTTCATTCATTCATTCATCAAATATTTACTGAACTGGAACCCTTCAGGCCATCTCCTATTCAGGTATTCTTGCCAAAACACAAAGCCCAGCCAAGAATGCGAGTGTAGTATATTTCTGGCCCTGGAGGGAAGGCAGGCAGTCCCCCAGGTCTTTTCTTGACTGAGTGGCAATCCAACTGGCTCCAGCCCAGAAAGCTGGCAAGGGCTCGAATGGAGATCACATTCAGGCAAGCAGTCGGCTCCACTCCCAGAAGACAGCCCTTGCTTGGTGGTCTGCAGAGCGCCCCTGTAGGTACCATCTTATGTGGCTCCAGCTCCGAGGAGCAGTCTTTCTCACTTCACTTCTAAGTCTTTCAGTGTAGCTGATCGTCCCTGACGCTGACCTGCCTCAAAAGCTTGCACTTCGTGCACAGGGTTTTCTCTTTAGCTTTAGGAGTATTTGGTGGTGCTCATCCTATCCTACAGAACGGGATAAAACCAGGACTTTCCATTTTATGAGAAGAGGTTGGAAGAGTTTTCCTTTTGCTATTTCCCTTGGTGGTGCGAGGGTAGCTCCTCCTATGGATGACCAGATGAAATGATCAGAGAAGGAAGGCCACTTTGGAATCTCCAGACCCTTTTTCCCCAGCTCATCTGAGCTAGACATCAGAAGAATGCCTCCTCAGAACAAAAATCTAGGGGTTTGTCTAGAAGCTCTCTGCAAACGAGGCACTATTTATCAAAAAGCCTTTTTGATGCTATCTGAAATTTCAACTGTGTGGCTCTGACAACGCTGAACTTGTTTCTGTCCATTCAGATTCTCTTTGAAAAAATGTTTGGCTGGAGAAGCAAAATTTTGGTAAGCAAATGTGAGGATGGATGATGCCTTGATTATCTAGGTAATTCAACATGATGGAGCACCCAGTGGTTGACTTTGCACTCCCACTGCAGGGGGTGCAGGCTCAAGATCCCTGGTCAGGGAACTAAGATCCCATCAGTCATGTGGCATGGCCCAAAAAAGAAAAATGTTGGTTTAGGAGTAGACCTCTGAGAACATGGCATTTTCAGCATGCATGCTCTACCACTGCTTGAGAGCTCAGGATCCGTGTGCTTTTCTGTGCTGTTTCAACCACCTTTTGGGCTTGAAGGGGTGCATAAATCCTCCAGTCCTGGATGCTCACATACAGACACAGTGAACTCAGATCAAATTCATGTGCACTGAGAAATGAAAAAGAAGATAAAATTGCACCATGGTACTTAGAAATGCCACATGACTTCCTCGGATTGTTTGTGGCCATACTTCACAGGAAATGTGTTTTGTATTTCCACTGGAGTTGGATAAGTGGTTGGAAACGACAGTGGATTCTCAGTGAATGGGACATGAAGCACTTGATTATTTTCTTCCCTCCATAGATGGAAGGAGATGTTCTGTCTTTCTGAGAAAGATGGGAGGAGAAAGTCGCCTTGCCATACACAGGGATTTTAAAAAAGAACCCCCAGGAGCTCTAACTGAAGCCACTGCAGGCAGCTTGAGCCACGACCCTCAGGCTGGTCACATGCCCTGCTGGTGGCCCTCCTTGGTTTTGTTTCTGCTGCTCAGCCTGGGTCAAGGCCATTCATGCCAGTGATTCAGAGATGCCCGGCTCTATCCCCATCAACACACTCAAGATGTGGGTCTTGCTGGAAATTGGGAGGCTGGTCAGGGAGGAAAAAGAAATACTGATTCAAAAAAAAAAATTGATGGAGTGGGTCCCCAAGACCAAGGGCAGTGGAGGCAACCCAGTAGGTCTCTAGTCCCAGCCATATTGCTGTTATTGTCGTCCAGTCACTAAGTGGTGTCTCTTTGCAACCCCATGGACTGCAGTATGCCAGGCTTCCCTGTCCTTCACTATCTCCTGGAGTTTGCTCAAACTCATATCCATTGAGTCAGTGATCCTATCTAACCATCTCATCCTCTGCTGCCCTCTTCTTCTTTCCCAGCCATGACTTCAGGAAATTCCCTAGAAGACGACTTCACAGAGCCCCAGTCGGAATCACAATGACTACTGGGTCACCTGGGGAGAATTAAGCTCAAGAAATTTAACTAATGGAATTCAGCCACTTCAGTGCCATTAATTCAAGTTTCTTTTAAAAGGATTTAATTTCTTGGAATTGTATCCAGATAATGTGCTTCAGCTGCGAGTCCTAGAGGCTGTTAGATGGAGTCTTCCTTCTTTGGGCTTCTGAGGGGAGCTTGCTCCCTCCTCCTCCTGGCATAGCCCCAACTCGCTGGTCTTCTTCACTCTCAGTGGGGTTACTCAGGACCTCCTCAGGCCCAGTCCTTCCTTCCATGCCTGCCATGGAGGTCTTCCCAAGACAAAGCCTCTATGGCCCATTCCCCTAGCAAATACCTAGAATGCTTTTTATGCTAATAAGAGGGCCCTACTCAACCTGTGATTTTTCCAGTAGTCATGGACAGATGTGAGAGTTGGACCATAAAGAAAGCTAAGCACTGAAGAATTGATGCTTTTGATCTGTGGTGGTGAAGAAGACTCTTCAGAGTCCCTTGGACAGCAAGGAGATCAAACCAGTCAATCCTAGAGAAAATCAACACTGAATATTCATTGGAAGGACTGATGCTGAAGCTTCAATACTTTGGCCATCTGATGTGAGGAGCGGACTCACTGGAAAAGACCCTGATGCTGGGAAGGATTGAAGGCAGGAGGAGAAGGGGGTGACAGAGGATGAGATGGCTGGATGGCAGCATTGACTCAATGGACATCAGTCTGAGCAAACTCTGGGAGATAGTGATGAACAGGGAAGCCCGGTGTGCTGCAGTTCATCGAGTCACAAGGAGTCAGACAAGTCTGAGCAACTGAACAACAACTCACCCTTCAAGGCTCTTCTGCTGGCACTCCCGGGCACAGGTCTCAAGCTCTAGCCAAACTGGGTGGCCAGCTGTTGGGAGGCACCGGCCACCATCCTCTGCTGCCACACCCTCTCTCATGCTATGAGGCAGGACACTCTCTGCCTCCCATTCCCCAAAGCACATCTGAACTGCTCCGTCCTGTGGAACCTTTCCTCAGCTGACCAATAGGAGGTGGCCTCCAGGCCTGCCCTCCCTCTCTCACAATAATCCCCACATTATCTCCAGCTCTCAGGACTGGAACCCTCGTCTTTCTTCCCCTTCCTTGGAGACAGACTGACCTATCCATCTTCTTCAGTAAGTCAATCTGCTAAAAGCTGCAGAACTAACCATCCAGCCTGACCTCAAATCCAGCCCCACCACTGACTCACTGTGTGGCTCCTGGCAATCTCTTAACCTCTCTGTGCCTCAGTTGCCACACCTGTCAATGCACAAATGTGTCATTTACAATTGCTTCAACTGAAAATAAAGATTACTACCTCATGGTAAAGATTAAATAATATTTGTAAAGGGCACAGAATAGCACCTGCAATGCAGAAAATGCTACATGGGTGTTCAATTTAACAACAACAAACACACATGTATACACACACCCCCTTGCAGTGTTAGCAGAGTCCCTTGCACATAGTAAGAGCCTCCCTGGTAGCTCAGTGGTAAAGAACCTGCCTGCCAATGCAGGTGCTGTAAGAAATGTGGGTTTGATCCCTGGGTCGGGAAGATTCCCTGGAGGCGGGCATGACAATCCACTCCAGTATTCTCTTTGGAGAATCCCATGGACAAAGGAACCTGGCGGGCTACAGGCCACAGGTCACAAACAGACATGACTGAAGTATATAGTAAGAGCAGTTATTATACTAAGGCTAGTCTTAATGTGAATCCAAGTTAAGCAACTGGCCATTTCCCAGCACTGCTACATAAACAAGCCTTGGGTCCTAGATGATGCAACATATATACACTAAGAGGTGTCAACCTTGCTTCAAAAGGGGAAAGTGATTTTCCAGCAAATTTTAGTAGCCCTTCTTCCCTCCTCACCAATGAGTATGACCTGTGTGTACTCTCTACATCCACTCTATTCTGAAAACAGTTCCCATTATGCCGTTCTGCGCTTCATCGCTTGTAGGCTTAAACGCGAATCAAAGAGATCCCAAACGCTGAGAACTTTCCTATAAGCATGCTGGCAAATGTCCTAAATCTGTTGGGCCAGATGACAAATGTCCATCTCAGATCAGAGAAGCATCCAACTGACATGATGGGCACCATATGAGAAGAGAAGGTCCCAAAGCCTGATTGAGACCAGAGCGCTCAGATCAACTGCTCATTTCCGTCTGGATGGGATTTGCAGGGAGGATGCAGTGTAGCCTGGGCCGCCGCCCTGCAAGCCTCTCTCCAGTGGCTTTACACCATCCTCAGTCTGATGTTAATTCAAGACAATGCCTCATCGCATCACAACAAATTAGCCACAGACACGCGATAGCAATCAACTCAGGGGGCTGTCCTGAATGCGGGCTGGGGGATTCCCTGTCTCCACGAGCCACACGCTCCCACAGATGTTTCTAAAAGCCTCTTCCCAGAGGCCCATTTAGAGAGAAATTAAATGCAACTTTGACTTAATTAACGTTTTAAATGATAATGAATACAATGTAGATTCATAGGAGGCATTTACATTGTGTTGTAAAATTGATAAAAATTTAATAACTCTTTGTTAATAAGTTATGTCTCCCTAGACCCATAAAAGCCTAAGGCACTGCAAACTCCAGCCTGGGTCTAATCCAGGCTCCTGGTACAGGTGGAGGAGGGAGGCAGAGATGGACTTGACATTTGCTCCAAGCCTGCTCTAATTCAAACCTCTGCTTGTTCATCAGGACTTTATTTCATACAGTAAAGGTCAGGATTTGGGCTCAAGGCACAGCCTTGACAAGAAAGCTCAAGTGAAAGGCGGGCTGGCCCTGGCATCTGTCGCCTGCTATAGGGGAGGAGGGGGGAGATGGCGAGCCAACTGGCCACATCTGCCCTCCACCATGGAGGTAAGAGGTAGGGTCCCCTGCCTGGTGGTAGGAGCTGTCAGGGCGAGTATGGTGACAACTGGCCACTGTCCTGAAATAAAAATGCAAACATAATTTCCATGTCACCTTGCATAAGGACTTCTGTTTAGCTTCCTCGTGGCATGCCAACGCTTTTTCCGGTTTGTCCTTGAAGAGCCCAGTCCCTTATTAAGGAATCATATGCCTGGGAAGCAGGGTGTCCCACAGACAGGGATGCACACAAAGCTCCCTCTCCTCTCCTCAATCTGACCATTGTACTTCCTGTCTCCCAGCTCTGTTTCAAAGGATTTCTTTTAAAAAGTTGGCTGCTGTTTGCCTACTGTTCCCTTCCTCTTTCATCTACATGCAGTGTCTTTTCACAGCATATTTATCTTGAAGAATTCAATGGTACTATTTTTGAGAGAAAGAGGAGAGCACGTCACGGTCCCCAAATGCAAGTCAGTTGCTTTCACTAGACCTGTGTCATAATAGAAAAAGCAGTTATTTATTATGAATAAAAACATGATTTGTATAGAGATGTCCTTAGAGATGGACAATTAAAAGGGTTCATTTCAAAGGAAACTTTGCCGAAACATGATGGTTGTCTTACGAAGTGCAAATTGTCTTACAGTGAGCTGCCCACTGTAGGCAAGAATATATTGTGTCACCCTGCTGCTGAATGTGGCTACCAGAAAATCCAGGGACAGATGTGGGCTTCTGCAGTCTTGCCTTCTGCCAACAAAAGTGCCCTAAGATTCCCACTGAGGTCCATTATGCGTGGAATGATTAAATGGTTGCCCAGGTTGAGTTGCTTTCCTGTTTTTCCCTTCCTGTGATGAAGTGCAACTGGCCAAATCAGGGCACATGGGCCAAGCCTAAAGAGGTAGGGCAGCTGCCAAAGGTTGCTGTAGTATTTGTAGCTGTAAACAGACACTGGGGAGGGAGGGAGGGATAAGGGAGAAAGAGAGATTCCACCAGCAAGCATGAACAAATGGGAGATACTGCGGATCCAGAATTAATGGGTTTTAAAAAATACAGGGCAAACCATGATTTAGATTGATTTGGGCTGAGTGTGCTTTGACTATCCTTTTTCTTTCGACCGCTGATGGTGGTCATGGGAAGAAAAAGCCTTTGGTTTCAAGGTCCAAAAACAAATAAACAAAAATAAACAAAATTTAGGATTGGGGAGCTCGAGGAAGTCACCCAAAACTATACCTACAGAAAAGGACTGAGATAATTATGTGCTGTTGGTTTTTAAAGGCAGCTTATTACATTAAATCTCCCTGCAACAGGCATTGGTGACTGTCAGCATAGAGTCCTATTACAGACACTGTTCTGGAGCTATTTGCACCCCTGCCCTAGTATCTGATTTTATATACTTCAAAATGTCATTAGTGCAGTCGAGTGACTTTAGTTCTACTGACAACATTAATCCTCTGCCTGTACAAACCAAAGGCTACTTGGGATAAGCTGATTTTTGTTTATTATCTCACAAGACTCAAGATTACACTAAACTGATCTTGGTATTTCTCCCGTCAACCTAATCGTATTGGACTTCTCTTGACCAAACCATTAGAGTTGAATGCCTCCTTGTATTATATTTACACCCAAAAGAAAAGTTGTGCACCATTTAAAATTAGCTACAGCAATGCACAAGTGGGTGTATGTAATTGTGCAGGCTTAAACTATTAGTAAATTGAAAGGCTAGTGTGAGTGATCATACATGTCCTTTAGCTGAATCTATTTCCATGTGCAAGTCGAAAGATCTATTTCTCTTCGAGCTCATGATTAATTTGTTCATGCCAGGGTTACTGATGGCTTGTGGCCAGCACCATGTCAGGCAGACCTCAGCAGGTCTGAATCAATAGGGTCTTATGTTGTCACTGTATCATAATTTGGATTGTCCCCTTTATATTAGACTTTACAATCAAATATCAGGCCAGGCTGAAATAACAAGAATAAATTCTAAACAGAGAAAAGACACTATTTTACAAAATTATATGGAAGAGAAGTGGAACCGATTAGAACTTCAATCTATATTTATGTGTGTGTGTGGATACTGTCAGACATATGTGTGTGTGTGTGTGTTTGAGAGTACTAGAACATAGCTACTTGTGAAAAGTCTGAGGCCCATACTATCTGAGCATCTTTTAAGATAGCTGGTACTTTTATTTAGGATCAGGCAAAGTAGAAACAGAATCAGAATGATCCCAAAATGATGCACACCAATTCTAACCTACCATATTGCATGGTTCATTCCTGCCAAAAATAGACAGAATAGCCTTGTGATGCATCCTTACTGGTCACCCCTTGTCTAACTTTTCTGACATTGCTTGTTAGGTCTTTTGTAAAGAACTCCTCCTTCTCTGCACATCTTTTTGTCAGCACAGTGTTCACAGACATCTCATGAGTTCAACAGAAGGAGACATCTGTGAGAAAAGTGTGTGACTTAACAACACAGGGAATGTGTAAGGGGCCACACCTCCAAGGAGAGGTGCGCGGAGCAGGCAGGCCCTGCTGTTAGGAGGCAGATTTCTAAAACTGTGTGAACACTTTTAATATATCACTGCTCCTCTGGGAACTGGCTACTTCTTTTCCCACTTCAGAAAACACATAATGGGACTTTGCATTTCAATTTAATGTCCCTTGAAGACAGAAATCTTTCCCCTTATAAGAAAAAAAAAAAAGAGGTAGAGGAAAGGCAAAAGAGTGAATCAGCGAGTCTCCAAAATACACTGGCTCAACTAGGAAACTGCGACCAAAGCAAGCTCCATAATAGTATAATGACCTTTAATGACTGTCTTGGGAAACAATACAGCCCCGGCATAAAAGACAAAGGGCAAAACCCATCATGGTTCTGCTGACACTAATTCAAGATGATTTTCAGAACAACTAAAGAATGTAAGAGAAGTAATCTGATCTGCCCATCTGACCTCACTTTGATGCAAGGGCCCTTCTGCTGCCATTTCTAATTGTCAAACCCTCTACGTCTCACATCTGTTCATATTTAATGAAAAGCCCACTCTCACCACTGCTTTTTGAGGCAACCAGCCCTGTCCAATGGGCACCACCCAACCCCACCACTAGCTAGGGGAGCCCGGGGATTGCTATTGGAGCTCTGCCAGCGGAATTCTGCATAGACATAGACATCCTTTAATTGGAGAAGAGGGCTTACGTGGGCCCATGGAGGGGTTCAAATTGGAACGGATTTTTCTAACTTATTATTAATGGTCAAAGGTGAGTGGACTCACACAGGGATGGATGAAATCTGCTTTTGTATGATGGAGTGACGACGGCGGGGAGGCTGATGAAACAGAGGAGGCAAACCTCCCCCCTGAGCTGTCAGTACCAGTTACGCCTTCGACATACAGCCCAGAGCTCCACATTCGCAATAGTGGGGCTGATGCTGGATACGTAGAAAGACAACAATCTCATGCCCGGGATGCTTCTGAGTAGATGGGACAATCCCACCCTTAATTCTTCTCCTGGCCTCCATCAACACTTGGATTAAATTGCAGAGCTGAGAAATCCCTCCAATTATGGTTTTGCCTTCATAAGATGGAAATTGCACATACTAGGCATCATGGGCCTCAAGCAGGGGACATAGATTTGCTGTGATTGGTAGAGGCGGCCAGTGCCAAGACATGACCACAGGCCTGAGTTTAGAGCCTGAGTGGCTCCTTCCTTTTCTCCACTAGATCTCTGGCCAAGGTTTTAGAGCCCAGTGGTTACTTCAAAATAGAAGTCGTGCCTTACGTGGGTAACCGAGGGGGCTGGTGCTTACATTTGCTGCCATCAATCAGAGATGTGGTCAAACTGGAGCTCACTAGAGCTCACCCCTCCACCACCCCACCTCCCCAGCTCCTGTCTTTGAACCTGGTGTCTTGCCACACATCACAGACAAACAGGTTCTTTGCATGTTTGTGACTCAGCTCACTGTGGTGATGTCATATGAACTGGAGAGATCTGTGATGAGAAGAATGGTGTAAGGGCATGTACTGTGGCATCTGAAAATTTTCAAAGGAAATTTCCTTTTGAGGATGTTAGGCCACTGTGATTGGGACAGTTCAAAATCTCTCTCACACTACATCTACTCAGTGTCACTGTAAAAATAATTAATCCTATCCCTTGGCACTGTTGTGAAGGAGCAGTGAATCACAAACCAGAGACAATGATGATTCTCTGGTCCTAGATCAGACTTTTCCAAAGGCCCCTAAGACCACTCCCAGCACAAATAACGTCTCAGACCTCAACTGTGAGTTCAAATATCAGCACCGGGCTTGCCACACTCCAATGCGTACAGTGAAATGAGGGCTCCCTCGGCCCAGGACACCCCATGGGTCACAGCCATACAAGCACATCATGCTGGGCTCACCTTCAACACTAGCATGTAAGCCAGCTAACTTCTCATGGGGATAAATTCTCAAGAGCGAACTGCTCTTCCCTCCCCACCCCCTGGCGCCAGTATGAAGTAACTGCTGCTGGTGAAAATTTAGTTGAACCAGCTCTGGGCACTTAGAAGAAAAGATAAAGGATAATATGGTTACCAACAAATATGGCTGGTGCTTCCAAGAGGAAGTGATGAACACAGACGGAAGGATCGGCTTCTACCGTTCATGCTACCGAATGCGGTGACAGCCACCCTTGAAGGTATCCAAGTCCTCATGCAAACCACAACCTCGTCTGCCCTTAGAAGAGGACCCTCAGTGAATAAGCTGGAACTTTCAGTAATATCACCTATGAACTGTTTCAGTAAAACACCAGCCAAGCCCATGCTGAAGGCGAGGAACAGGGGTGTGGTGAGGCTCAGACGTGCCAGCTGTCACTACAAGACCACGAGAAACTCTGTAACCCTTCTGAGCTTGCGGGGGGCAAAGACTGACCCCAAGGACTGCACAATGGACACAAGGAAACCAGGGAGATTCTTGGCTTATGATTTTTGCTGTTATTCAGAATCACCATTGTGACAAGACAGCTTAGTTAAACAGGGGGAAAAGGAAGTTTGTAATGGACTGATCCTTCGAATGAATCATCATTGGGAGGAAAAACTCTAGAATCCACCAGCCTGTAAGGGTTGGCAGATTCAGAATATTCTTTTTCAGAGCATTAGGAGGCAATCCAGTACTAGAGGAACAAGATACAAGTTAGGAAGACACTGAAAGAAAAGAAAAAAAAAACCCGTCTGCATGGAAACCCTGCTGTATTTTGGAAAGTATCTAAGCTCACTAAGAGCAGTTTTATGCCAGAGTTGGCTTGTTCTCCCTACATCGTTTTCCTGCCTCCTTTCAACCCAATCCAATGTCTGACGCCTTTCCCCAAAGAGGAAGGTATACATTTCCATGCATCTCTGTATCAATTCAGCATTTGATGTGCTGTCAGATTAATTTCTTTAAAGGAGAGAGGAATAATGTCACTGGATTATAATATCACAGCCTGCACGCTCTTACAAGAAACGTTAAGCTCACAGAACAGGGAGGGAAGCCTCCCCAGCACACACAGTGACACAGGCAGCGAGGGCAACACGCCACCACATGCGGTGGGAGGCAAGCACAGCACCACGGGGCACACCAGACGGGGATGACGCCACAGACAGCACAGACACAGAACTCTGTGTGTAGGGGTTGAACTTACAGGCACGGAAAGTGGTGGAGCAATCACTAACAGAGACAGAAGAAAGTGGGAAGGCTCTCTCAAGGGTGTCCACGTTACCACGCACACGGCCTGACATGCACGAGCAGTCACGCTCAGAACGTCCGCAATCAAAACAACATGCCCGTCTCATTCTCTTGTAGATGGACATCTTGGCTATAACCACAGGGGTTGGATGGGAGGAGAGGAAGAGCGGTAGTTAATGGCAAAGTCACACACAGCGAGGCGGCTGGAAGGGAGCTGAAGGGATTGAACACAGGTCTTAGTTCACATTAACAGTCTTGACCCAGAGAAAATAAAATGCAGAGAGACTCTTGGTAACAGTTTGGTTGTACATCGAAAAGAGCAGAGAAAGCATCAGTGGCCTGTAGAGTCCTCCAAGGCTGCTGCGTATAATTTTTCTCCCCTATGTAAAGCAAGTGACCACAGGAAAGGCATGGCTGATGACAACAGTGTTGTTGGATAAGAAGCAACACACGTTAGAGACAGCAAAAACACAACCAACATTTTTTTTCCCCTGGCACGATGAATACAGGACACAATATACACACAGCCAATTAATTAATTCCTTATTGGGTACAATAAATGTTGTGGGGTTTTTTTTGCAAGATGCAAGAATATCTAATACGTAGGCTTTCTAATTTCCATCCATTTCTGGGCATTAGGCAGAGGCTGGGATAAGCTTTCATCAAATTAGATGTGAAACGATTACATGTTAATATCGAATCTGAGGATGCCTCTGTTGAACTTCCCCAGAGTGAGTTTACATGATGCCTACAGGAATTTAAATTTACTCTTGACAGAACAAATATCCAAATCTGTCCATGTAAGAAATGCAGCTACTCAAGGCGAACGCTGCATATTTGACATTAAAAGCATTTCACAAATAAGAAATCACCAGAAGCATATGAGATGTTGGTCTGTTGGAATGCACTAAGCTCCTCACGGGTGTATTTTCTGCTTACAGCTCAGAGAATGAAAATCGCATCTGCTTTTCTCTCCCCACCCACCAAAAATTCAGAAAGTTATAGGGTTATTGGTTAACAATAATTTTTTCCTATACAGAAAATACTGGCCAGCATAGAGGAGAAATTACAAAACATGAGACAAGAGAATAGATCCCATGTAAAATATCTTACTGAGATCTGCATGAGGCCTTGAGAGCCTGTCTTAAGCCACTATTATAGGTTCTGCACTGCCTGGGAATCCAACTTGAGTGCTGACCTACAAAACTTGTTGGACCCCACTGTTCTAGTTCTGAAGGCCCTTCACCTCCACCCTTCAAGCCAATTTAGATTTCAGTACAACGAGAACCTTTTGTACCTCATTTTGATGCTACAGCAGGCAAACATCATGACTTATCCTTAGCACATGCCTGCCTGCTCCTCTCACAAGATGGGAGAAGAATTCATGTTTATTCCAAGCATCACAGCCAAATAGTCAGCTAGACTGGAGAGGTGTTATTCCCTGTGCCCATACCTTTCATTTTGAAAGTCATTTTTCCTCCATTTTTTTTTCTTAGTGGAGAAATGGTTGCACTCTTACTTTAAAATATGGCCAGTGGTTTTGCCCTCTTGGAATGTTACCGTCACCAGGAAGAGAGGTTTAAATCTCTCCAATGGGTCAAGTCCTGTTCTAAGACCTTTATGACTTGCCATCCAGTCTATTTGTCAAGCAGGGGGAACGTTATGATTGTGAGGAACAGGCACTGGGGGAGATGGATGAGAGATCTCTTCAGCAGCAACTCCATTCCCGTGATCTTGGCTCACACTTCTAGCGACAGGTTCTGTTAGCATCCTAGCTAGTCAGCTGTTCAGGTCATCACCATGCAGCCCCAGCCCTGTTCGATGCGTCATTCCTGAGCTTAGCTTTTACAAAGGAAAAAAGCAAAGAAAAAAAAGAAAAAAATTCCACTATAGCATTTGAATCAGAAGAATTTAGAAGGCACGGTATGATTGCCCAGACACCCCAAACAGCAGTTGTTGAAGTCAAGAAAGGGAAAACATGAAAATCAAGTTATTTTAAATGCATCCAGATCTGGTGCCCAACTCACAGACCACTTGCTTGGTTTTGCCTTCTCAGTTCTTTTACTGGAAATATTGACTTGTTATTTACACAGAGGAGGGAAACGAAGATGATTTTTTGTTTTGCTGTAGATAAATTGTTTTGAAAAAAAATTTTAATCAAATGCTGTAGCAGAAGAGAAGCCCATCAAACTCTGAAATGCTATGCTTCTCATTAGCAACAGTGCCTGGTTTTCGTTTTCATACTGCCATTTTGGGTTCATACACAGTAATAGACTCTGACACATTTATAGGGAAAAAAAGTTCTTATATGTATACTGTCTTTAAGGACAAGGGGAGGGAGGAAGGGATGGAATAACTTTTGAGATGGTTTTGTCAGGGGTAAACCCATCATAATGGGTGATTGAAACCTCCTACTTGATAAGGGTTCAGGAGGAAACACAAACTTCAAATCAGTGCCTCTCGGGGACTGTTTGCAATTGTTACTGTTGGCTCTTCTGGAGACCATGCATTGTTCTAAAATTTCATAGTGTTAGCATGCAGGAACAGGCTGAAACTGGTAATCAAAGCATCAAAAAAGAAAAAAAAACAAAAAACTTTTGCTATAAGAAGATTAAATGTTAATTGTCAGCACTCACATTCCAAAGCAGCATATGCATAAGAAAGAAAGCATGCTATTTCTTGTCATTCCTTCCCAGTCATCAGTTTTACAGTCACACCAAATCCAAAATAGAAATCTCAGGAGACAAACAAGCACCACCGCACACACACAAAATCAGCAAGAATGATCAATGAGAGGCTGAAAGACAAGACAGAAACAGTTAAAAATGACTGAGCCCCACACGCTGATAAACCTTTGTGAATTACAGCATCTAGACCAAGGTGCCACCAGTTAGGAGGCTGGCACTTCTGCTTTACTTCTGAAACAGTCCATTTTCACCGATCCCCCATCAGGTGTCTTCACCTATATACTTCTGGGTCCACTTTCTTAGAAGGGAAGGCCCATTCTGACCTCCTCCTGGTGATTGTGATCCATCAGGCTTGAAGGATGTTATGTCCCAGCCAGGAAGAACCTTCCACTGGGCCATGTTATGAGTCACAAACAGGCTCTTTAATTAAAAATGGATGAGGATGTGTCCCTCTGGTAGTAGCTGTTCCAGGAGAAGTAGATACTCTGTGTGTAAAATTATACTTTCAAGCCGTAAAATTTTATCAAAATTAAGTCATGGATCTCCAACTTTAGAAAACACCGTCCTCATCCGCCTCGACTTTCTCTCTGCTTCCTAATCTTTCGTTTTTGTTTTAGTGAATTGAGGCTGTTCAGAATTAACTGATGTTTTTTATTTCCATGTCTCCATGATTGTTTCCTCTTTTAGAGCTGAAGGTTAATTTCAAATATCAGAGTGCCACTTAAAACTCCCAAGGTTAGGTTTCAAAGGGCAATTGTGAAAGTTTCAGTATTTATTTAAAACAGAAGTTAAGGTTCCTATCTACTCTCTGGCCACATAGAGTGCCCTCTCTCCTCTGGTGTTTGCTGATTTTCTTTTTTTATCTAGTCACATAATGCTCTCTTCCCCAATCTCCATCCTCAGAAAAGGGAGTTTTCCACAGGATCTCAATGGTAATGCTAAGTAGACCTGTGAGGACATCTAGTGGATCTGTGTGGAAGAGCAGCTAGTTAACAGACCATCCGGCCAAGCTGGGTGAAGATGCTGCGTGCCTCTAAGAATTGAACCCTGCAGTGTCATTTCAACTCAGCGGCTTCTCCCAATCCACAGAAGATTTTTAAGGGAGAGCCAGGATGAAAGCGAGAGAGATTCCAGGACATGGTCCTAGAGTGGTCAAAAGTGGCAGCTTGCATGGGCTGTGCAGTCATGACCCATAGAGCAGGACTGCTTCGGCACCGGCTGGCTGGGTCTCCTTCAGTCAGGTCAGTTCAGTCGCTCAGTTGTGTCCGACTCTTTGCGACCCATGAATCGCAGCACGCCAGGCCTCCCTGTCCATCACCAACTCCCTCCACGTCCATCGAGTCAGTGATGCCATCCAGCCATCTCACCCTCTGTCGTCCCCTTCTCCTCCTGCCCCCAATCCCTCCCAGCATCAGAATCTTTTCCAATGAGTCAACTCTTCGCATGAGGTGGCCAAAGTACTGGAGTTTCAGCTTCATCATCAGTCCTTCCAATGAACACCCAGGACTGATCTCCTTTAGAATGGACCGGTTGGATCTCCTTGCAGTCCAAGGGAGACTTAGAGTCTCCTTAGAGCCCTGTTATAGCTTCCTGAGACAGGGAACAGACAAGAGTGTGTCGAGGAGAGGTGTCCGTGATGCAGCTACATGTCATTCCATTTCAGCGTTCTTAGAACTTTATGCTCAATTAATTGTCCCCATCGGCTGGCTTAACTCTGGGAAAGTAGAGAAATATAAGCCCCTGGAGACTCCGTTTTCTTTTGGCCCACATCGTAAGGTTCTTGTTCTTGGACTAGTGCCACAGATGCAAACAGGTTATGTGGTTGCCAAGAATTAGACCCTAGGTCTAAAGGTGTTTCTCCTCTAAGAACTTTGTCCTAGCAGTTTTACAATTTGAGAAAAAGCTTTTATGTCCTTTCCTTCACCACGATGAAGTGCATATTCATCCAATACTTCCATTATGACTTCCTAGTGCTATTTTTAGAGACAAAAGTATTTTCCTCATGGACATCATCAAAGCTGTTTACTCAAGTGTTGAAAACTGGAAGATTTCTCAGACATACTCTTGGACAACTGTTCCTATACATGCAAAGGTCTTGATCATGAGAAAGGAAACCTGTAGAGAAGGGGCTGCTATCAATTAGCTTGGTTACTGCTCTTTCCTTGTGTCAAGCTGACAGTCAGTTGTCAAGTTCAGGTTCTCTGCTGGTTAGCCCTTCAGAGCCAAGCTTGGAATGGAAGAGGGAGTTGGACTCCATCCCGTTCTCACACCATCTGCCTCCTGAATCAGCAACCAAATTGTCAGCCAATTTCCAATTGTAGAATCTTAATTTCCAGGGTGGGCTGGAAGGGGCATGAAAATCAGTGCTGGACTGAAAGGCTCAGGTGGAGTTTTCCAACTGCTGGGGAAAAATACTGTAGGTTTCAAATGGAGCAATTCGAGGCAAGACTGGAGTGGAAGAAAAAGCAAAACAACAAAAACCTGCTCTTCAATTCAGATTGCAACTTCATGTTTAAAATCAGTCCAATGAAGGGTGGATTATTTGCTGAAGGCGGAACTCTAGAGCTGCTCTTTGTATGCTCGGCAGCAACTAAAATTCTAAGTCAAAATATCCATGGAAGAAAAAGTCCACTGAGGTGTAAGACGGAGGCATTTGTTTGATAGAACGATGGGAATCCGAGAGCATTCTTTCAAGTCCTATAAATGGGGAGTGATGTCTTCACTTGGTGAAATTCTCCAACTAGCTTCTGGAGGGATGAGAAAGACCTTCCCAGGTAGTTTTCCAGCGATGGAAAGAAGGGAACAAAAAAGCTGGTTAATGACAGCAGCAGAGAGCACACTGAGCTAGTAGGGTGATCCTGCCCTGAACGCTGTACTGTGGCTGGAGAAGACAGAAGAATTTGGCACTGGACTTGTTTGCGGACTGACACCATGGTTTCCCTCCACTAGCTACAGTAGGCAGCTTGGCAGGAAGGAAAGCCGTCCATGTCCTCAAGCCATTTTTCAAGATGTTCTGCCGATAAAGGGAGCCACGGAGCCAATTCTGGCAGAATTTTGCCCCAAATTGAAGGTCACTTTTGTTTTGTTGGTACGCAGAGTGTTCCATACCCTCCAATGACTAGCCCAAACCAGATGACCAACTTTCTTCTTCTGCAAAGGAGTCAGAGAGGACCAGGTGCAGAAACATCTCCACATTCCAGGGCTGCTGTACCGAACTGGTCTGTAGGTCGGGTCTCTCGTACACGAGTAAAGATGGATGCTTGTTGCTGGTGCCGTGGAAGCAGTACTGTTCCAAGGCTCACACGGAAACGCTGGCCTCAAAGGTCATCATCAATTGCCACATCTTGCTGGGAGAGACGGTCCAACTCTTTGAGTAACTTAGGGCTCAAAGACTTCCATTTACTCATCCAGGCTTCTACACAGCTCATTAATAAAATGGAACATAGTCTTTGAGCCATCCCTTTCTGCCTTAAACAAGTAAGCAGATCTTGCACAGATGTCTAGGTATACAGGAACTAGGTATGTCCTAGTGGTTATTGCTGAGGGAGAAATTTTATTTTAAAGCAAAGGTACTTCACAGACTATAGAAAATAATTACCACTGTGGAAATACTTGTCTCCAGTAAGGCAATTTAGGTACTTACAGTCCCAAAGTTGGGTGTCCAATTAATTCTCTCTCAAGCACTTACTTCGTGTAGAGAGGCATGTATGGTGTAATAAATATATCACTCTCTATATATCTCTATGCTTATATATAAAAATGTACATTTTTACATATAAAGTACTGGTACATATCATATATATATCACAACATGGGAATATATATGTAGCATATGTGTTTCCTTCAGGATAGGAATTCAAGCTTAATAGCAGAGGAGACCAAGTATAATTTATCAAAGGCAAGCATGACAATGACCCCCATTTGATGAGGCTTCTAGAGCTAGTGGTAATTACCTCAGCCGACTCAGTGTCCCCTCAAGGTTCCTGAGACAAGGCCTTCAAGACAAACACTGTTGTTAAGGTCTTATTTTCAAGTGGAAAAATAAGACAACGCCAGAAGCTGGCAAGAGGTTGGCAGAGGGGGCATGGGGGGGGCAATGGAGGGGGTGGGAGGTGAATGAACAGAGAGGGGTTCCCTGCTCACAGGGTTCTCCAGCTCCAGGCTACTCTGCAGACCGAGTTGGGGCATGATGTTACTGCTACATGCAACATGAATACCAAAAGAAAAAAAGAAACTGCAACTGTACAGAAAATAAAAGAAGTATCTCTTCTAGAGAAAGACAGGGGGAACTGGACTCTGGGCTGCTGGGAACCCGTTTTACTCACAATATATCACTACCAGTGTGCAGTTAAAATAGAGTAGGGGCCGTATTCCAAGGCAGCAATGAGAAAAAAAATAAATCAAAAATATGTCAATGATTAGAAGTTAAAGAAAATCCCTTCAAAACACAGCAAATTTAGAACATGACTTGTCCCCTAGGAGTCCACCTTTTGGCAAACTTTTAGAAGCTGGGGGAGAAAAAAGGAAATCATTAGACCGGATTTGTTACACAGAAAAAGAAAATGAGTAAATAGCAGATTCTGAGAACTTGTTCCTTGGCCAGACAGCTGAATTTGACTCTCTTCCTGGATGGAGAACTATGAAAAAAATGGGAAAAAATGCAAAAGTTAAACTATACTACCACAGAATTTCCAGAAACACAGTGTCCACACTCAATATTTCTCCAGGTAGTATGACATAAGACATTTAAGACTGAATGAAGGTGAATGGGGATGTTGGGGATGGGATGGGAAGATTTAGAAAGGGAAAAGCGAGGTTGGGAGGGGAGGGTTAGAAGACAATAAAATCCAGGGATGTCATCAGCTCTGCCCTCCCAGAGACATATCATTCCAGGATGAATTGTTAATACTTGGCCTACCAGGTTTGGACAACGGAGCGTGGGTCGTGCTGCCCTCTCCAATTTAGGGTTACAGGCAATGTGTGTTCAAAGGCAGGAAACCACCCAACTTGCATGCATTATTAAAACTTCTAGCTCCTTCTAACAAAAGTTTCTTGGCAACCCTATCTTCCCCAATTTCCTAACCTGCCCAGCATGCCCAGGGAAGTTCAAGTTTAATCATTCATTTTATTCTAACCACCCTGCTCACATATGCATCTGCATCCCACCCTCTGTAACACAGGCTGCTATGGCCTTTTAATGAGGAAGAATGATATGTGAACAGTTCTGACTGTTAGCAAGCATTAACCTCACAGCTGAAGGCCTCCATGAGGCCCAGAAGGGGAGAAGGGTGCAGAGAGAGGGAGCGAGGTCCTATCTCACTGCTTGGCTCTGCAGGGACAGTCCTTTTGTAGAAGGAAACGGCAACCCACTCCAGTGTTCTTGCCTAGAGAATCCCAGGCACGGGGGAGCCTGGTGGGCTGCCGTCTATGGGGTCCCACAGAGTCGGACACAACTGAAGTGACTTAGCAGCTTAGCAGCAGTGCTGCCCTGTAGGATGGGAGATCATTCGATTCACTAGCTGAACCAATGTTAAAGGTAATGAGAGTAGAATTATTTCAAACAATTACGTCCCTCTCTCTCCAGGAGGAAGCTAAAGTCAGTGGCCGCTTGCTTGCCTGGAATCAAGATGGAAAAATATCTTAGAGGCCAAACCCTCATTTCCAGGGACTTAAAAACCTGATTGCTGGGTTCCACGTCAGTGCCCAGTGAGGAACATGGAGTCAGCATCCAAGCAGGAGTCATTCCCTGCCATTTCCATTCTCGCCTCCCTAGAGCCTGTTCTCTGTCTAGTCACCAGGGAGATTCTTTAAAATAAGAATTGATGATATCATTAACTTGCTTAAACTCTTGCAATGGCTGTATTTATTATAGGACTAAAACCCAAGTTTCTTCCCATGGGCCCTGCCTGACCTCATCTCCTACCAACCTCTCCCCAACCCCACCAGCCTCATTGGCCTTCCTGCCTTTGCTCAAACACCACCAACTTATCCCTGCCTCTGCCCATGCTGTTTACCTGGACTGGATCTCAGCTTCAGCATCATCTCCCAAAGAACACCTTCCAGACCTTTCTGGCTAAAGCAGCATTCCCCTACAAGATCCCTCACTCTCTCAGGCAGTCTTCTCTCTCTTCAGAGCACTTGTCTCTCTCTGAAGGTATTTAATTATTTCTATGCTCACTGCTTATCTCCATTCACTAGAGTGAAGACTCCAGGAGGGCAGGGACTGTCTTATTCACTGCTCCCTCCCTGCCTCCAAGAGTAGTGCCTTGCACAAAGAAGGCACTCAAACACATGTGAATGACTGACCAACAAGCGAAGGGAGTCTTGCCATTTCACTGATACCCCATGGGGCCAGATTGTCTGGCAAGTATCTGGTCAAGGGTTATTGGCATTAATACTCTCCTGCATTCCCCAAACCCCTTCACTACAAGGGTTTTCTGACAAGGGTTCATCCTATCATACTTGTTTCTCTCCCGTGTACTTCTGCCTTTGGATGCTGTATTCCTTCTGATGGAAGTGATCCAGGCGATGCCTGGTCAACTGAGCTCTGTTTCTATGTTTCCAACCAACCGAGCTGAGCTGAGTGGGTGCACTGCCCAGTGAGAAGGGCCTTTTGAGTTATGGAGTGTGGGGGACTGGATGAGAAGTGAGTTTGTTCTGTGTCTTTACAGGATTTTAGATGCTCTTCCTGGTAGGCTGCCAGAATTAGAGCATTCTTAGGCCCCAAGAAGTTAGAGGTATGGATACTCTGCATGGTGAGGTCTCAGAGACGGGTAAAGGAGACCATGTGTTAAGTCCGTGGACCAAAGCTGCCCCAGGCTTGTGAATCAGCCCTAGAATATTTCTGAAGAAACTTCTCTAGACAAAGAGTGCTTCCCATGAGCATTTGCCACAAGACTGACACAAGCCCATGTGCGTGCTTGTGAAAAAGTATTTTGTGGGTGACCTTTTATCATTGGGTTCTTACTCTGCAGATCCAAGATCATTCACCTTGCCCTTCTCTCTTACTAAAAAGACTAGGGAACAGCATCAAGAGGAGTCTTCAGCTGAGCCTGAACTCCTGTCTGTCGGATCTGTGTGATCTCATCAATCTCATCCTCCCTCTAAACTTGGTGCCTCACTTTCCTCTTTCTGTAAAATGAGATTAATCATACCCGCTGACAACTATGCAAGGTTATGCTGAAGATCAAATAATGATCGTAAAGAGCTCAAGAAACATGAAAAACACCACGGGAAGGAAGGAATCACTATTGCTGTTTTCTCCAGGGTTGTGAACAACTTCTACTAGACAATGCAACGTAATGACTGCAAGCTTTACTTGATGTCCTAATGCTTTAGGTCAAGAGTTCACCATCCACCATTCCTGATTTACCATATCCTCAAGAAGTCCCACTGGCTGCTTTGTAAGGAGTTTAAGACAAGATAGGCCAGCAGCTGTCGAGCCCAACCTAACCCATCTCGAAGAGCAGTGGTGTTTGAGGTTTGGTCACCAGGCAATGGTATATAAAGTCCAGTGGTGATGATGACCAAATTCTTCCCTTAGGCCAGTCTGAGGGTATCACAACTGAAAACTCTGACCTCTGGTAACCAATCCAGCAAGGATCCCAAGTGGAAAGAGAGTCATCTCCCAAACCCTCAGACTCAGTTTCCCTTCAGCCCTAGCACAGCCACCTTTACACTTGACAGCCCCTAGTCCACTGAAAATCACCATGCGAAAACGCTCCCTCCTCCAGGGCCTCGGCTGCCCGCCGTCTCAAA
Source organism: Bos indicus (assembly GCF_029378745.1). Taxonomy (NCBI): domain Eukaryota; kingdom Metazoa; phylum Chordata; class Mammalia; order Artiodactyla; family Bovidae; genus Bos; species Bos indicus. The sequence goes on from NC_091787.1 coordinate 32,839,912, forward strand.
CCTAGATCGCATTTACTGTGTTTGATGGACACAGCTACCTAGGCATCCCTTTAGAGTCAAGAAGTGGGGATTAGGCGTGAGGCTCACACCGAGGTGTTGATGGTGGCGATTTTCCATCCTCTGCTCTGATCAAGTGAGGACGAGAATGTATTTCATGTCTCTTTAAACTGTGGGGTGAAACATAAACATATTCAAGAACTCTCTTGATGTTTAGTGTTTCTTTAAAAAGGAAAGGAGAAGGGAAATGAATTGGGGGGAAAGAGGAAGGAGAGAGGGAGGGGAGGGGAAAGAAACACTACTTACGCCGTTTGCAGCCGCATTTTTTTATCCTTTTGGGATCCGTGATGTCATCATGACAGGCCTTGCAGTAAAAAAATGCCCTGGAGAGAGAGAATGGAAAAACTGACACATTTCATAATCCACCCAAGTGAAATGAGGACCACATTTCCTCCACCACGGTGCCAAATTAATGAAACACGCCAGCACTAATTTCCTTTAATCTTCTGAAAGGTTTAGACATTCATAGACGGAAATGTTTGTTGCAAGACCATTTACTTCAAACACAGGATTCTGCAATTTGAGTTAGTGCTTCTTTTCATAAACTTTTATTTGAAAAGGAGCTGGGAGAGGGTTTGCTGACGTGACACACCACGTCTGCCCTCCCTGCTTGCATTTTCGAGAATATCCCTCAATGCCACTCATTAGAACACTGGGCAACCAGCTCTGGGCCCTCGGTCGGAGGTTTAATACATCCCTGACATTCTCATGGTCTGATCAAAGAGGTATTAAAAGGGCACAAGGATGACTTTCCTCAGTCAAATAAAAATATCAGCCTTGTCACTGATATTTGAAAGCACGATCTCTTGTCAGCCAAGGTAAGCAAGAAATTGAAGAAGAAGGGAAAGTCATGGGGGTCCTCTGTCAAATTCCTTCTGGGATTTCATAGCCCATATTTACTCCCAAACAGGCCAGACCCACTCCCACACTCTCCGGACCTGAGAATACTACATCAGTGAAGGTTTTCTTCTTACTAAGGAGCACAGTTCACTTGACCCCAGGGATGGGTTGGGCAGAGGGTGTTATAGGGTTAGGGTAGAGGACTAAACCTGGGTAGGAAGGTGACCCACAGGCAGCAATCAACAAGAAAATCCCCTCGTGTGATTCAAGTGTCAATATGTGATTACAAGGTGCATTGGCTGTGCTGGAGATATATTCTGGATGAGACAAAGCAAGGTCACTGGGGCACTGTTTAAAATGTACAGGGCCTGGAAAAACAGCACTGGGGGCCTGTATCCTTTCAGTACTGGGGAGGGGGGTGGGTACTGTGACAGTGATAAAATTCACCGGAACAACCTTCTGAATAAGGAGACTAACAAAATTTCTGGCTCACCACCTTCATCACTCCCAACATGCAACTGAATGCCAAGGATAAACATGGTCCTTCCTTGACCTAGGCTATAGAGAAAGAAACACATTTCTTGACCATGTTATTCTCGGTTCCTTTTTGTTTTTCATAGGACTTCATTTATGTTTGGCACTGGCTGGAAACCAACTTTAAGACTTTGGGATCTGGAAGAGATTGTGTAGATCTTGCAGCTGAAGTCCCTGGGACTCAGGGTCCTCATCTGTAAATCGAGGAGGTTGTCATGATCTGCCCAAAGTCATCCTGTCTAGACCTTAGCCAACTCCAGGACTTCTAAAGTCAAGCCCAAAGCTCTTTCTACCTTAGCAGCTCAGCCACTGCTTAAAATGCCAGTTCTCAACCATCTTGCAAAAAACAAAAGGTAGCTGACTGCTTGCCTGAGTGACAGTGTGGCTAAGAACCCAATCAGTGATGACTTGCCCTGAAAGGGGAAGGACAGGAAAGGGGGAAGCAATTTTTCTTTCACTTCCCTTGGACATTTTCTCCCCCATTTGATGTCTCTACACATAATAATAATTGTAACAAAAATGCATTTATAGAGCACAGATTATAGCCCAGGAGCTGTCTGAAGCATAAGTATTAACACATTAACATATTTGATTCTCAAACAATCCTTTGAAAGAGATATGATTATCTCTGAATTACAGATAAGGAAACTGAAGCACAGAGAGTTTAAGTGGCCTGTCCAAGGTCACAAAGAAAAGAGTAGCAGAGCCCGGATTCAAACTCACACAGTCAAGTACTAGAGCCCAAGGTCTTAACACATCTCCACTAAAGAGATGGTCAGACAATGGATGGGTCTGAATAGATGACTAAAAAGGTAAAGTATGATTATTTCATGAATTAAAGCTGGATTCTGAAAATGAAATATGCAAAGGGCCAGACATGTAAACTTAATGAGTAAAATGGGGGTGGAGGGGCCTGTGGTGACCTGGAGATGCACTACCCCCAACCCAGGGCAGAGTATCTAAGCTCCAGCTGATTCTTGCTAAGAGGCACTTCTCTGCACTTCCCCACCCATCTCTGCCTTCCATGCTTACCTGGCAAAGCCCTGGCACTCCGTATACCTGTACTCAAGCAGCTGAGCCTTGCTGGGGAAAGGAACACACCTCTATGCCAACTGATTTCGCTTTAAATCCATGTTTGTGCATGCCAGGGGTCTTTTCACACTTCTCGGGATCCCCTGCCTCGGACCTCCTCCTCCCTGTCAACTTTCTCGCCACTCCCTCTCCTTCTCACCCACCCCTTCTCCAGTTGGTGACCTTGCCCTATCCATCACCAAGACGAGATCTGCATCCTGCAAAGCTGGCCTTTAGGGTCTCCTTGTCCTCAGGTTTCCTGTTGTGTTTGGCCAATGGGAGGGGCCGGCAGGAGACTGGAGGGTGAAAAGTGGTAGGAATTGGCAGTGATGAGATTCCTTTACTGAAGGACCCAGCTCCTGCCAAGCAGTGTTTCCTACACTGCAACCTTTCTCTCCACATTCTGACAGCCCTCCTTTGAGTCTCCAGATCCAGGGCTAAGAGTGGCTCCCGTCTGTTGTGAGCGCTGGTGTGCTTTGTCATACCTTGCTAGTTTTCCTTAACTCTGTGCCCATAACTTTACATGGTCCCTTCATAAAACTCACCTCCCTTTTCCCATTTAAGCATGTCATTTGTTTCTTGCCAGGACCCTCACTGAAACAGCAGCCACCCAAATGTACATCTCCAGCCCTCACTTTTTCCCAGAATGCCAGAATCTTAGGTCCCACTGGCTGTATGACATCTCCATGTGTATGTTTAGTGTGTATTGCCTGCTTATCCTAGTCTAGATAGAATTCTTGATTTCCTACCACCCAGAATTTGCTCCTTCCCCAATTTACCCTATCTCGGTAAGATGGAGCCATCATTCCCCCAAACAGTGTAAGCTCCAGATCTAGGCTCCATTCTTGATTCCTCTTTTCCCCCCTTTCTTATATTCAGTTCATCAGAGGGTCCTACAGACTCTGTAAAATGTATTCTGAGTTGGTCTTACTTCTTTCCACCTCTACTCACCTCTTGCAGCAGCCCCCAAGTCCATGGGCCTCCTCTCCCCTACTCCCACTACCTCCCATTCTCTACCATGCAGATAGAAACACCTTTTAATACATCATCTCCAGCTTAAGACCATCCATGATTCCATGTAATAACACAGCCTCTGTATAAAGTCCTATGGAAACCAGCCCCTGCTGTTCCCTCTAACCTCATCTCACCCCCTCAGTTCCCTAAACACAACAAAATTGTTACCACCATGTCTCCTCTTCCTTTCTGATCCCTGTTCAATGGATTCTTTGTCATCACCTCCATCTCTGCTCATATATCTCTCCCTCAGAGCAGCCATCACTTCAGTTCAGTTCAGTTCAGTTCAGTCCAGTTCAGTCACTCAGTCATGTCCGACTCTTTGTGACCCCATGAATCACAGCACACCAGGCCTCCCTGTCCATCACCAACTCCCGGAGTTCACTCAAACTCATGTCCATCGAGTCAGGGATGCCATCCAGCCATCTCATCCTCTGTCATCCCCTTCTCCTCCTGCCCCCAATCCCTCCCAGCATCAGAGTCTTTTCCAATGAGCCAACTCTTCGCATGAGGTGGCCAAAGTACTGGAGTTTTGGCTTTAGCATCAGTCCTTCCAATGAACACCCAGGACTGATCTCCTTTAGAATGGACTGGCTGGATCTCCCTGTAGTCCAAGGGACTCCCAAGAGTCTTCTCCAACACCACAGTTCAAAAGCATCAATTCTTCGGTGCTCAGCTTTCTTCACAGTCCAACTCTCATATCCATACATGACCACTGGAAAAACCATAGCCTTGACTAGATGGACCTTTGTTGGCAAAGTAATGTCTCTGTTCTTGAATATGCTATCTAGGTTGGTCATAACTTTCCTTCCAAGGAGTAAGTATCTTTTAATTTCATGGCTACAATCACCATCTGCAGTGATTTGGGAGCCCAAAAAGTCTGACACTGTTTCCACTGTTTCCTCACCTATTTCCCATGAAGTGATGGGACCAGATGCCATGATCTTTGTTTTCTGAATGTTGAGCTTTAAGTCAACTTTTTCACTCTCCACTTTCACATTCATCAAGAGGCTATTTAGTTCCTCTTCACTTTCTGCCATAAGGGTGGTATTATCTGCATATCTGAGGTTATTGATATTTCTCCCGGCAATCTTGATTCCAGCTTGTGCTTCCTCCAGTCCAGCGTTTCTCATGATGTACACTGCATATAAGTTAAATAAGCAGGGTGACAATATACAGTCTTGATGTACTCCTTTTCCTATTTGGAACCAGTCTGTTGTTCCATGTCCAGTTCTAACTGTTGCTTCCTGACCTGCATACAGATTTCTCAAGAGGCAGGTCAGATGGTCTGGTATTCCCATCTCTTTCAGAATTTTCCACAGTTTATTGTGATCCACAAAGTCAAAGGCTTTGGCGTAGTTAATAAAACAGAAATAGATGTTTTCCTGGAACTCTCTTGCTTTTTCCATGAACCATCACTTACCCGCAATCTAAATCAGTGACAGTTGCATTAATTCTTTGCAACATGAACAAACAAAACTGCAATTCTCTCCTCCCTAGATTGTGAGCCCATGAAAGCAGTGTCTCCTCCCCACTGTTCACCACTGCTTCCCTGGCACCTAGTACAGAGTGTTCTCAAAAGTGAGCGACCTGCAGATGTTTGATGAATGAAGTAAGATAATACTCAGAGGGTTTCACCCCTCTTTTCCTAAAGCACTGCATCTGAAAGTTTCTCTGAGCTACAATCCATTAACTTTTTCCCAACACTTTTTTTGCAACTGAGGGTGCAAACTCAATACTAGATCATCATAATCTACTTTTCCATTTTAGCAAACTTGTTTAGTTTCCTGCAAACCTCCAATGTCCTTTCTGTGGTTTTCAATCCCCTAACTGACAGCATTTGCTCTTGACACATCACACACCACGGAAAATTACAGGCTGGTGTTGAGGCTGATTGTGTCAGCATGTATTTGGAAACACCATAAAGCACTGAAATGAGACATATTGTACTCCCTAACACAGGAGGTAATTTGCTTTTTGGACTGCCTGGTATTTGTGACATTCATTAGTGAGAGATGTAATAGGAAATAGAATTACACGAATAGGAGCTTCATGTTAGATTTGCTATCGGGGAGGCCCATGGGATCACTGGTACACTTGTGCCCCCAGCCCCTATGCATGCTGAGCACTGTTTCCAGCTTTTGTGTCTTGTGCCTGGTCAAGGGATCAACCTTCTCTCCCAGGAGACCTGGAGGGGCTTCAGTCCCAGTTAGCCTCGCTTTCCTCCTACAAGTGACCCCAGTTTGGGGGGTACTCCTGGAAAAGGAGAAGCTCTATGAACTGGATAAGGAGCTTTTCCTCTTTCACCTGAATAATGACAATCCTGTCCAAATTTGCAGAAGTAAATTTAAGTCATTAGATACCTCAATCTCAAGGAATTTTTTCTTTAGCTTCTACACCCCCCTTTTTTTTTTCTGAGCTTTTTTTTTTTTTTTTTGGCTGTACCACAAGATACACAGGATATCTTAATTCCCCAACCTGGGATTGAACCCATGCCCCCTGCATTGGGAGCATGGAGTCTTAATCACTGATCCACCAGAGAAGTCCCCCTAAAAGCTTTTATAACTAGCAGGGCTAGTTTTTAAGAGGGGATGAAGAGGAAGAAAATAAGTATCAGTTGTCAAATCTCATAGGTCTGTGCTCAGCATGGCAGATTCACCTCTTGGCAAATAAGAATGTAAGCTCTGGAATGGGACTTCCTGGTTTTAAACCCTGGCCCTATGACTCAATAGCCATGTGGCTTTGGGCGAGTTAATTTACTAATCTGTGCCTCAGTTTCCTCACATGTAAATGGCAGTAGCAATGCTCCCTGTCTCACAGTCTGTTGAGAGGATTAAATGAGTTCATCAACGTCTGGTGTCTGCAACTTAGAACACAGCTGGCGCACACGGAACTCTGCATACAAATTCACTAGTGTTTCTAACTGTGGTCAAAAATGTCCTTAGAAAAGGAAAGACCAGTTCCAGTTGGGCTCTGCCACTTGCTTATATGCTGCATGCCCTTGTACAAATCATTTGTCTCGATTTCACAGATGAGGAAACTGAAGCCTGGAGAGTTTCAGAAGACCAACCTCACCAGGTTATTTTGAGGACTAGCAGCAAAGACTGTACAATACCCAGCATCAGCCTGGCTTTGAATAGGAGCTCACTGGGTGAAGACAATGTTCTTATGTTCAGTTGCTAAGTCGTTTCTGACTCTTTGTGATCCTATGGACTGTAGATCACCAGGCTCCTCTGTCCATGGGACTGTTATAGGCAAGAATACTGGAGTGGGTTGCTATTTCCTCCTCCAGGAGATTTTCCCAATCCAGGGGTCAAACCTGTTTCTCCTGCTTTGGCAGGCAGATTCTTTGCCACTGAGCCCCTGGGAAGCCCAGTGAAGACAACAGGCTTAATATAAAAATGACACCTGAACAATTCATCATTTATTTAAGATATTTTATGTAACATTGTCCTTGAGCTGAGTGACCTTTCTGACCTTCTGAGTCACATTTTTCTATTAGTAAATTTTTTCTAGTTCACAGGCTAGAATCAAATATAATAACACTCCATGGTATTCTGCAGAAAGTCCTATGATTTCCTGGGCTGTTTAAACAGGTTTGAGAATATGAACAAAAGTGTCATGAAACATTGAAGCCAATGAAATCCTGGACTGTACCTACAGAGGCTTAAGAATTAAACCTGACAAAGTCAGCCACTTATCTAGAAAGGCCACCAATAGAAATATAGCCAGTTTGGCATTTCATCTGAAATTAATCCAAACTTTTTTGAGATTCCATTTGACACTTAGAGTAGAAAATAGAGACTTCTCGAGTAAATTTGCCTGGATAATGTTAAAAGCACTAGATGAGGGGCCATTTTCCTATGTTGTCCTGGGTCATCAGGAATTAGGATGATCTTGAACAATCGCTTAATCTCCCTGAGACTCAGCTTCTTCACTTGGAAAATGCAGGACCAGGTATCTAGGGTCTCCTAGGTCTAAAATGTTATTCTAATTCAAAGGTAGGGAACTCGTTGTGTGATGAGGAGCCCATGGGGAAGCATGTCAAAGCACAATCCCTTTTTCCTAAGGTTCAGCACCATTTGATGGAAATAGACATGTTAAACACTTCTGGGGTTAGGGCCCAGTACACATTGAAAGCATAACTCAGTGCATGGAGATAGGTACAGCTGAGCCAAAAAGGAAGGCAAGTGAAAATAAACTCTTACCTTTTAACTTCTTTGGCATCACTTGCGATGAAAAATCCTAAAGTACCTTCTTGGATCTTAAGATGGTTTCCAGGATTAATTAATATACTGCTCAGTGAAACAAGAACAAACAAAAAAGACATAGTTATGAGGTCATGTTCTGAAGAAAACCTTAAAGACTACACCATATTGTTAACTTTATAGGGGGCCCACTAGTCTAATGCTTTCCCCAAAGATTTTGTCTAGAGCCTGATCTCCATGGCCCTACACATTTAATTGGACGATGCCATCATAAAGTTCTGCTGCCAGGTTCCCAGGCTGGCATACTCCCAGTTGCAGATATCAAAGCAAATCCAGATTTTAGGGCTGAGTTTGTACAATGGGATTGCCATGGGCTTCTGGTTTGAGGCAAAGTTCCTAATCATGTATTGTTTTGGAAATTACCGTTGATGGTCAGTGTTGAGTGTTATTAGTCTAACAGAGCTATGGCTACACTGATTTTCCATTCGAAGGCAGGGTATTAATGGGACCCCTATATGCATACAGAAACATACATGTATACACACCACATATTACTGCAGGGAATGGTACGGGATGCCTGTAACCAATGTAGAAGCAATCAGAATATCTGCATAACACTGATACGGACCTGGAAGTGGATTCCATGTGCAGCCTGGGTAGAAAGAATTGCATCTACCCTGACAATGAGAAAAAAAAATGCCAGCAGTTGGAAATACTTAATGATTCCAGTCTGCTGTTTACAAAAATGTATGGGAGTGTTTGAATAATGTATGTGTCTAGTATATCCTCATTGGGGCCAACTTGTAATTAGAAAAAACAAATGCAAATTATCCCTAAAAAAACTTCCCCCGTGAGGGAAGTATAAACCTCAATATACACTGTCCTACTTCAAAGTGGTATAAATAGATTAGCTGACCAAACTGTGTTTGGACTGACAGAAGAGATAAATGTATCCTAATCTAATAAATGGGTGAAACAAACAAACTTAACTGTCTTCAGACCAAAAGCAGAATACAGACTAGTTTGCACAGAGACTGAGATGAGGCTTTGAGCTTAAGGGACACAGAATTGAGGCATTGTAAACGCAGCACTGGATACCACAGAGTTATTTTTTTGATCTGAAAAGTTGGTGTTTAGTAATATATGTCTGGAATCAGGTTAAAGGAACTCCTCCACTGTCTAAGACAATCAAAACGGAGGATGGCATTTAAGACGTCATCTTTTACTGCTGGTAAAACCATTCCAGAAGAGCGCCGTGGCTAGCACAGTAATGCATCTGTAGCAAGACAGGAAGGACCCAGGTGAACTTTTGTTCTCTTTGGAGAACTCAGAGCAGGTCATTATTGCAAAATGTTTGCAGTCACAGAAGCATCGATTATTACCAATAACAAGACCTGACAGGAGGAAATCAATCCTGTGAGATCACTGTGATTAACACTGAATGATAGCAAGCATCTGAAGATTTGAGGGTTCTGCCCTAGAACCACAGGCAACAGTGAGATTCCTCACAAGCCAGGAAGCAGCAGGTCACACTAAAGTGCAGTTTGCGAGGGGCAGGAGCTCCATACAGGCACCTCCTGAACACACCCGTCAACCCCTCTTCACCTTGGGTTAGCAGCCCTCTGACTTTTCACCATTATAGAGGAAGACAGTCAGAGCTTATCACAGTTTCAATGGGTCCCTGTTTCAAAGTCAAGCAAATGGGATGTTTTAGAAAAGCAGAAGGCTGGATTTTGCACTTTCTTATCCTCATGACTGTGCTGTATGGCAGTTCTTCTGTGCCCTAGTTCTACAATAAGAAATTGGGTCCAAATTCCAACCCCACCATTCAGTTACTGTCTGACTTTGGGCAAGTTACTAATCCTCCCTAGAACTCAACTTCCTCACATACAAGATGAAGATAAGCATAGTCTGCTTTACTTTTTTTTAAAGGATTAAGGGAGATGATGCATAAAAAGCTAATGTATATTAGCTTTTTTTATTTATTATTGCAGAAAAAGCCAAAAATGTATTTCATTTTTAATGAAATCATTACTTTAGCTGGCCCTGTAGAATGGAACATAGAACTTCATACCAAAATACCTTGGCCATAATTATATAAAGTTATTACAGGGAGAAGAACTGTACACTCCAGAATAATATACAGGAATATACATGAAAATTCTGAGTCCTTCTGGAGTTTAAAGGAACTAATTTCTTGAAGTTGAATAAGCCTACATTTTGATGTGTATTCATATAAGGATGTAAAAGCTTCTGAGTGAAAAAGAAATCCTATCGTAGTTTTAACAATGCAATTCAAAAGGGGAAATTTGACACTCATCAATGTCTGGGTGACATATAGGAGCAAAACAAGCCTCACACAAAACCCTGTTTCTTTTTTTTTTTCATCATATGCTTCATTAATTGTACTCCAATGATCAAGCCCATTGTGTCACAGTTCCTATCAATGGAAAGTTTCTTTTCATTTCCTTTGTTCTTTAGCAACAGTGAATAAGAATCGGCGTACAGTGAGGATTTGGGACTGTCATTCTGGAGACAGCAGGTTGAGATAATTTATTACAGCCTCCAAGCTTGCTTTAGTCATGTCAGTGCGGCGGAGAGGAAAGCTTTTGGGCACTGATGGAAGGTACATTAGTGTTCAAATCTCAGTTTCGATGCCTGTGTTGGTTAAGGGAACAGGTGTGTGTGTTGGACAGCCGAGCTCAGGTCCTGGCCTTGGGCATGGACCTGCTGATAAACCTCACTCTCCTCATCTGTAAAATGGGGGAATAATTGCTAGCTTACAGTGTCACAAAGCGCATTAAAGTACACACCATACATACTATGTCCTGAGTGAGGGGTCACAAAGCAGGTCCTTAACACTTGGTCACTATTATTAGTAAGCAAGGTAATGACAGCACCTAAACAAGAGGTAGACAATCTCTCAGAGCCTCACTGCTCTCCGTTTGATCTTTGGTGCTAATAAACTACCTGCTGCTGCTGCTGCTAAGTCGCTTCAGTCGTGTCCGACTCTGTGCAACCCCTGAGACGGCAGCCCATCAGGCTCCCCTGTCCCTGGGATTCTCCAGGCAAGAACACTGGAGTGGGTTGCCATTTCCTTCTCCAATGCATGAAAGTGAAAAGTGAAAGTGAAGTCACTCAGTCATGTCTGACTCTTCGTGACCCCATGGACTGCAGCCCACCAGGCTCCTCCGTCCGTGGGATTTTCTAGACAAGAGTACTGGAGTTGGGTGCCATCGCCTTCTCCAATAAGCTACCTAGGAGGCATCTTACTGGTACTGGAAGACCTCTGTACTGACTGAGATATCCAAAGCGTTTTTATCCCCATGCCGTATCTGGAGATGGGCTCATCTGGACCGGCTTTTGGCTGCACAGTGGAGTATCTCCCTGTTCTTTAAACCTCATGGCTGATTGTGTAAGGCACTGTAAGCACCTCCTAGGGCATCGCTGACTGTGTGATTCTAGGATGCCCTCTTGTTCTCGTTTGGACAGGAGGGGAGGCTTCACATCATCTCTGTGTGAGATTCAAGGCTGCATCATTTGCAGTACCCTGCTCAGGCTAAGGCAGCCTTTCTAGGTGGGAATCAAAAGACTGAGCTCAGCTCTCGAGAATAATGAAGGAAAGAAATCTAGATACACAAAGAAGTTTGTTGTGCTGGATTCCACTCATAGATTTAAGGGTTTGGTAAAGAAGCACGTGCCCCTGATTTCAGGGGACCATTGCATATAATACTTCCTGTGTAAGGGTACAAAGTCTCAAAGTCTCTTGAAGGAAGTCTATTACTCTTTTTGATATTTTAGACAGTGAGTCTTCTATCCACATTCCAAATCTAGAAAGTTTAAATCCATTAAATCCTCCTCTCTTTGAAACTATAAAAAGATAAGGATCCTAGACAGAAGTAACTTTTTTTCCTGCCAAATGCTTGCTACCTTTAGAATATGCTATTGACCTTCTAATGGGAATATGTAAATCTTTCCAAAGATCTTTGATCTCAAAAGATGTTAAGTTTGTTTGGCTTTTATGGCTGCCAAAAGTCTCCCTCCCTGTGCCTCACTTGAAAACAGGCTTTTGCTCCAATTTTGTCTAATTCACTAGCTTATCAGAGATAAACTTCAAGATGTGTCATGTGAAGAATCAAGAAAATCTCTAAGAAAAAAAAGCCTAAATATCAATTAGCAGAATTCCAATAGGGACATCTTCTTGGCAGGGGTGGATTTTTTCTTAATTCAAGGAACTATAAATGATCCTCTTTTTTTCTATGACCTTGTTAATTTGAACTGAAAACATTCAGTAACAGCTGGAGGCAAAGGGCTGGTGTGATCCCTTCCCCAAGGGTTCTTACTCTCCCCCTCTTTTTCCTAGTTTTGTATCTAGACTTATTTTTTGGTTCCTTATACACCCTATGGAGCAAATATTTATTTTCTGTAGGGAAACCATCATTAAATAAAAGACTGAAAACCATAATCCTATTTTATTTACTTCTATAAGCAAGTTTCTCATGCTGCTGCTGCCGCTGCTAAGTCGCTTCAGTCGTGTCCGACTCTGTGCAACCCTATAGACGGCAGCCCACCAGGCTCCCCCGTCCCTGGGATTCTCCAGGCAAGAACACTGGAGTGGGTTGCCATTTCCTTCTCCAATGCATGAAAGTGAAAAATGAAAGTGAAATCGCTCAGTTGTGTCTGACTCTTAGCGACCCCATGGACTGTAGCCTACCAAGCTCCTCCGTCCATGGGATTCTCCAGGCAAGAGTACGGGAGTGAGGTGCCATTATCTTCTCCGAAGTTTCTCATAGTAATCAGCTTAAAGCCCTGCCTGCAATAGGCACATTTCAACTCTCTTGAATGAGTGAAAACCATAAGCAGTGGCCTCAGTTACAGAAGTGTCTCTTTCCTTCTCTAATAAAGAGAAACGTAGTTGTAGATGTTCTTCCAAAGACCAAGCTGCAATTCTCACCAGTTGGGCCTATCAAAGGAGTGACCACACTCCTGGGGATTTGGGGCTTGACAGCAAAATGATTTGTTCCCTTTCTCCACCACTTACGCATAACAACTGGGAAACATCTAGTTATCCCTTCTTCAATCATCATAAACTTTACTTGGTCGCTATTTTTGGAGACAACCAAGGATTAGTCATTCAACTGAAACACATTTTTTTAAAGTGAACTTTTTATCCATTATGGATAAATATGACAGGTGTGTATTTCTCTCCTCCCTCCCCTCAGTTTTGATAGGTGTAGCGTACCATTCCCTGAGCAATTACAAAAATATCACTCACATGAGAAAACAGTTTGTACTTGATAACATGGCAATTATATCTGTGTCTAGCAAGCTAATGGGACTTCATGAACTAGAGCAAAAAGATAAGGACATCGAGCACTTTATTTCACACTGTGCCCAGATGAATCATGCCACTGGGGGGTGGTCTTTCTGACCACACAAGGTCACAGAGGTTGCTATTGGGTGGGACTTTGACCAGTGGTCGCCCTGCAGTTTATGGGCTATGTTCAGGAACAGCCTAAAGAAACCCCAAATCACAAATCTTATTGACTTTCTGGAACTTTTCATTTCTTCTTGGGTTTAAAATATATTCTGCTAGAGTCCCACACAACTAGACACACGCACTTTTCCTATAAAATATATGTAAGGGCACGGTGACTATTCCATGCTTCAATATGTTTGAGCCCAATTCACTTACACAGAGACAGCATAATAAAGATTGCTCCCAGTTGGTCACACTCAAATGACCACCTCTGTGGTCTGCCAGTGACAGGGGCAAGGACTTGTTTTGCCTGAATCCATCTCAGTAATTTTAGAAATGTCATTTTAAAATCTATTTTGCACATAAGGAAAACAGTAGCCATATGCGATGGGAGAGAGAGTTCGTTTGGGAAGGACCATGATGCATATTTGGTTCTGGGAGCAAACCGTGTCACTTTCTGATACACTTCAGAACAAGTCATGCCTATATCACGACATGCCTCACCACAAGATAAAAGGGGTCAAAGGCCAAAAGCCAACAGCAGAGGTGCCCCACTGTGGACCTTTGAAGATGCAAAGTGTTGCAGTAACTTCTTGCAGTTGGATCATATCAATAATACCAAACTGACAGGAAGCCACCTCTACTCAAGAACATCACAGAAGAATCTGATTTTGGAAAGAGTTTCAGATAGATAGATACACACACACACACACACACACAATTACAGACAAAAACACATGGCAGTGATTACAACCACAGAACAAAACAACTCTAGAGAAGACGAACAAAGAGGCATCTCAATAGTATGTTTTCAACAATACTGTCTTTGAGAAAACAACACTGCAAATATTAACCCAAAAAGTTGGGGGGAAAAAACATCTATTGATGAGGATTTGGTCGTGCTTCATGCAACATAAAACAGCAGCAAAACAGGGTGAGGTCACATGGTGAAAACTGAGATACTTCATATTAAGAAATATGCCCAAACACATTGGGAAGAAAGAGAAACATGAGTTCATCTCAATAAACAGTACTCATTCAGCAAATCAAATGTGATGACTTGGCAATTGAGTAGCAGCATTCTAAGTCTGTACTGAGTACTGGCCCAGGGAGAAAGTACAGTCAAATGTTATCATCAAAATTAGCATACGGAAAGAGAGTTAAGTGTAAGGGCTTGGTCTCTGTTTTGTGGATAAAAGGACACAAACTTGTCTCTACAAGCTGGAAACGGGACACAGGGCAGAGGAGGTCACTGGGAATGTGGATGTGGTATGCAGACAAACGGCACCAAAGCACATCAGGACAGGACAGAAACAGACACCGAGGGCTGGAGAGACGCATTCTCCTTTGTCAGCTCTACTAGCGTTTGCTCCCATCGCTGGTGCCATGACTGAAAACAGGGTTGGGCCTTTGTTTTGTGTAGCTTTCCTGCAAAGAAGTTAGTGCATGATCCGAAAGAATCAACAAATCAAACAAGAAAGGCAATATGCTACTTTCAGTGTTTATGGACTCTGGTTGGAGAGAGGTTTGTATATAAAAACACATATATACACACACATATATATATATGTATATACGGGGCTAGACAAGGGAATGAGATTATATATATGTATACACATATATATAATCTCTATCTTCCTGAATTCTTGGCAAAGGGTTAGTCCTGTGGTTAGACGTGAAGACGGAGGGTGGAAGTTGGGAGGAAAGTTAACGAAGAGAGCATACCGCTTTCGGCTTCTGCAAAACGACAAGAAAAGAATTGAAAATCAAACAATTGGATAATTAGTTGATTGACACCAGAAGGAAAGAAGGAATAAAACCTTTGTTTCAAGTTATTTGAAGGATGCATGTGAAAACAAGGTTTTCTGGCAAAGCATGGGAACAGTATCATGGGGGTGAAACGGCAACAAAGGAGGCAGTTCACACAGGTCAGAGGCACGGGGCAGGGTGGAAAAAGAGGGGGGGCGGTCCTCTGAATGTTAACACCCAGTCACTTAGGAAATGGGAGAGGAAGGCAAATGGGACATTTTTAAATGAAGAACAAAATCAAAATGAGTATCTCAGGAAGGGTCAGAAGCTCAGTTCTTTTTAACACGGACATTGTGTTTGAGTCCTGTGTTTTCTCGGAGGCATGATCCACATTGCCTCCAACACACCTTTTTCCACAAGAACCAATGTGCTTCCACACTGAGACCAAGCCATGTTTGAGGATTAAAGCTGGCAGCTATAGACAGAAAGCTAAACCCAAGTCTTATTGGTTCTTTTCTCCCTCTTCTGAAAAAGGAAATTCTAAAAGCTCTCTGTATGTACAAATATGGCTTTGTTGAAAATATCTCTGATTTGTGAATTAATTGGAGCATCTATCAAATAAATGATTGTGCCTTCAGGGAGAGCACTGAGTTATTTTTCTTAGAACAGTGACTGCGGATTCACACTGAAACCATTAACAGTCTTTCTCTCTCCCTCCTTTGTGACCAAAAAGTGGCAGGTGGGAGACGGCTGGTTAAGGTACAGGGTGCAGGCTCCTGTCATGGAACTATTCCAGAATGGCTGAGAAACACTCTTCAGCATCACCCACATGATGACATTTTTTCCCTTAGAGATGCACAGAAGTGACAGAGAGCACTAAATTATACAAAGATTTACTAACTTGGCAACATGAGAATATCATTTGCAGAAACCCAGGATACACATTTTCCCCTACACAGGTACAAGGATATATTGGCAACAACATGGAGAAGCAACAATCCCAGAAACATCCACTTTATCTGTTGAACTGCAAATAGCCAAGAGCTCTCGGGTGTTTTGCAAATAATATTCTTCACTTTGCCAGCACAGAGAAGAAAAACGTATATCTACATAAATAGTTGTCAACTGCTAAGACCATGGTCTACCATGTGGTCACCAAATCTACCATTTTGTCTTCCTTTTGGTTGATTTGGATATTCAAAATTATTTAATATGTGATCAGATTGACTTTGTGAGCAATCTGATCTGGTGGTTAAGGTAACAGAGAACATTGGATTGACTGGCTCACAATCCAGTGTTTGATTTTGTTTGTTTGTTTGCTTTGTTTGGGTCATAGAGACACGGACTACATATTTGAAAAGAAAGTGAAAGTGAAGTTGCTCAGTCATGTCTGACTCTTTGCGACCCCATGGACTATAGCCTACCGGGCTCCTCTGTCCATGGAATTTTTTAGGCAAGAATACTGGAGTGGGTTGCCAAAGTCTGGCTTTATTGAGTCATTCACTCAGAAAATGGAAACTCCTTAAATGATGATAGCAGGAACCTTCTAGTCTTGCCCTGCAGTCAGTTAATAAGGCATTTATTGGAGGATATTTCTACCATTCCCATGGACACCTACAGGTAAACTTTTTAACATGGATGTCAGTTCAAGGGCCATAAGCCTGAGCACTTCTCAGTAAGCTCTCCTTCTTCTAAAGCTATTGATAAGAATTGAGGAGCAAAACGTCATCTCTCTTTTATCTGTAATGCATCCAGTACTCCAACAAAAATTCCTTGTTAATGGCAATGCTTCCTCCTTCCAGCACAAACTCATATATTGACTGGAGTGTTATCTATTTTGACCAGACCTGGTCCCTCATCAGTCTGATTTGCACATAATTAAGTACAAAATAAATAAATAAAGAGGGCTCCTGCCTCCAAGCCCTGTTCTCTGGGCTAATTTACATGAAGCTGATATTCTGCCACCTGGATGTCAGTTGCACCGGGAGAAACACGTATGGTGCACAATAGGCTGCTTGTAATTTGGCTCCAAGAGAGCTGTGATCTCCCATCACGGCTCTGCCCCATGCCTGCTTTGAAGGAGGCCAGAGTCCACCTGCTTTTTGCTCACAGCAGTAAACATGGGTTTAAGGACAGGGTCTGTCCCTTGTTTTGTATTTAGAGGGTGAAAAGTGTAAGTTGGTGTGATCAGGTGGAGATCTGGATGCCTCATTCCTTTCCCCTGGAGAAACAGTCTCTCCAGTGGGGTTTGGGATGCCAGGTGTGTCTGCGATAGAAGTGGCAGGATCTAGTTAAATATACCTTGAAATGTGACTTCAAGTCAGAGAAGTATTGCATTAGGGTTCCAAACAAATAAATAACGCGTTACGAAAGAAGTGAACCGAATGTTCCCAGCCTGCATGCTCACCATCATAAACGTCAGGTGGGCACTGGGTCACGGCGAACTTACCGGCTCTCTCGATTGGCGGACTTGTACTCAATGGCTATCATGAGAAGCTTGAGCTTCACAAAACACAGCCTGCAATGAGACAGAAAGTGCTTCCCAGTCAGTGGTTCCAAATGACCAAAGGCACACAACAAACACTGTTACGACCTTTCTATCTCCTGATGCGGTCATTAACCAAGGGACCCCTATTCAACAGTCTGTGTGCCAGAGGGAGGGGGCTAGGAGCCACGCCTCCCCATCCTCCCCATTAAACTTGATTTCTCACAAGTGATAAGGTGCTGAATGTTCAAAGTGCAAATTGCACTCAGGTCTGGATGTCTAGACACACACCCCAAGCAGGGATTTCTGCCTGGGGATTTATGCTGGGCCAGATTCATTAGTTACTCGGTTGGGTAGTAAAATGTTAACTGCAGGGGGAGGGAGGTATTTGGAGCAGCTGGACCTGTTATTTGGATTCCATTTCGGTTTTTGTACAAATGGCTCATATTGTTGTTCCGAGCAGACCCCTGTGCGCTTGGAATGATGGTAATAACCCTTAGCACGTGATGACGGCACCGTGACTCCTGGCTCCATCCAAGCTCTCTCACTGCATCTGCCGGGTGTTCCTACCTGCAGCCCAGACTGCATGGAGGCTGGCTGGCTCCTGCCTCCAGGTCTTCACTCACATGGTTCCTACCGCAGAAAGCCTCCTCTGCTCCCAACCTAATCTCCAGGCCCAAGTCAAATTGGACCTTCCAATGTAGGCCTTCCCAGACTACCATCACTCTCTGATTTTCTATCTCAGAACACCTCCAGCACCTTGTGTGCAACCACATCATTCAGCCCTTAGTTGATTTTATACCGGCTGTGGTTGCCTCCTACGGTTTCATGTGTCTGAACTTTATCTCCTCAACCAGTGCAACTTCTTCAAGAGTTACAGACTTGTTTGGAATTCCTCACAGTACTGTACATTGAACCTGATACAGAAAACTCAAAAAATGAATGAGTTCTGCTTACACATGTTTGGTTCTAAGAGAACAAAAAAAAAAGTTCAGTAAAATACTTATGCATAAAGATGCTCATGGAAGTACTACGAATACACAGTAAAAAAAACTGAAAGTAACCTGAATGTCCAATAAAAAGGCAAAGATAAAATAACATGCAGTATGGTATTAGCATTCAAAATGACTTTTAGAAGAATATTTCAAGGTAGATCGACAGATATTATTTTGTAGGTACAAAGATGTGAATAACCTGATACAGTGAAAACATATATTTATAAACTCATAGAAATAAGAGCTCACATAAACTAACAAAGAATTATATACATTCTGTATCAAAAGTTTCCTAAATGGGCATTATCACTCATGCTTTAAGGACTTTTAGACAGGAAAACATTGGTTGACTGATTGAGAAATGAGTTGATGGTTATTCGGCTTCAGTGTTGTGAGGGGGAGGAGGTGCTGGGTCACAGGTCAGGCTCTTGGTGTTCTCATTTCATCCCCATAATATCCCTAAGAGGGAGATATGACCCCAGTTATTCAGACTTCCATTGGTGTTTCTGGGCTTCCCTAGTAGCTCAGATGGTAAAGAATCTGCCAGCAATGTGGGAGACCTGGGTTCGATCCCTAGGTTGGAAAGATCCCGTGGAGGAGGGCATGGCAACCCATTCCAGTATTCTTGCCTGGAGAATCCCCATGGACAGAGGAATCTGGTGGGCCACAGTCCCTGGGGTCTCAAAGAGTCAGACATGACTGAGCGACTAAGCACACATTGATGGTTCTGTTTTACAAGTGATGAGACTAAGGCTCAGAAAGCCCGTGCAACTTGCCCTAAGTCCCCAGCTCATACCTGGCAGGATATACAACATCTTTGTCCCCAGTGAAGCCTATTTTATGTCAGGGTAGATAGGCAATATACCAGTGAATAGCAGATATACCCGGGTAGATAGCAAATACACCAGTGAATACATAATACCTTTCCAGATAAGGACAAACACTGCAGAAAATAAAACACCTAAGAGGTTAAAGAGTAACGAGGGAGGTGTGTTATCTGTGATGGTCCAGGGGGAAAAATTAATACAAGAGCACAGAGCACTGGAGCATGATGATCAGGGGCAGGCAATGAGGGCATCTGGGCAAAGAGCTTTCTAGGCAGGGGAGACAGCAAGTGCAAAAGCCCAGAGGTGGAAAGGGAGGCACAGTGTTTAAGGACCAGCATGCCAGCCAGTGAGGCTGCAGCTGAGCGAAAAGGGCAACGGTGACCAAGCAAAGTGACAGCAGAGTGACAGTCACCAGGTCAGGGAGAAAGGTGGGAGCCAGAGCGTGAAGACTTTGCCGGCCACAGCAAGGAATCTGCAGCTTATTCCGAGTGGACTGGGAGGCTCGGGGTTGGTTCTAAAGAGAAAAGTGACATCATCAGATGCGCTGAACCTGGGGACGTGCTGCTTGCAGGTAACGTGCTGGTGAAGGCCTCAGGCTCTCTGGTGGGAACAAGGACAGCTGCTCATCCCTGCCTGGGACGTCATGGTCCCCCACACTGCTTTCAACAGTCAGATTTCAGAGGACCACTTGCATCCAGGCGCTTCTGGACTCTCCCGGTAATTTGCAGGTTTTCTGATTCCTGCCAGCAAATGCTAATGACCTGGGCTTTGTGCTGATTATGCAGGCTGCTGAAACACCAACCCACATATCCAACTACGGCTGGAAAAGTGCTCTTCTTAAGTTATGTTTGATAGAGCATCACACTAACACACACCGTTTATAGGGCTGTTACCTCTGGAGCTTAAATTGTTTAAAATATCAGATGGCTTGTGCAATATTTGTTGAAATAAATTACCAGATTAAGTAACCACTTTTTAATGTAAATAGCAACCAAGAGCCAAACTTGAGGAGAAGGCTGATCTTAACTCAGTACAGATCATGAAGAGGCTGATTTGCTGAAATCTTTCGAGCAATAGCCACTCCCATTAAGGATTCTGATGGTTCTTGGCATCAAGGACCTTAATTGCTTTAATGACCTGATTGTATTGGTGAGAAGGGAAGAAATAGTTCATAGTTCGGGTGAATCATGTCTGCCTAGCTACTACAATACCATTTTCCAACTCTATATAAAAAGAAAGCCGCTTTATAACTCAGAAAAGTCATTAAAATCTACATGGCTTTGTGCATATTCCTCACCTAGCCCAGGGCGGACCAGCAGACCTGAGTCTTCTTATGTAACTTTCAAATCCATATCTAAAATGATTCTATGCGGGCTTAGAGAGGCCTCTTTCAAGAACTCTTTGACTTAAAACAAGCCTTTGTTCGCTGGCCAAGGGGATTAAGAAGACAGGGACTAAGTGATACAAACAAAGTGATCACAGGGAGATCCTGGGTTCTGTGTGTTTGGTTCCAGGCCACCTCAACAAAGCAATATCACAATAGAGCAAGTCACATGAAATCTTGTGTTTCCCAGTGTATGAGAAAGTTATGTTTACACTATACCACATCTATTAAGTGCACAATAATAGCATCATGTCTAAAACATAATGAACATACTGTAATTAAAAAAAAAATCCATTGCCAAAAAAACAAAACAATCACAAGAGTGACATCAAAGATCACTAATCACAGGTCACTATAACAAATATAATAATAATGAAAGTGTCTGAAATATTGTGAGGATTAGAAACGTGACACAGAGACATGAAGTGAGCAAATACTACTGGAAAAATGGCTTGAATAGGCTTGGCTTGAATAGGCTTGCCACAGACCTTCAATTTGTTAAAAAAAAAAAAAAATGCAGGGTCTGCAAAGTGCAATAAAGACAAGCATAATAAAAAGAGGTGTGTGTGTAAATGCAAACAGTGTCACAACCATAGGTTTTGCAGACTCAGGCACTTCAAGATTGACCGGCCCTGCCCTTCTCACACGGAGGACAAGCTGAGGTTCAAAGAAGGAAAAGCAACGTGTTCAAGGTCAAGTGGTGTTTAAGAAGAAAAGCCAAATGCAAAAATCAGCAACTTGTTCAAGATTAAACAACTTTCATGGAGAAATGTCAGAAGTGGAAACCAAGTCTCAGTGCAGCGTGCAACACAGCCGCTTCTTACAAAAGCAAAGGGAGTGAAGTGGTTGCCAGAAGCACACAATGCAGACATACTCTGTTTGGTCAGTACAGGGTTTAAAAAACAATAACAACAGCAAACAAAACACTAGAATTAGATACCAACAAGTGACTTCATAGAAAAGCTAGCTTTCAGTTTTCCTTGAAAACCAGATCTGGCCATATTAGAGCTGCATTCAGGACATGTGCTCTCCAATGTGCCACAGTCCCCTTCACTCCCTAAGGTCCCAGACCTCCTCTTTCTAATTGTCTGTTGCTGTCTGTCCCCAGTAGGCATTGTTGTAGTTGTTCAGTCGCTCAGTCGTGTCTGACTCTGTGGCCCCATGAACTGCAGCATGCCAGGCTCCTCTGTCCTCTACTATCTCCCAGAATTTTCTCAAATTCATATTTATTGAGTCAGTGATGCTATCTAACCACCTTATCATCTGCTGCCCTCTTTTTTGCCTTCAATCTTTCCCAACATCAGGGTCTTTTCCAATAAGTTGGCTCTCTGCATCAGGTGGCCAAAGAGTTGGAGGTTCAGCTTCAGTAATAGTCCTTCCAATGAATACTTAGGGTTCATTTCCCTTAGGATTGACTGATTTGATCTCTTTGCAGTCCAAGGGACTCTCAAGAGTCTTCTTTAGCACACAATTTGAAAGTATCAATACTTTGGCATTCAGTCTTCATGATGATCCCAACTCTCATATTTGTACATGACTACTGGAAAAACCATAGCTTTGACTATATGGACCTTTGTCACAAAGTAATGTCTCTGCTTTTTAATATGCTGTCTAGGTTTGTCATAGCTTTCCTTCTAAGGAGCAAGTGTCTTTTAATTTCAAGGCTGCAGTCACTGTCCGCAGTGATTTTGGAGTTCAAGAAAATAAAATATCACTGCTTCCACTTTTCTCCCTTCTATTTGCCATGAAGTGATGGAAGTGGACGCCACGATCTTAGTTTTTTGAATGTTGAGTTTTAAGCCAACTTTTTAACTCTCTTTTTTCACCCTCATCAAGAGGATCTTTAATGCCTCTTCACTTTCTGCCATTAGAATGGTATCATCTGCATATATAAGATTGTGATATTTTTCCTGGAAATTTTGATTCCAGCTTAGGATTCATCCATCCTGGCATTTTGCATGATGTACTCTGCATAGATATTAAATAAGCAGAGTGACAATATAGAGCCTTGTCATACTCCTTTCCCAATTTTGGACCAGTCCGTTGTTCCATGTTCAGTTCTAACTGTTGCTTCTTGACTTGCATACAGGTTTCTCAGGAGACAGGTAAGATGGTCTGATACTCCCATCTCTAAGGATTTTCCACAGTTTGTTGTGATCCACACAGCTACATGCTTAAATGTAGTCAATGAAGCAAAAGTTGATGTTTTTCTGGAACTCCCTTGCTTTCTCCATGATCCAACAAATGTCGGCAATTTGATCTCTGGTTCCACAAATCTTGAGCAATTTACAATTTACACTGGAAACAGAACTACATCTTTCCCTGTTTAAAATTACAGTTTTTTGTTAGTTCCTGCCGTAGAAAACTGGAGAAAGTCAGGTACAGCCTCTCTTGGCGTCCAGGAGGAAGGGCAAATGAAGGTAAGTAAACAGAGTGGGTGGGCTGTGGTCACACGTGTTTACTTGTCTCTCTGTCCTCAGACGGAGATTCTTCAGTGCACGACATATGCTTTGTCTCTCTGGCATTTTTCAAAGTGCAAAGAGTAAGCTTTCAGGAAATGCTGATTAAATACATGTATGAAACAATAGGAACCAAAATCTCATGAGCTGCTGGCATGATCCACAACAGATAAAGTGGTGCACTAGGAGAGTCTAGTTTAGGCAGAAAAGGATTAGGAGTCTAGAATCGTGAAACAAGATACTTTTTAACCTGTGAGTTAGAAGCAGACAGGAAAAGAAAGGTGTAGAAGGAACTAACAATAGTGATATGCTCTGGGAATCTAATGTTTGCCTTCAATCTGCTGTGACTTGAGGTAAGTACAGTTCTAAGGTATAGACTGATTTCTCCTTGGAACCACCCCCCCCCCCACCCCCGCCCAGATCCTGTTACAAAAGACGTGCCTTTGGACTACTTAGAATTGATGTCCTAAAATTAAATATTTACTTGCATCATTTGACACCATTTTTTTGTAAAGCAAAATAGGTTTTGCTCATCTAATCTTCAGAGTCATTCTTATGGCTTGAGCATATACAGACCTGGGGTGGGAAGAGAAAGGAGGCTTAACAAGAAGGAAGCCAGGAAGCTTCCGCAATGAGATATACAAGATGAAATCATCCATAAGGTAGCAAGAATTTAATTCTTGTTTTCTAAAATAAAATGTCCCAATATGTTCAAGGCAGGAAGTTGCCACTGGATGCAAAAATAATTACAGGGGAATCGAAATGAATTCTTTTTTCAAGGAAAAAAAAAAGCACTACTTGTCACAGAAAGGTCTTAAACCAGCAATCTGCAATAAAACTGTTGTAATAACAAGTTAGATTGCTTTCTTGATAATTATTAAGTAGAGGTCTACCAAATTTGACAACATTATACAAAGCCTTTTTTTTTTTTTTAACTGCCAACATCATCTGTTAACTACAGTAGTTTCAACCCAGATGTTCCTGAACAAAGGCTCTTAAGAATTAGAGTCCAACTGTTTCCACCTACCCAGAGGGAAATAAATTGTTCTTGCTATTAAATCAGCCCCCTTGACTAGAAAGACTGCTTGCTTGTATGAATTAAGCACAGAAACTTGTTGTAGAATTGATACTTTCTAATGTGTTCAGGGAGGGTATGCAAAGATGTTGTTTGGGGCTACTGAAGATGATTCACCCAGGAGTGAAGGGGCAAGGACAGAAGAGGCAGCTTTCACTGTGCCCTCCAAACCTAGCTCCACCCTGAAGCGCCAGCCCCTCTTCAGTTGTCCAGAGGCACCCTGGGAATGTCAGACTGACACATGTAATCAGAGTGGATGAGGATGTGAACACTGAGCACTGTGAAACCAGATCTTTAGGATCTAGGGGCTAAAACGAAGAAAAAAAAAGAGAGATGCACATTTAGGAGCTCTGATTTAAAATGATAAGCTCTCAAAATGAAAACATCTAGTTAAAGAAGCTTTGAACCAGTGGGATTTGTGAGACTCAGTACCAGGAAAATGGAAGTATTTGAAAATGCTCATGAAAAATGTTGTTCAGATTTCCCAGTAGCTTTGAAAAAGATGGAGTGGGGAGGCTTTAGAATACCCACCTTCAAACATACCCAAACTCACAATATTTCCACTGCACACCTAAGACACTTGAATGTAAATATAATTATATTCTTTCATACGGGCAATTAACATCTGCCTAAAAATCAGTAAGCGCATTTTCAGAAAGCATCAGTAAGTACATTTTTAAAGAAAGCTTTGCTAGTATTATTCATCAGAAATATAAAACATAAACTGCGTATTTCTTATGTGCATCCAGCATCAAGTCAAGTCCAGGCATTTTCTGTTGGACTGCCTCCCTAACCTGTCCTGTAGAGAATTCTAGACTTGTCATTGCCTCTGTAGCTTTTAAGAGTCTTAATAGATTTTATGGTCACTGGTTTATTCACATGTTGAAGGATTACTAGTCACTTTCTGAGTCCCTATAGTAGAAATAATCATCAATGTTGTATTCCTGTCATTATGTGTGCTCAGTCCTAATTATAATACCCTCAGATAATTGAATGAATAGGGCTGGTTCTTCAAGGAAAAATATTTTTTAAAGATGAAACTTGAGCCTTTCCATAAATTCTCACAAAATGTTCATTTCTGCAGCTGGCTAAATAAATCTATCACATAATAATACAGCCTGCTGCCTTCTTTCTGTTCCATATTCAAATTCTGATGTCTTCCTCTAGAAATCATCTCTAATGATTTCACAGAACTCAAGTTAAACTAACTGTAGTTTTCATTGGGCAAGAGACCCAGCTTCCTCTAAAAAAAAAAGTGTTAATAGCTCAGTAATCTCTGACTCTTTGCAACCCCGCCAGTCTCCTCTGACCATGGAATTCTCCAGACAGGAATACTGGGGAGGGTAGTCATTCCCTTCTCCAGGGGATCTTCCCAATCCAGGGATCGAACCCATGTTTCCCACATTGCAGGCATATCCTTTACCGTCTGAAAATCAGGGAAGTTCCAGCTTTCTCTTTGTTGTTGTTGAGTCACTCAGTCGTGTCCAACTCTGAGACCCCATGGACTGCAGGCTGCCCTGCCTTTCACCAACTCTTGGAGCTTGCTCAAACTCATGTCCATTGAGTCGGTGATGCTATCCAACCATTTCATCCTCTGTCATTCCCTTCTCCTCCTGCCTTCAATCTTTCCCAGCATCAGAGTTTTTTCCAATGAGTCGGCTCTTAGCTTCAAGTGGCCAAAACATTAGAGCATCAGATTCAGTATCAGTCCCTCCAACGAATATTCAGGATTGATTTCCTTTAGGATTGACTGGTTGGATCTACTTGCAGTCCAAGGGACTCTCAAGAGTCTTCTCCAACACCACAGTTCAAAAGCACCAATTCTTCAGTGCTCAGCTTTCTTTATGGTCCAACTCTCACATCCATACATGACTACTGGAAAAACCATAACTTTGACTACATGGACCTTTGTCAGTAAAGTAATGTCTCTGCTTTTTAATATGCTGTCTAGGTTGGTCATAACTTGCCTTCCAAGGAGCAAGCAGCTTTTAATTTCATGGCTGCAGTCACCATCTGCAGTGATTTTTGGAGCCCAAGAAAATAAAGTCTGTCACTGTTTCTATTTTTTCTCCATCTATTTGCCATGAAGTGATGGGACCAAATGCCATGATCTTTGTTTTTTGAATGCTGAATTTTAAGCCAACTTTTTCACTCTCCTTTTTCACCTTCATCAAGAGCCTCTTTAGTTCCTTTTCGCTTTCTGCCATAAGGGGGATGTTATTTGCATATCTGAGGTTATTGATATTTCTCCAGGCAATCTTGACTCCAGCTTGTGCTTCATCCAGCCCAACATTTCACATGATGTACTCTGCGTATAAGTTAAATAAGCAGGGTAACAATATGCAGCCTTGACATACTCATTTCCCAAATTGGAATCAGCCCATTGTTTCATGTCTGATTCTATCTGTTGTTTCTTGACCTGCATACAGATTTCTCAGGAGGCAGGTAAGGTGGTCTGGTATTCCCATCTCTTTAAGAATTTTCCACACACAGGTTTTTGTGATCCACATAGTCAAAGGCTTTACTGTAGTCAATGAAGCAGAAGTAGATGTTTTTCTGGAATTCTCTTGCTTTTCCTATGATCCAACAGATGTTGGAAATTTGATCTCTGGTTCCTCTCCCTTTTCTAAATCCAGCTTGAACATCTGGAATTCCTCAGTTCACATACTATTGAAGCCTGGCTTGGAGAATTTTGAGCATTACTTTGCTAGCATGTGAAATGAGTGCAATTGTGTGATAGTCTGAACATTCTTTGGCATTGCCCTTCTTTGGGATTGGAACGAAAACTGACCTTTTCCAGTCCTGTGGCCACTGCTGAGTTTTCCAAGTTTACTGGCATATTGAGTGCAGCACTTTAACAGCATCATCTTTTAGGATTTGAAACAGCTCAGCCGGAATTTTATCATCTCCACTAGCTTTGCACTTGACTTTGCACTCCAAGATGTCTGCCTCTAGGTCAGTAATTACACCATCGTGGTTACCTGGGTAACTAGGATTTTTTTTTTTTTTTTTTTGTATAGTTCTTCTGTGTATTCTCACCACCTCTTCTCAAAATCTTCTGCTTCTGTTAGATCCATATCATTTCTGTTCTTTTTTGTGCCCATCTTTGAATGAAACGTTCCCTTGGTATCTCTATTTTCTTGAAGAGATTTCTATTCTTTCCCATTCTATTGTTTTCCTCTATTTCTTTGCATTGTTCACTTAGGAAAGCTTTCTGATCTCTCCTTGCAGTTCCTTGGAACTCTGCATTCAGATGGGCATATCCTTCCTAGCTTTCTCTAGGTAGTCTTAAATTTAAGTTTCCTCAAGTGGCTTCACTGGAAAGATCTGTCCATGCCAAACAGCCCAGGATGAGAGCATGGCTTTTTCAGTGTGAGGGGCCCTGAATGCCTGTGGATGAGGGAATGGAGGACTACACCCTGGAGCCCTCACACTGTTTGAAACTAGCATAGAAGCCTCCAGGCTGGTACCCAGGCTACAGTGCAAAACTCCAGGTAACATCTGATTAGAGATCCTCAAGTCACCCAGGCATGAAATACTCCACATCAAATATGACTTTTAACTGTTCCACCAGCTGCAGGGGGACACAGAGAGACACGCAGTATTTTAAACACATCTTTTGTCCTAACCCTTCTGAGCTGTAAAACCTGATACAATTAAGCATCAATTAAGCGTTTATATTTTGCTAGTGAGGAGTGTTATATTTCACAAGGGATGACCGACTGGCTAATCTCCCCACCTAAAGGGGAGATCTATTTGTTCTTGTTGGAAAATCTCAGAGATCTAAGTGTTTGAGAGAGTTTTGTGTGGCTCTCAGTCTCCTGGTTCATTATCACTTAGAATTCCCTCTTCTCTCTCTTTATTTCTTCTCTGAACCCAACCTCCATACAAGGCACACCTCAAGTGTCATCTCTTTCAAGAAGCCTCTTCTGTATCTCCAGCCTACAGGGAACTCCCTGTCTTTGCAGCTCTCAGTCTCTGATCCCTGGTTGCGTGCACTCATCAAACACTCATCAGTGGGCGTACTCATCTCCCTCTGAGGATGGCTATTGTTTTCTTTGGCCAGACTGCGAACTTTCAGAAGGCAGTCGCTGTAGGGAAACAGAATCCTTTCCCTGGCATTTGAAAGTATTGGTATTAATCTTTTAAAGAGCATGCATGCATGCTAAATCTCTTCAGTCATGCCGGACTCTTTGCAACCTATGCCCCCCAGGCTCCTCTGTCCATGGGATTCTCCAGGCAAGAATACTGGCGTGGGTTGCCATTCCCTCCTCCAGGGGATATTACCAACCCAGGGATCGAACCTGCTTCTCTTATGTCTCCTGCATTGGTAGGCAGGCCCACTAGTGCCACCTGGGATGCCCTTTAATGAGCATATATTTAATCAAATCTAATTGTAGGTTCTTCTAGAGACAGCATCATGCCTACACACTGGGACAAATATCCCAAGATAATTAAATATCTAGCTGATTAACTGGCTGGTGACTGATGGTAGAATTTTCTAAACAGTTGAGTAAACAAAACTTGGAAATGCCAGGATATATTTCTTTCTTTCTTTGTGCTTACAGTCTATTCAGTGGGGCAAAATAGAAGGATGGTGGCAAGAAGGCAGCAGAAGAGGGGAAAAGGACATCAGCTGGTACTGAGAAAAGTTCTATCATTTTGATTTCAGAGATGGTCAGGCATCTGACCATCTAAGGTCAGGCAGTTGGTAATTATCAAGAGCAGGATAGGCAGAAATCAAACATCTTGTCCAAGTCACATATTCAGCAAGTCGTTGATCTGGGGGTGTGACCCTTGCAACTCCACAGCTCATACTTCATGATATCACACAGCACCCTACTATTCAAACTACTCAAAAACAGGACCCCTTGGTGCAAACATAGCCTCATACCCTAGCCCCTGGATTCCTGTAGGCTTGGCTGGCACTGGCCATCTGCACTCTCCATAGTCCCTTGCTGAAGAAGATGAGGAATACGAGGGGAAATGGAGCAGCTTGTTTACTGGTGTTTAGAGAGCAGTGGATGGCACCCTCTCCTTCAGATCCCAAAACTCCTCTGCCTTGATCTTATTGCCACAAAGACCCAGGGGAAAGCCAACCATGCAAAAACTAAGAGGAGATGTTCAGGAGTTGCTGGTCCTTAAAAGGAACATGTTAAGGGTATTCTAGGAATGGCCACCATGATGCCCTCAAGGTCAAGAGGTATCTAGCCAGTTGTATCTTGAATTGTCTTTCTCTGCATTTGGTGCTTATGTGAAACTGCTTTATGATCCCCAGTGGACAGAGAGCATTAAAGGGCTCAGAACCCCCATGCCTTTTTCCTATTCTAATTTGGATTAGGTGCAGAGAGTGGGGAGAGCAGTCGCAGGTTGCCTGGCATGGTAGTGGGTAGACTCACTCCTAATGTCCATAGAGATTCAGAATACCCTTTCATGAAAAAGGAGAGATGGTGAGGAAGCTGCCACAAAGACACAAATCTTAACTTTAGCTTATAAGATGTGACCCACCTACAATTCTATGATT
Organism: Bos indicus; assembly: GCF_029378745.1. Classification (NCBI taxonomy): domain Eukaryota; kingdom Metazoa; phylum Chordata; class Mammalia; order Artiodactyla; family Bovidae; genus Bos; species Bos indicus. The sequence goes on from NC_091787.1 coordinate 32,869,613, forward strand.
TGGCTAAAATCAGAGAAAAGCATCCCAATGAAAAGCCCAGAGTGGGGTGGTTTAGTCTCTAAGTTGTGTCTGACTCTTGTGTCCCAATGAACTATAGCCTTCCAGGCTCCTCTATCCATGGGATTTCCCAGGCAAGAATACTGGAGTGGGTAGCCATTCCCTGCTCCAGGAGATCTTCCCAACTGAAGGGACTGAAGTGGAAATAAGAGGTTACTCCAGCCTGTGTGGAGGAATGGGGTCTGTAGGGGTTTTGAGTCATCAGACTCCAGATCAGAATCACCTGACTTACTTGCAAAACAAATGCAGATTTGGGAGGCTTATCCCAGATATAAAAATCTGGAGATGGAGTCTAGAAATCTCTGTTTAATAAGCTCCCCAGGAGAGTCTTAATTAGCTAGCCTTCAGCTAGCAGCTCCTCCAAGCTGTTCTCAATTGTATAAGGCCCCAGCACAGGAGGCCTGGCTCTGTAATTTGTCTGCTCGGTGTCTTTGGAAGGGAACACCAACATCTGAGTCTCAGTGTCCTCCTTTATAAACCAGGGATGGTGATAGTCACAGAAAGGTCACAGGATTGTGGTAAAGATTCATTGAGAAAAAGTAAATGATATTTATATTTAGAAAAGATATTGTATTTTGTCTAAATTATTGTTTTTGGAACAAAGCTGTGACTTCTGGTGATGCACACGTGGAGGCCAATGGCTCATGCAAGTCTCACCTGAGCCGGAGAAAGCATCACTCTGCTTGAAATGCTTAAAAGAGTTAACCTCGGGGGCCTCCTGCCCTTGCTCTCTTCTTCCCGCATTCTGTTCTCTTGGGGAATGACCTCAAATTTCACCTATTAATCCTGCCTCTTTATCTTTTCACTGCATGACTCTCCCAGCTTCTGAGAAAACTCCAAGCTTTCCAGTGTGGTGATCCTACCCTGCAAGGGGGCACTCTGCCAGCCCAGGGGAAGAGCAAATTTATTTCTTTTCCTGCCTCAAGACGTTATTGGCTGCATATTGTTTTAATGCTGTGCATAATTACAGAAACGGCTCTGAAAATCTGTATATTTTATCTGTGTTTTATTATACCCGGAATATTCCCCAATTCTTTTTCTTTTACACGAACCAGCTGAAAATATATTTTGGCGTCCTTTATGTCATCTTGAAATTGAATAGCCAATTCTTACTGTAATGAAAATACTTATGCGCCAGCCCAGTGATATACAGCCCCACACTCTAATTACAGCTGTGCTTTAATTAACCTGAATTGAAGAGTCTTATCATTAAACTGCTGGTAACTTTGAGTTATGGCTTTTCTTTAATTTAAAGTAGAAAACACAGATAATTAAGCCTCCAGATAATCAAATGCTTGAGGAGAGCTTCAATGTTTTGGGATGTTCCTAAATCTCATTAAATGTCCTTTCTTTATTGATTATTTCTACCTCTGCTGTATCATTGTATTAAAGGAATAATAGCAGTAAGTTGAGCAGATTCTCACTCTCAAGTTTTTCATCATTTGTGTGTGTGTGTGTGTGTTCTAGAAGCTGTACCAAACAAATACTAAATTCTCTGACAACAAGGTATGTCTGAAGGATTTTCTCCTTCTCAGAACATGTTGTCAACATGAAAATCAATCAAGGGGAATATTTACAGACTGGTGTCCAGTTCTTGAGCTGGCTCCAGTGGGCAGAGAAGTTTCACACACCCCCTATGTCAGAGTGGGCTAGCTCACCCACGGAGGAGGCCAGGCCCCAATGTAAATGCGAATTTGGCCACTTTAATAAGACATCAGGGAGAGAATGATCCTTCACTACACCCCTCCTTACGGTGAACTGTAGCTACTTAGGCCTCAGTAGAAATGCAGGTCCCATGTTGGCTTATCAAATTTTCAAAAGAGGTTGTTAATCTAGTTTTTATGTGAAAAACCATTTATTTGAAACACTGGTGACCAAGTTTTAAGAAAGTAAACACTGTGTAAGACAAATATGTGAGTCAAACTGACCCCAGAGATACCCCAGCTGGAACTTCCAGACAGGGCACTCCTAACCCTGCAGGTTAACACTGTTAAAATGAACTGCCTCAGTTCCCAGAAGCAAAAATGAGAAGCAGTCGAAAAGCAGAGGGCCGGGGAGGGGGGCGGGGCTGGGGGACACAGATGAATGGACTTCCAAGGGAGCACTCAGGTTGACACCAGTCAAGTCAGGGAGGCTCAAGAGCCAAAGAAGGGGGCTTCACATAGTCCCCCATCATGTCCCCAGTGCTGCAGGGGACTCCAGGCCTTGGCAGGTCTGCTGTGTGCTCAGACCACCCATACGTTAGACATAGGCGGCTTCAACTGCCTTTCTATAGAACCAGTTTCTAATACAAGTCCTGAATCCTCCTGGGCTTTCTATCCTAGGCAGTCCACGTTCCAAGGTAGAGAAAAATCCCCTGGGACTGCCTCAGGGCTCCAGGACCCAGTGCCTCTGAATGGTTAACTCCTTTCTACAGCGGAATGAGAAATGGCTCTAAAAGAAAGGAACTCATGGGAGTTACAATAGGGCATCCATTTTCAGAAAATAACTCCTTTGGAATCAATTACCTATTCGCTTTTCCAGTCCATTTAGCATTTAAACTTCCGCATTGAGACAGGGTGAGAAATCTCAGTAAACAGTCAAATGACTCTGGATTGCTCAGGGTCTGGGCCCGGGGACAGGCAGGGTGCACCTGCTGTGCTCACTGATGGAAGCCACTGACAGGTAAACAGCAAGTTACCGGGTGCTCTGGCCCCTCTCTGCTGCTCAGAGAACAGAAAACTGTGAGGAGCCCAGGAGCCCCCAGGACTGTCCTCCTCAGGTCGTCCTTTCCAGAAGGTGGCTTTGGTTTGCAGGCATGCAGACAGCACAAAGGAATATCTCTTCTTCCTCAGCCCAACGAGTTCCCAGATTTTCCTGCTTCGTCACAGTTTTTATCAGTGAGACTGAGTTTACCAAAGTCTTTGCTACAGTGTCAAAGGATGGGGCTGCATGTTGCAGCATCCCAGTCTGTGTTTCCATGGGGACAAAGCATCTATTTGACTTCTGTCCAACATCTGAGCCATTGTCCTGGTGAAAACTTCTTGAGGTCTGGGACACCTGGAGCTCCCGACATCATAGCCCTTAAATGATCACCTGTTCTACCTTAAAGGGTCATGCAGGCTAGGGCTACCCCTTGCTCAAATCCATCCTGCTGAGCCAGTAGAAGGAGACACTAAGGCTTTTTATTGTTATAATGTGGCAGATGTCCATCTTAGGCTAAATTGCTCAGGACTATTAAAAGCCTCTTTGTGTACATTTGGCTCCACATTCCCTCAGCAAATACTGAAAGCACTTTGAACAGCAGCTTCTCTAATGTCTTTATGATCTGACTTGATTGAAAGAAATTAAAATTTCTTTTATCAAGGGGCTAGCACGACTTGGTCTTACCCTGGTAAAATCAGAGGCACGGGTTTGTGCCACCCTTCATACAAGTGTCTATATCACAGGGGCATAATTCAAGACATGCAGGAAAAACTGCAGTTCATAATTTAGTGCATATGAAGGATCCAAGCCTAAGAAAAGTCAGCAGAAACCCCCAAAGCAGAAACCAACTTTCCCCTTCGTCGCAGAAGGCTGAGCACAGGACATTGGTAATTGTCAATGGCTGCACTGTGCTGGCTACTGGTGAGATGTTTTTCCTGCAAGGGACACATTGAATGTTCGTGAAAGCCAAAGAGCATATGGTTAACGGTCACTTACTCACAAACAGTAGGGAAGGACAGACCCACGAAGGCACTGGAGAGATATTCTGTGTACATTTCATTTGAGACTCCTTCCAAGTAGTATTTCTGCCACGTGTCTTCCTCAATCTAAGGGAGAAGAACATAGGAGAAGGGTTTAAGGTAGGACAGTAGACTGTACAAAGGAAAGCAGGTTATCCCATCTGGCAAACAAACGAATGCACTGGTTGGGCAACGGTGACTCACTTCAACAACCAGGAACACAGCCACGTGGTCACGTGATGCTTTCCATGACCCTAAACGCACAGACTAGCTATCCACTCTAAAGCACCACACTTCCGGTATGATTTCTAAGAATGTGGAGGCATGGGCACTCACCACAATTGATACAATTTTTTGAGAGCAATTTTTAATTGTTACCAAAATTTACAAAAGTGCATACTCTTTTTTGTTGTTGTTTAGTCACTAAGTCACGTCCAACTCTTGCGACCGCATGAACTGCAGCACACCAAGCTTTCCTGTCTTTCACTTTCTCCTGGAGTTTGCTCAAACTCAGGTCCATTGAGTCGGCAATGCCATCCAACCATTTTATCCTCTGTTGCCCCCTTCTCCTCCTGCCCTCAATCTTTCCCAGCATCAGGGTCTTTTCCAGTGAGTCAGCTCTTCACATTAGGTGGCCAAAGTACTAAAGCTTCAGCATTAGTCCTTCCAGTGAATATTCAGGGTTGACTTCCTTTAGGACTGACCAGTTGGATCTCCTTGCAGTCCAAGGGACTCTCAAGAATCTTCTCCAGCACCACAATTCAAAAGCAACAGTTCTTTGGCACTCAGCCTTCTTTATGGTCCAACTCTCATATCCATATGTGACTACTGGAAAAACCGTAGTTTTGACTATATGGACCTTTGTTGGCAAAGTGATATCTCTACGTTTTAATACACTGTCTAGGTTTGTCATAGCTTTCCTTCCAAGGAGCAAGCGTCTTTTAATTTCATGGCTGCAGTCACTGTCTGCAGTGATTTTGGAACACAATACTCTTTTTACACAATTCCAATTTAAGTATTCATAGCAAAAAAAAAGTATATAAGTACACACATGCGTATGTACAAAAATATACTTCTATTTGTGAAAAATTAGAAACCACAAATGGTAGGTTTATACCACTGGATACAGGAAAGCAATTAAAAATTATGATGAAAATTTCTGCATAGAGAAAATTACATTAAAAGACACATTACTAAATAGCATATATAGTCTGATTCTATTTTTTAAATATCCTATAATTAACTAAATGTTTGTAAAGCCATAGAAAAATACAGAAAGCTCTATACCAAAATAGTAACAGTTGTTATCTTTGAGACACAGAATGACTATGAAATATGGAAATCTATAGATTTCTGTGTAGTCTGAAGGCTTTTTCAATGAGCATTATGTATAAAACAAAACAATGTATCTATTTTTACTTTGGAAAAAGTAAAATTTTCCAACCCTAACTTGAATATCACTAAAAGTTAAATGTAGTTTCAGAAAGGTCTCCATCCCAACTTCATTAAATGTCTTTTTTCCATAATTAATCAAGTTCAACTGGTTTTCCCAACAGCCCTCTTCATGCTAGGCATTTCTGGAAGGGATTTACCATGGAGTCAACCATTTCAAACTATATAAAGTGAATAGCAACAAGAACACTGAGCCCCTCTGGGAGTTTGGGGATGTCCTGGATTCCCAAGCCAGGAAAACAAGCAGTCTGTGTGGTTCTTGGGTATCTGTAAGCTGCCACCTCCTCAGTTCACTCCCACTGGAGGTTAGATTAGGGGGAGGAAGAAAGAGAGCTTCCCCGCCAATCAGGGACGTGACTCTTAATAATGGCCTGCACTGGTAATGAATGAAATGTATCTTGCTTACGGGTCAATAATCAGTTAACTGGGGGAGATATGAGAGACTTGGCAACAGTAGGAAATGCACACCTACTATCTACTTGGTGACACTCTGAACTACAAAAGCTAGGAATAATATAGAAATAAATTGACTGCTCCCTGCTTCTCTGCTATCTGTCTGCTTTGTGCTAGGGCTGGGTGATTAAATCGTGTGGGTTAACCCCATTAGTCTGAGCTGCTTCTGACCTACTCCCACACATTAGACATGTTCTATGCAGTATTGCTGGGTATGGTTATTCATCTACACATTAGTCTTCCCCAAAGTGGGGTCTTTTAAAAAAAGAAAACAAAGAAAGGACTCAACCTTTTCTATTGCTAAATTTTATGATTTACTTAAAATTAACTGCGATGTGTTTAGCTAAGCATGAACTTTTTAATCTCTTCCATTCACAAGACTTCAATTTATTTTTTCAAAAACATATTCTTCTAATAACTTGGAAACATCTTCCTCTATCAATTTCCTTTTATTTGCCACTATGAATGGAAAATGAAAAATTCTAAATTCTCAACTTGTATGAAATCTTGAAGCAAACCATAAAGATAGTCCCTTCAAGTCTTATTTTATTCCTTCTTGAAAATGAAAGCAGTACTTTGGGCACTATGATAGGAAAACTGCAGGATAATATATTTTTTAAAGACAGTGCATCATCTTTTAGGGGATTTCATCATTTTCCATGTTTTGTGTAACTTAATTCTTTTTACTTTTTTTTTTTAAATTTTTTATTCCTTTATTTCTCATGTGTTCCCCATCCTGAACCCTCCTCCCTCCTCCCTCCCCATACCATCCCTCTGGGTCGTCCCAGTGCACCAGCCCCAAGCATCCAGCATCGTGCATTAAACCTGGACTGGCATCTCGTTTCATACATGACATTTCACATGTTTCAATGCCATTCTCCCAAATCTTCCCACCCTCTCCCTCTCCCACAGACTCCATAAGCCTGTTCTATACATCAGTGTCTCTTTTGCTGTCTCGTATACAGGGTTATCGTTACCATCTTTCTAAATTCCATATATATGCGTTAGTATACTGTATTGGTGTTTTTCCTTCTGGCTTACTTCACTCTGTATAATAGGCTCCAGTTTCATCCACCTCATTAGAACTGATTCAAATGTATTCTTTTTAATGGCTGAGTAATACTCCATTGTGTATATGTACCACAGCTTTCTTATCTATTCATCTGCTGATGGACATGTAGGTTGCTTCCATGTCCTGGCTATTATAAACAGTGCTGCGATGAACATTGGGGTACACGTGTCTCTTTCCCTTCTGGTTTCCTCAGTGTGTATGCCCAGCAGTGGGATTGCTGGATCATAAGGCAGTTCTATTTCCAGTTTTTTAAGGAATCTCCACACTGTTCTCCATAGTGGCTGTACTAGTTGTTTCCAAGTTATTAGATGAATCAGAGGATAAATGGAAAGAGGCAGGTAGCAGCACTCTTAGACTCTGTTAATGATGGCAAAATTGGTCAGGTTATGAGCTTTCAGAGGAATATATTGTAGATGAATCTTCTCAAAACTCAATAATCGATAAATGATCTACATATTCTTAAGGACACAAAAGAAATGTGGTATTTTCATCCAGTTAGTCATTTGACAGGAAAAATGTCACTATGCAATGTTTTGTGACAAGAACTTGGACCATCTTGTTTTGCCAAAATGATGTATGATGATACTCTTTAATATTTTTTATTGTTTGTGTGTCAATGTTTGAGTTGAGGTTTACTATGTTAAAATTCTTGTGAACACTTCAAATAAAGTTTTTTTTCTTATTAAAAAAAATAAAAAATGGATTGACTAAAACTCAAAAAAAAAATAAAAAATAAAAATAGGCTAAGGAACTGAATAGACATTTTTTCCAATGAAAATTTCCAACAGGTACATAAAGAAATCCTCAATATCACTAATATTCAGAGAAGTGGAAATCAAAACCACAATGAGATTTCACCTCACACCTGTTAGAATAGCTATTATCAAAAACAGAAAAAATAACAAGTCTTCATGAAGATGTGGAGAAAGGGGGACCCTTGTACAGTTTGTGGTAATGTAAATTTATATAACCCTTAGGAAAACAGCATGGTAGTAGCAGTGTTAGTCACTCAGTTGTGTCTGACTCCTTGCGATCCCATGTACTGTAGCCTGCCAGGCTCCTCTGTCCATGAGATTCTCCAAGCAAGAATACTGGAGTGGACTGCAATTCCCTTCTCCAGAGGATCTTCCTGACCTAGGGATCAAACCCGGGTCTCCTGCATTGCAGGCAGATTCTTAACCTTTTGAGCTACAGGGAAGACTCTAGGGGTTTCTAAAAAAAAGTCAAAAATAGAAATATCAGATGATTCAAGACAGGTACAGATGATAAGCAGGAACATAGAGTCAAATACTTCATGAGATCTCAAACGTGGAAGCCACAATATCCAACTTATAGAATCTCAGAGTAGAATAGTGGTAACCAGGAGGCTGGTAGGTGGGGGAACTGCAGTGATATTGGTCAATGAGTACAAATTTTTAGTCACACAGGATGAATTATTTCTGAAGATATTCTATATTGCATGGTGACTATAGTTAATTGTATTATATAGCCAGTATTTGTTTAAAAAGTAAACCTTGCATGTTAAATGTTCTTACCACAAAAAAAGGTAACTATATGAGTTGGTGAATGTGTTTATTAGCTTGATTGTGGTATACTCATTTCCTAATATACATGTACACTGAAACAAGTTGCAAATCTTAAATTTATACAAATTTTACTTGTCAGTTTTATCTTGATAAAGTTGGGAAATTGAAAAATAAACATAAAACACCAGAACATATACTGATGAAACATGAATACAAAAAAAAAAAAAAAAACATATTCTTGACTTCATAAGCAACGGTCATCAATGCTAACTAATCTGAAGAAAGCTTAGTCTGCATTAGTAAATAGTTTGAAATATATAATATTTGGGACACTATATTATTATAATTTTTATTGGTAAATAGGATACTACCTGATGGATTACCAGTTATAAATCCTTATAGTTGAGTTTCATGGGAAAATAGTTTTCTTGAAGTAGAATTCAGCTGATTCTTTCAGCAGGGACATTCCTTTTATAATATACTGCTTATGCTGCTAATTTAAATATTCTACTTGATTTTTAAAAATAATGAAAACATGAAACTTTATCTTAATTATTATTATTGACACCATTCCTAAATTAATATGGTTTTAATTTGGCTCTTTTGGTTATGATCACTATTTTCATGCTTCTATGGCCTAATGGAACTATGCTTGAGACCAAATTTTATTGTAGGTTCATCATTAAACTTCTTAAATTTAAGTAGAAACAAATTCTTTGTAGAGTATCACTATTACTGTTTTTTGAACTTAGCATACATTTTTTCATTGATTCATCCTTTCAGCAAATATTTATTGAGCATATTCTGTGTCTTAAGAGTCGTTCCAGTTACTGATTGAATTTTATTTAAACTGGCATACTTTTCTACTTGGCTAGAATCTGCCTGCAGTGCAGGAAACGCAGGAGGACTTGTGTTCAATCCCTGGGTCAGGAACATTCCCTTGGGGGCATGGCAACCCACTCCAGAAGGGGCAACAGAGGATGAGACGGTTGGATGGCATCACCAACCCTATGGACATGAGTTTGAGTAAGCTCTGGGAGTTGGTGATGGACAGGGAAGCCTGGCGTGCTGCAGTCCATGGGGTCGCAAAGAGCTGGACATGACTGAGAGACTGAACTGACTGACATATGCAGATTCTCAGATGGTATCTACAGTGTAAGATGGAGTAGCATTGAATGGACACTCTAAAAGCTGAGGAGTTTAATGTCATTGTCATAACCCTTTCAGATTTCTGTATCTTTAACACAGTCTCCTTATTGATAACAAGTTTTTCAGGTTCTAATAAATGTTCCCAGAAAATAGAAAACCCCACTGAAAATGACTTAAATGGTAAAATGGTAAATTTTATGTGGTATGTATTTGACCACAATTAATTTACAAGATGATACTATAACATAAGAAGAATCAGTAATTATAATAAACACTTACACCTTTTAATCCTTAAGGGCAAGAATGACAAGTTGTGACAGAACAACGACAGGAACAGGCCAGTCACATCAGGAGAGGCAGGGACACTGTAACATGTCACCAACTGAGACAACAGGACAGCAATCTTCATCCCGAGGCAAGGGCTTCAATTACCCCGTCTTATCAAAGTTTACTTTTGTAAGTCTCAAGCATGGCACCTTTCACTTATTTTGAAAAGAGCCAGAGCAAAAGTGCACATTCCTTTTACTTTTGTCAGCAGTAATAAGATACATTATTAGAAAAGGAAAAATTAGTGTGAAATACATTGAGTTTAAAAACTTGGCACTGTTCAATGACAGTGAACAAAGAGATCTAGAGAGAGTACAGTGAGTTATTGTCATTATGAGTCCCTTTAACAGAGGATAAAACAGAGGCACAGAGAAGTAACCCACTAAAGGTCACAAAGCCAATGAGTCGTATAAACAGGATTCAGAGTTCATGCTATTAACCACTCCCCAAATTATCTCTTGCTAGAGACTGAAGAGGCAAATGTATAAGGAAGCAATGGTACTAGGATTTTGGTGGACTTAGAGGGTTTGCTAAATATAAAAGCTTTGCTAAATATTAACTAAGAGGAAAATACCAGAACAGAAGCACTCAATATCTTAAACCCTGGAGCCCCTGACTTTGTAAGAAGTCAGTGAGAAGTATTATTGATTTTAAGTTGAGCTGAAAGGAGAGTTCCTCCTCTCAGAGCACGACGACATCATTTCTATTCTATAAAATGGAACCATCCCAGCCTACAACTTCTTTCCTGAAATAGTACATGCTGTTCTCCACATTTGTGTTGTCAACATATTTTTAACTGTAATGTGAATACATACTTTCCAGCAGAGAAATGGAGGAATGGGAGCAAAATGACTTAGGTAAAGGTGCCAAAATTATTTTGCCAGCCATTCAGCAATCAGTCAAAGGCGAAGCATTTCCTGAGGCAGCAATTTCTCCTTTGGCTGTCACATCAAACTCCTGCTGCTTTAGAAGAGCACCTAGCAAAGATGAGCAGGTGATGTGCTCTGGGTCCTTATTCATCAAATACTCACAGATCTTCAGAGAGAAAACAGAACCAAGCCGTGGGGCTCGCTCATCCACACTTCTCATGGTCTTATTTATCTGCCCTTCATTATCTAATTTTTCAACCAGCCTAGTTCAATCCCTTAAGTAAATGGTTGTACACCAATCCGTGGGCTGATGGCTCCATCATCAAAGGTACCATCCAACTGGAAACATCAGCCTTGGCTCTGGGGGAAGTAACACCTTCTTGATCCCAGATTCTGCATGTGTTACTAATGGTGGGTCAGTAATGACACCTTTTATATTTTATGCTTTCTCTGATTAGACTGAAACTGTGTTTCTCTAATGCTAACAACCCAGTGAATGTGAAAAATCAACCTTCCCAGCTGGGGTATATTATGATCACTGTGATTTCTGTTTCCAGTGAAGAGTCTGAATAACCATGTTGATTACAGCTAAATAATTTTGCAAAAGTCTGTCCCTACCTCCAGAGTCATGTAAATGATTCCAAAGACTATCATACCTCAATCCTTATTTAATTGAAAACAAGTACATTGTTTTAATCTAAATATATGTTACGTTGTGCACATCAAAAATAACGAACTAAGAGGAAATTATAAAAACCAATGACCATTATGTTAATAGCTGCAATAAGAAGAGGTGAGTCATAACAAACACACCAGTGTCACCTAAAATTGAGAGAAGAAAGCTATTGTAATAGCAGGCATTTTTTACATTTACGATTTTTAAAAAACCTATCCAAATTCTCAATATTCTTCCTTTAAAGGATGTACAGCTTTCAATCATAAGTCTTTAATTAGAATTAATTAATTGCATCTGAATATTTGTGCATATAAATTATACTTTATCTCTGTCCTTTGTAATGTGACAGTCTAAAACACAGCACTGAGATAGGAACTGGCCAATGTATCTTTAATCCCACAAAACATATTTATTCCCACAAAAAAGAGGGAACCCCCACAGAATGTGTCAAGCTTTTAATTACAATTTTAAAAAAAATGGGATCAGCATTGGTGGGCTCTAGGCTGGTCACTCGGAGAAGGCAATGGCAACCCACTCCAGTGTTCTTGCCTAGAGAATCCCAGGGACAGGGGAGCCTGGTGGGCTGCTGTCTATGGGGTCGCACAGAGTTGGACACGACTGAAACAACTTAGCAGCAGCAGCAGCAGCAGCTCAGGTCCTCCTGGGTGCCAGAACAAAGAATGCCTCCCTGCAGAGCTTTCTAGGGGTGGAAGAAACGTGTGATACAGTTGAGATGACAGAAAAGCAGAAGAGATGGGAAACCAATGGTGATTTGCACCTTTTCAGAATCTCTCTCTCCTCTGCGCCAAATTGCATATCAACGCTGTACTTCTTGGATGTGGACTCAGGCCGGCTGCCCTTCCGAGAACGGCACTGGATTTCAGGGACCCCATAATGATTTGGCATTCCACCATTATGGCCTATTTCAGATTGCATTTTCCAGAATGAGAGGATAGGACCAAAGGATCTCAGATTGTCCAAAGGCTTTGGGATAATGTCAATTAAAATACATTATTTGGGATTTGATGGAATGCCAGATAATTGGTTGCTTCAGCACTGAACGAATAAATAAACAACTCCAAAGATAAATTTTGGGGTGGACTTGAGCCAAATCTCTTATTCCCAGACTAGTGGGCTGCAGACTATCAAGTGAGAGGCGTTATGAAAAAAAAAAAAAATCAGTCCACATGAAGTGTGCAGAGAGAGGTTAACAGACCACAGAATACAGGGCATTTCCCACCTCCACCCCACCTCCCATGTTACTCCAGTTCAGATTATTTCTGAAAACACAGAACAAAGAATGCCAGAGGAACTGCAGTTAAAGGATGGGTTAGCAGAAAGAGAGATATGAGAACTTTTAAAAAGAATTACTACTTATAATTTCAGAAAGTATCACCTATGTGGCAGGAAACTGGTAATTTTTTCAATATATAGGTTTGTCTACCCTTTCCTTCTTTTCCTCTTCAATGCAGAAAGGTATTTATGCTTAAGTGATGTCAGACCTTTTTAAAGATGGGCCTATTCACTATCTGTCCAAATAGAACTTGGTTTTGCAATCTTGATATTAGTTAAGAACATTCTCATTTGTACTTCAAACAAGAAGGCTCTTAAAATACTACTAAAAATAATTCTCATCTGGGTAGTGCAAGCAGCAAGTGAGTGGTCTCAAGCAGACACCTGCCGAGCAATCCTCAGGGGAGTAATGCAGCCCCTGGCAGGCAGGGTTTTCCAGAACAGCCTCTCAACCCATTTGGGGTAAGAGACTGGGTTTTGTTTGTATTTCTAATATTCACTGTTTGGCAGACTCAAACTTCTGCAAAAATCTAACAGAAATGAATTCCTTAAAAAAAAGAATAGACAAGAGATGCAAAGTACAAGTCCAAAACTTTTATCATTAGATTCAACTAATATAAAATGAATTTGTCAAAGATTTAGGAACTTAGAAGTTCCTAAGCACTTCCTCTCATTTCCTGTACTTGACTCTTTCTAGAGGCAAACAGTTCACAGCACCCATCCACAGACTGCATTTGCAGTTAAACTGGTCCCACTCTATCTTACAAACCTTACTTCTCACAATTTTCCCCAAATTCCAGTAAAGCAGGATTATTCCCGACCAAGATTTCCCAAAGTAAACTCAACAGAACTTGTTAACAAGTGTCGCCTTGAACACAAGAGAGTGAACAAGGAGTCCTGTTAGTCCCCATTAAAATGTAGGTTTTTTTAAAGGCAGAAAAATTCATCTAAGTCTGCAATGCCTGGAACAGTGAATGGATCACAGCAGTAGCTCAATATTTGTTGAATGGATGATGAAATACATTTGGGAAGCAGTGGATTTCACAAAGCCAAACTTGGACTTTTCTTAGTGCAATGCAGAGTACTTCACATGTTACTATGAGTTTTAAATCTCCATAGCAGGAAACGTGATACTTAGTTATGGAATCCCTTATTTCAAGGAGGAACTAGTGGAGACCAGGATGCTCTTCTTAACATTCTCTCTCCCTCATCTCCCCACCATTTTGCTTCCCTGATTCTACTGTCAGAACCCAACTCTTACTGTGAAATTCCCATCATATGCCACCTCATCTGTGTGGTCTTCCCTGGGTTCCCCAATTTGATGTGCTCTGTCCTGCCTTATTCGGAACACAATCATGCCCACCTCTGGGGAGCTTGGGAGGGCTGAGTAAGTTGATGGATAAAGAACACTTAGAACACTCCCTGGCTTGCAGGAAGCACTCAGTACACATTAGCTATAGTTAGCTACCATCACAGCATCTGAAACTTCTAATGACTGACAAGACCTATAATAAAGTGGAATTTGAAACACAAGCTCCTCGCTAATGCATTCAACTTTGTATCCTCTAGAACAAGCAGCATACTACCCTATCAGGTGCTTAAAAGAAGTGCTTAATTAATATTTGTCTAATTGAACTGAGCAAGACAAAACTGGAGAAAGAGAGACAAAGAAGTCTAATTTTTCTAGGCATCCAATCACAACTCAGTACTGATAACTTCACAACATTAGGTGTAACCATAAAAGAAATCAATTTGTGCTTCTGAATGCTGAAAAATTCTACATTTTTGGTATCTCATAGGGAATGTGTATAATTAGGTGATTTTTAAACTTCCCAGAACTTGCTGAGCAATACATTTTTTGGGGAAATTTTGTCAACACAGAACATCTTGGGCTACTTAGTAAGTGGTTTATGATTTTCTAAATTTTAGATCCAATACCTTAGAGACTTGAATATGAAAGGAGGGACTCTCAGGAACTGGTGTATTTGCCAGCAATCTAATAGAAGTTCTCGTTCTTACTAGCTACAGTCCCACCACCCTGCCTGCAAAAAGGAGCCCCCTTTGCTCTGTCCATGACTATGCTCTCTTTCCCATGTGACCCAGCCCTCAGTCTTCTTATTTTACTCTCTGAATTTCAATGTAGGATCAAACAACAATTCAGCAGGAAATAGAGTCCAGCAAAGGCTGTACTTGGCAATTCCATTGCTCCTAAAACTGAGGCCAAAAACAACTGTTGGCTATTAATTAACTAATTAATTAATTAAGAACTGGGAGAAAAGGAAGGAGTTAGAGAAGCACTTGAATCAGCACAGGAATCATAAGGTTTCTTCTGATGAGACAAATCACTGGAGAATTACCTATGCTTTTAGAAAATCTTCAATATTTTAGACAGTTTGGGGAGAATCTCACTAAATTCACTGACGTTAATACACGATAATTTCTTACCAGTGGAAACATTTAAAGCTGCGAGTCCAGTGCTTCCCAGACTCTGATGAAAATGTGTTGTCTGTAGTCCTAGAATAAGGTCTAAGATTCTGCATGTATAACAAGCTCACAGATAACATCAATACTTCCCAAAGATGGATCACACTTAGAGTAGCAGAGGTACTCCCAAAGAGAGTGAAGAACAGGGAACAAGTATTCTCCATCATGGCTTTGAGGACCAGGGACTCAATCATGGCTTAGCGGATTTGAGTAAAAGATGAAAAAGGATGCTTTCTACAAGTATCACTAAATACTGGAGCCAGTTACAGTGAAAGCTTGTGGATAATTAAACACAAGATGGGTATCCCAGTGTTTTGGTTGCTGTGGTCATTAGTCTAAAAAATATTTCAGGCATCCAGATTTATCTACTTAGTCTCTCTCCATTGATTCAGGGACCCCAACAATAGCTTAGTCTCCATTTCAATGTGGGCTGTGTAAAGAGGGAACAATGACATGGCTATATTTAATTCAATTAAAATGAAACTTTCAGAAAATGGCTCTAATTTGTATCCCTAATTTTTATTTAACTTTTCCACTGTAGGACAAAGTGTTGAGTGTGAGGATAAAAATGCTTGCCAACTCAGTCCTGTTTTAGTGACAGCAGATTCTGGATACTTATGTCTCCTATCGCTGTACAATACAGCCTAATAAAGTCGGGCCAAAGAGACTAGATTTCATTTCAGAGCAAAGGGTTTCAGCCATAAACTTTGGCTTTCTGGCTGAACAGAGCCATTCAAGCCACGAGCATAAATTCTGCTAGTTTTAGGTATCAGGATGATTGGGGAGCCAAATGGGTTATTTGTGAGCCAGGTATCCAGGGCAGAGGCACCCGCTTTACTGTGTATTCATTGTTATCTAGAAAATCTCTTGCCAGCTAGAGAATATTTTCACAGGAAGTTAAAATGACTTCAGAAATTCCCCTCTGTGGCTTCCTAGAGTGAATTTTGGGCCTCATCAAAAAGACATTTGGTTCAGAGATTGAAAGTGGACAGCTTATAAAATTGCTTAGGTGGTTAGCTGGGCTTAGCAGTTTCTTTTTAAGAGGAGCCCTGATCCCGAGTGCAGTAGCAAGGCAGGAAGTAACAAAGTACATGCAGCCTCTGAGTTCAAATCCCATCTCCCTGAATGCCCCAGGCCAAACTGTATAACCTCTCCAAGCCTCAATCCCCTCACCTGAAAAATAAGAACAACAACAGTACCTACTTCTTAGGAAGATAGATGGAATGAAGTGATCCCTGTAAAGCACTAACGTCCAGTTCCAGTTCAGTCTCTCAGTCATGTCCGACTCTTTGTGACCCCATGAATCACAGCACACCAGGCGTCCCTGTCCCTCACCAACTCCCAGAGTTCACTCAGACTCACATCCATCGAGTCAGTGATGCCATCCAGCCATCTCATCCTCTGTCATCCCCTTCTCCTCCTGCCCCCAATCCCTCCCAGCATCAGAGTCTTTTCCAATGAGTCAGCTCTTCGCATGAGGTGGCCAAAGTACTGGAGTTTCAGCTTCAGCATCATTCCTTCCAAAGAAATCCCAGGGCTGATCTCCTTCAAAATGGACTGGTTGGATCTCCTTGCAGTCCAAGGGACTCTCAAGAGTCTTCTCCAACACCACAGTTCAAAAGCATCAATTCTTTGGCGCTCAGCCTTCTTCACAGTCCAACTCTCACATCCATACATGACCACAGGAAAAACCATAGCCTTGACTAGATGGACCTTTGTTGGCAAAGTAACGTCTCTGCGCTTGTATATGCTATCTAGGTTGGTCATAACTTTCCTTCCAAGAGTAAGTGTCTTTTAATTTCATGGCTGCAGTCACCATCTGCAATGATTTTGGAGCCCCCCAAAATAAAGTCTGACACTGTTTCCACTGTTTCCCCATCTATTTCCCATGAAGTGATGGGACCGGATGCCATGATCTTCGTTTTCTGAATGTTGAGCTTTAAGCCAACTTTTCACTCTCCACTTTCACATTCATCAAGAGGCCTTTTAGTTCTTCTTCACTTTCTGCCATAAGGGTGGTGTCATCTGCATATCTGAGGTCATTGATATTTTTCCCGGCAATCTTGATTCCAGCTTGTATGTCTTCCAGTCCAGCGTTTCTCATGATGTAGTCTGCATATAAGTTAAATAAGCAGGGTGACAATATACAACCTTGATGTACTCCTTTTCCTATTTGGAACCAGTCTGTTGTTCCATGTCCAGTTCTAACTGTTGCTTCCTGACCTGCATAGTACCTGACAAATAGCTAATGTTTGCTGAGTGGTTCTCTGTGATATGATAGGTACTCTGGTGGTTTAATCATATTAAAAGATGGCACTTATTGGGCATGTACTCTGTAGATGTTCTGTAAATGTTCTAGCATTATAAATAATGAATGTTTGCGACGGTAATGATGTTGGTGATCGTGACGATGCTGATGCTACTGATGATGATGGCGACGATGCCGGTGATGGTGATTATGAGGACATCTCTATCACTCACACAAAGGTACATAGCTAGTTAGATGCAGGGCCACCGATTCATGGCTTAGCTGCTGGTAGAAAAACCTGGGACATCACTAATGATCCAATGATCCTCTGGATTGAGGAGAAAAACTAAGTAGCTTGAGTATATCCCCTAAAGATAGCAGTGTTCCCTGGAGGTCCTCCTGCCTCCTTCCCTTCCCAAGTTCACTCTGAACAGATAGGATGATAAGGGAGACATTAGGCATTTGGAAGAACTGATGTCTCCCCAAATGGGAGGAAGGTCATATGTGATCAGAAAGGTCATATGTAATCTGATATAGAAAGACCCAGTCTGGTCTCCTGAAAGGACCCCTGAGACAAAAAGACCCTGATACGTTGACTGGATTAGCTACTTCTGGTTTCTGGGCTTGACTTCTGCCCACATCCCTCCAAGTAGAGACTCACTAGATTCTACTCTTGTTATGGTTCAGTATTCCCAGAAAATTTCCAGGATGATGTCCTCCAGTTGGTATAAGATGAGAAGAAAAAGACGACTTGTGACGATCCTTTTTGGTCAGGGACAGGTCTCTCTGTCCCTATGCTCATTGGTCCCATGAGCAAGTTCAAGTCCATCAGTTCAGTTCAATTTCTCAGTCATGTCCGACTCTTTGTGACCCCATGGACTGCAGCCCGCCAGGCCTCCCAGTCCATCATCAACTCCCACAGTTTATTCAAACTCATGTCCATTGAGTCCGTGATGCCATCCAATCATCTCATCCTCTGTCATCCCCTTCTCCGCCTGCCTTCAATCTTTCCCAGCATCAGGGTCTTTTCAAATGAGTCAGCTCTTTGCATCAGGTGGCCAAAGTATTGGAGCTTCATCTTCAACATCAGTCCTTCCAATGAACATTCAGGACTGATTTCGTTATGATGGACTGGTTGGATCTCCTTGCAGTCCAAGGGACTCTCAAGAGTCTTCTCCAACACCATAGTTCAAAAGCATCAATTCTTCAGTGTTCAGCTTTCTTTATAGTCCAACTCTCACATCCATACATGACTACTGGAAAAACCATAGCTTTGACTAGACGGACCTTTGTTGGCAAAGTAATGTCTCTGCTTTTGAATATGCTGTCTATAGTATATATCAATACTCCAGGCAGGACCCAGGAAGTTGCTGCACTCTCAGATTTCTCCATAGGTGACACAGCCCAGCATACAGCTGTTCTTCCAGAAACTGCCGCTGCAGGGCTCTGTCCTGGGCAGGGCTGCTCTTGCTAGTTGGAATCTCATTACATATGGGAAAGACCAGTCAGCAAATCTCCATTCACTGAGACACGTGGGAAAAGCCAGGCACACACAGGTTTCACCTGTATATGTAGATAAAAGCTTCTAGCTTTGGGGTAGGGGTGGGGTTTTGGCAGAGAATTGAGGGATTTAAAGGACCCAGTGTCACTTAGGCTAATGAATAATGCTGCACTCCTAGAAAATGTATTCAGGCAAATCATAAGTAATCTAGGGTAGGCTGCCTTGACACCACCCTAGGGGTTAGTTTTAGATAAAGTTCACCCCTCTGTGTTCTCCCATCAGTAGCCCAATCCTAATCCAGTATGAGGTCTCATTGCAAACCTAAACCATACCACCTTAAGAAGGATAAAAAGGGTGAGTGCCATCATATATTGGTAATTTTTCAACAGTCTGCTAAGCTCTTCCACTTCTTACAGTGGGTAGTATGAAGCCCAGAAAGCTTAATCAAGTAGTGCAAGGTCTTACAACAAATCATGTTCTAAATCAGAGCCTTACAACCACTCCCTCTAACCTAGGCCTCTGCCCACCACACAGCTTCACAATTTCATTCACATTCCGTGAGTGAGGGAGAGCAGGAAGGGTGAGGATGTGGGGGCACATTTGAATAATAGCATGTTCCATGGATCTACTTGGACAGGGAGACACCACCCAAGATTTGTGGATGATCAAGTCTAATACTTTATCCAAATTCTGAAAGAGGCACCAAATATTCCTCTTTCTCTGGTACTTTCCTCACTAAATTTAAGGAGAAGAAAAATATACCCAACCATCAAAATAAAAAGACTTCTCATCACCAACAAGAAACCAATAGAAAGTCCTTATGAAATGATATTTATTTTGTCACAGTCAATGCTATGCTATGCCACTTCAGTTGTGTCTGACTCTTTGCAACCCTTTAGACTGTAGCCCACCAGGCTCCTCTATCCATGGGATTTCTCCAGGCAAGAAAACTGGAGTGGGTTGCCATGTCCTTTTCCAGAGGATCTTCCTGACCCAGGGATTGAACCCGTGTCCCTTACATTTCCTGCATTGGCATGCGGGTTCTTTGCCACTAACACCACTTGGGAAGCCTCATTGTCACAGTCTAGGGGGGAAAAAAGAAACTGATTAAATCCACTGTCTGTAAAAGAAATGCCATAAATATGGACTTCTCCAAGAAAAACAGACTTTTCTTGGCAGACTGATCATAGCAAAGAGCTTCTGCACACCAAGGTCAATGGGCATAGAGCTGTCTGCTACTTCCTGGTAGACAGAGATACTCTACCTGCCAACAGGAAAAGGAAAAGGGAGGAAGTGATATCTCTCACTTATATAACATCAGTTAATTCCATTCACTTCCTGGTCTACTTCCAAACCCCTAGCGTACACAAAGCACAGTGTTGAGGCAGGACCCCCATATTTCTTTGTACCTGAAACTCTAATCAGTGGGCCTGCATGATTCTTGCTACCATGGGATGTGTGTGACAGCTAATGATAAAAACTACAAAAATTATACCCAGTTGAAAGGTTTTATTGCATGCTGTTTTTCAAGATGGCAGATGGATGCCTAAAATGATCTCAGCGTCATTTTACAGGTGTCCCAAAGTTTCTCTAAATCAGCCAAATGAGTCTGAAGTGGAAAGAGCTACCTCCTATTGTTCTACCAGGAAATGCATAGGATTCCATTGTAAAGCAGCCTGCCAGGTTATGTTATTCATAGTCACTGATGAAAAAGGCTGATTACCTCAAACTCACCCCTAAAGACAGTGACTGCTGAGTATGCTAAAAGGACATGATGATGATAATGATGACACTGCCTTAGAGGCAGTATTCCCCCTGGTCCAGCTACAAAGGACAAACATAGAATATCATTTCTAAAGTGATATCTGGGTTTCTGGCTCTGAATAAAATAGAATAAGGACATTCCTTCATGTGTCTTTCATTGAATGCATCTATTAGACCTGGAAAAAATGCATAGAGCTGATACTTGAAGACTCTGAGACATAAACAGTAAGCAGGTAAGGAGAAATGACCAGAATTGGAAGCAATCAGCAGAGTTTGTTTTTGCTCTGGTATCCTCTAGCCTGACTTCAAGGAAAACCAAAATCTGTAAATGAAGACAAGAATGTGAAAAGAGAAAGCTCCGAGAGAAGCTCTTGCTCTGACTCAAGACCAGTAGAAAGAGCTCTTAATACTCAGAGGAAGAGTGGGGAAAATCATGGCTTAGGATATTTTTTCTTCTCTTCTCTTGGACCCCAACCCCTAAGCACCCAGTGGTGGCAGTAGCAGTAGTGGCAATGGGAGATAGGCTGCTGCTGCTGCTGCTAAGTCGCTTCAGTCATGTCCGACTCTGTGCGACCCCATAGACGGCAGCCCACCAGATAAGAGGAGGTAGGAAAAACTTTTCTGGCCTGAGGATCTGAGGTCCCAAGAGAGTCTCTCTTTGTTCTCCCACTGGTTTGTCCAGGTGAGGAGCCCCAGCTTTCTGGTCAGAGGATAGAAAAGAAGACCCCATGGAAGCTCAAATTCCCCTGGAGATCACAGAGAAAGAGAACTTAAAGTAGCTCCTTACAATTAGTTATGAACTCCTGGGCTCACCCTGAGCTGTGCAAGGAAGAAACTGACCGTACATAGTATATATAGATTTTGAAAACCAAAGCATAAACTATCACCCAGCTTGAGATCGATGTGGGACACATCCAAATAGCCCTGCCAATGTTTTGAAAACTCAACTCATATTGGAATTACAACCCATAGAAGCTTGGTCAGGACTTGCAATCTAAAATAAAACAGGTCAATTAAACATACCACCATAAAATTATCAACGTGTTTGCAAAATTTAAACAAGACCTACTACTAACCCTGGGGTTCTTCATTTCTTCTTTTTCTAGTTGCTTTAGGTATAGAGTTAGGTTATTTATTTGATTTTTCCCTTGTTTCCTGAGGTAAGCTTGTATTGTTATGAACCTTCCCCTTAGCACCGCTTTTACTGAATCCCACAGGTTTTGGGTTGTTGTGTTTTCATTTTCATTTGTTTCTATGCATATTTTGATTTCTTTTGTGATTTGTTGGTTATTCAGAAGTGTGTTGTTTAGCTTCCATATGTTTGTATTTTTAATAGTTTTTTTCCCCTGTAGTTGACATCTAATTTTACCACATTGTGATCAGAAAAGATGTTTGGAATGATTTCAATTTTTTTGAATTTACCAAGGCTAGATTTATGGCCCAGGATGTGATCTATCCTGGAGAAGGTTCCATGTGCACTTGAAAAAAAAAGGTGAAATTCATTGTTTTGGGGTGAAATGTCCTATAGATATCAATTACCTCTAACTGGCCCATTGTATCATTTAAAGTTTGTGTTTCCTTGCTAATTTTCTGTTTAGTTGATCTATCCATAGGTGTGAGTGGAGTATTAAAGTCTTGCACTATTATTGTGTTACTGCTAACTACAAAAAGAAGAAATGAAGAACCCCAGGGTTAGTAGAAGGAAATAAAAGTAGGGCAGAAATAAATGAAAAAGAAACAAAGGAGACCATAGCAAAAATCAACAAAGCTAAAAGCTGGTTCTTTGAGAAGACAAATAAAATAGACAAAATATTAGCCAGACTCATCAAGAAAAAAAGGGAAAAGAATCAAATCAACAAAACTAGAAATGAAAATGGCAGCTATATGCCAATAAAATAGACAACTTGGAAGAAATGGACAAATTCTTAGATAAGTATAATTTTTCAAAATTGAACCAGGAAGAAATAGAAAATCTTAACAGACCCATCACAAGCATGGCAATAGAAACTGTAATCAGAAATCTTCCAACAACAAAAGCCCAGAAAAAAGCTTCACAGAAGAATTCTATCAAGAATTTAGAGAAGAGCTAAGACCTACTCAAACTCTTCCAGAATATTGCAGAGGAAGGTAAACTTCCAAACTCATTCTATGAGGTCACCATCACCCTAATACCAAAACCAGACAAAGATGGCACAAAAAAAGAAAACTACAGGCCAATATCACTGATGAAGACAGATGCAAAACTCCTTAACAAAATTCTAGCAAGCAGAATCCAACAACATATTAAAAAGATCATACGTCATGACCAAGTGGGCTTTATCCCAGGGATGCAAGGATTCTTCAACATTTGCAAATCAATCAATGTGATACACCACATTAACAAATTGAAAGATAAACACCATGTGATCATCTCAATAAATGCAGAGAAAGCCTTTGACAAAATTCAACATCCATTTATGATTAAAAAACCCTCCAGAAAGCAGGCATAGAAGGAATATATCTCAACATAATAAAAGCCATGTATGATAAACCCCCAGCAAACATTATCCTCAGTGGTGAAAAATTGAAAGCATTTCCCCTAAAGTCAGGAACAAGACAAGGGTGCCCACTCTCACCACTACTATTAAACATAGTTTTGGAAGTTTTAGCCACAGCAATCAGAGAACAAAAAGAAATAAAAGGAATTCAAATTGGAAAAGACGAAGTAAAACTCTCACTGTTTGCAGATGACATGATCCTCTACATAGAAAACACTAAAGACTCCACCAGAAAATTACTAGAGCTAACCAATGAATAAAGTAAAGCTGCAGGATATAAAATTAACACACAGAAGTCCCTTGCATTCCTATACACTAACAATGAGAGAACAGAAAGAGAAATTAAGAAAACAATTCCATTCACCATTGGAAAGAAAAGAATAAAATACTTAGGAATAAATCTTCCTAAAGAAACAGAAGACCTATATGTAGAAAACTATAAAACACTGGTGAAAGAAATCAAAGATGACACAAATAGATGGCAAAATATACCATGTTCATGGATCGGAAGAATCAATATAGTGAAAATGAGTATACTACTCAAAGCAATCTATAGATTCAATGCACTCCTTATCAAGCTACCAATGGTATTTTTCAGAGAACTAGAACAAATAATTTCACAATTTGTTTGGAAATACAAAAAACCTAGAATAGCCAAAGCAATCTTGAGAAAGAAGAATGGAACTGGAGGAATCAACCTGCCTGACTTCAGACTATACTACAAAGCTACAGTCATCAAGACAGTATGGTACTGGCACAAGACAGAAATATAGATCAATGGAACAAAATAGAAAGCCCAGAGATAAATACATGCACGTATGGACACCTTATCTTTGACAAAGGAGGCAAGAATATACAATGGAGAAAAGACAATCTATTTAACAAGTGGTGCTGGAAAAACTGGTCAACCACTTGTAAAAGAATGAAACTAGAACACTTTCTAATACCATACACAAAAATAAACTCATAATGGATTAAATATCTAAATATAAGACCAGAAACTATAAAACCCCTAGAGGAAAACATAGGCAAAACACTCTCTGACATAAATCACAGCAGGATCCTCTATGACCCACCTCCCAGAGTAATGGAAATAAGAGCAAAAATAAACAAATGGGACCTAATTAAACTTAAAAGCTTTTGCACAATGAAGGAAACTATAAGCAAGGTGAAAAGACAGCCTTCAGAATGGGAGAAAATAATAGCAAACGAAGCAACTGACAAAGAATTAATCTCAAAAATATACAAGCAGCTCCTGCAGCTCAATTCCAGAAAAATAAATGACCCAATCAAAAAATGGGCCAAAGAACTAAACAGACATTTCTCCAAAGAAGACATACAGATGGCTAACAAACACATGAAAAGATGTTCAACATCACTTATTATCAGAGAAATGCAAATCAACACCACAATGAAGTACCATCTCATGCCAGTCAGAATGGCTGCTATCAAAAAGCCTACAAACAATAAATTCTAGAGAGGGTGTGGAGGAAAGGTAACCCTCTTACACTGTTGGTAGGAATGCAAACTAGTACAGCCACTATGGAGCACAGTGTGGAAAGTCCTGGAAATAGAACTGCTATACGACCCAGCAATCCCACCACTGCACACTGAGGAAACCAGAATTAAAAGAGACACATGTACCCCAGTGTTCATCGCAGCACTTTTTACATAGCCAGGACATGGAAGCAACCTAGATGTCCATCAGCAGATGAACGGATAAGAAAGCTGTGGTACATATACACTGCTGCTGTTGCTAAGTCACTTCAGTCGTGTCCGACTCTGTGCGACCCCATAGATGGCAGCCCACCAGGCTCTGCCGTCCCTAGGACTCTCCAGGCAAGAACACTGGAGTGGGTTGCCATTTCCTTCTCTAATGCACGAAAGTGAAAAGTAAAAGCGAAGTCGCTCAGTAGACTCTTCGTGACCCCATGGACTGCAGCCTACCAGGCTCCTCCGTCCATGGGATTTTCCAGGCAAGAGTACTGGAGTAGGTTGCCATTGACTTCTCCAATACATATACACAATGGAATATTACTCAGCCATTAAAAAGAATGCATTTGAATCAGTTCTAATGAGGTGGATGAAACTGGAGCCTATTATACAGAGTGAAGTAAGTCAGAAAGAAAAACACCAATACAGTATATTAACACATATATATGGAATCTATAAAGATGGTAACGATGACTCTATATGCGAGACAGCAAAAGAAACACAGATGTAAAAAACAGACTTTTGGATTCTGTGGGAGAAGGTGAGGGTGGGATGATTTGAGAAAATATCATTGAATTGTGTATATTATCATATGTGAAATAGCCACCAGTCCAGGTTTGATGCATGAGGCAGAGTTCTCAGGGCTGGTGCACTGGGATGACGCTGAGGGATGAGATAGGGATGGAGTTGGGAGGGGGGTTCATGATGGGGAACACATGTACACCCATGGCTGATTAATGTCAATGTATGGCAAAAACCACTATAATATTGTAAAGTAATTAGCCTCCAAGTAAAATAAATAAATAAAATGGATAACCAACAAGGACATACTGCATAGCACAGGGAACTCTGCTCAATGTTATGTGGCAGCTTGGATGGGAGGGGAGTTTGGGGGAATATGGAAATATGTGTATGTGTGGCTCAATCCCTTTACTGTTCACCTGAAACAATCACAATATTGTTAATTGACTATATTCCAATACAAAACAAAATGTTAAAAAAAAAATAAAAATAAACAAGACCTAGAGTTTCATAATCCCCACTCCAGTACCCTTGCCTGGCAAACCCCATGGACAGAGGAGCCTGGTAGGCTGCAGTCCATGGGGTCGCGAAGAGTGGGACATGACTGAGCGACTTCCCTTTCACTTTTCACTTTCATGCATTGAAGAAGGAAATGGCAACCCACTCCAGTGTTCTTGCCTGGAGAATCCAAGGGACAGGGGAGCCTGGTGGGCTGCCATCTATGGGGTGGCACAGAGTCGGACACGACTGAAGTGACTTAGCAGCAACAACAGAGTTTCATAATAAAATAACCAAAGTGTCCAGAATATAATAATAAAAAAAACTTGGCATATGAATAAAAAAAATCTCAACTTGCATCTAATGCTTATATGGCACAAATATTAGAATTATCTAACAAGAGCCTTAAAGTAGCTATTATAAAATCTTCCAATAACTAAGAACACTTTTGTAGAGAACTGAAAGACAGAAAGCCTTAGTAAAGAAACAAGATAAAAGAAAGAATCATATGGAAATTCTAGAATTGCAAAGTATAACAACTAGCACACTCACTGGATAAGCTCAATTGCAGAGGTGAAAAAGGAAAGAACCAATAAACTTATCATTGCTTTACTCACTAAGTCATGTCCAACTCTTTGTGACCCCATAAACTGTAGCCCACCAGGCTCCTCTGTCCATGAGATTTCCCAGGCAAGAATACTAGAGTGGGTTGCCATCTCCTTCTCCATGGGATATTCCTGACCCAGGGATCAAACCTGCATCTCCTGTATTGGCAGGCAGTTTCTTTACCACTGAGCCACCAGAGACAGGAAACGACTAAACGCTTAGGGCCCTATGGTATATTTAAAAGTCCAACATTTGCGTTATAGGAATTTCAGAAGGAGAGCAGGAAGAGTATGCTGCAGAAGATATATTTGAGGAAATAATGAATGAAAATGTCCCAAATTCTGCCAAAGATGAAGCTAGAAATTCAAGAATCTCAATGAGTCCCAACAGAATCCAAAAAAATAATGCTTAAATCCAGTGTGATCAGATAAGAGACAACTAAATACAAAAAGAAAATCTTGACAGTAATTGGAGAAAAATGACTCATTACTTATAGGTTAATAATTCCAATGACTAAAGATTTCTTACTAGAAACAATGGAGGCAAGAAGGAAATGAAACAAAAATTTTAATTACTGAAAGAAAAGATTTCAGCTTGATTTCAGCTGGAATCAAGATTACCAGGAGAAATACCAATAACCTCAGATATGCAGATGACAACACCCTTATGGCAGAAAGTGAAGAGGAACTAAACAGCTTCTTGATGAAAGTGAAAGAGGAGAGTGAAAAAGTTGACTTAAAACTCGACATTCAGAAAACTAAGATCATGGCATCTGGTCCCATCACTTTATGGCAAATAAATGGAGAAATAATGGAAACAGTGACAGAGTTTATTTTTGGGGACTCCAAAATCACTGCAGATGGTGACTGCAGCCATGAGATTAAAAGATGCTTGCTCCTTGGAAGAAAAGCTATGATCAACCTATACAGCATACTGAAAAGCAGAGACATAACTTTCCCAACAAAGGTCTGTCTAGTCAAGGCTATGGTTTTTCCAGTAGCCATGTATGGATGTGAGAGCTAGACTATAAAGAAAGCTGAGCACTGAAGAATTGATGCTTTTGAACTGTGGTATTGGAGAAGACTCTTGAGAGTCTCTTGGACAGCAAGGAGATCAAACCAGTCCATGCTAAAGGAAATCAGTTCTGAATAGTCATTGGAAGGATTGATGCTGAAGCTGAAACTCCAATACTTTGGCCACCTGAAGCAAAGAACTGACTCATTGGAAAGACCCTGATGCTAGGAAAGATTGAAGGCATGGGGAGAAGGGGACGACAGAGGACGAGATGGTTGGATGGCATCACCGACTCAATGAACATGAGTTTGAGCAAGCTCCAGGAGTTGGTGATTGACAGGGAAGCCTGGCATGCTGCAGTCCATGGGTCACAAAGACTCAGACATGAAATGAGTGACTGAACTGAAAGAAAAGATTAATCAACCCAGAATTCTGTGTCCACCAAAAATGTCCTTCAGGAATGAAGATGAAATAAAGACATTCTCAGATGAAGAAAAATCATTTATAAGGAAGACAGAATGGAAATGATTCCAAGGGGGAAGTTGGAACATCAGGAATGAAGATAGAACAACTGAAATGGAAAATATTATAGCACTGTCTGATGGAGTTTTCAACAATACAACTATAACAAAAATGGGGAGGGTAAGGAGATCCACAGGTTAGTAAGTTTTCCACATTACACTAGTATGCCACTGAATCTAAGTAGATTTGAAAAGTTAAGTATGCACATTATCCCAAGGGTAATCCGTTAAATACTATATAAAGTTATATAATAAAAAACACTACAAATAAAATGAAATCTAAACTGTTTGTAAGAAGAAAATTAGGAGGAAAGAGGAGAACTAAAACAGAGGAAATTCACAGAAAACAAATAACAGAATATTAGATATAATCCAAACATATCTATGTTACATATAAATGGTCTAGAGATTCACAGAGTAATTTTTTAAATGATCCAAATATAAGTTGGCTATAGGAAAATCACTTAGAATTTAAAGAGGTAGTTTGTTTCAAAAAAAATCATGAGAACCTATATATTTCTTCATTAAAACATTAATCAAAAACAAATCTTGGATGGGTCTATTAAATCAGATCTGAAATCTACTGGACTTTAGAACAAAGAAAATTGCCAAGGATATAGGGACAAAATATAATAACAAAAAGTTCAATTCATCAAGAAAATGCAACAATCCAAATATATATATATTTAGTAGAGTTTCAAAATTCCATTGTCCATCTAATGGCCCAAATGAACATTAATAGAACATTGTACCCAACAATAGCAGAATATTCATTCTTTTTAAGCTTGCATGGAACATTCACCAAGATAGATCATATAAAACACACTTTAACAAATTAAAAAGAATCAAAATCATACAAAGTAGGTTCCCTTACCATAATGGAATCAGACCATAAATAATAATAGAAATATAAGAGGAATAGCTCTAAATACTTGGTGATTAAGCAACATACATTTAAATAACCCATGAGTCAAAGAAGAAGCCTCAAATGAAATTATAAAATATTTTAACTATATGCAAATACATCATTTCAAAAATTGTGGAATGTACCTAAAGCAGTTCTTAGACTGAAACAGATAGCCTTAAATGCTTACATTAAGAAAGAAAAGTCTCAAATCCATAACTACACTTCATCTTTAAAAGTTAGAAGAGTAAAATAAACCTAAAGCAAGCAGAAAGAAAACAGAAAATAAAGAAAATAATACAAGCAAAAACTTTGAAAAGATCAGCAAAATTTATGTGCCCCAAAAAAAGAAAGAAGGGAGGAATGAAGGAAGGAACAAGACAAATCTAAAAATCAAGAATGAGCAGAGGTCATTATTATAGACCTTATTATAATGTCCTGAAGACATTAGATGGACAACAGAAAACTACGAACTTATATACATAAATTGAACAACTCAGATATGTTCAACTAATTTCTAATTTTTTAGAAAGTTCAAACTGCAACAACTCACCCAAGATTAAATAAAATAATCTAAACATATTTCTAACTAATTACATTAGTCTTTAAATGGCAACCCACTCCAGTGTTCTTGCCTGGAGAATCCCAGGGACGGGGGAGCCTGCTGGGCTGCTGTCTCTGGGGTTGTACAGAGTCGGACACAACTGAAGCTACTTAAAAATTTTTGGTAAAATAAATCTAACGAATTCTACTAAACATTTAAGGGAAAGAAAAAAACCCACCATTTCTACATAATTGCTTCTAGAAAATAGAAGGGAAAGATTTCTCAACTTATTTTATGAAGTCAACTTTACCCTGATACTAAAGACAGACAAAGATAGTATAAAAAAATCTATAGAAAAATATTTACTCACCAACACAGACATAAAAAAATGCTTGCAAATATATTAGGAAATCAAATCTATATATCTACCTATAGATATATAGCTATAGAAATAGATAATAGACATAAATAAATCACACTGTGAGCAGTGGGGGTCTGTCTTGGAATGTACAGGGTCTGGTTCAAAATTCTCAAATCAGACAATGTAATCCACAATATTAAGAAGAAAAGAGACATGATTTATCAATTGATGCAGGAAAAGCCTTTGGCAACATTCAAAATCCATCCACACACACACACACACAAAAAAAACTCTCATTATATTATCAATAGAAAAGAACTTCCTCAACCTTAGGAGAACATCTACAAAACACCTACAACTAATATTACACTTAATGGTAAAATAATGATTATTTTCCCCCTAAGAGTAGGAATAAAACAAAGATGTCCACTCTCACTCCACCTATTCAACATTCTGCAAGTACCAGCTGGTGCAATATAGTGAAGGAGTCAATGTCAACATAGAAAAATAACGTTTACTTCTACTTACCACCAATGAACAACTGGAACCTGAATTTTTTTAAAACGCCGCTTAAAATATCTCCCCCTAAATATAATATTTACATACAAACCTAACAAAAATATAGAGAATCTGTTTGCAGAAAACCACAAAACACCAATAAAAGAAGTTAAAGATTATCTAAGTAAATGGAAATAGCATGTTCAAGGATTGGAACAGAAGTTCATGAATGCTAATGTTCCCCCAAACTTTATCTATAGGATTAACACAATTCCAATCAAAATTAGTAGGTTTTTTTTTTTTTTTGTAGATATAGAAAAGCTGATCCTAAAATATATATGAAAAGCCAAAAGCACTAGAATAACCAGGGCAATTTTGAAGAACACATTTGGAGAAATCACATTACCGATGGCAAATTTTAAGCCACAGAGGATTATTCCCAGATCTAAAAACCCAATGGAACTTGTTTGGTTGGATTTTGAAGGTACTTGGGGCTAGTAGCTCCTTTCTTCCTCCCATTTTTTTCCCTTTGGAATGGGAATGCCTTTAACTGTTATGGCTGTCCTGTTATTATATTTTGGAAGCAGAATACCTGTCTCCTAATTTTAAAGATCCACAGATGCCCTGAAAACACTTCGATTTTAGTCCAGAGAAACTGAATTCAGACTTCTGGCCTCCAGAAAAGGAATAGAAAAAAAAATCTGTTGTAAGTAACTACCTTCGTGGTAATTTATTATAGCAGCTAGAGGAAATTAATACATATGGTTTCATTTCTCTTGGGTAGATACTTAACAGTAGAACTGCTGGATCATATGGAAACTCTCTAACATTTTGAGAAAACCTCCGAACTTCCAAAATTAAAAACTTTACCTGGGAAAAACAGTGTAAGAAAATTTCCTTTCTTCTTCTCAGCACTGTTTAGCTCTTCTGGATCTCATGTCCTTTTATTGATATGATCCCCATGTTGGAAATCCAGCATCTTCTGACCCACTGATACCCTCCTTTAGAGGGCTGGGAGTATGGTTTTTAGCTTTTTTACATCCCGGCTCAGCAAATTGGTCATCATCTCCCTCCCTGGATCCAAAGCAGCACTTGACTTGAGCAACAAATTCTCCCAAATGACAAGGCATTATGGTCTTATCAGTCTTGCTTGGGACTTTTCCATATTAAGGTGCCATGGAGGGAATGAG
Organism: Bos indicus; assembly: GCF_029378745.1. NCBI lineage: Eukaryota > Metazoa > Chordata > Mammalia > Artiodactyla > Bovidae > Bos > Bos indicus. The sequence goes on from NC_091787.1 coordinate 32,901,096, forward strand.
GGCAGATACAAGAATTTCCCACCTTTGAAAAATATCTTATTTTTCATATCATGTATTTAGGCATACTTGGAGAAACCTAGGATACTACTTTTGCAAATACTGCGAAGTGATTTCTGTTCTTAGAAGCCATAAATTTGAATACAAAACCAAGTAGTGTTTACCTTTAAAGCAAAGTGTAATTGTCGGGAAAGTACTGAGTGAAGAACATAAAGATCCAGCAGCGATCTGGTCTTTGTACTATCATTCCCATCGACCATCTTCTATTTTCCCTTCTCCTATTTCTTCCTACCCTACAGATTAAATGACAGTATTTTAACTGAAATGCATTATCTTCTAAATTCTAAAGTGCTATGCACATTTAGGATGCTATGGTAACTAGAGATCTTGACAAAACAGCTCCCTTATCAAATCAGTGGTGGTTTCTTGCTTCACACCCCTGAGATATGTAAAATGGTCATCTCAGAGGTCCAGGTCCCTCATCATTATTCTGGGCATAGATTTATATTTGATATCACTTTACGGCAGGGATAACCAAAAGCTTTAGTAAGGGAATCTGAGATTTTATTCCTAATAGTTTAACAGCATTTTGAGATTTTTGCTTGAAAAGTCAGTGATGGTGGTTAGCACCCATAAAACCTAAAAGTTAGAAATTGTAGTGGGTGGGGGGAAGGTGAGGAAGATGCCCAAGTGTACTCAGAAATGCACTCAATTAATTAAAGGCCAATAATCTCTGAAAGAGCTTGTTTTGATGTTGTACCAGAGGCTTGGTCCAGAGGGCCTTCCTTCATGTTAGTAACAATAGCCTACCAGCTGATAAGGGCCAGGGGGAATGGCAGCTTCTCCTGGGTTTCACTGAGTCCTGGCCACTGCAGTTTCTGGGGCTCCATCCTCAACAGGCACAGGGCTTTGCATATTATGTAATCTGTGTTACTTCCCCTTTGCTCAGTCCTTGCCAAGAGCCAAATAAAAGAATCCATATGTGATTACAGCTATAAAACCAAAAGGAAAATATTAGACAAAAATATAACATTTTGGGGTTTCTAAGTTTGTTTTACCTTTAATGCTAGGCAGACAGTTTACACAAATCATTTTGCTGCAAAGTAAAGAATAATGAATTAAATGTGTTCCCTGTCACCATCAATCATGTACGTTTGCCTTGGATTGACCAAACATATAAGACACATGAAATGACTTTCTAATCATGTTAGGGGGAAGAAAAGAGGGAGAAGGGGAGAAGATGGGGAAAGAGAGTTTCAACCATTTTTATTTTATTCAGAAATTCCATTGACATTTTCTGGCAATCTTCTAACATGCTGTATGGGCTTCTCTTTGCTAATAATGTTTGCCTTGAGAATTTGTAAAGGTCTGAGAACTCTTTAATTCAATGTTCTAGAAATTACCAGGGCCAGAGGGGAACAGAATCCTTGTTAATAGTTCATGGATTAATTCTCTCTTCATTTGAAATCGTTTCCAGGGAAGTTGTTTTGCATTCAGGTGGGTGTTAGTCATCTTGGGCAGAGTCAATAGCAGTGGGGGAGGCAGGTAGAGCCCCTCATCTAATGAGATTAAAGTAGGATGGAAAGAGGGTACACAATGATGTTGCCCCAAATGGGATACTGAAGTTCAGCAAATTCATTTCAATTCATGGGCATTTATTTTGATTTGTGAATTTAAACAACACACTGACTGGATTTTCTGGCAGTCAAAATGGTTTAATAACCGAATCTAACCAGACTCCATGCATCCTCACCAAGCATTATAAAGCTTTGAATTTCTAGTTTATATATGGAGTCAAAGCTCTTTAATTTGGCAAAGGAACCACATATAGTAGCAGAGGAAAAAGTTTTCAGCACCATAATCACCTCAAATTTTAAGTCTCTGCTGGTCCTGCCCCCACCCAGCTATCTGTAATAAAGGCTGGTAAGACCATTCATTCATTCAAAATGCATATATTGAGAACCTACTGTGAATCAGATGCTGTTCTAGGCACTGGGGAGAAGCAAGTAGCTCTAGGCTTCAGGATGCTTACACTGTTTCTGAGAAAAGAGGCAATACACAATAAATACCATGGAGAAAAACAAAGCCAAGAGATTCAACAAGGATGTGGACATATGGGGTGTGGAGGCAAGGGGGATGCAGATTTTAAAAATGCAATTCTGATGTTTTTCTCACATGGAAACTTTATTCTCCCCATGAAGTCTAAGAGAGCATACAGATCCTTCCTAGAGAATATGTAAAGTAGGCCATCTACTCCTGGTAGGGACCCTCAGAAGCCCCATCAAAATTTGTGAAACTTGGTCACTTTCTTCCTGTTTTTCCTACATTTGCCAGGGAAACTGCTGATTTATAAAGCATCCCTTTATTATGTAAAGCATCCCTTTATGTACCATCTTCATAGATAGGAGAGCTCAACATTGCAGAGACGTCAATGCTCCCCCAAGAAATCCCCAAAACAGACCCACACATACACTGTCATCTGGCTTAAAAACAGTGGTTCCTAGGGGTACTAATTATGTAGTGTTTCTTAATCTAGGCCCTGGTTACACAGGAGTGCAATTTTGTGACTATTTAACAAGCTGTCCATTTATCAGATGCACACTCCGGTTTGTATATTATACTTCAACAAAAAGTTTGTTTTTAATCCCTTTTTAAATATGTGATTTTAATGTTTTAGAAAAAGGTCTCCCCGAGAAATTAACACTAAACAAGGACATGAAGGATGTGATAGAGGGAAATCAGAAGCTATCTAGGGGAAGAACATTCCCATCAGAGGAAGCAGCCAGTGCAAAATTCCTAGATTAGGTAAACGGAGTGTGGATGATGTTAAGGAGCAGGAGATTTAGGAGACAAGGTCTGTGAGGCCACAGGAACCTGACCTCATGGGACCTATAGACATTTGTAATAACTTTATTCTGATGAGATGGGACACCATGGAGAGATTTATGCAGAGGGGTGATGGGATCTGACTCATGCTTAATAGGAGAGGGATAAGGCAAGGCAGGGAGGTCAGTTAGGATGCTGATCTATACTTTAGGAGATAGATGATGGTGGTTTGGATCTGATAATAAAGTGGAGGTAATGAGAAGTGCACAGATTCTGGGCTTATTTTGAAAGTTGAACCAAATGGATTCTTTGCTGAATTGAATATGGTGCATGAGAGGAAGAAAGGAGCTAAGGGGGAATCCCAGAACTATAGCATGAGCAATGGGAAGGATAATCTGGCCAATAGTGCAATGGGAGAAGATCAGGTTTACAGAAAAAGAATAGGAATTCAGCTCTGGATAGGTTAGGTCTCAGAGGAGATGAAACATTCAAATAAAGATGTTAAGCAGCAATTAAATAAACAACACTGGGGTCGGGTTCTGGATGGAGATATAAATCTGGGAGTCATCCATAGGATTTATGAGAATAAATGAGATGACCGAGGAAATGAATATACATGTATCAGGAGCAGCTCTCCACTGGTGACAGATGTCTGTAGAAGTCCACTGTTATACCATTTGTGATCAGGGTGACATCATTCTTGGGTATGGAATAAGCAACAGTTTGCATCTCACTATCTAACACCCCAAGTAGGTTTACTTTGCCAAGTGAACCCTCTTCTCTGGCACCATTAGGATTTCCTCCTGGAGCAGAAAGCTGCTTGGATCCCAGCCTTATCAGTTGGAGTCTTGGCCCCTTTTCAGAAACCCTGTCACCCACCTCTCTCCCAATCCACACAGGGTTGAGCTCTGCTTCTCACATGCCTCCCTCACCTAGATGAATACTTCCGGTTTCCAGAGCTTACACACCCATCAGCCAATAAGAATTTCTTGCTATCTCCCAGAAGCACCTACTTAAGCCAATCAGCTTCACCTCCTGAATAGGCCATGTGTAATGTCATTTCCTTCTTGAGAGCCTGTTCATTTTCCCACCTTGACTCATCCAAGCCTAAGTTAACCCCTCACCTGTCTAATGCCATGACTTCTGCCCCTATAGAGCTGACCAGAGAGAAAGGCCAACAAAAGCCACAGGATAGGGCTGTGCAAACATGTGCCCAGACATCCCAGTCAGAACAGAAGCTTCTTGAAGCTTATGAGTACCTCTTAGCCATAAGGATAATAGGGTTATTAGCACACTGCTTGGAATATGGTAGGTGCCTGGGGAATCTCTATTGAATCAAGAGTTCCCATAACATAAACAACAGAAAGCTAAGGTTCCCTCTTATTGTTTATCTTATTTCCTATAGAAATACTCAAGGATGGACTTGGAACCAGCATTCCTGGTTTGACATGCGAGTTTGCCAATTCTGAGCTTTACATTCTCACACAAGATGCTAAACTTTCCTTAACCCACAGAACCTGTCCCTGTACAGAGGTAATGATAATATTGCCAAGTTTGGGTGGTTTGTGAAAATTAAATGAGACAAAGCCCATACTGCATTTAGCACAGGGCTTGGTACATAGTTGGAACCCAATATAGTCTAGCTATTACTAAAGATTCTTGATTTTTATTTCCATAATGTTTTTATACATGCATACATACAAACACACATATATACATAAATATAACCCAAAATAAAGGTACTAAAAACAATTCCCTTGGCTACAGTTAGTACTTGGACTCTGCACTGCTGACAGTGTATCTCAATGTGACAGTGGCAATACTGACAAATGGTTTCTACATACAGCAAAGTCCACCTCGGCCAAGATACAGTCTGAGGGACTTCCCTGGCAGTCCAGCAGCTAAAAGACTCCACACCCTCAAAGCAGGGAACTAGATCCCACATGCCACAACTAAAGATCCCACATGCTACAACTAAGACCTGGCGAAGTCAAATTAATAAATGTATTTTTTTAAAAAGATACGACTTGAATAACATGGGCCTGATTTCCCTAGTGCTTCTGTATTCAGAAATAGACGATGTGACAGAAGAGACTGTGCTGTAATCAATCTTCAGTAAATTTCACCCATAAATTCCAAATCTTGTCAAGCAGGGAAAACAAAAGAAGTGCATCATGTATTCCTCCAATTTCATAATCGATTTATTCAAATAATATAAACTTATGGAATACATACCATGTTTTAGGCTCTGTGTGTGTGTGTGTGTGTGTGTAAAATGGTAGATTAGCAGAGATAAAATCATCGGCGATCCTGAGAACAATTTAAATGTGCTAAATTCGAAGGCAGCACGGATTGAAAAGAAATATCAAGAGTTAATCACTCTCTAAAATACAGCACCCACACACATAATTCTGCATGTCCAAGGACAGCTAATCCTAGTAAAAATAATAGCACAATTCACAAAGACAGCAGGTCAAGCCCCAGCTTGAAACCAGATATTTTGAAGACAAAGTTTAATATTACATGGCAAATCTCTAAAAAAAAATTTTTTTTTCTAAATCAATGGATCTTAATTATATCCAAGTGAGGATGCCAAGAAGAGGATACACGTGGCCACTTATTCATGGATGAGGCAACAGCAGATAAGCTAAGTAGTTCATTTGTCTTGGTCGGTCCAGAAGATGTTAGGAAGATACTCATTTGAACCTGACAGGCAGGTGGTAGGAGATCAGATAGCAGTCAATGAACAGGATGTTCTGAGCCCGATTGATTACGTAGATATTGACAAGTCACAGGAATCAGGGTACTTGCCTACACCCCTTCAAGGCATTCAAGGGTGAGAACTGGGTCCTGGTGGACAAAATGCTCCTTCACCTGCATCATAAGCAACAAGCTGCTGAGCCACAAGACCCCTGAGTGACCAGTCTGAGCTGCTTTCATTAAAGGTACTGACTTATAAAGTTAGGGTGGATTTGTTCAACAAATCCCAGCACATGAGAAACTACACAGGCCATGTCTTGAAGGTTAAGTGGAGCAAATTAAGGACAAATAGTCAGAAATAAGTCTTTAACAGCAGTTAGGAATTCTTAAGTAAACTTAAGGGCTTCCCCAGTGGCTCAGAGGTAAAGAATCTGTCTGCAATGCAAGAGTCACAGGCATGCCCTGGAGGAGGGCATGGAAACCCACTCCAGTATTCTTGCCTAGAGAATCCCATGGACAGAGGAGCCTGGTGGGCTACAGTCCGTAGGTGTCAAAGAGTCAGACACAACTGAAGCAATTTAGCATGCACACATGCACACAAGGAAACTTAAGGAATTCATTAACCCCAAAGATATAAGCTAAAAATATAAACAGATTCCCCAAAAGTTTAGATCAATTCAGAGGAAGGCTTTCAGAGGCAATGACTTGGCACCCTAGGGCAAAATGTCTTTGAAAGTGCCCTTGCTGAAGGGATAAAGAGGTGCTCCCCTGTATTTTCTGGTACCCCAGGGGTGGGTCTCTTTGGTATCTTCCATTTATCAGCAGTCCCTCTTTCTTTCATGGAACTTTATCACCCTCACTGTCAGGCTTGGCTTTTTGGCCTCATGCATTCCGAAAGCCTGGTGGACAGTCACTGTGATACGTCATTCCTGTTTCAGTCTTGTCCTGTCTTCTTTCAGCAGGGTCAGGTTACAATGGATTCCACAGGAGGAAGAACAGACGTCATATCTGCCCAGGGCCAGGAAGAGGGTGAGCTCACACTCCACCTTCGGCTTCCAGAAATGCTAAGCTTTCTCAAGGGATCAGGTCCTGCCGAAGCCTCATGCCACATCCCTCCATCCCTAAGGCCTGCCTCTCCCCATGGAAGATAAACTCTCTACCACAGGACCCAGGGGACACTGCAGAAGGAAGCCATTTCTGCAAACAGTAATCCAGGTATAGATTCTCTTTTCCATCCAACACCCCAAATAAGGCTTTGTGACCCCTGGAATGTGAGACAATATGTAAAATATGTCAAAGAGAGCATCATTACGGTGTTATTATGACCTAAAAGAAACAAGGATCTGGAATGTGGAGGATAAAAGCATGAAGACAACCCTGCAGAATTGGGAGTGCGTACTTCAGATTGTCCTTATTTCAAAAGAAAAGAAAAAAAAAGCATATCACTTGTTATATACAGGTCATGTGCCTTAAAAAATTCCATCAGAAAGATCACCTGAATGTCAGAAGGTGAAGGCCATATTCAAAGACCTACCTCCAAACATGGAGGGGTTGGCCCTGGACACAAATCACATGATAACATGACCCTGGGAGGGAAATGTGTTCTGAGTTATACCAGGGCCCGACGAAGCCTCTCCCGCAGGCTCTTCCTAAATAGGAACTGGCCAGTGGGATTAGCGAGGGCTGGAGGGGACATCTTTGGCTACAGAGGTGCGGCCCTTTAGGGTCTTGAGGAAATTTGGACAGAAGTTCTTTCTCCCTGCTGGTAATAACACTGAAGGATCAGCGTCACATCTATTTTATTAATTGTCTTGACAGGCAGATCTAGTTTCCACGCAGGCACCACAAAATCAAAACATACGCATGTCAAGTGCCCCGTGTGGGGTGGGGCCCTGCCAAGGCTGTGTTCTATCAACACCAGGAAGCAGAGCCAAAGTCCCCAGATCATGTGTGCTGGTCCTGTGGGTAATTCCCTGCTGGAAGAAACCACCAGAGCTCGCTTGGTGACAGTCCTTTATCCTGGTCTGGGCTCCTTGTGTTGAATGTAAGAGCCCTGGGAGACACTAGGCTACACATGGCTTTGAGGCTCGTCTCTGGGTCCAGCCACAAAGACCTCCCTGCTGCCTCTATTTGCCTGCCTTCAGTTGTATCCAGGCAGGGACTGGCAGCCTGGATTAAAGGAGCCATTTAAAGAAAAGCAATGTCCTTATTTGTGAGCTGGGTCTGAGCCAGGATTCTGCAGAGTTGAGGTCTCTGGGCACATAGTAAAGTGAAGGATATTTTCGTCAAGGCATCCATCACTAAAGTGATTGAAAGGACTCCAGGATGATTTGTTCTTTTCTGTAACGTTAACTATAAATTGGCTAAATGATGTAAATGAGTTGGGCAGAGAGGGTGAGTTCTGAGATGAAAATCCTATTCTAAGTCACACAATTTACGGACGCCAAGGGTGAGCCCTGACAGGGAGTTAGCTCATCACCTGCATTCCCATCCTCCCTACCCACCCCTGTCTCTGCATCCAGGGTCACTCCCGACTGCTGGTGGTGGAGGCAGCAACAACAGCAGCAAAAGGCTGGAGAGTTCACACCTTCCATTTCAGAGTTTCTGGCCCCTTTGCAGGATCTCTTAGTGACTGACTCACTTCCTACCTCAACCATTAACAATTCAGGAAGCGGAATGTAAATAAACAAATAACAGGGAGAGGAATATAAGGCTAGATCTTGAGCTAATGGCCACCAATACCAAATCAAGGAGGCCCAGTCTAGACAGGATTTACTGCGCTGGTTTGCTACCTTGTCTGTCTAGGCTAAGCAGTCCAAGGATAAGGATCACCAAGAGCTCTCAAAGCCCACTTAGCAGAGTCCTGGGTCCTCAACCCGATGTCCTAGAAACACTCCTGGCCTGGCATGTGAGGACAGAGTTGGGTCTTCCTGTGTCTGAGTTAGTCCAGTGGTCAGGGGCCACTTTGGGGACTTTGGAGAGGCTGCCCAGTCACCCTAGGGGGTGAACTGCTGACCGCCCGATGAGTATATCCAGACCGCCCATCTCACGGTGTAAAGGGCCCTGTGGCCCAGGACTCAGTTCCTCCCTTGACTCTTCATGCAAACAACCATGGCATGTCGGCCCTGCTGGCCTCCTTGATTGTGCAGAAATAAATAAATGAATTATGTTGTTGGGGTTTGGGCTTCAGCACAAACACATGGTCTGCATTTATCCGCACAGTGAGAGGTCCAGCAGCCACTTGATGTAAAAGAGCAAAATGATAATTCTTTTCTTTAGGCGCTCTGGTGCCATATGGAATGTATATAAATCATATTTTTGTTTTAACAGCGGAGGCTTTGTTGATAGATAAACATGTGGTTTATCTAAAAAAAGAGAGAGGATCATGCTTTGAACAATCATTTAATGGCCATGGATGTGCCAAATAAAAATAAAAACATAATTTTGAAAGAAGCTGGCCTTGTGCCCAAATCTGTAACAAGGAATTTCTCCTTAACCAGAGTGGTTAAAGCCCGTCGATCTGTTTTGAGTTTAAGTTGTGCTCTCTACTCAACCCCACGACAAATTGAATCCGGGGCTAATGCGCTCTAATCGGACGAGACGTTACCTTTATGAATGACCTCATGGAGAAGAGGTTGGCGAGCATGGTGGAGAGCCCTTGAGCCAGGCAGCTCTGGGCGATGAACCCCAGCTTCAGTTCTGCAAGGCAGATTGCATCATCCCCCTCTTTCCAATTCCAGCTCGGGATGTTTAGCAGATGGGCCTGCGGAAACAAAAACAGGTATGAGACCTTACTTTGTTAAATGTTCAATTGTTTAAAGTCTCCTCTGGGAAATGCAGTATTTCCCAACTGCTCAGGGTCATCCAGACTCCGCCTTCCTCTCCCTTGCCTGGGTCTGGCGTTTCCTGCTTTATTCAGCTCTTCTGTGCATTAGATCTCAGTCTCCCTGCAACTCTGCTTCTGCACCTACCAGGTCCAAGTCTTCCCCTTGGGTTTGTCACTGAGCCAAACAGAGTCCAGAAAGAATTTCCTCTTGTGACAGACACGTCAACTTGTGCTACTAGAATGTCTGGCTAGGTTGTTCTAAACTGGCTCTCCAAAAAACCTTAAGACTGTCAGATGCCTGTATATTGTAGATATCTTTTTTTATCTGCCTTCCCAGATCTCTCGCTCTATGACTCCTGAGCTTGAGTGGGCATCCAGATCAACTGAAGGATTTACAAACTGCCACCCTCTCCCCCCACAGGTTCTGACTCTTTGCGGGTGGGGTAAGGTTGGAGAATTTTCATTGCTCACAGGTTCGAGGTAATGCTGAGCTAGGAACCATTTTTTGAGAAGCACTGCCCTAAATTATCAGGCATGTCACAGTGGAGACATGTTACAATCTCTTGCAGATGGACTGATCCTATTCACCAGTGAGGTCAGACCCTGAAACGAGGACCCAGCGGCATAATCATCCAATTATTTTTAAGTGGCATGAAGCAGAGAGTCAGAGATAATACACTAGATGAAAGAATTAAGGCTCAAAAGTTCTCCAGAGTTGGAAAATGGGCCAAAGAAACAACCAGAAAAGATTCAAAAGGCCTTAATGTCAAGTACAGCACTTAGGTTTAAAAAAATCAATTATATAAATCCAAAATGAGAAGCCCTTATTTGGCAACAGATATGAGGGGACAGAAAAAAAAAAAAAAGTGTTTGGGTAAACTAAAAATCTCCAAAAGAGGCCAATCTGTGACAGATTACAGAAAAATCCAACGGTAGTTCGTCAGAAACTGTCTCCAGATCACAGGACATACAAATATTCTCTTCTGCTGTGAACTGGTCAGGCTACTTCCCCAGCATTTGATCCAGTTGTCAGATTAAAACAGTCAGATTTAAAGAGAAGTTGACAACTGAATAACTCCCAGAGATAAATGACAGGCTTTAAGACGAGACATGGTTTCTAAACAAACATCTTTTGAAGAACAGTTAAGGAGCCAGCAGCATTCAGCCTGAAGAAGCGCCACACCTCCAGGAAGGCAGGATGGTTACCTGGACATAACTCAGGTGCTGCTGTGACCAGGAGAGACCAGGCCTGTCTTGCTTTGGTCCAAGGGCCAGAATTAGGAATGACTGACTGGTGTCTATTATAACAAAGAAGCTTTGGGCTTGTTTTATAAAGGAAGTTTTTAAGGATGTAATTTGCCTAATAACTGGAGAAAGTTACCTCCAAAATTGCAAGGTCTTTGTCCCTAAAACTCAGCATGCATTTCTCCAAGACTCAGTAGATAGACTTATGCTTTGCACAGGAGACTGAGTCAGACCTTTCTAGGCTTCTACTAATGCCAAGACTCTATGGCCCTGAAATGACTATTTCTCTCCAGGTATCAGCAAACACAAGGAGCACAAAGGAGGAGTCCCTTCACTTTCAGGGCAACATACGATCGGTGTGCTACTAGAAAGAGAAGACTCCATTGTGGAGCCACGACCAAGTCCAGTGGCTCCAAGCTTGGCTTTCAGAAATACCACTCTTGTGAAATTCCCTCTTACAAAATCCTGTTCTGTAACAATCTTGTGAATCCTAATCCAGCAGTGTTTACTCCTGGGAAAGCTGACTGAATCCTCCCCAATGAAAGCAGTTAAAATAGTCCCATGTGTGGGCTATAGCAGATGGGAATTTCTGTCAAGCTAAGTATCAGAGACCTTCCCACATCATAATTCATCACATCCCAATTCCATTAATTACCCTGCCCTCTATCCCATTTCTCTCCCTATCCTTCACTGGCTTAAGAAGCCCATTTTTCCCCTTTATATCCCTGGCATCATAGAAAATATATCAGGCTAAGTGGAAAAACACTCATCTGCATGAGCATCATCTGAGAAGAATGAGGATAAATTACATCTAAGTCATGAACAAATAAATCATCACGTGTGAAAGGAGATGTGGGTGGTCCAAGCCCCAGACAGACAACATGTAACCTTCATGGCACCTTCAAACAAATAAAAAAATCTTTTTAAGATGATCTTTCACATCCCCGTGTGCCAATTGTAGGATTTTAGGTCTTGGGTCCCTCATGTACCCATCTGGTATTGAGTTCCTTAGACATGCTGTTACACAGAAATGTTGTCTGTTTCACTCGTCAGCCTTGTTTGGCTATCATATCTTCTCCAGTTGTGGAGCAGGGAGTCACCAGGGACCTGCCAAAGGTTGGAAGGACTGTGTTCACCTCCCCCCGCCCCCCCCACCCCCGCCAAAAAAAAAAGACAGAAGACTGACCCAGGATTTCAACTCGTTTGCTTCTGGTGACTCTGTATTTTTTCACTTTAGGGAAATGTGGGTCCAGTGGGAGATGCCAGCATATTACTATGTAGGAGTCTAGAGGCAAATCCTCTCTCATGTGGAGAACCAGCCCTGCTAAGGCAGGACCAGAGCTTTCCTCTGTTTGAGATGAAAGCAACGTGAAAATAGGCTGTTCTGGAAACCAGAACAAACAGATTCCAGCCACAGTGCCATCTCTCACTACACATGCAACTTTGGGGAAGCCATCATGATGAAGAAAGAAGGTCATCTCAGAGCAAACACCTTAACATTTCTGCTCAAGGATAAGGATTTACAGTGAGAAAGCTCAGAGAACTTCTATCTCCATTGGCCCACTGGGACTTGGCTTCAGGTCATAGACAAAGATCTCTTTTTCTAGAGTCTGCTGGGAACATTTTAAAAATCCATTGATAGTGAAATCATCAGGAGTGACATTTTTCCAAGATGTCATAAACCATCCTTTCCTTCAAGAGTTTTAAGCCATTTGCACTCAAATAAGAAAAAAACCCTGTGCCACCTCCTTTCCATGTTGAGAGATGGTGAGGTTGAGTGTTTCTCTCCTTGAATTCTACTGGGGGAAACAGGTGGACTTTCGAGACCCTCAGTCCTTCTGTAAGTCCTACCCAGAGGAACCGCAATTTGGTTCAAAAGCCTGTGGCTCGACTGAATGAGAGGGTGGCAGTTGGCAGTTCTGTCTTAGTTCACTGTCTGCCAAGTGACCATGAGTTATACCCCTCAGAGATGCTCTGTCTGAGACAGAACTTAGACCCACGGTCTGCAGTGACACTGAGATACTGAAATGCACAGATGGTTAACTGAGGGTTCAACGAGATAATGGATGTCTAAGCTCTTTTAAAACTGTAAAATATGACACGAATGTCGAGATTATGATGATGACAAACTCAGAACCAGTTTTATATGGAAAGAAGACTGCTTCCCTACATCCCTAGATCCTAGAAAACCACCATCAACAGATCATGGGATATTGAAGTTCTTCCTATTTTAAGGCTGGTATTCAATTATGGAATTAACTATCCTCTGGAATATGCTGACAGTCATGTAAGTGTACATGCATGCAACAGGTTCTTTCCCGAAAGCAAGTTTGTTTTGTTTTGTTTTTTTGAAAGCAAGTTTTAATGGATGGAGATCTATTGGCATCTAGTTGTGGGTAAAGAGAAAGTGCTAAGAAATGAAGAAAAGTAATATTATAAAGGCAGCTAGGAGGATCTTAGAAAACCAGCAAAATTGTAAAGCAAGGTGAAGAATGCCTATTTGCAATTCTACAAGGAATGAGATGACAAATAATGACCAGTGGACTTCCTGTTCTTTCTCTACAAAAGGAAAAGGAAATGAAAAGAGCCCTGTGACAAAGTCACTATGCCCCATTCACTCTCACACAGACTACAAGAACAAAGTCTTATAAGTGACTTTTCCTAACTCTGAAACCCAAATAGATTGGGGTGGTTCTAAACAAAATGTGTTTTAAGCAATTAATCATGGGTCGATTGATGTGTTCGTCACTGTTTCTGAATAATGACAAGGCAGAGGCTGTAAAAGACGTTCAGCTTGCCCTGATCATGTGAATACTGACCAGTGGCATCTGGACCCTAGGTCCACAGAACTACTTCTGAGTTTGACAAGAATCACAGAGCTGAAATTCTCCTTAATTCCTTGAAGATGCTGTATCAGCACTCATTGGAAGGAGAAGAAAAGGAACTGACATCCCTTTCTAAACATGCAACATTCATTTTCCTATTCAATCTAAATTCAGCCCCAAATCTAAACAATGGCTTAAGGCACTCCCACACTAACTGAAATTTCAAATCACAGAGGAAGGAGGGAGAGTTCACAGCCTCAAGAGCTTTCACCAGCCACAGCCTTGTTCATAAACTTCACGTCCGCTACAGGGGCTGCTGTCAAGACTTCTCCAGATTGGTGCTGGTGGATTACCAACATCCTCACTTTCTCTTTAGTGTCCTGGGTTTTCCAGAGACAAAGAAGACACTGTGACCCTGGGTGCCCACCACCCAACCCACTGGCTGGAGCCCAGTACAGTCTGCAGGGGAACCACCCGGGAGCGCTGGGAGGCAGTGGGCCGTGGGCAGCCTCCCAGTCATTGCCAGCAGGCTCCGGTCCACAGTATCTCCGACGGGCTTCCACACAGCAAGAGGGGACAGTGCTTGCCAGCAATTAAGAAATAATGGCAGGGCACTGGCACATTTGGCAGAATGGAGTCCTCTCTGGGTCACCTGACTGCCTATTTCGTAGGGAATATGGCCCATAAGATGGGACAAACGCTCGCTCACAACCCAGCAGGGAGTCATTCTGTCCAGACAGGACACCTGGCGGCAGGTACTGAGCAGCCTCCAGTTTCTCATAACTGGTTCCACATCAAACACAGAGAGACGCCACCTTCCCTCCCCCAAAGCTGTTTTCCTTGGAGTCTCCTGGCAGCCAAGCAAAGGAGTACTGCCCCTGAATGAGAGACAGGATTGTGGTTTATGGAGAAGGAATCATAAGGAAAACAGCGTAGACTCCAACACTGGTTTTCTTTCTGATCCCCCCTAAACTGTAACACTAGGAAAATCCCTCTATGTTTAATCTCTGGAGAGCCAGCTGTTTTCCTCAATTCAACTGTGCACATGCTCACCTTGAGTTTGAGAACTCCGTGTTCCACATTCTCCACCCACGCACGGTCCACCCACCCCAAGTTCACCTGGTCTCAGGGAGAAAAGTGCCCTCACTCACCTGGGACACTCTTCACCTTGACTGCAAAATCCCTGAGCACATACCATTTCCATGTGGGCTTGGAGGAGTCAGGCCAAGTGCTCACCAAGTAGTAGGCATTCATTAAATACCGATGGAAGAAATGAGTGCAGCACACAGAAATGGAGGTTGCTGGAGTGGAATCTAAGGGCATATTGATATTTCTGAACCCAGGAGACCAACAAATGCTTCCTGAATAAACGAGTCACTACGTGAAGCAGTTTCGCTCCAAGGGACCACCTGCAAACAAGGTGTCTGGACTGAAGAAGTGTCCTGGGAGGTTTTCACCATCACTCCTCCTTCTCCAGGTCTCTGGATGGCACTGGGGTGTGTGTACATGCACGCACACACGTGAGTGTGCAGCTGGACCTCATACTCATGAGAGCTTGGACCCCGCCTGTACCTCTGAGCCTGGGACAGGCTTGCTACTCTACCTTATTGTGATACTGCAGCATCTGAGTGATGATTCTTATCTTTGGGTGGTAGTTCTTTATGGAGATGACTCTGAAAGAGAAGAGAACAAAAGCTGAGCCAGGGTCTGCCTCACCCTTGGAGTCCAATGGGGAGATTCATTTGATTACATCCAAATGCAGTGCCTATGGGGCCAGCAGCCAGGGCCTTCAGAGGGGCTGTGGGCACTGGGCCAAGTCAAGCTGCGTTTCCACCACCATATCCGATGGTCGTGTGAAAAGGAAATCACAGAGCGGCCATAGACCATGTCTTAGACATGAAAGAAGAAAGAGATCCTGTGATGCCATGATGACAACGTGTGTTTACTGGGCATGGGGGGTCTGGAGCGGCGTGTCACGGGCTTACTGCCTACCTAGGCATCTAAATAAAGCAAGTTCTACTCGTGGGGCCAACAGAGGTTTGCCATCTCACATACCCTAGGGAGGAGCCCAGAAACAATTTGCTCTGAGTTCAATATTCCAACAACATGAGACAACGTGACAAATCAGACAAGCAGCCTGACAAATGATTCTAATTGTCACGCACACATGGCTACTCTCACAGAAATGATTTCTGAGCAGGACTCTTAGGAGGGGATCCATGACTCAGCCTTTGAAAGTTAATAGCATCTAGATGACGACTTTGATGCCGGTTAGATAAGTGCCAAGGCCTTGCGGAGGTCGTGGTCTGCTGGAAAATTCCCCCGAACTGCTCTCAGTCCATATTTAGTATTAACCACTGCCTGCCCCCATCTCAACCCTCCCTTCTGTTCCCCATAACAATCACCATGCTGAAAGGGGGGGGGCTGGGGACAGAGGACTAGAAACACCTGCATACTAGTCCCAGCTGCTACACTAACAAAGAGGGTGACCTTCAGGAAATCCCTGGGCACTCTGTGACTGTTTCCTCATCTGGACAGTGGGGGCAAGGGTACCTGCTTTATGTATTTCACAGGCTTTGGTATGAGCAGCACATGAAAAACCAGATGTGAAAATGCTTTGAAATCATTAAAAGCTCTCTCCATGTGTAAGTTATGGTTTTTGTCATTACCGACTCTGTCAGAGGTGACATTGTACATTTCCTTTTGTGACAAGGAAGGCTAAAGAATAGAATTCCACAAAAGGCCCACCTCCTAAGCCTAATCAGAAATGCAAGTGCGTTTATCATGACCACCCCCACAAACTTCCCACCAGGAAGTGCTCTACGCTTCATCCCTTTTTGTGCAAAGATGGAGAGAAAGCAGCCAGGAAGCAGCTTTGCCTGAAAAGCGACCACTTGTGAATTTAGGAAATGGATCATGCAGAAACCTCTCCCGGCACAAATTCACCCTGGGCTTTTACACTTGAAGGATTTCATTTTATTTTTGAAAAAGTGTTGTGTTGGCCCATGCTTATAACTCAAGGACTTTGAGCCTCTGTCAGCTCTCGGAATTCAGTTCACAGCATCAGCCAGTTTTCTGCATTAGCTCATTTCAAACGGATCTTTGACATTTTAATTTCAGAAGGGGCAGATTGGTCTCATTAAACTAAGGAGAAAGGAGGATTATACAAATAAGGGAAAAACAGAGCCCATTTTTTAACCCTGAGCTTCCCACTTCCTTCTGCTGGCTGGGCCTTAGTTCTGATTCTGGTTAATGGATGGCTTAATCACACTTCTGATACTACCTTTATTCAGTCATTTTTATGCCTTGGCATAAGGTGCCCTATATGTCTTTATGTTAACCCTACTGTCGTCAGGACTTAAACAGAATATTGTGAAAAGAAATGGCCACTTCGAAACTATTATCAATTATTCACTTAAAAAAGTAAAATAAAAGGCAGTACCAGCCCCAAGTTTCTCCATGGGGTCAAAACATTAAGCTTCATCTTCTTTTGGTTTTCCATTTGACATTTTGAAAAACAGTGTTCTTTAAATCTACAATTTTATCACTTTAAATGACACAAAAATGTGAAGGCTAGAAATCCTAGTTCAAGGAAACAGTCAAGTGAGGCACCTTAGGCTGGGGCCACTGTGGTCACTTTGGAGCTGTGACTGGTTAGGGGACAGGCCCAGATGTGGCAGCAGGTCCCCCATTCCACCAATTCCCTGTAGCCTGGGAAGCCCAGTGCCTACAGGAGTTTGTGCATTGACTCTGTTAAGATGACTGCACTAAGCATACTGTCGAAGAAAAGTGAGCAGAAAGAGCACTCTGGGCCAGATGTCACTTGCCAGATACAAAGACCAGGTGCTGAGAGGAGGATGGACGTGCTCCAGAGGAATTCCGCCCCCTCACTGATGGGAAAGCTCATGGCCCCACTGAGGAAAAGCCAAGCCAAGGAGAGGCAAGCACTGTAGTGGTGCAAAGGCAACTTCCTAGCCTCTGCCCCAGGTAAATTCCCAGGACACAGGAAACCAAGCTGCAGGGAGAAGGGAATCTTGGTCTAGACCCAAGGGATGGCTGTTCACAATTAGCCAAGAGTTCCTGGGAATCTAGTGGGAGTGAAATGTTTCCTCTTAGTTCATCTTTTCTCCAGAAGATTCTCTTTAGGATCCCCCCCAGTTCTCTTAACTACTCTGCAATTTATGCTCCAGTCAAGAAGAATCCAAAAAGAGCTTTGACTGTCTGAAGCAAAATATCTTATCTTTCTGGTCACCGCATAGCCCCAAGATGTCTGTAACATGGGTCTATGTGAAGAAAAATACAGAATATATTTTGATAAAAACAATAAGGAGCAGAAGTTGGCCTGAAAATGGACTTAGATGGGCCCAGCCTATTGACAACAAAGGCATTGGGGAGCGTTTTCCAAAGACTGACCGCCACCCCCCCTCCCCCACCCCCACCAGGAGGCGTTCTGTTAAAAAAAAGGCTGGGGGGGACTGTAGTCAAATAGGTTTGAGAAACTCTCTACAGAACATTACCTTAGAAATTCATATGAGTATTCAAAGCACTGAGGAGCTTTCAGTAAAGAAAACTATTTTGTTTGGGGAAACTGGTTGAAACAAGCCAATTGATCAACAAACCCCTCTTTGTGGGAGATATTGATGAGTGTGCTGTAGATGCACTTGGAATGCTCTAACATGGGGCTTCTTATTTGGGGCCGGACAGTTTTCTGCTACAGGGGGCCATCCTGTGCATTGTAGGATACTGAGCAGTAACCTTGGCCTCTACCCACCAGACATGAGCAGCGCTGTCCCCTAACTATGACAACCAAGAACACTTCCGGATATTCCAAAAGGCCCCCCTAGTTTAGGCATATTCCCAGTGAAATCTCTTTCCTTTGCTAGTCCTGCACCTCACGTCTGGTTGTGAGCCCTCGTATCTTTTAAGGCTGACGATGCCTTGTGTCATTGCCTTCTGCACCCACCACAGCCTCAGTTCCCCCACCCTGGGCCTATGCAGGTGGTGAGCTAGAAGGTGGCTAATGAGGAAAGAAGGTCCTGCAGAGACGGTGCTCTGCAGAGGGACCCAACAGAACAGCAAGTGGCCACGGAGCACCTAGCCTGGAGCCCTCCCCATCTCCCTGAGATTACCTCATGATGTTGGAGGCATCTTCAGCGTCGGGGTCTGCGCAGTACTTATTGGCAAGGATGAGGCACGCATCTGCTGACTCTATCTAAGACACCAAAGAAAATCACAGAACATAGAAATATGAATAGCCATCCTTGGTTGCAGTCTCTCTCTGCTGACAGCTCTGGGGGAACCTGGTGCTTTGCAAGGAAAAGAAAAAAATAATAATCCTGAGAGATTATAGTTTTTGTCAAAAGAGTAGGTTGCAAGTTCTTGTTATGGTATAAACATTTCATCTTGTTGCTGCTGGAAGGGACAACGTGTACCTTGGTAATTACACTTTTCATTTTGCATAGCCTCTTACACAGAAGCTTTCTGTCTTGAGGTAACAATTAATTAAGGCTTTCAGTCCCTCTCCACCTCCTTTCCCCACCATCTGCACCATCATCCCGACTTTTCCAATCGGGAAGTGGTGTTAGGTGGGTGAAACCCCTTCTCTCAGGCTACCAAGCTAACTGAGTCATTGAGGATTCAGAAATTTAGACTCTTAAGTCCTTCATCTAACCTTTTTTTCACATCTTAAATGTGGAATAAGAGGAAATGAGAGCCCTAACTCAGATAATGGCTCAGTACTGTTTAGTATTCAGTTAGCATTCAGATATTCAAAAGACAACAAATCTGAGTGTGAAATGGTATGTTACAGATGACCTTGAAAGACAACCTAAAGACTTAGCTAAACATGTGCCAACAGAGATTTATTCCTTTGAGAGGATCACAAGTTGTGCTAAGAATTGCCTGCAACTAAATCAGATCCATGGACAATAATTATTTCCCCCAAGTTCTCCTAAGATTTCACATTAGACATAACTTGGATCGTGTCTGGATAATAGTAACTAGACTCTGTAAGCAAAAGAATTCCCATGCTGGCTCTGGTCGGTCCTACTTGGGATGTTGTGTTTATGACAGACTATTTCTGCATTTGGTGGGAGGGCATGGTTTTCTCCATGGTATGTCACAAGTTGTCTCCAGTTTTCTTTCTTTCATAAAGCAAAGAATTTGCCCAAATTCTTTTGGCTTATTCATGCTTGCCAATTACATTATTTACTGAATTATGTAGTGACCACAGTAAGCACTGAGATGTCAATGGATTCAGAATATTAATCTATCCCCACTGGCATGCAAATATGGAACATGCTTACAAAATCCATATAAAATGAGTACAGTAGTGGATGCCATTTTGCTATATCCCTTTCCCTTGTAAGTCTTAGGTGTGTGTATAAGGAGATTCTAACTTAGTAGGTTCTAGACAGAAAGACCAGCCCATTACCAAGTGCTGCCAGATAGCTACATGCTTAGTTGTGCACCTTTAGTCTTTGATGAGGAAAAAAAGGAAGCTCAAAATGTTTGATGGCTTGGGTAAACTTTATTTATACTTTATCCTTCATGTTCCTTCCTGATAGAAATAACAGATTTCAGAGCTACGCTGAGTCCAATTTAAGTATTCAAAATGGGGATGAGTTGATTGCTATGTCATACGAGACCACTGAGCCCACACAAGTGGTCTGCTTCCTTTAGCAGTGCTGATATTGAGGGGCCCAGTGATGTCTAGTATGTTACATACAAGCAATCCACATATGGACTGCTCATAGCTGGTCTACCCAGTGCCAGCAGAACAAAGTCCTGGGACCAGTGCAAAGGTGATATCAAGGTTGGTAGTATCTGATTTATTTTCTAAGGGCTTTGGAAGGGACTCTTGGCCAGGTCAGGAGGCATGTCCTGTCACCCCAGAGTCACACACCCCCTAGATGGAATAAAAGCAGAAGTCACTTCTTCCTTCTTACCTTGACTCTTGCAAGATCATGTGGATTGAGGACTGAACCCTGATAAAACTCCACCTGAGTAAAATGTCGTTTGAACAGAGCTTCCAGCTCCAGGTTAGGGGAGATGCTGTTCAAGGAGAGAAGAAACAGCTGTTAATATAGCAGAGTCGGGTATTCAGCCTCCGTGGCCTCCCTTCTCTCCAATTTCCACAGAGAGAGACAAGACTTTCACCTTCAGAGCACCCTCTTTCTTGCCATAAATAAGAGGCTCACACTGAAGAGAAGTAAAACCCCAGCCCAACTGAAAATCAAAACCAGTACCAAGTTAAAATGAAGAGTTTCATAACCTTTATAGAGTCTGAGGCCTATGCGGCAAAATGTCTTCATCACAAATGGAATCCCTATTTTTTTAAAATTTCATTTCACTCACTGTTTTCGTTTACTGATTGATTTGTTCATCTGTGTCGGGTCTTAGTTGCGGCACGGCGGGATCGACCTTGCTTCATGCAGGATCCTTCTTTGCGGTGCATGGACTCTCTAGCTGTGGTGCAGACTCAGTAGTTGTGGTGTGTGGGCTTAGTTGCTCCACGGCTTGTTGGATCAGAGTTCCCTGACCAAGGATCGAACCCATGTCCCCCGCATGGCAAGGCGGATTCTTAACCACTGGCCCACCAGGAATCACTATTTTATGAATGAAGAACAGAGGCTGTGACATCAGGGATCAGCCAAAGGTCTTCCTGGCAGAGCTTCCTGCTGTTCCTTTCACCAAAAGCCTTTTCCCTACTTTCCCACCTCATGGACTTCTCAACCTCAGGAACTGGATCAGAAAAAAGTCTCTGAGTAGACATACACAGAGTCAATCCACTCCCAGCATTGTTCTTGATTCAGCCTTGAGCCACACCCTGCAATCTTTCCCACTGCAGGACAAGGATTAAAACATTGGTTAACCTATCCATTCATTTATTAATTCTGCAGAGATGAGAAACCCCTAGTCTCTGTTAGGTACTTCACTAGGCACTGGGAGATCACATTCAGATAGAACCTACTAGGTGCCAAGGACTGAGTTAATCAACTCTTGCCTAACATAGTACTTAGTAATGATGATAATTGCTAATGTTCTTGAGCATATGCTATGCAACAGCTACCATTCTAAGCACTTGACAAATATTAACTCATTTAAACCTCAGAACAACTCTAGAGGAAGGTATGTTATTAACCCAAAGCTTGGAGAGGTTAATTAACTGGGCCATGGACGACAGGGCTGACAATGATAGATGCTGGGGACACAAAAGTAAATCCTAGCAACTGAAGCATTAGCAGCCAGCTTGTTGATTTGGACTAAAGCAGTGGGTGAGAGAAATCCATCTGCCTGTGCAAGTCCAACCGGTCTTCCAGATCCGTTACAAGCAGGGCCTCCTTCAGGAAGTCTGCCTGCCCTGGTAATACAAGGAGTGGTGGTCTCTCCCCGATACAGATGTCCCACACGGTCCTGCCACTTGATTAAACTGGCATCAGTACATTACTAGAACTATGTCGTGCTCTAATTGCTGCACATGTGCTCATCTTGAAATGTCCAAGCAGGATGACTTGTCTTCACCCTTCCACATGCTCAGCAGAGGACGGGCCCCACAGCTGGTCATCAGTGGCTGAGCAGTTAACTGGATCTATGGGTTGAGCTCCTGTGTCCATGGCCTGCCCAGTCCTTTCAGAACTTGGAGAAGTCAGTGCTAAGGAGAAAAATGCTGGTGCTCAACCATGGTTGCCAGTTCCATATTCACAAATGTCAAAAGGAAGCAGATGTACAGGATGACCTTCACTGAGGTTGTAGGGAAGTCAGCCTCAGTGAGATCCCAGAGCAGGACTGAGTCCTGGGTGGTCAATTCCGAGTGCAGCCAACACCAGCATGTGAGCTCTGTCCCTTGGCAGCGAGGGGCTAAGACCTGCCCCATGATGACCCCATCTCCATAAAAGAGGACGACAGTGCCACCCACGCGAACGTGCCTGCATTCTCCATCTCTCCATCCCTGTGGTGGGCTACCTTTTACCTAAGAGGGGACCAGGCAAAAGATCTCAACAGCACTGGATGGAAGGGAAATATCTTGGTTTCCTCCCCTATAAAACAAACTTGATTAAGTCCTACCACCTAAGTCCACTGTATAGCCTAATATATTTTTTCTCCCATGATAACAGCTAACATTTATTGGGCACTCACTGTATGTCTGATTCTCTTTATATGTGTGCATGCTAAGTCACTTTAGTTGTGTCCCAACTCCTTGCAACCCTATGGACCATAGCCCTCCAGGCTCCTCTGTCCATAGGATTCTTCAGGCAAGAATACTGGAGTGGATTGCCAGGCCCATCTCCAGGGGATCTTCCCAACCCAGGGATTGAACCTGCATCTCTTACAACTCCTGCATTGGCAGATGGGTTCTTTACCACTGGTGCCACCAGGGAAGCCCACTGCTCTGTACACTTGGAATGAATTTGCTTTTCATTCTGTTACTAGCCCAAGATGGTAGGTAGAAACCATTTTGACCTTCCCATCTTATGGAGGTGGAAACTGAGGCCCAGGGACTTAATTGGTTCGGGACTTAGTTGAGTCAGGATCCAGATCGTCCTCTGAGCTGAGCATGCACTCTTGCTCCCTCTTCTGATTTAAGGAGAGCCTATGGTGACCAGCACTGTGTCCTACACTGAAGGTTCCTAGGAATGACAGCTGCTGTTGCTGTTGTAATTGCCTAGTACCCTGCTTACGGTTACTTCTGTGTCTTGCTTGGGCACTATGTTAGTCCCACGCTCGTAAAGAATCCACACCAGACACTGTGGACACACGTGGACTGCACAGATCCAGACAGCTTTGGGGACGGTAATGATGTGTTTGACCAATAATGACCTACTGTCATTTGCCAGAGTCACCTCCACAGAGGCAGGTGCTACTCTCATCACCAAATGACTGGGTTGCTTCCTTCCCATCGTTCCTAGAACATCCTCTCCAATGAACCTAGCAGAGATGGTGGCTGAGTCAATTCTGCCCTGCCCTCCGGTGCCACTCCCACATCACCCCACCTACAGACACTGAGGGGGTCCCCTTGTGCTGCCTGGTTGGGTGGAGGGTCTCAAAACCACGGGGGCCTCTTACTTGTGAAGAAAGACGATCTCCACATTGACATCGTCCCGGTCCTTGTGCAGAAAGTCCTTCAGGAAGTTGGAAACGCTCTCCAGTGTGATGTGTCCACAGACCACTATGTGCCTGAATAAGAAAGGCCAGTTAGATGAGGCCATTCCAGAGACGCCCTGGCACCCACCCCTGGCAAGACAGAGAAAAGCGCACAGCTGCAGGGAAGCATTCATGACCTCCGAGGAGGCTCGTAAAGCCCAGCTCCCTTCCCCAGAGGGCTGTGAGGCAAAGCAGCAGGGCCAGAAGGTGCTCAGAGACTCCTCGACAGAAAAGCATATGGCTTCTCACCTGATGCTACACAAAATCCTATTAAAAGCCCAACCGCTTGGCCAAGTGGTTTTATGCATTTAACAATAAGTGACATTATGCTTGCGCTTAAACGCTGCATTATCAAGCCCCTTGCAGATTCATATCTCTCCCTTTCTGCCCACAAAGCGTCCTCCCGGGAGATTTACCGAATGAGTCTTGGTTTATGACATAGAGCTTATCAGGTAATGAGATAACAAATCTTGCTGAAACGATGATTTTGTGTGTAAGAAAGCGGACTTTTATCAGGGTGGCTAATGTGCGGCTTGACACGTTATGGGCTTTGCTGGCCATAAGCAGTAAAAAGGAAATTTTGCATTTTTCTGCCATAACTCCTCCGACAATGGGAGCATGTAACACTTTACAGTAAGTGAGCATCACTCAGGGCTAAATGTGGGATGGGACACCTATGGAATCTGAGATGGTGCCGCAGGCAGGCTGTGCATCCCCAGGCAGCTAGCTGCTTCCTTAGGGTGCCTGAGATTTCCACAAGAGACAAAGGAATTTACTTTTGGACAGGGGAGAAAAGCTAGGAAGGGATGAGGATGGAATGCTTTGCCTTTGTTTCAGGGTGCTCTGGACTTGTCTCCAGAAATAGTGGTTCCCCTTGAGGAGATGAGCCCATCTTCCAGGACTACTGGAAGAACAGTCCTCACCCCCCTGCACCCCGCCAATATCTTTGGGCTCCTGGACCAATCTGACTTTGACACTGGGCTATACTGTGGCCATTTACATTCGCTATTTATGACGCTCAATCAGGAGTAAGCTCTTTGATACAAAAGTATCAAAGAGACTAACTGCAGAGATGAAATCTGCCAGCTTCTAGTAAAGAGACTGCTGCAAAAGGCTCACTCAGCCCAGATCCCTGTGCCCCTCATGTTGACAGCGACAGAGGCTGACTCCCTGGCTGGGCTGTGAGGCATGGGCAGGTGGTGAGCATGAAGCACAGTAATTTTGTGGGAGAAATTTAGAATGGCCAGGCCCCCTGCACTCCATAATTGCTCTGTGCACATTCCAGTAAGGCAGAGAGCTCATTGGCTGGAGGCGACTCCTAAGAGGAGGCAGTGATGATCACTTATGCGATGTTCCATTAGGTGCCATTACAAGAGCCTGCCCTTTCAGCGTAATTTGGTGCTTGACTAAGTATGTGAGAATAATGCAGTAAACTCATTGGTGAAAGGATAATGATGCAGAACAAAGAGTAAATCAATAATATGCACGATGCAGTTAATAATATCACCATTATGGACTGTTATTGTTACGGAGCTGCACTTAGTGATCGGGCAAGTGGAGGACCTTTTCGGGGGGGGGTGTCAATGGGCTTCCTCTGAAGAGACGTTTTAATATAACCACTTGACTCTCAAGCCAGTACCTGCTAGGTTAAGGGAGGTCCCCTGGCCACTGATCCAAATTTGATGTCCCCAAATGTGTATGAGTAACTCCCTTCTGAAATGCACAGTATGTCAGAAAACATGATGCAAATTGAACAACTGGATTATACACATTTTTGTCGGGTCATATCTTGAAAAAATGATTCTTGTGGCAAATGTGCATTTATATGGACAAAAGAGGCTGCAAATAAATGTGCATTTTCTGAATAAGATTTCTGATTTTGAATTTGCCAAGCATGTTCAGAAACTGACCAAAAAAAAAAAAAAATCTCCCTCCTAATTTGACATCTCCACAAAAGACAACAGGGCTGTTTGGGGGACAATTCTAATGCTTCTGCCTACAAACTTCCATGATTGAGAATGAGGCCAGAATGAATTCAATGTATGGGCACCTCTGCAGGACAGATAGGTGAGTGGGACTCTTCTTGATAGTAAGGCAGGTGTGATTCTCTGCTCTGCCACCAAGGATGTGTGTGATTCTGGGCAAGCTACTTATCCCCATTCGATAGATGAGGGGGCTGAGAGGTTAATACTACCCATCCAGCCTCCTGCACCAAGCACTGCAAAGCTCAAAGTTCTTTACCCGCATAAGCCTGGTTATCATTCAGAGCAGGACTCAAATCAATGATCAGTCCAGGGAAATGCCAGAACATTCATCCTTCCCTATCTTGTACGCAAAGAACTGAATGAACATCTGCCAGCATCCTTCTTCCTCTTGTGAGATCATTCATCTCTAGGACAGATGTGTGAGAAGTGGAGGGGAAGGAGGTGAGTCCATCCTCTCACCCTTGAATCAAAGACTCAGGCAGCTGATTTATTCAGCCTTAGAAAGAGTCAGGGTTCTCTTAGTTGAAAATGTGCTGGGTACATATAAAATATATTCCAATGCAATCAATATTATCCCTTAAGCCTTTAATTAGCTTTCACTTCTCTTAAGAAGCAGACAAATGTTGGCAGGAGAGGGGAGAAAAAAAAAAGGATTGACTTTTCTCATTTGATGCTGGCCTATCCAATACCATTCTAGACAATTGAAAAAATATATATCTTTAAGCTATAGCATGATTTCTGAGGTGGAGAGCAGTCTTTATCAAAAAAGGAAGAAAAAAATCTCCCTTCAACATAATTGGTATTTTTGCTCAGGAAAAAAGCGAGATTGATTGAAAGCAGATTGCCTTTTTGCCCAAGAAGAGTTATTAGGTACATTATCATGGCAACCTTGGAGAACCCATATTGTTCCAATCTGTCCTCTATCTGAGTTGAAGATTTACGGCTTCCCCCTTTTGTGCCAATAATCATTTCCCTCCACTTTGTTTTCCATACAGTGGAAGTTATCAGGGAGCCCACATATTGAAAATGTTTGAATGCAGTTGGAACTGATGGGTGGGGTGAAGCTGCCTCTCTGACTCAGCACCTGCATTAGGAGGTCTGCTCCTCACCAGCCCGTAACTGAGGGAGTGAGTGCTAGGGGCCCTGTGGGAGTACAGGGAATGGACGGTGAACGGGGAAACATTCTTTTTCCAGCAATATTTTCAGGGTTCTTGAAAATTCCAGAGGCACTAGTTTGAAGAAGGCTGTTATTGTTGGGGAGAAGAGAAGCAAGAATGTCTCACATCTTCAGTGATGGAAAATATTGTGCGATTGAGAGCAGGGTGTGCCCTCCTTGGAAGCATACTGATGGTTGTTCACTGTGCTCGACTTGAAGAACGCCAAAAAGTCCCTCATCCAAAATGATCTCTGTCGGGTTCCTTGACACCTACAAATCTACCATGTGAGATTCATATGTTGATAGCCCTGTGTCAGCTCAGCTCAGACACTAAATAACTAAACAGTCTTGGGCAAGGTACCAATTCTGCATTTTACAACCATAAAGTCAGAGTCTCTGAGGGGTTGGAGCTAGTACCTGATTCATGAGGTTATCTTGAGGATTTATGTAAATAGACAGTACATATGAAGGGTCTACTAAAGAGTCTGGGCCATTGTAAGCATGATTAAATGGTAGGATTCATGTGATGTCTGTAAATAAGGATGTAATAGATATGGAGTGCTCTGTAGCTCCTGGAGTCTCATCTGATCCTCAAACAACCCCACATTCCTACTCTCTGCATCTTTTCAAATAACTCTCTGAACCTCAATTTCCTTAAGCCACATGCCTGACATCTCACCGAAGGTAAAGTCACTTGCCCAGGACATGATCTGGGTCTCTGACTCTAATTCTCACAAAGACAAAGGTGAAGACGTGGAGAGAGAGCAGAGGCTTGGGTATTTCAGCTTCTACTCCTTTACAACAGACAGGAATAGGTCAATGAGAGGTTCCCTCAAACGTACAGTGGAGGAGACATTGGAGGGTCCTCCCTGGGACAGGAGAGAGGCCCTCACTTAAAGCATCACCGCAGCCTGGTATCAATAGACACCAGCTGCATCTAGTCAGCCAGGCTGGCAAGCTCAAGACAGCAAAGGCTGAATGACCGCAGAAGCTCAGAACCAAGTTGTTAATTGAAGGCACACAATTTGGCAAGCCAAAGGGCTGCAAGGTGACATAAACACCACCTTTACAGCATTATATACCATGCCCAGCCCAAGGATCCCACAAGAGAACAAAAAATCTAATAAAAGATTCACTGACAATAGAGAACATTCAGGAACATTGGCTGTGAAGGGCTCTAATGCTCTTCCCATCTGTGGCTCTGCATTCAAACTTTTCAAGACTACCAGTAATCTTAATGATTGATGTCATTAAGGGCCTGGCCACTTGGTTTGTGAAGATGGCTAACAAGCCTACATCAAAAGCCATTTCTGATGGAATGACCTCTTTGGTTTTTAAAGTTCTGTCAAGTCGTGTGAACAACTCTTTCTTGGGATAAACTAATTTTAGTGGCTTGGATTAAAAGACCCATCTCAGTCAGATACATGAGGAAGCATCTTAAATGCCAAAATAGTAGCCAATGGCACTTTGTGGGAAGAAGTTACTCATCCAGTGTAAGAAAGCATGCCTGGTTTGGATCAGGGCTCCAGAAAGAGGGGATGGATTGAATTAGAATGGGCAACCCTAACATGTCATGGAGCAGGCTTGGCATCAAGGGTGGAGTGTGACTTAATCAGAGGAATGATGCTTGACTATTACAGGCTCTATCGCGAAAGTGCTAATTGCTTATTTCATGGGCACATCCTCATTCAATATTTCCCTCCCATTAAGACGCATCTCCACTTTCGGAATGAAATCCCACACAGTATCCTCAGTCTCACTCCTCTCTTCTTGGAGATGGGCCAAGCATGCTGGAATGCCCCAGTGGAGTTGGCAATTCAATTTTAGAACTCAATTCCACTGGTGTCTTTCTGAATGGATCACTAAGGGGAACTGACTTATGGCAGAAGGCATAAGATGAGGACAGAGAAGGGTCTCCCAGTCAAAGGTTCCAGCGAATGAGGCATCCGGAGATCAAATGAGGTTGAGTGTAGCTCAATGAGAACCAATGTCTACACCTTTTGAAAGATTCAAGTAACGTTTCTTAAAGCCAGTGGCCTTTGAAAAAGAGATCTGCGGCGACGATAGGCTCTTTTCCACATCCTCCGTGTATCTTAGCCTCAGGACAGCCCTTGGTGAATGTTTAGTCTGCTGTCTGCATTATTTCAATGTGGAAACCGAGGTCCAGAGCTCAGTGCAAGGTGAATGCCACAGGAAGGGCAGACCTATCCCCTTGGTTTGGTATCTGCAATACCAAAGCAGCTGGTGCGCCTGAAAGGAGCCTGGGCTAGGACTCAGGAGTCAGGGGGACCTATGCTGTGTGACCTGGGGGCCAGTCACTAGAAAATGAAGAGACCCAGACTGTTGGGGCTGCACCCACTCAAGTGTTCCAGCTCTCTGCCCCTACTGTGTTCATACCAGCCTATCTGGTCTAGACGTCTGCCATAGCTTCCCAATGCAGTTCCCTGTTTACTAAACCCCCACTCTAAAAAAAATTTTTTTAAAAAGCTCTCAAGAGTGAGGACTGAGAATCTGACTGCATCACTTCCCACAAGGGCAGGGAGGTCTCAGATCTCTCTTCAGCTGAGCCTCGCTCTAGGAAGACAATGTAAAATGCACAGCTCTGGGCTGTTTATTTTTAAAGATACTATATCCATTTTTACTGGAACAAGTATAAAGAACTTAAAAAACCCATAGCTATCCTGTCACAATAAATCATACAGAGTAAATTGAAAATCCTATACAGCTTTCCCTGAATACATTGCGCTCACTTTGTCAAAGAGGCAGATGAAATGTGGCATATATTGATCTAGATGTCTCTGTAAAACTATAATATTTATATCAAATACATATGCTAGAATCTTTCCTGTCTCTCTGCTGAGCCTTCTAATCATGCTTGGCTCGTCCTCACTCTCACCCCCAACACCTCCCACTACTGGAGACTGTGTCTGATGGGAATGAATTTTAAGAAGGACTTGTCAAGGGAATTCTGCAGCATTTTATCACATAGAAAGCAGGGCAGGGGTGATAAAAGACCCCACAACCCAGATCACACGGTGGTCAGCACCCAAAGTTCACGTTGTCCCTCCTACGTTGAACTGAAACCGTCAGGAGTCAACATAACTCTCTCCCCAAGACTGTCTCTTATGAGAGAGAGATTCAGGAAGATTCTGAGCTTTCCCGTGTGTGTCACTCGGTAGTGCTTCCCCTGACTCGGGGCATGTTCCCCTTAAGGCTCATAATCCCATTGCCTGAAGGAAGAAGGCTAACCCTAGTCCTGCCTTCCCACTGCCTCTTATACTGGGAGCCCATCCCAAAGGAACTGCCTCCCAGTGGGGTGGTCATCTTCAGCAAACAGCTGCTAACTGTGGGCTACCCTGAGACCCAGCTCAGAACCCCTAAACCTTTCTGGGCTCTCAAGAACTAACTGTTGGTCAGTGGACTGGTTGGCGAAGTATGCTTGGCTTGGACACCCTATGTCATGGGAAGTGCAGAAGACATTTTCTAGTTAGTCCACTGCAAGACTGCAGGTCGTTGGCTGATTCTGCCACCTCTGATCTATCACTCTGTCTCAAGTTTGTAAGAAAACAGTGCATGTAAACAAGACAACAATGAAAACAAAACAGTTTTGAGTGTGTATGGAGCTCAGGATCCCATGGTTTTAACCATCGCCCATTAAAACAGATGAAAAAAGAAAAGCAAGCCAACAACAAAAAACCCAAGGAGGTTCAGAGATAATGGTCTACACAGGACCCACATCTAGCACTTTGCTGATCACAAAGAAAGGGAATATCTTCTCCCCCCTAGTGAGGAAGAGAATAAAGTAATCATCTTATCCAGCTGTCAATAGAGCTGTTCTGGAGGAGAAGGCTGTTTGGCTGTTTCCCTAAATGGGGTCAGAAGGCTGAGCAAATAGATTCCAGCAGTGCACCAAAGGCACCTCTGTAAAGCAGAGCCCCAAGGTCAGAGGACAGACTACTGGCAGGCCCAGCAGAGAACACTGGGATGCCCTGACCGGACCAGAACTTTGTGCAAAGAGAGGGCACATCTCATCCTACACAGACAGTCAGGATCTAAAGCATCCAGAG
This sequence comes from Bos indicus, assembly GCF_029378745.1. Taxonomy (NCBI): domain Eukaryota; kingdom Metazoa; phylum Chordata; class Mammalia; order Artiodactyla; family Bovidae; genus Bos; species Bos indicus. Next base: position 32,931,866 of record NC_091787.1, read on the forward strand.
GAATCAGTATCTGTACCTCCATCATCCCAAATCACAATTAGACCTCCACAATTGTAACAGGCATGGAAGAAAGTGAAAGTGACGTTGCTCAGTCGTGTCCGACTCTTTGCGACCCCATGGACTGTAGCCCACCAGGCTCCTCCATCCATGGGATTTTCCAGGCAAGAGTACTGGAGTGGGGTGCCATTGCCTTCTCCAGGGAATCTTCCCAACCCAGGGATTGAACCCTGGTCTCCTGCATTGCAGACAGACGCTTTACCGGGAAAGCTGAGCTGCCAGGAAAGTTACCAGGCAAGAGGAATGGCCAACACCTTGCGTAGCTTGTTGCCAAAAAGGAACCTCAGCCCAAGCCTTGAAAATAAATACTAAGAACCTCAGAGCAGGAGATACTGACTTTGTTCCAGTCTAACATGCACCCTCCTTTCAACAGCACCTCATTTCTCGGGAAAAAGTAAAATAGTCTACATCTAAATTTTAAAATGACATCAAATGAGGGAGTTTAGGGTTTAGTAATTAATTTTTGATCTTTATTCACTGGATTTGGCTATAGAATGAAATTTGCAGTTACCTAAATGTATAGATATTTTTTAAAAAAAGATTTTTTGATGTGGACCATTTTTAAAGTCTTTATTGAATCTGTTACGATATTGCTTTTGTTTTATAGCTTTTTGGCTGCAAGGTATATGGAATCTTAGCTTCCCAAACAGGGACTGAAGCTGCACCCCTTGCACTGGAAGGTGGACTGCCAGCAAAGTCCCTAAATGTACAGATTCTTAAATTAGGTGCTAGGTTTGTTTTGGACACACAAACATTCATGCTTGTGTGCACACACACATTTTTTTTTTTTTTTTTTTTTACAATGTCTTCAAAGTACTTGCAAAGAAAAATGCAATGATTGGGACCATGGTGAGGTCCCAGTTCTCTGGTTGCCTGGAATGGCATTCATGATAAAATTAAGCATAAACCTAAACCTTGGACTGGGGAAAGGAAGGAGGGACACAGGGCTGAGGAGGGGAGATGCAGATAAGCCTGCTTCTGCTGCTTGCCCACATAATTAAGAAGCTGCCCCTCATCTGGAGCATAGGCTCTGTCCAATCTAGAGAACAACACCTCATTTTAAATTTGGGGAACCATTCCTCCCCAATCAAATACAGTTTTGGGACCTTCAACCACGGTTCCTGCCCGAGCTAGGACAAGCAGTACTTTTCAGTCTTAAATGAAGTGACACTAAGTTCATGGTGGGAACTGACTGATCCTCATGGCGAAACCTTGTGAGCACTTTCTCTGAGTTTCTGCTTGCTGGATCCCAGCGCTGCTTCTCAGCCTCACCTCTGTCCTTTCTTGCATCTTCAGCTTTTGTCTGAATGCTGTAAGATACTTTAACCTTCCAAAAAAAAAAAAAAGCTTTTTCTGCTGAAGTCAGCAAGAATGAATTTCAGTTGCCTATAACCAAAGAACTTTAACTGTAGATTTGTTTACCTTTAGTTTCTCACTGAATTCTCACAGTAACCCAGTATGCAGGGATTAGCACCACTATTTTGGTTTTATCTCTTTCTCCTTCCTTCATGGCAGAGGACTTATATAGCTTCTTAAGCAAGCAATTCTCTAATTGACCAAATCTCATAAATAACACTGGTTCTTCCCTGTGTCTCTCCACAACACCCTCGCCCTTCTGCCTTTGATTCATCCATTACTTCAGGGTTTGGTGGCCTTTAGGCTTTTTAAGTAAGCCATTCTTCCTTTGACCTGATTCTTCCAATTTTAGGTAGGTCTTTGCCTTAACAGAGAAATCCAGGCACTTGAACATCATTTTCCTCTATTCCAATCAAACCAGATCTGCCTGTTTCCACCTGATAACTGCTGCTTCTAACACAAGGCACCAAGAGAAGAGAAGATGAAAGAAGATCAGCTACACCCTCTGCGGATGAAGACAGAACAGAGGGAGAATGAGTACAAGCAAAGGGGCGGTTCTTAATTTTGCCTGGCAGAGGGGAAGTATGCTAGCTTTGACGTGCAAACTGACCCCAATGCCTTCCCAAATACCCCTGCATGCCTCGTGGCCCTAGAACACAAGCTGTTGGATATGGCCGTCCCATAACAACAATTAAGTTGACATATCCTGACACACCCTTGGGTGTGGCCTCATTCCTCAGCCACACCCAAGGGTGTTGCCCCTGCTAGCCATGTGCTGCTAGCCGTCCACTGTAAGTAGACCCAACACCCTGAGCCTCCATCATCTGTCCAACACACACTCAAGTTCTGGGAGAAGTCCACAGGTTCCAGAGCCTGATAAGGCATAAGACACCACAGAGCGATGTTCACTAGACATGGAGAGGCCCAGAACTCAACGTGGCATTAGCAGCCCCTCTACTTCCTGAATGTCTCTGCGCCCCTCTTTTACAGGGTGCGTCATTAGATTTATAGGTTTTTAGGTCCACAAGTCATCTCTCTGTTACCTTTGCCCTAAACTACTCCAATGGAGACACCTACCAATGTGAATTATCTAATGCTTTTAGGAGCATTCCCTCTAAAAGGCTTGCAGTCTTCATGATTGCCTTATACCTTCATGATTTTATTGAACAAAATTCCTGCCGAAAGAGCATTTCACGGAGACAAGGCTCCTCTGTAATCTAGCTTCTACATAGCCGCCACTAGCTCTTGGGTGGTTCTGATTCATCAAAGTCTCAGGTAAGCCGCAGGGGAGCAAGAAGCATATCTTCTTGCTCATCCTTTAACCCACAGCACCTAGCACAGTGCCTGGAACATAATAGGGATCAAATAATTATTAGTTGAGCAAATATATTGGGATGGGAGCTTTCCTAAGTTCTGTATACTAGCTAGCATTTGCCTCTGAGGTCAGTGGCTAGGGCCACAAAACCTCTCACGAGATGGGCATACATCTATCTCTGAACATGTGTCCTTATTGATAAAGTATTGGAGGTGAGATAAGTTTGCTTTTACTGACAACTGGTACTCACATTTGAAGAAGCCCCTATGGTTTGGGGGGTTATGCAATACCAGTACAAGATGTGGGGATGCAAACCCTGAGAGGCACAGAATCAAGTTTCCATGAATTTCATGCTGTATCAGCTTCTAAATTTCTTTTATAATAAAAAGAGACACTGGACTTGGGCAGTTAGAAGGTTTCCTGGTTTATTTTCAGTGTGTGATGGCAGCAATGGGATGAAACCCCAAATCTACTAGTAATCGTTTTGTACAACTCTTCGAAGACTGCTATCAGAATGAATGACATAGCAGAAAGAGAAAACACAGTGCGATGTAGTCTCGGAGGGCTGTGTTTGTCCTCTAGATTTAGAACCTGCCCAACAAGGATTCACCCGATCAAATGTGAGGTTAGGCAGAAAGAAGCTTCAGGGATTCTAATTGAAAAGTTATACTCAGAATTCTTTTTCTTTAATGGAAGAAAGAATACATGAGGGTGAAAGTCGAAGTCTGAATATGACTTTTTATTTTTTAAGGTACACAGTTCATCTCCCACCTACATGTCTATTCTTGTTTTCAGAACAATAGCTGGAACATTTTGACAAGTGTGTGGAAGGGAAGAGAGAAAAGCGGTGGTGGGGTAGAGGGGAGACAAGCTTTCATTCCATTAGTATTATCAGGAAATAGATTTAATATGCATCCAAGTCTCTCTAAATAGAGCTCCAAGTTTGAACAGGACTGAAGACGTGGCTTACAAGAATCCAAAGCAGATGCAAAGAAAGAAGTGCCCACATCCACACCCATAAAGACCCCTCTCATTGGAAAGGAATACCTGGCACTTTACATTACATGATACAGCATCGAATAACACTCATTTTCAGTATCTGCCCCTTGGTACTAAATTTCAGAAGTAGTCAAGGGGTCATTTTTCCAAAGTATTAGGACAATCTCATTTTTTTTCCTTCCCCTCAAAGTTTAATGCTAATCAAAGCAGAATGCCTAATCAATCCAACATGGCCTGTCAACTTGAATTATCTGTTTGTCTTCCTATTTACTGTATCTGTCTGTCTACAGTTCTTCATATCTCTGTGAAGATCAGTTATTGGGGCCTGTGTTTTCTTCTGACTAGAATGGCTACCAGATGATCCTTCCTGGTGATATGTTGATGATTTGCTAATTTATGGCTTTTAAAATCTAGGAATCTGAAAACACTGCTGAGAGTTTAGGCTGGGGATCACGTGGGCCCCATGACTAGAGGGCTGAACAGCTTACTTGTTGAGGGACTGAAGTTTGTATAAAAAGCAAAACAGCAGTCACATTTCAGCCAGAGGGATGTCTGTGATGCAGAAATCTTATAGACACCATCCCTCCTAGGAACAGCACCCCATTCACAGGCCGAGGAGGAGGGAGGGGGAATGTTGTCTGTGTTACACACGGACAGGAAGGAAAAGGACATGGGGCTCAACCCAAGACAACACCCTATGAGTTAACCCCACATCCTATTTCCAAGCACTGGGGTCAGACCATCTCAGAATGAGTAGAGGAGAAAGTATTATTGTAGGAACCAAGAAGGGAGGTTTACACAAGCTCTGAGTTTGAACTCCCCAACCACTTTGGCGGCCAAATAATGTAACGTATCGCTCAAGATAGATGTGGCGAATTTGGAGATTTTCATGAGCCTGTACAATGCATCTGGCATGTTGCAAGCGCTCAGAAAACAGACATAGATGAGATGAAGATGAAGGCAGGACTCACATTAGTTCTTTTGGGGGGCTGGAAACGGACAATGGGGGTAGATTAAATAAGTCTTTATAAAGAAATAATCCCTGTCCTGGTGCAGCGGAACATTTAAGATCCCAATTCTTTTTTTAAGAAGCAGTGGAGAAAGTGGAATTTCATGTTGATACAAAAGAGCTGGGCAGGAGGGAATAGAATGTGGTCTCAGAGAAGAACGAAGGATGTGAGGGAGGTGAAGGGCTTACGTCTGATGAGAGGAAAGACACGAAATTAAATGACCTCATCATCAGGAAGTAGCATGGCCTCCCCTGGTAAGCCAGTGGACAGCACAACTGTAGGCAAAGGAGGGCCTGGAACACAAATGAGATTTTTAAAGACCTAGTCCCTTCGAGGTAGCACTAGAGACCCACAGTTGCAGGAGGGGTTCCCATAATCTTAATTTAAAAACCTGGAGTGTTAGCTCCCCTCTGTCTAGGCAGTAATGGAAGTTGTTGAGTAGGCTGTAACAGCCCTTTCTCTGAGGTGTCACCTCCCTAGACCACTTCATCCCTGTAAACCATCCCTGTTTTGCTCTAGAACAGAATCTTGGATCATTCTTGCTTGTGTTGCGTGTATTAAAATCTGTACTTGGCGTTTCCTTTTATTCCTACCCTTGTCATTGCCTGTCACCTTCGGGACATGTAGCCTCCACGCGACAGATACCACGCACAGCTGCCCGACATGTGGTCCTAAGAGAGGGTCACAGCCTGAGCAAGTGAACCAGTGGCGGTGGCAGCAAGAGTGGAGAGCGAGGCAGGCAACTCGCTGTGCCCTGTGTTCTTCATCCTTGCAATTCTGTTCTAAATCACTGAATGCTTTATAAAGTATGAGCACTGACATTAAGGATGTAATAAAGTACTCTGCTTCATCTTTAAATGGAAAAGCATGATGAAGTCTTGACATTGTTGTTGTTCTTTAGTCATGTGGGACTCTTTGCAACCCTATGAACGATATAGCCCGCCAGGCTCCTCTGACCATGGGATTCTCCAGGCAAGAATACTGGAGTGGGGTGCCATGTCCCTCCTCCAAGGGATCTTCCCAACCGTAGGAACAAACCTGTGTCTCTTATATCTCCTGCATTGGCAGGCAGGTTCTTTACCACTAGCGCCACCTGGGAACCCCATGATAAAGTTGGCCAACCTCTATGGTATTAAGGTGGCTTCTTGCAACCCTGAGGCCACACCTACGTTTGAAGGTAGAGCCCCCAAACTCCTTCCAGAAGGACACTGCCTCCTGAGGGTCGAGATTTTCACTCAAAGCTACGAAATAAACCCAGGGAACCCACCCAGGATTTTCCAAGATGGGCAACTGCTATTCTAGTTCTCACTGACAGTTAAGAAACCACAATTACAGAAGTGCCCTGAGTGTGCAGACCAGCTGGGGAAATGAAAGGCACAGGTAGATATGTTTGCCAGGGCAAAGAATGCTCTTCTTCAGATGACAATCAGGTAGGCTGTGCTCAGGAGAGAGTCCAAGTCTGGCAGATCACAACAATCCCACCACAGCTGGCCCCCTAGGAGATGATCTCCGCGAGAAGGACGGAACCAGGAAGCGGAGAACAGGTAGAAACCCACAAATCTTATTTTGGCCAATGATCTTTCTGTCCATCCTTAAGAGCCCCTCACTGTTAGACATGTTCAAGAGGTAAACACTTTTCCAATCTAACCAAATGAGAAAAACCAGGAAGAAATGGTTCTGTCCCCTCTCCACCTTTTTGTCCCTGACCCTACGGCCAGGCTCCTTAGAGGCACTAGGTGAGTAGAAGGGGAAAAGGGCCCAAAATGATGCTCAGGCCTTTACCTTCCTCATCATCTTATATGCAGTGTTCTGGCCCCACTGTGGGTAGAAGTGGAAGAAAAGTTACAGTGATGGGATCACTGAGTTTAGAGCAGAAAGGAGTCTCAAGAGGTGATCTAGAGAAGCAGCATGGCCCAGTGGAGCAGACTGCACCTGGGTTCAGGTCCCAGACTAACCCTTTATTAGGGTTGTGATGTCAGGCAAGTCACTTGGAGATGACAGTGATACCTTCCTCACACGGCTGCCGTGGGGATGCAGAAGGACGGAAGCACCTATAGATATTACCATTGCCACAGAAGCCAATCACAAGACTTGGGTTCTATTGATTCATGCTCTCGTTTCCAGAAGTATCTGGCACTCCTCCACCTATATAAGGAGGTCTAAGAGAATCTATTGTACATTTCTGTTTCACAGACAGATTTCATGAACAGGATTTAGAACCAGGTTCATCTGTGACACCTATTCCCCAGCTAGAAGGGGACACTGACTCCTCACCCAGCCAAGGATCTTCCTCCCAGTAAGTTACATTCAGTTCTTGGCCCCCTTTCCATATTCCTTGTCCTCAACTGTCCATCCTTCTCTCTATGTCCTCCGAGTCTTTAGCTACCAGGAATCAGTAGAACAATCCAAACCCATCTAGCCTCCCATCTCCTAACCACTTGGGCCGGGGCTGCTTCAGTTTCAGGCCCCAGGAGCCCTATCATGGGAAGTTCAATGCCTGGATGGCTCCCCAGTCCAGCTGTCTCTGACAAGGGGGTTACCGCAGATGGATTCTTCTCTCTGGCTGATTATTTTCCATGGCCCTTGGCCATGTGACCTCAGACCATGATCTTGTCAGTTCTCATAAACTAACCAGGAGCGGGTTGAGTCACAAGCAGAGAGGAAACCTCTGGGGAAAACAGCAGGAGCTGTGGGAGGAAGAAGAGCAAGCTGGGATCCCAAAGGCCATGGGAGCCTCACCCATCCACTCTACCACCTCTGAGAGGCTTTGAACTTACAGGAAGGGAAAGAAGTGGAGACAGTGGCCTCGAGGCAGGCTGGGCTACAAGAGGGCTACTTTTCTGAATAAGATCTAAGGTCTCAGCCCAAAGAGACTAATTGTTCCCAAGACCTCAACTCGAGAGACTGCCTGACAAGATACTGGTTAGACCTTTGGTTATTGACCAAGTCCCTATCTTAGGGACTACATCATAATGGACAAACTAGAGAATGACTCTCTTTCTCACACACACACTCACACTCACTCACACACACACACACCCCTATCTCTACTATTGGCTCTGGGTGTCCTGTAGGAGGTCAGGCCAGGGATGTTGATAAGAATGTGAGCGTGAGCGACCGTGAGCCCTGGGTGCTGTGTTGCTGGTGAGGATGTTCTGGGGACACTGCATGAACTGTATCTATTATGCCAACATAGATTAGAACTGAAAATGAGGTGCCACTGAAATGTTCATATTCTCCAAAACCCTGAAATTGGGTGTTGTGTGAACAAAACACCATGGTTCTCTACCCAAATTTTTTTGACTTTAAATCATCTTTGAATTTCCAATGCATGTGTCTCCATGGCTTTGGATCACGCGTTACCTTGAGTTCTCTGACAAGTTAATGCATTGTTAGAGAAGTTATATTCTGAGCAAAATGTGCACATGTAAACAAATCCCTTAACTATGTATACATTTAAGTTACTTTCTGGGCATCTATCTGATGAAATCTTAGGGAGAACCCATGGACATATGTCCGTGGGTACAGCACATATATTTATGCACACACAAAAACACAGGGCGAAGCACACTATTTTAAGTATGAGTTCTATCTTTCAACAAAGTTTAGCTGCTTTTCTTTTGCAAACGCATTTAATTTTATCTGGAAACTTTTTGACGTTAGAAATAGAACAACTGTAGTTTCTCATTATGTTTGCTGCCAGAATCCATGCTTGGTTGCTCAACTAAAGACCTTATATTGCTAATTACTACCACATGCCCATATCCCAAGCGAAGGAAAACTTATTGATTCTGACAGCCCATTCTCTCAACACTGAATTCCAAATGAAAACTCAAATTTTGGCCAAACATAACATTTCATCAATCTTGTTCTACTGACTAGAAAAACAACATCAAACAAAGGGTGCTAATGGCCCTTTATTACCGTTCCTTTCCCAAGCTTACATTTTCTGATGAAAGATCTAAGTGACCAAAGGGCTTCTTTAAACTACTTAGTAATTAGCTTTTGAACCAGGAAACAATGCGTAAAGTAAAGCGAACAGTCCCAGTGCTGATGACAGAACCTATTTTCTGTCCGCAGGGTCGGGGGACCTCAGAGACCCAGAGGAACATTAAAGGCGAAGCGTGCATTTTCATAAAGGGAGAAGAGAAGAGAGAAAAAACCAGGGTAAAAGTAGTGATAAAAGATGATAGAGATGGAGCCAGAACAAAAGCTGCGGGAAGTCTGTGATCTGAAGCCTTCGACGCGGGGGTTTGAGCAGAGGTGCCAAGGCCAAGGGGCAACCGGATGGGACTGGAGTGGGTGAGCGACGAGGGTCTCAGGGCCTCATCTGGGTCACCCATCAGCAAAAGCCCCCCGCCAGCAGGCCCACCCACACTGGACTATGGCAGCTATTTAGGAGGGGAAAAAAAAATGTACCTGAGTGAGAGTCGGGAAATATTTTCAACACAGACATCAGGGCAATTGACTTTATTGACATCTTCAGGGGCGGTGAGGGAAGGGGAAGGCTGGCTGAGACAGTGGCCTGGGGAGGCCAGAAAGGCAGCCTGCGTGCCCCGAGCGCCTTCTGCTTTATGGTGACCTGTCCGCACCTTCAAGGCAAAACGAACCGAGAGGCTGTTTTCCTCTTGGCATGGAATAAATGACCAGTGGAAATCTCTGGACTTATTTGGCCTTTTGGATCTAACCAATGGCCCAGAAATCGGAACAGCTTGGTTCTCATCTCATCCAGGGCTGTTACGGTAATAGGAGGAGGAGGGCTCCATCAGAGGGGAGGTGGGAGAATGGCTGCCTCCCCGGAAAAGATGCCAACTGGCCTCCTCTGTCCTCCGTGCCTTGGAAAGGAAACGGGTGTCCTGTGGGTAGTTCAAGAAAATGAGTCCTTTTCCCCACCTCCTCATTTTCTAAACAGAGGACTGGACACCTGAGCTCAGGATGCAGTGGGATCACTGATGGGAGAAGAGGTGGGCTCCTTCCAATGTGACTGTCAGGCAAGGAGGAGGTGGTGGATGGAAACACGATGCTACTGCTTTCGTTTTTCTCTTAAAGAGCAAATAGGCTATTGAAGAGTTCATTTGAAAATGCATAATCATGGCTGATTGTGTTATTGTATAGCAGAAACCAACACAACACCGTAAAAATTAACAAATATGTATTTAAATTTAATCAAAAGCTGTGGCTCAGATGGTAAAGAATCTGTCTGCATTGCAGGAAACCTGGGTTTGATGCCTGGGTTAGGAAGACCCCCTGGAGAAGGGAATGGCAACCCACTCCAGTATTCTTGTCTAGAGAATTCTATGGACAGAGGAGCCTGGTGGGCTCCAGTCCATGGAGTAGCTAAGTCAGACATGCCTGAGTGAAATTTTTTAAATGTATGGGATAAGAACAAAACAAAAAAACCCCTAATTCCATAATAGGAACTTCCATGACTGGGGAAGGGGCAAAGTGATAAAATTATTCTGTATCTTGGTCTGGGCGGTAGTTACTGGGTGTGTACAGAGGTACAAAATCCTTGAGCTGTACATAAAGATGTGTATATCTTACTCTATGGAAGATAAAATGAAAACCAAAACTCAAAAGCAAACCAAAGTCAATGCTCAGAAAAAGCTTTGAAAGAAAAACAGTACAGAATGGATGCTTCCACCCTGCCTCCCTCCAATCTTCTCCTTCGAGACAGAGCAGTCAAGGCCTTACATCTGCTTAGGAGTAAAACTTCCAGCTGACAACACTGCCACACACTGACTGTGATATCGACAAAGTGATGTGAGCACAAATCGAAACAGTCCCCGAGAAGAAAGCATTCATGTACGGAAAGCCAAACAAAAGATGCATCAGGAGCCCGCACAGTGCCCTGATATACTAGAAACATCTTTCTTGTCCAGAAGGAATTTCAACTGAGTAATGAGTCCCTTTGAGGACAAGCTTGGTGCCTCCTGGCTAAAGAGACCCGGTCTCCTGGTGACCAGCGTGCCAATGTGATCTTGATCTTGCCCTCCTTGGGACTTCCCTGCTGGAGTATGAGCCATGGTTTGGCTGCACAAAAACCCCATAAGATGGCACCTCTTTAGTCTTAGGGACCAGAATGTAATCAATCACCTAATTAATATAAAGAATGAATAAACTGGGCTTACACATTAGGGATCAGAATAGAAAATAAGAGTTCAGTAACACATGGACTCCTTCCAGGACAAACCTATTATGTCTCTTGGAAAGTGGGTGGGGAAGAGAGTTGTGGATGGGAACAGGTCTCAGTAGTTGGTCCTTGTGATAACTTGGAGGGGTCATTCTGACATCACTCCCCACACCGAATGTGGCCCTTCAGGTGGGGTGTAAGGGGGGCAGGATTCAGGTGTCACTGCCATAGGGGCTCTGAAAGTCACTCAACCACATCTCTTCTGATACAACTGACTTACTTTCTGCCTCCATGTTTGTTAAATGTCCCGCCGAATTTATTCCGATTCAGGATGAGAGCAGCAATTTCGGGCACGTAGCGGGCAAACATTGCCTACATGCATGAAACAAAGAAACAAGAGCCAAAAAAAAAATGGCATGCAGAGAGGATTCTACCGCAGTGGAGGCAGCAAAACCTCTTGGCATACTTACTTTCTTCCACTAACCGCACTATAGGAGCCCCCGTATTTCTTGCGGTTTCCTATTAACTCTATGATTTCAGGGACGTAGCTGGCAAACATGGCCTGAGGAGAAGATAGGAGACAGAAGAGAGACTAAAAAGACAGGCCAAAGAAAGGGGGTGACCTTTTCAGAAGGGGGAGGGGGGAAATACTAAGATCTGAAAACACAAAAAAGGACTAGAACTGCAAAGGTAACGTATTCATGGGCTGGATTGGATTTAAAAAAAAAAAAAAGAGCAAGCTTCTGAAGTTACATAGGACAAAAAACAAACATTAACCAACCTAGACAACTAAAAAAAAACCAAAAAAAATCAGTTAAGAAAAATGTAAAGGAGACAGGAATAAATAGACATTAGCTCTACTTCCTGAAGAGAAATAAGGGGAGGCATGCTAGAGAAATAACACACACACACACACACACACACACAATCAATCATTCATAAACTTACACACAATTTTAAGAGAAAACCTTTCTTTCTAATTAAAATTCAAATGAGAATCCATGCCTTTATGAGTGATTAAAGACAATAAACACCAAGAGAAGATTTAAAAATATACGAACTTTTCCATTAAAAAAAGAATCACTAAAAAGCACACAAGGTAAATTTAGGAAATCACATGGGAGGAAAGAATAGTGAGGAGAAACACAAATCTGCCATGTTTTGTCCAACAAACATTGTGCTTGTGGCTGGATAACGCGGTCGTGTGATCTGCAGGGACCTCACGGGTACCATAGGAACGCTGAGCACATACACACCACACATACATTTACATACATTTCTCAAATGTATACGCCATATGCATACAAAACAGAGTGTGTATGCATGAGATAAATGCATGTGTGGTGTACATATATGAAAGCTGTGTGTGAGTTTAGGTTTACCTTACACACAGCAAAAATCTAAACATCGAATGGGCTACTCTGAAAGACAAAATGCAGTCACCGCCGATGAGTGGCCAGAAATCCCCCTTGAAAAGTACATGGTAACCCACCGAGGTGATCTGCATAGGCCAGAAAAGCAAACAGTGCAACTTTCTGACTTACAGAGTGAGGGCAGAAACACCCACCCGGGTCGCTGTGTAAGGGAGTTGTGGTCTGTTTACAAAACCACACTCAGCTCACATGGTGATGTCCATCTGGGGACTTGTGGGCTCTCTGTCCTCTGGGGTGGGGACCCTCCTCTTTAGGGCAAGGGCCCAGCCACAGTGTTTGTTGGAAGTTTGGGGAGGACCGGGATGGGGGTGGGGAGCTCTTGAAACCGCAGATTGTCTACAGAGTATCAACATTATCTACCAGGTCAGGTGACAGCCCTGTCCTTGCAGAATATCAGAGGCTGAATTACATTATGAGGCACATACCCTCTCACTTGATAAGTGAGCATCCCTTTCTTAAGACAATGAGGTTTGCTCTGGGCTAAATGGCCGTCCCTCACAAGGACACTGTGCCTGGGTCTCAGGGAAACAAATCAGTACACAAAAGAAATAGGCAGAAAAGGCACCATGGCATTTGGGATTGCCTTAACTGGACTGTAACACTAAGGCAGTCAGTTGCTTCTAATGCAGAAACACAGGCTCAAATACACAGCCTGCAGAAAATGGATAATAGAAAATACCAATGATCACAAAATCAACATCGTAAGAAAGCATTTTTACCAGTCCCCCGAGGATGAAGAAGACCATGAAGAGACGCCCGAGCGTGGTTTTTGCATAAACATCCCCGTAACCAACAGTGGACATGGTCACCATGAGCAGATAGACACATTCCCAGTAGGTAAGAGCCTGGTTGTTTTGGAAATTTTCCCATGGGTCCCCTGAATTCTCCACCTAAATCAAGGAGACAAGGGAGAGAAAGGAAAACATTAGAGGCATAATAAACCAGAAACACCACAACTCCAGCATCTAGGCTACTTCTGGATGTTCTGCATCTTCAGTCACAGGAGTTTGCTGCCCCAAGGGGAACTCTGTAAGTTGGGCTTACAGCCTCTGAACAGGTAGTGGAAGAAGTGGAGTGAAAGGCACACCCACATACCTACCAGGCTGATGGGGGCAGAGAGGGAACAAACTGACGTACGTATCCAGAGTCCATTTTCATCTCGTTGTTAAAGACCTGAGGCCAGCAGAATTTTAGGGCACTGCCTCTGGTCATGTGTTACAGCATTCTTTTCCAGGAAAGAGCTAGAGAGCCCTGCCCTGGTCTAAAGTTTGCTCAATCCCAAAGAAATCCTGGACCCTCCCACAGAAAGCCTCCTCCTTTCATCCTTTTGACCAAGGAGATGCCTGGGGGACCCTGCTCCTTCAGATTATGCACCCAAACCCTGAACAGCATCTCTCAGAGTCTGACTAGGCTCTCCCTGCTTTGCAGAAGATCAGGGACCACTCTGCCCTACAAACTGCAGTAGCCTCCCTCGGGAGCACAAAATGTGAGCTCAGAAGAACTATCCCGAACCCTATACTCTGTAGACCAAGGACCAGCAAGCTTAGTCTGTGCAGGGCCAGACAGTCAATATTTTCGGCTTTGCAGCCCATAGGGTTTCTGCTTTTTGTGGGGACAACTCATCTCTGCAGGTGTAGCAGGAAATCTCTCAGAGGCAATGGGTGTGGAAGGCTTCTGCCCCTGACTTCGTTTCGTTCGGTCGCTCAGTCGTGTCTGACTCTTTGCAAACCCATGGACTGCAGCACGCCAGGTTTCCCTGTCTTTCACCATCTCCTGGAGCTTGCTCAAACTCATGTCCGTTGAGTCGGTGATGCCATCCAATCATCCATCTTCTGTTGTCCCCTTCTCCTCCTGCCTTCAATCTTTCCCAGCATCTGGGTCTTTTATAATGAAGCAGCTCTTTGCATCAGGTGGCCAAAGTACTAGAGCTTCAGCCTCAGCATCAGTCCTTCCAATGAATATTCAGGGTTGATTTCCTTTAGGATTGACCGGTTTGATCTTCTTGTAGTCCAAGGGACTCTCAAGAGTCTTCTCAAACACCACGGCTCAAAAGCATCAATTCTTCGGCATTCAGCTTCTTTATGGCTTTCACATCAATATATGACTACTGAAAAAACCATAGTTTTGACTGTATGGACCTTTGTAAGCAAAGTAATGTCTCTGCTTTTTAATATGCTGTCGAGGTTGGTCACAGCTTTTCTTCCAAGGAGCAAGCTTCTTTTAATTTCATGGCTGCAGTAACCATCTGCAGTGATTTTGGAGCCCAAGAATATAAAGTCTGTCACTGTTTCCATTGTTTCCCCATCTATTTGCATGAAGTGATGGGACCGGATGCCATGATCTTAGCTTTTTGAATGTTGAGTTTTAAGCCAGCTTTTTCACTCCCCTCTTTCACCTTCACTTGCAGTTGCCCATCTCTGCTTTAGACTCACAAAACACTTCCTGTCCTCCCATCACCTATGATCTGCCAGCAAATGTGAGGCAGGTAGGAGAGATTTTGCAGAGAGGGGCCCAGCCCTACCATACACCCAAAGGCCAATGCGTGTGACCTGCCAGAATGGTCCCTGTGGATGGCCGGCCCCAAGCCTCCCTCCAGGCTGCCAGCCTGCCTCTGCAGAAAGCTTCCAAGGCCTGGCACACATCAGTGCCTGTCCTCCATGTGCCCTTTCTCGTGGAGGTTTCCTGGTGAAGCAGAATGTACTGGGTTGGCCCAAAAGTTCATTCAGGTCTTTCCATAAAATGTTATGAAATGAACTTTTTGTCTAACCCAGCACTTCACACACCAGTAAGGTGAGGTCACTGCTGACTGAAAACAACCAACTAACCCTCCATATCTGTGCTTTTTGACACTTGGCAGAGTTAGAGTGATTATCTAAGGGTGATTTCATCCAAGAATCCCATCAGCATAAAAGGGTGGGTAGGGTGGGGAACCATCAGATCCACTAACTGAGTGATAGCTCAGTTTTCCTTTGAATGCCAATCACAAAAACCCCAATGGGAGGTAGGTAACAATGCTTCCTTCCATCCATTAAGCAGACTGAAGCTCAGCGAGGGAAGGGCAACTTTACTCAAACTTCTGTTAGATGATGCTCCTTCCAGGTGTAACAATTTGTGTTTGTATGAAGCACACTTCTCAAAATAGCTATACTCTCTAAAAGCAGACAGAAATCTGCCTTGGGAATGTGAGTACAGCTTGACTTCATAATATAAGGCTTTCAGTGAGTTGTTAATTTAAAAGAATTAACATTTTTGAGATGCAAAATAACTTGACAGGTAATCAAGCAAAAGAATCAAAGAGGCCTTTTTGTAAGGGGGTGAGTGAAAGTCACTCATTCGACTCTTTGCGACCCCATGGACTACACAGTCCATGCAATTCTCCAGGCCAGAATACTGGAGTGGGAAGCCATTCCCTTCTCCAGGGGATCTTGCCAACCCAGAGATAGAACCCAAGTCTCCCACACTGCAGGCAGATTCTTTATCAGCTGAGCCACGAAGGAAGCCCTTATAAAGGGAAAGTGAAGAGAAACTGAGGAATCTGTTATTTGTTACTTACTAAGAGATGTGTGGCTCAGCTGGTAAAGAATCCACCTGCAATGCAGGAGACCAGGGTTCAATCCCTGGGTTGGGAAGATCCCCTGGAGAAGGGAATGGGTGGGGAACCATCAGATCCAGTAACTGAGTTATAGCTCAGAAGTTTTCCTTTGAATGCTAATCACAAAAATCCCAATGGGAGGTAGGTAACAATGCTTCCCACTCTAGTATTCTGGGCTGGAGAATTCCATGGACTGTATGGTCCATGAGGTCGCAAAGAGTCGTACACAACTGAGGAACTTCCACTTCACTTCAACAGATGGGGATCAGACTTCCAACCTGGTCGCCAACCTTTTCCAGTGATTGCTTAGGAAGCACTGCCATCTTGTGGTTTGCTGGGGTTACTGCAGACAGAAAAAAAAATCTACGGAAGCCCCTGCCCCAGCTATACAGGTGAGCTGAAAAACACAGGTTTAGAGTGTGAACATGACTCACCATTTGGAACTAGTTTAGGTTAAAAGGGTTGGAAACCTAGACAACTTGTGCAGTTGTTTTTCCTTTTTCTGCATTCTCCAGCAGGGCTGAAGTTTGTCTCCCAGGTAATAAAATGACTCTGAGAGGGTCTTCTTCCAGAAAAGTCAGAACTGAAGCATCTTCAAGGATACTTACCAAATGGATGAACCCGGCTGCTGTGAGCCACGTGCTGATAAAAATGGAGAGCAGATTCACCAGCTTGATGGAATTACTGTGCAAAAGAGACAAAAAGCAAGATCCCCAAGTTACAGAAGACCCTGTTGGGAGTGGCTTCCAGGGCAACAGCGCCCCTTTAAGGAGGAGGCAGCCCATCCCCAAGCCCCCAGTGTTCCTCCCCGTCATAAGGGAAGGATCTGAAAGGCGGCAAATGTAGTTCAGGCTGGAGCCTGTAGGAAGATGAAATCTGAGCTGCTGAGAGTGGTCCCTAAATAAACCCCTCTGGTTGTTTAAAAAAATTTTTTATTACTTTTTACTTTGAACATTTTTATGTCTACAGAAATAGTGAAAGACAAACACTGGGATGCCCTTCACCTAACATTTTGCCACATTGGCTTTATCTGTATATTTTCTCTCTCTCTTTTTTTTCTGGCTGAAACCATTTACAAGCACGTTGTAGACATCACAACACAACCTTATAAACTTCAGCACTCAACACCTAAGAAGGACGCCATGTAAAACGATCATAGTCCAACTGTCCTACCTAAGGAAATTAACACAGATTCAGTAATGTCATCTAATATTCACTCCCAAGCTAGATTTCTGCAGTTGCTCCAATATTAGGCTTATTGATGCTCTCATGTTTTCACCCTAAAGAAGTAATAGAGATAATAATGTGCTGCATTTGATTATTATGTGGCTTTAATCTAGGAGTCAGGAAACTTTTCTAACAAAGGGACAAATAGTAAATATCCAGGCTTTGCTGGGACATAAAGTCTCTGTTGCAACTATACACAGGAGACCTGTAAAGGAATTAGTTGTGGCTGTGTTCCAATAAAACTTTATTTACAAAGACAGGCAGTGGGTTGATTGGCCCATAGGCTATGTATTTTCCATCCTGTGCTTTATTCTCCTTTAATCTGTATATAACATGCCCCGCCTACCCGCCCCCCCTACACACACACACATACACACACCCTTTTTATTATGTCTTTCTGTGATTATTTTATTTTCTATGCAGCCAAGCCTGCTGTTATCCAGAAAGTCCCATATTCTGGATTTGTCTGACAAGATCCTGTTTCAATACATCTGTTGAGAATACCTGCCTGGGATGGCATCACATCAGGAAATTGCAACTCTGTTACACCAGGTGCAGTCACTTGGTATCCGTGGGAGCCCGAGGTGGCGCCACTGAGAGGCGCCAGCTTCCCTTTGTAATCAATATGCCAGCTGGGGAGTGGGACTCTGGTTTATTCCTATGGCCCAGCAATAGATATCCCTATTGCTGGGCCATAGGAATATCCTATTCCCTAGCAATCTTACACCTAAAAATTTCCGCATCCACTGGTGTTCTTTGAGAAGTGAGTTCTTTGGAACTCACTAGATGTCTAGCTCCCTGAGAGCAGGGGCCTTGTCGGCCAGAAGCCTGGGAGTGGTGAGTCCCCCGTGCACAGTAGGACCTCTAAGAATTTGCACAGAGTGAGCTGGTCTCCCTTCTGCATTCTTCCTCCCTGCCTTCACCCCGTTTTCTCCCGCTGGCTGTACAGCTCCTCAACCACTGTTGCAGGGGGTTGCTCCCCTGTCCAAAGGTCCTCATGGACTAAAACTCTATGTCTACACTGCCTCCTTCCACACCCGCTGAAGTCTCAGATATTCTCCTACCACTGTTCTTTCTACATAAACTCTTGCAACTTCTATCAAAGCCAAAAATATCTGCCAAAACTGTTTATGCTATGACTCAGCTTGAGAGCCCTCCCCACCTACTGAATATTTCCCTTTCTCCAAAGCTTGGTATAGGCCATACCTCCTCCTTAAAGTAACTCCACCCATGGCAATACCAAGTGACCTGCGGCTTTTTTATCTCCAGCTAATCACTGGACACCAATCCCACTCTCTTAAGCCATCATTTTTACATTTCTAGTTGACTTTCTCGTGTTCCCAACTGCATCACGCAGAAAAGAACCCTATGTTCTATCTTCTTCAGTCTTCCCAGAGGGGTGTAACACTGCCCACAGGCTGGTTCAGCCCATTGGACTTAATAGATTGATCTCTGACCCCTTCCACCTCTTTCTCAAGGGAAAACGGACGACTGAAATTCTAAGAGTTTAAGATCACCCTGATAAGAATGGCTAGCACGGTTCTCTCACAGGATTTACCATGCGTACTGCTGTTTTAAGTACTTCATGTATATGAATTCATCTCATCTTCATAAAGACTCTATGAGTTGGTCCCAAGGTTAAGAAACTGACCCAAGTTCACATAAGCAGGCAGCAGAGTTGGGATTTGAACCCAGGCAGTTTGGCCCCAAAGACTGCCCTTTAGTCCACTACACTACACAACAAGAGTCACAGACTGGGGTCCACCAGAAAGTCCTCCTTGCTGTGAAAGCAAAGCTGGGACTCCCCCACACTCTTGCATAGGATATGAAGAGGGTCAGAGGCCATTGCCCCAGAGAGGAGAGAGGTTACCACCATATCCACCGCCCAACCAGTTTCTCAAGGGGAGGCCAGAATAAAGTAAAAGCCTCCTCTGAGGCACGTTAATACTGGACAGTGAGAGACTCATGAGTAACAGGTAGTCAGTAGCAAAGAAAGAGATCTCAGGGATGCCTGTGTTGTTCAACTTCTCCGAAGATAATTGAGTGCCGAGGTGACTCACTTACATAGTCCTGGATGCTGGAACAAAGCAGTGTCCCAACGATAACCATGCAGAGCCCTCTTGAGACATTAAAACTATGGGAATCTCCAGGCCTCATGGTGCTTTGGAAAATGACCCAATATGGTGATTATTAATCTCTAAGTGATTGTCACAGTGATATTAATAGCGCTTAAGGGAGCTCTCTGTTGTGTAGAGAACATTTAATCATTGTTGCTGAAAGAGTCTCTATTAAGCACTGAAATCTGATTATTTTTATGGCATCTGCATTATTACAGATCCCCAGTATTAGGATTTGCTTTTCAAATTAAACTCTATGACCAGGCAATCATCTAAAAGCTCTACGCAAGAGATACAAGATTAACTCTTGGGGCACTCTCTCCATATTCTAAAATTTGAATCTCACCAGGTTGCAAAGAGCTCCCTGGAAGGAGGAAAAGGGTTGCAGGGTAGGTCTGTGGGCTCTGTGTGGACACTGGAGATAAAGACTTGAGGGTCAAGTTCAGAAGTCTGGACTGAACCCTAAGGTCCTAAGGATGAGAGTGATTGGAACAATTCAGATTCTAGCATTCTCGTGATAAGGGATAAAAAGTGTGATCTTTGCATGATAGCTTAACTTCACTTTCGTGTTTTCTATTATTGTTTCTGGGACCCTGGCCCATGAGTTCTCACTAGCCACGAAAGGATACAATGAATCATTATCCACAGGGGAGACACAGAGACCTTCCTGTTTTTACAGGTCAGAGACCTTTCTCAGGACTCTGTAGATACTGGGGGAGAAAGAAAGACAGAGAGAGATGGTGTGTGTATCTCTGTAGATACTGGAAGAATGAATGTCCATCTCTTTCCAAGATTATCACTAAAAACACAGAACCATGGGGGTTATCTTTGCTCAGTGAATTTACCAGGACATGTTTTGGTTGACACTGAAAATGTCATCCTCCTTCCACAGAGAAACACAAATTCGTCCCAGTTCTGGTTGATTAGTATCTTCCTCTTTGCTTCCGGCTGGGAATACAGATAGGTGCCAATGTCCTTATTTTGTTTCATTGTTACCTTTGCCAGACAGATGTGAAGCCCCCTCAAAGTCAACTGCACTGTATCCCACAGGGATGAAGGGCCTGAGCTATAGACACAATTCAAGTTCTGTCAATTCTACACCTTAAATATCATTCAATCTCTCTCCCTTTTCTAAGGCCAGTCCATAGTACCAATGCCTGGACAACTGCCCCCCTGACATCTAAACATCGATGGCTTAGATGTTTCAAGCCCACTTTCCATACAATTTCCACGTGGAATTCATGACATCTGAGAGCCTTCATGATGTGGCCTCTACTCTTTTAAAGGCCTTTAAACTTGGAGCCATTTCTGAGGCCATTTAGGTAGTACAGTGGTTTCAGTTTCCAAAATGTAAAAAAAAAAAAATAAAGTGTGTTGCTTAGGTAAATGATGGTAAATATTGTACACAGCATGGAATGCTATGTGGGAAATAAGTGACGCGGTAGAATGGTTGTGGTTGTTTAGTCACTAAGTCGTGTCTGTCTCTTCGCAACCCCATGGACTGTAGCCCGCCAGGCTCCCCTGTCCGGGATTTCCCAGGCAAGAATACTGGCGTGGGTTACCCTGCCTTCCTCCAGGGGATCTTCCTGACCCAGGGATTGAACACACGTCTCCTGCATTGGCAGGCAGGTTCTTTACCACTGAGTCATCAGGAAGTCCCTCCGAGGGCTCTCTTTTCTCACTTACATTCCTTTTGCAGCTGCCGTGACTGGAAGTCAGCTGCACCCCTCGCTCTCACAGGCCCAGTCTCCAGCCTCACCAGGATGACACCTGGCTGTCTACAAGGCTTACTGAAGACACCCTCTTTGCCTTGAAAGGATCCTTGACTGCCCCTCATTCAAGCTGAGGCTTATTTAACTATTCTCCTCTATGCCTCCAAGGTCTGCATCCCAGTACCAACCACAGTCGGCTCTCCCTCCCTCAGGGACTCTCAGAAAGCAGAACTCAATCCTGGCACCCTCTCACTGCTGCACAGGTGGGTGCTCGATTCAGGCTTGAACTGACCTACTCATATGGTTGTGACCGTAAGCCAAAGGAAGTGGGACAATTCCAAGCGTGAGGCCGAGATGGAAACCATTCTCCAGTGACAGGGGAGTTTAATTCTGTGGGCAGCAGGATGCTGGGAAAATGTTTGGGGCTTAGGATGGCAGACTCCGTGGTAGCCCACCACCTCATGACTCTCCCAACACAGAAAGTCGCCTCTTACCCTCACTCATCGCTTCAGGTATTCCCCTCCTCTGCACTGGGAGAAGGAACCGCCTTAATTGTGGAGTTCTCAGGAGGACTGTTTCCCCAGGGATGCCAGTGCTATTTCCTACACCTAAAGGAAAGTTTGCTCCACCCCCACCCCAGGAAGTAGGAAATTGGTGGATCTCTTGGCAAAAGCCCAGAAAAAGATATTTTACACAGATGGCTTATCATTCTCCTAAGTCCAGAAAGGATCGCATGGAGTACAAGGAAGGTGAGAACACAGTTCTTTCCGTGTTACTCCTCGGAGTGATGGCACCTTTGGGTCAGAGGATTAAAAGACTCCTGAACAAGTTATCATGAAACAGGGAGACGGAGGCACTCTACCACGTTAGACAGTGTGGACAGCTCCATATAACACCATCCGCATGAGTGTCTCTTAAATGCAGCCCCTGTGAGCAGCACTGGGTCCTCACCAGGTCTACTTTTAAAAACCCAGTGTAGCAAATATGATATAGGCAAACCTTAGGGATGGCTAGCTTTGTCAATCATTTTAATTTCAAGAGTAATATGGGTCCATTGCACACAAGAGTCATAAAATGGTAGCAATGAAGGTTACTGTCACTCAGAAGAAATATGAAGAATAACACTATTCATCCTATATTAATAATAGTACACACAATGGAGCACCAACAAATTCTGCCCCCAGGATTACCACAGTAAGGGTGTTGGAACACACCGTAGAAGACTACCAGGGCATTCGATGCTCATTCTCTTTTTAACTTGACTAACAGAAAGTGAATTTATTCCCCTATTCACATAGATGAATAGTTAGCAAGGGGGAAATCAATCTGGAATTAAAACAAACAAAAATAAACAAAAAACACTAAGACCCTAAGAGGAAAGCCAAGAGCCTGTCATGCGTGTTGGATGTGACATATTCCGGAAGTTGAGTCCCAGCCTCAGTTACTGGGAAAACAATGCTAAGTCCAAGCCCCCCTTGCTCCCCTCCCTGAGTGCAGGTGTATTCATTATAAATCACAAACTCAGAGGTGTCCTGTTTTTCATCATTTATCAAACACGCTAAGGCCAACCGAAGAGGAAATGGAACATTAGCAGTGAGTTTCTCAAAGTGTAATTTCCTATGAGAGAAATTTATGACCTGTACTTATTCTCCATTAAAAGACGTCCAACCTCTTTTATTAGTTTATTCATCAAGGCAGCCCTGGTTTCAGGCCAGCTCTGAGAACCTGCAGGTCATCAGGAAAAGGGTCTCTGGGGAATTTTTTTCTCCTGGTCCAGTAGTGTTTTCCAGATCATAACACAGTTAACAGAAGTAGTCATGGTGCCTTCAGCAGGAGGTTTTTAGGTATTCCCCAGAAGGCAATTCACAGAGCAAGCCCCAGGGGCTACACGGGCTATAAAGTGAACATCTAGAATGTACTTTGAAATAAAATGATTTCTGTGTGCCGTATGAGGTTTGTGATTGCCTCTCAAAGAGCATTGCCTCCACTGCTTTCATGGCCAGGTTCAATTTCTTATTTAGTGATGTAATAAAGGGGTGATTTAAAACCTGTGAGCAAGGACTTCCCAATCAATGAGCAGACCTATCCCTATCCACTGTGCTCCTCTCTCCATGATGCTGTGTCTGGTGCCCAAGCAACCCCACGTGGTGCCCCCAAACTGCCTCTACTCCCCCACATACACGGCCCTTCCTCTTCTCATCACCACAGAGTCCCCTGTCCTGCAGAAGATCCAACGCTAGGCTCTCCCTGGATTTCTGGATTGGAGCACTGTCTCTGTGCACAAAAGAACACTAATTTTATCGTAATGAAAGTAAATACACCTGATATTTACAGCTTAGCACTGGGGACCAGAAGGAGGAAAAAAAAAAAAAATAGGAGAAAGAACATCTTACCTTGTTTTCAGGATATTCAGAAACTGTAAAATTTCTGAAAACTGGATCAGTCTGAGAGCTCTTAAAAATCTCAAACCTGGAAAGAGAAATGAAATTAGAGCTGCGTTATTTTCAATGTGTAGTTTTAATGCCTACACTCTGCTGCTGGATTTAGAGCTGCCAAGGTTGAGGGGATATGAAATTCCTGCAGAAGACTGAACCATCCAGTACCTTGGATGTACTCCTTCATCCTGATCCTTGACTGGTTTAATCTCAGCTGGTAAACTGACAGGCTCATTAAAGGGAGCCTGTGTGGAGCTACAGCAGAGGAAGTTCTGGCGGGGAGAGCCCAGTTCACTGAGCTGTCTCGTGTCCATCTCTGATTTAAAGCACTACGTCTAAGTTGCACGGCTGTTTGAGAGGATTCTGCCTCTGAAAAATACTGGGAATAGCTCAGCGTAACCCTTGTGCTAAGAGCAGATTAGGAACAAATCGGATAACCTCACCTCTTTGGTGAATTTTTTTTTTTTCAATTTTTATCTTCAGTCCTGATAAAATGAAGAGTATAGCCCATGGTGTTATCTGTTTCCTACAAAGTTCTATATTTTTCTCCCAATCAAAAAAAAATCAAATCAGTAAGATCTCACACCCCATAACATCAGGATTCAAAACTTCTATAATTCCATTTTATTGAATGTCAAGATAAACGCTTCTTCTTCAGAAATCAGCAACCTCTCTTGAATGAAGAAGCAGCAGTGTTTCTACATGTGAAGAGAGAGAGGGAAATGGGGAAGGAAGACCCAAGTGGAGATTCAAGGAAATACAAATTATTGTTGGGTTTTAATAGCCATGAGTAAAATGTATTTCTGTTGAGATCAAATTAGTGAGTCAAAAGCAATCTGAGTGGCACAGGACTTTGAAGCTTGGCAGTCTTGTAGGAGTACTGTTTACAAAATACTGATTATTGCAGCTCTGGAACACTTTCAACAGCACACCTGCTCTCAAGGGGATGTTCTTGTGCATATTTTCTGAAAGCATTATATTAAGCTGCCCCATGTGTCATGCGTAGAGCTGAGCACAGAGTGGGCTAAACTGTGAGTGGTTAGCTCAGAGCCAGTGGGTGAGACTTTATTTGGCGCCTTATCTGAGGCAGCAAACGGGGAAGGCATGCAGAGCAGAGGGAAGAGGCTGTGGTGATTCTCTTATGACCCCAGGGTGAATCAAGGAAAGAAGACAGATCGGACGTGTTCTCCTAAATGGCTCCACACTGGGCCCAGATCGATGATTCTTCATTCACGCATAAGGTGAAAGAAAAAACTAACATAAGGCACACAGGCAGAAGGACGAGAAGATGTGGCTCAAAAGGAAAATTTCTCATCTAAAAGGATTTAACTTCATGGACAGAAGATTTTTCAGAAGACATCTGCCTTCTGTTGTGAATGATATTCATCTTACTTTTATTAAACAAGAAAGTGCAGAGATGAGAAGGGATGTGGATGAAATAAAAGGCTCCCGAGCCCAAAACTCAGTCCTAACTGAGCTGATGAAAGGTGGACTTCACACTGCTGAAAACTGGATGCAGAGGGCAAAACGGAGGCCCCGTCTCACGAGGCAGAGAACATGAGAAAAGGGAGGAAAAAAGATGAAACGTAAGGAAACAGAAACGAAGTGGAGAGTACAGAGACCCAACCTGTGAGTGAAATGTGTTCCAAAGGGAAGTGCAGACAACACGCAGATCATAAATAATGGCCAGGACATCACAGGAGTGCAAGGCAAAATGAATGACCAGCTCTGTAAGACTGATACCAAGAAATCACCTATTCATATCCTTCAAATTTTAAGCATTAAAATAAATGAAAATATAAAAAAATCAAAGTGATGAGGGTGAGGAGAGGGTTACAATTAATGCAACTAAGATTTAATTATATATCAGTGAGTGTTAAATGACAATTGAGCAAAACTCAGAATTTTAAAACAAAGAGAATCTAACCCAAGATTTTTATACCCCGTCAAGTAGTTGTTCAACAGTAATAAAGGCAACAAAAAAATACTTTCAAATATCCAAGTTCTCAGAAAATGTACTGTTTGTATAAAATATTTGCAATGTTCCTAAGTCTTATTAAATCAGCATGGGCAGAGGGGCAGGCTGGAAAGTGAGTTTTTTAAATAAACGTTCCTGCTGGTTCTAAGCACCTAGCCCAACCTGGATGGCTGATCTAACTCCAGCATCACTGTCACATATTGCTGGGAGATAAAATAACACGTTTAGAAGCTCGACATAGGCAAGGACTGGCAGTTAGCACTGAAACCAGTCACGATATAAGGATGTTTTAGTAATGTATAAGCCACTGATAATTTCATCCTGAAAAATTGTGTGTCTATGTGAGTGAATTTTCATTTATGGAAACAAAAATAGAATACAAATGACCCACACTTTCGATGGCATATCTTTATCGTGAAGCAATGCCTTTTGTATCCTATGTTATTTGTTGGTCGCTTGTCACATTTTAAAGCAACTCAGAAAAATATGTGTGTGAAAATAAAGGTAAGGAAAAAAAAAAATGCAGCTGTCACTAGGTCCTATCCTCTTGCTGGCTGTAAACTGGAGACCTGGGTTTGAGCACTTTCCCAAGGAGAGCAAGCAGGAAGATTAATAATGTACGAAAGAGGAAAACAAGCTGGTTCTCAGGAGAAGAGGAGAGCCCAGGATGGAGGCCCAGGACGAAGGTCTCCCTGGCAAAGGGGCTCGGGGTGATGCAGGAGCAACACTCTCACGCACTACACAGCTGTGGGCTTTGTTTACTCGGCCGCCTCGGGCTGGTCACTATCACAGCACGAGGCTTCACTAGTGCAAATGCGAAACAGTATTCCACCCAGGTTAAAAAACAGAACAGTGTTGGGACTTCCCTGGTGGTCCAGCGGTTAAGAATCTGCCTTGCAATGCAAGGGACGCAGGTTCAATCCCTGGTCTGGGAACTCAGATCCCACATGCTGCGGAGCAACTAAGCCCCTGTGCCACAGCTAACCCCTGAGGTGGCCAAGATGAACAAATAAAATAGATAAATACTTAAAAAAAATCAGTCTACATGCTCTCCTCAGATTACGCTAGACACTCTGGAGAAATGCATGGTCTGGAGTGTTGATCCTTCCAGCCGCATATCACAACAGCTCCTAACTGCTTCCCCACTGGACACTTTGTGGTCAGTCCTCAGCAGAGCAGCCAGAGAGCCTGTCACCAGGTAAAATGGTCATGCCGCCCCTCTGCTCAAAATCCTCCAATGTGCCCATTCCACACAGAGGAGAAGTTCAAGTCCCTCAGCGACCTAAAGCAAGGCCAGTCCTCATTCCTTCCAGACCTGCTGACCCCCTCCTCCCCCTTATGCTATCAATATCAGTACTTAACCTCTCATCTGAATGTCTTCCTCAGTGAACCTGCCTCAGGGCCTTTTGTTCCCTAAATGGTGCACTCTCTCACCTCCTTCAGGTGTTTGATCAGCGTTAACTTTCTCAGTGAGACCTTCCCTGGCTATGCTGTCTAAAACCACAATTCCCCCTACAACCCTACCCACCCCCAAAAAACTCTTCATTCCACTTGCCTGTTTTACTTTTCTCCCCAGCATGAAGCACAAGCATCTTACTTACATAATTTACCTTCTGTCTCCTTATCCATAGCGCCACCTCTAGGAGGAGAGGGACTGATCTTTACTTTGTTCACGGCTATATCCCATTCTGAAGGAGATCAGCCCTGGGATTTCTTTGGAAGGAATGATGCTAAAGCTGAAACTCCAGCACTTTGGCCACCTCATGCGAAGAGTTGACTCATTGGAAAAGACTCTGATGCTGGGAGGGCAGGAGGAGAAGGGGACGACAGAGGATGAGATGGCTGGATGGCATCACTGACTCAATGGACGTGAGTCTGGGTGAACTCCGGGAGTTGGTGATGGACAGGGAGGCCTGGCGTGTTGCAATTCATGGGGTCACAAAGAGTCGGACACGACTGAGCAGCTGAACTGAACTGAACTGAACTGATATCCCATGTACCTAAAATAGTGCCTGGCATAAGGAGGATACTCAGCAAACACTTGCTTGAATTGAACTGAATGAATCAGACTTCTGAGAAAGAATTAGACAGCAGAGAGCTAAAGATTAGCTACTCTGCTTGTGGAACCCTGAGATTACACATTGTCTACTAGAGGGATAAGCCATGACCTCTGAAGGTTCACTTGACAGAGGCCAGGGCTGACACTCTTAGGAAATAAGAAGGAGCCTAACCAGGAAAGAGCCTTGATCCACGGTCATGCTGCTGAACCCAGAGAGGTCCTGAAAGAGGATGGACAGCAACCTCACATTCCATAAGGAGGCCAAGAAAAGGAAACAGTGGAAAGGGCAATGCCTAAGCAACAAATATTCATCTCCTCTGCTTTATAACATTATATTCTTATAATTTAGTCTATATAAGTTAAAATTTCTCTGAAATAAAATTATATTTTTAGGAGATAGAAAACAGCCATAACAGAGTTGTGAAGAAAATGAAATGTTAATTATGCCCTCCAAAAGTCTAGATGGTTTCACAAGCCAGTTCCTTTAAACTATCCAAATACAGTAAACTCCTCTACATACTCCCTATTATATACTTAAGTAGTAAAAATGGTCGGACACAACTGAGTGACTTCACTTTCACTTTTCTCTTTTATGCATTGGAGAAGGAAATGGCAACCCACTCCAGTGTTCTTGCCTGGAGAATCCCAGGGACGGGGGAGCCTGGTGGGCTTCCGTCTATGGGGTCACACAGAGTCGGACACGACTGAAGCGACTTAGCAGCAGCAGCAGCAGCAAAAATGGACTTTTCTTTTTCTGTACTCTGTATTGGTTAGAAAAGGGGCATTACCTAGACATAGGTACCCCACATACTAAAAGAAAAAATTGGCAAGCTCATCACACTAATGACTAACCACAAGAATCCTACAGAAACTCGGAGACTGTATTAAATAAATAACAAGCATGGGCAGTAGCGGCTGCTGTGGGGCGCAGCCCAGATCTTTTTCCAGGGATCTTTATTCATCACTGGCTCCTGAAGAAGGACCTTGCCCACACGCATCACCAGGGTGGCTCCCATGGCTGGTGGATGTGGGGACAAAGGTCTGCCACCTCGCCTGGATCTGGAGCAATACGGAAGGGCTCTCCAGCTGCAGGACTACAAAGGGATGGACGAGGCCTCTGGTGCAGCTGCACTGCAGCCGAGCCCTCCACCCCGTCCTAGCTCCCTTCTTCTCTCCCAGTGATAGCGCTGAAACCTGCCCTGGAGGCATGGTCCAGAAGACTAAGGATCCTGCAGAAGCATGCTGAGCACATCGGAAATACTAAACAGACAGTAATCTCATCGCATGAAGCTATGGAATTGTGAAACAGCATATTATTGTTCACAATTTCAAAGAAAAGTAAAGAAGACAAAATAGAAAGCCGATAAAGATTCACACACACACACAGAGTACAGAGCATTCCTGTTACTTTCAATTAATGGTGAAATGATGATGTTGACAATGAAGTAAATCTATTATGATTGATCATATGTTATTTTTAATTACTTCTACATGCCTAACCCTTTAGCTGTATCTTATTTAATTCATACAACAGAAGAAAACACCTAAGAATAAACAGACAAGCGAG
Organism: Bos indicus; assembly: GCF_029378745.1. Lineage (NCBI taxonomy): Eukaryota > Metazoa > Chordata > Mammalia > Artiodactyla > Bovidae > Bos > Bos indicus. The sequence continues at coordinate 32,960,856 of NC_091787.1, forward strand.
CGTGTCCAGTACAGTGTGTAAGCAACACAGCCAGATTCCATTCCACACTTGTGTAATGCCATAAAGCCAAGCTTGTAACCACTGCCCCGGCACAGACGTTGTTGGCCAATCGGTTCAGATTCTAAATATCAGCACTCAAGTAAGCGCTCACAGCACTTGTGATCCTCCTGCCAAACTCTCCTAACAATTTACATTTCCATCAGGGGGGAAATGCTCTTTGCCTACAACCCCACCAGAGTCAGTATTTTGATGAAGAAAAGATGAAGGAAATGAAGAGAAGGGAGGAAAAGAATGAAAGCAGGAGTCTCAATCTGACAGGCGCCAACCCCAAACAGAGGGGCTCCCCAGGTGGCACAGCGGTAAAGAATCCACCCGCCAATGCAGGTGACAACGCAGGAGGCATGAGAAGATGCGGGTTTAATCCCTGGGTTGGGAAGATCCCCTGGAGTAGGAAATGGCAAGCCATTCCAGTATTCTTGCCAGGGAAATCCCATAAACAGAGGAGTCTGGGTGGGCTACAGTCCATGAGGTCACAAAGAGTCAGACGTGACTGAGTGACTTGAGCACACACACATGTAACCCCAACAGAGCTTACCGCTGTTTCATTTTGTTTTTTAAATTAACAAATGAAATTAACTGTGTTCTCATATATTCACTAGTCGTTTTACTTTATTTTTTAAAGTGGTTTATAGTGGTCTCTGCCAGATTATCTGTGTATTCATCTTATTACTATATTTGAGCTGTCATAATGAGAATATATGTTGTATATTTTATCCCACCGTTCACCATTCTTTTAATTTTGCTCAAAGTTTTTTTCCCCCTAAGTCTAAAATTTATTTAAGGTGTCTTTTTCCCCTGAATTCCAAAGTTTGCTATATGGTCAAATGTATCAGACTTCCAATATTGTTTCTTTGATATTCAAAAATTTCCATTTCCATCATAAAAACAGATTTTTATTAATGCATGCACATTTTCCCTCTGTACTTTCAGGGCACTGGTTCTCAACCTTGGCTGCATATTTAAATCACCTGGGAAGCTTTAAGAATTATTGATACCCAGGTCTCACTTCCTCCTCCTCGATTTTGACTTGATGGGTCTGAGGTACAGTCAGACAGAGGGAATTTTAAAGCTCTGAGATGATCCAAATGAGCCATTACGGTTGAGAAGCATTTCAAACTTTTTCTATAAATGGATGGATAGTAAATATTTTAGGTTCTATCACAACTACCCACTCTGCTGCAAATGACATGTAAATGAATGCATGTGACTATATTCCAGTAAAATTGTATTCAAATAAATAAGCCATGGAGCCTAGCTTGCTATGCCAGCTTTAGAGACCAGCTATTTAAATTCCACGTGCACATGAATCATCCAGGGTTTGTTAACATTCACACTCTATTCCTTGAGTCTGAAGCGGGGCCTGATGCTCTGCAGTTCTAACCAGTTCCACGATGTCACCGATTTTGGTCTAATATCACACCAGTAACAAGACTGCACGTCAGTGCTTCCCAGACTTTGTTGCCATTACAATCACCTGGAAATTGTGGAACAACACTGGTGTCTGCCTCCCACCCTCAGATATTCTGATTTAATCGGTCTGGGTGACAACCTGGGTGTAGACAATTTTTATAACTCCCCCCTCTTGAAAGTCCCCTGGACTGCAAGGAGATCCAACCAGTCCATTCTAAAGGAGATCAGTTCTGGGTGTTCACTGGAAGGACTGCTGCTAAAGCTTTAACTCCAATACTTTGGCCACCTCATGCGAAGAGTTGACTCATTGGAAAAGACTCTGATGCTGGGAGGGATTGGGGGCAGGAGGAGAAGGGGACAACAGAGGATGAGATGGCTGGATGGCATCACCAAGTTGATGCACATGAGTTTGGGTGAACTCCGGGAGTTGGTGATGGACAGGGAGGCCTGGCGTGCTGCGATTCATGGGGTCACAAAGAGTCAGACACGACTGAGTGACTGAACTGAACTGAACTGAGATGATTCTAACGTGCAGTCAAGTGTGCAAACCATCCATTTAGGGTATCTTTTCTTCTTTTGACCTTTAACATGCAAATCCATCTTGACATATTTATTTATTTTGGTTAATAATGTGCCAAAGGGACTAAGTTTTATTTTTTTCCCAAAATAGTTGGCAAGTTTCCTTTTCCCTTAGTAACCATTTGAATATTCTAAAACCACTAATATATCCATGAAGCACTCTGCCTCTTCACTTTTAAAGAACATACTAACTATAAACTAGAAGAAATCAGTAGCACGGTAAGAGATTACTTATAAAATAATTCATTCAGCTCAAGATCTTAGGAAAAAAGTAGTCTTTACAACCCTAGAATAAAAGATGATTTCTACTTTAGTGTTTATACTTGAATAATCAGAGAACTAAAAAATATTAAAAGTGATAAAAATTTTCAAATCATTTTCTGGGGGTAAAAAATAACAATAATAAAACAAAATAAAAACCAATAAAGCAACAGATAGAAAAGGAAATCATGTACAATTATGGACTAATAAAACTTGAAATCTGCAGTGAGAGGGATGACATTCCAAAAAATGTAAACTTTGTAAGTTCATACACACAAAAAAGAAAACCATTACAGGATAATAATTGAAATATAAATTGAAATTTTTTACAGATAGCTTCCCCTCAGCGACTTTGCTCCCATATAATTTATTAAATTTTTGAAAACATGTACATTATATTGAAATTCTAAACTATTCCATAATACACAAAAAGATGCAAAACTATGAAACTTGCTATAAGATAATCATAAACCTGGTACCAAAAACTGCCTCTCAAAGCACAAAAGTAAAATAATTTCCCTAAGATTAGTGATACTAAAGTTCTACATAAAATACCAATTATATATAATTCATCCCTGAATTAAAATAATAACCTAGAGCATTGTGGTTACACTTAGCAAATTGGATAGAATAATTTATCTCTGCCTCCTCTCAAAATCTCATTAAAATAATGCTAATAATACTAATAATAGCATAACACTGAATGGGGAAAAATAGCAATATCCCACGTGGGCAAAAAGAAAGGGAGAAAAACTATAGCACGTAAGAGAAAATCACAAAACGCTAGTAGATGAAAAGTGGATATTCTGTTGAAAATTACCTTGACAGAGCTCAGAAACCTAACTTAACATTTGTATAACATATATAGTAAGAAACATATATGTCTATACTAATAAAAAATATCAGAAGTGTCTTTGGTCAATAAATTTGATAATGAATTTCACAAAGACAGATTGTTGGGGTCATAGAGAAGGAGAAAGCAACTGTTCAAAAGATAAGATGAGGTGACTGACATTGGGAAGAGGGAGGCTAGGACATTCACTGATAGACTGGGGTTCCAAATAGGGGCAGCCGGGACAAAGCAGTACCATGAACATTTTAGTTGTCAAAGCAATATTGCATGAAAACTGGTGACTCTGAGAAGAAAGAAATTGTCTCCACAGCTGCAAGACCAATTACTGGAACAAAACACACTTCCACATACCCCATCACTCTTCAGACTAGGCACATTAAGCAAAGACCACACTTGAATAGAAGCTAACAGAAAAATCCCAAATCCAAAAAAGAACACAAAACTAAGAATCGCCAAATATTTGAGGAAAGTCAAGCTTTCTTTGAAGAAAGGTACACAGTCTAGCAAATTTCTACTTAATGCTACCTTAACAGATCAACAATTTTCGAAAAACTTGATTGAAAAATATAGAGTTGTGAGAAAATATGTCAACTCAGCAAAAGAAATTAAAATTTTAAACATTAAAACTTTAAAAAGCCAACTATTAGGAGAAAGGACACAGTTGCATACAAACTAGACTCTCAAGCAGAGGTCTTGTCATACAAAGGGGAAAAGGAATGAAAAGTACAAAAGGAAGTTCAGAGACAAGGAAGACAGGTGTAGAATTTTCAACATTTATGTAATTCAGTTTCCAGAAGGGGAAAATAAAGGGCAACAGAAAGCAGGAAAAATTCCCTGGCAGTCCAATGGTTACAACTCAGTGTTTTCACAGCTGGGGAACTGGGTTCAATCCCTGGTCAGGGAATTAAGATCCTACAAGCCATGAAGTGCAGCCAAAAAGAAAAAGGAAAGCAGGAAAACTTTCAAACATTAAAGTTTCCCAGATCAAGATGATGCCCTGCATTTTCAGACTGGAAAGGTCTGTTAAGTGTCCGGCAAGTTAAATTTCAAAGGACCCAAACAGAGGCATATTACAGAGACATTTCAGAACCAATGCAAAGATATCTACTCCCAAAGCAATGAGAATCAAATTATTGTCAGAATTCTCCTGGCTGTACTGGATGCAAGAACACAAAGGAAAGATACTGTCACAATTTTCAGGAGAAATTATTCTGTAAAAAAGATCAGTAAAGAATCTGCCTGCAACGCAGGAAATCTGGGTTTGATTCCTTGGAGAAGGAAATGGCTACCCACTCCAGTATTCTTGCTTGGGAAATCCCATGCACAGAGGAGTCTGGTGGGCTACAGTCCACGGGGCCACAAGAGTCTGACATGACTTAACGACTAAACCACCAACAGGTGAGGAGGGCTAGCACAGGAAGGAGGTCCCGAAGGAGCAGTAGAATCTGGAAGAGAAACCGATGAGTGACTTTGAATGTTCCTCCGGAAGCTTTCTTTTTTGGACTTCCCTCATGGCTCAGACAGTAAAGAATCTTCCTGCAATGCAAGAGAACCAGGTCCAATCCCTGGGTTGAGAAGATCCCCTGGAGAAGGGAATGGCAACCCACTCCATCATCCTTGCCTGGAGAATTCCATGGACAGAGGACCCTGGCGGGTTACAGTCCATGGGGTTGCAAAGAGTCAGACACGACTGAGGCAACTTAGCACGCACAAAAAAAAAAAGATATACTCAACCAGCTGAAAGAAAAATAAATCCCAAAGAAAAGTGAGATACACAAAGCAATATGAGAAAAGAGTAAAAGTAATCAGTTTATGTGTTGATTGACTATTACAAAAACTAATAAATAATAATAATGATCTAAAAGTAAAATCTCTAGATGCTACCATGTGGAAGTTGGAGGAATGGAGGAGAGAGGGCAGTGAAGGAAAGAAAGTTGTGCTAAGGTTCTTGTCTTGCTTCAGAAGAAAATACTATTAATTATATATATTAATAGAAAAATTTAAGTATGTGTATCGAAAACTTAAGAATTCCAAATCTCAGTGGGGAAAAAAGAACAAAAGAATTTTATCAAGCCAATTAAAGAAAAGCAACTGTGAAAAAAGAAAAGTATATTAATTAGTATTACTAAAATACTATTGCATCAGCAAATACAACCTAATTATTTTAGTAACCACAACAAAATTGAGTAAGTTAAAATTTATCTGCTAATTGACAGACACTCAGATAATATAAAAAAGCAATAATACATTCCACGTGAAATTCACTGAAAACAAGGAAGTTGGAAATGAAAGGCTGAAAAATATGTACCAGACAAATGCTGACTAAAAAAAAAAAAAAAAAGAGCTGGGTGTGGGGGCAAAGAAGCCAATAATGATATCATATAAATTGGCAGCTACTATGAAAACGTAGAAAAGAAATAGTAATACTTCATATTGATATGAAGGAACAATTCACCAAGAATATGTAACAGTGAAATAAACTCCACACAACTAAGACTGTGTCTTTGAGGCTCATGTACAACAGAGTCGGTGAGAATGCATCAAACAGACACTGACAATGCCACGTCACAGGGGGGAGCCCCCAATTTTCACTTTTCAGAAACGAGCCAAAACATAAACACAAAAAACGTTCAGATAACATTTAACTCCTTTGGGTATATTTGTATATCTCTATCTGAATGGATGGATCGATAGACACATGCATATATATTATACCCCGTAAATTAGGAATACAATGTTCAATAGCAACCGTTGAACAGTCATGAAACTGACTATGTATTAGGTCACAAAGAAATTTTACCAAATTCCAAAGTACTGAAATCATATAGGCCACATTTACCACAAAGCCCTAGGATAAGCAAAAGCACAAGAAGAGAGGTAGAAGAGATTATATAGAGAAGAATTTAATACATGATAAAGAAGTCATCACAACTCATAGGGAGAAAAGCATTATGTAATAATAATGAAATAGCTGGTTAACAATGAGATTAAACAGTCACCTCACCCCACAATTGAAATCACATTGAGATTAAAATTTAATATTAAATTTAATATTAAAATAAAGCCATAGGAAAACTAAAGAAAATAAAATTACATACTTATTAGCCCTCTAAAGAAAGGAACAATTTCTAGACTCAGATGTGACAGGAATCATAAACATTTTTAAATGTCACCATAAAAATATCGAAATTCTACATGTCAATAAAAGAAATGAAGAAGATAATCTACTAGAAAAACAAATCAAATATGACATAATAAGGATAAATTCTTCATAATGTCAAAAGGATGTACCACATCAGTAGTCCATAAATAGGCAAAAAGTCATAAACAGACATCATGAAATAGGAAATATAACTAATGAGCAACATTAGAATTATTACACTTGATTGAAATAAAAGACATGGCAATTAAAAATATAGTGACTTTTGTTTATTCTACTTAACTAGCAATCTGTTTGAATTTCACCTACTAGAGATCACTCTTGGAGAAGGCAGTGGCACCCCACTGCAGTACTCTTGCCTGGAAAATCCTATGGACAGAGGAGCCTGGCAGGCTGCAGTCCATGGGGTCGCTGAGGGTCGGACATGACTGAGTGACTTCACTTTCACTTTTCACTTTCATGCATTGGAGAAGGAAATGGCAAACCACTCCAGTATTCTTCCCTGGAGAATCCCAGGGACGGGGGAGCCTGGTGGGCTGCCGTCTATGGGGTCACACAGAGTCAGACGCGACTGAAGTGACTTAGCAGCAGAGATCCCTCTACAAGAAGTCTTATAATTTGATGGGAGAATTGTAAGTTGATATAGCATTTTCATATAATATCAATACAGCATTTTCAGGGGCTTCCCTGGTGGCTCAGTTCGTAAAGAATCAGCCTGCTATGCAGGAGATTGCCTGCAATGCCAGAAACCCAGGTTTGATCCCTGGGTTGGGAAGATCCACTGGAAAAGAAAATGGCAACCCACTCTAGTATTCTTTCCTGGGAAATCCCATGGACAGAGGAGCCTGACGGGCTACAGTCGATGGGGTTGCAGTCAGACACAACTTGGGGACTAAACCAGAAATAGCATTTTCAGAAAAGAATTCCACATTATAAATCAAACTAATCCCATTTCTAGGAAAGAAGCCTAAGAAAATATTTTTTAAAAAATGGAAAGATGCTACAGAAACAAAGATGTTCATTGCAAAATTATTCATTAAATAAGAAAAACAGAAAGCAGCTTGCTATCTAAAAATAAGTCTTCTTAAATATAGTCCCTCTTTTTTTAATGGGATATTATGGTGAAAAAAGAATATAGCAAGACAGAATATGCTTATGATACAATGTTAAAGAAGTAGATACAGAAAGTATAATGGTGCTCACCAAGGGCTGAGGAGTCTGGGAAAAGAGTAGCTGTTTAATGTGTCAAATTTGCAAGATGAAAATATTCTGGAATCGGTGAAAATATTCACAACAATGCAAATATGCTTAACACTACTGAACCGAGCATTAAGATATGGTTAACATGGTAAAGTTTATGTTATGCATTTTTATTATAATAAAAATATAGCAAATTGGAAACATTTTAAAAATATAAAGTGCATGTTCTCTCTGATAAAACTATGAAAACTATAGGCATATGAAAAATAGAAACTAGAAAGTGCATAAAATGATGACAGAGTTATGACACCAAGGTAGGATCGAGTTTTTAAAATTATCTATAATTATATATAATTCCTATTTTATGCATAATTTTTTGTTGCTGTTGTTATAAAGTTAATGGCAAGTCAAGACTGAGGACAGGTCTTCTGATTCTGAGCCCTATGTCCTTCTCAAAAATTCAGGAACCCAAGGCCAGTGGCTCCAGGCAGGAAGGAGCGCTGGCTACTGCTGATTCTTCCGAGTATCACACGTGGCACCTGGGGCCTGACCAACCAAGTGGGGCATGCTGAGATCCAGTGCCATGTAATTTTAGTGCTGCTTGACCAGAAAAGCTAAGGGATTTAGGACTTCTTTCTCAGATGGACACAGATTATTATACTGACAGAGACTGAGGGACACGCAAGTAAATGATGAATCATTCACCAAGCAGGGTCCCCACCATCCCAGGACAGAAAGGACTCGAGCAATTTCTGTAAGCAAGGTCCCACTGCAGTACAAGACTGAGAAAACACAAAAGCAAACATACCCCAGCCTGGGGTGGAAAGGGTTTTCCAATTTGCTGTTTTCCATTCCCTTTAACTTCTTAATCTTTAAATCCAAAAAGCTGAAAGGTTCAAATAAACCTCTGTCATTTCCAATCCCTCCGCCCCCACATAAATCCCAAAGAGCAATTATTTTTGTGGTGTCTGACAAGGTCAAAGTCATCTGGCCTTGAAGCTTGAGAGCTTACACTAAGGATAAGACTCATCAGGGTAAGGAGGGACAGACCCAAGCCCAGGGAGACTTCTCCAGGGTGATCCCTGCACCCTGCTCCCATCCTTGGGTACCACCTTCCATCCCCCAGCTCCATCACTGCCCGGACCAAGTTCTCTCCCCACCAACACAGAGAGAATCAGAGCCTTTTTTTCCTAGCTGGAGGAAGAGGACTGTCTTTCTTGTTCTCAAATGCCCCTGGGATTTTGTTTCTCCAGTCCGAATTTGTGTTTTATAAACAGTGCTTGCTTGTCTGACCTTTTCAAAACTTTTCCCTCGATAATTGCTCAGGCTGTTCTGTACCCTACCTTATCCCAGTCCTGCTTCCTTTCTGACAGACACTAAACATCGGTTAATATTCAAACTGGGATTCTCGCCTATCCGTTCATTTATTCATTCCTTTGTTCATTCCTTCATGACATACATGTGCAGTGAGTACCTCTCTGCACCAGTCACTCGCTGTCTTAGACCCTGAAAGCACAGAGATGAAGCTGCACTTTGAGAATCTTCTATTTGAATACAGGAACCAGAAAGGAAACATTTAAAATAAATAAATAAATAAGTCTTGTTGAACCACCTCTTAAATATATATGTTTAAAAACTCATTTTTTCCCTTTCCAATGCCAGAATTGTGGTCCAAGCCACTGTTACCTCTAATTTGTCCAGCAGCTTCCAAGCTGGTCTTCCCTTTTATTCCCTCAGCCCACCACTTCCCACCATCCATTTCCTAGAAGCGGCCAACATGTTCTTTGCAGACATCAATCAGATCACATCGCTCCCAGCTAAAAGCCCTCAGGTGGCTTCCATCTCTCTGGAAATAAAGTTCAAATTCTTCACCCTGCTCTGAAAGTTTTCCATGATCTAGTCTGTTCACATGTCATCTCTATTCTCCCCATCCTCACGCCCTCCACAGGGCAACTCTGCTCCAGAATATCTCCCAGTGTATACTCAGCTCAGGGCTTTCCCTTCCATTTCTTTCTGGAATGTTCTTCCCCTAGATCGTGGCAAGGCTGGCTCAACTGACACTGTCTCAGAGAGGTCTCTTCTAGCCACCCAACCTGGACTCCACCTCCCATTCCGCTGTTCTTTTCTACAGTATTTATCGCAATCTATGATCATATTCGCGTGTTTATCACAATCTACAGTGATCATATTCGCGTGTTCATTTGCCTGTCTTCCTCTAGAGAACGTCAGCTCCACTGCAAGAGCACCTCATTCACCTGTTCCCCACCATGTCCATCATCTTCCCAAACAGCGATGCCAGGCACACAGTCGGCACTCACTGCTGAAAATGAACGAATTCGTAAGAACCCCTTTCAAGGGTAAAGTAACAAGACTAAATACTAAGTTGAAGTTGTGGTTTTACTTCCTTGACTCTTTCTCAGGAAATGCTCCATTTTCTCTTAGCTTAATAATCCCGTCATTTGCACTCATCTCTCTAGCAGCTTTAATATTGGCCCCTGGCAATGCTGGGTGTCATAAAGCACCAAGTAGTTCTTTCCTGACATGAAGAAAGAGGAAACAGAACAATTTGGTCAGCAGATCTAGGTCACAGACATGGGGGTGTGAATATTTAGATTCCAAATGAAGTTCATGCAGATGTTACAGCTCACAGAGGTCTTTTATGCCCATTCGAATGAAAACGATTGAGTGGGACTCACCTATCCCCTGCTTGCTAATTGGAATTTTGCTCTACATAGTTATATAATGCAGAGACAGTCGAGCTGGGCCCATTCACATCAGAATCTTAAGCTGGGTTTCAAAGGGACTATACTTCATTTTAAAGAAGCTGCTTGTAACACTAACCTTTCTGGAAATAAAAGATATCTCTTCCTACGACTGGAATTTTTAGATCCAGAAATGCAAAGTTAAGCCATTTATTTCAAACCCCCATACATTATAGATGTTCGAATAAAACCAAATCCCTACTGGAAAGCAGTTGAGACAAGAAAATCTGCCAGAGGATATTTCTTATGATCTCTGCTGGGTGAGAATACTGAAATACCATCCAAGATAGGCAAGAAAGCATTACCATGGCCCGATTTGAAAGCAGAAGAAAGCAAACCAAAACAGCATTGTTATCCCTGAAAAAAACAGAAAAATACTGTCGACAGCTTCAAATGCTTTTCTTAAAAAATGCTGACTCACTGGAAATTATTATCACTTAATAAATAAAAAAGGAGGCTGTTTCTGTCATTTGCCAAGCTTTCTCCAACATTTCTAAAATATATTTTTTAATAGCTCAGAAACATTTAGTCACTCTAGAGACCAGTTATATTCCTCTAAGAAGGAAGGACCAGGTTTCTGCTTGGCCCAGCACATCTGTGCTCAGGGGGGATGCTAAGCACAGAGGAATGGAGAAGCCTATCACCTATCCACTTGTCCACAGAGAGGGCTCTTCTTTCCTGGGCAGCCTCTCAGAACACAGGATGCTTTTGAGGGGATTTCTTACCCCAAGAGGTGCAAACTCTGCAGCAAGACACCACTGACTGCCTGAAGCTCTGTGGTTCCTCCTTCTCAGCAGCGCTGGGCCCAGACCTCACCCGGAAGCCGTTTTGGAACAAATCTCCCAGGGACTTTTTGCGGCGCCTGGCAGGTCTGTAGACCTCTGTGTTGGAGCTGCTGGGTGGGTAATGGTAGACCAGAATCTTACTGGAGATCATGGTGGAGGCAGAGAGCTGAGCTGGGCTCCAGGCTGCCTTTAATCACTTCTTGCACAAGCTGATGCTCTAGATCTATGTTTCTCTGACCTGTGCTGCAGACAGGTCCTCAAGTCCAGCCCAGTATGGCTCACCAGCATCTCTGTCCTCCCTTACCCACCCGCCAAACTGCAAGAATCGCAGAGCATCAGCGACATGAAGCACGTCAGAAAGGCAGTCAGGAGGGGAGGGAGGCATGTGTTGATCCACGATGTCCTACAAGCTGATCCATCAGCTTCATTCTGTAAATTACCACGTAAGCTCCTTTGGACATGGTTTAAGGGAATGGAAGGAGGAAAGGCTGTAAATTCCTCAAATCAGGGGGTACAGAATAGAGTGTAGGCGTTTGGGGCCCCTGGGTGATTTTTTTTTTTTTAATTTTAATGATCCTGTCTAATGATGGAGAGCTCAAAGGAAGGGCTTCTTTATAGGATGTGATGCCCAACTAGAGAGAAAAACCAATGGCCCCCTCCTCCCATCCCACCTCCCACTACCAACATAACCCAAATACTCAAATCCTCTGCTAATCCTATGCATAGGACTGAGGCAGAGAAGAAACACTTGGCTGTGTAGAGGCAGACAGGAGGAGACACTCTTGTTACACCCACCCCCAACCCCCTCACTCCACTCTCTGTCTTGACTTCTCAGCATCTTTCCTTGTGACCAGGGGTTGGCCCCTCTATCCCCCAGGGCACTGAGTGTAACAAAGACATAGAAGGGACAGGAGGAAAATATGAAAAATAAGAACAAAGAAATATCTAGATTCTGTAAGTTGTTAGCCAAGGCTCCCCATAACCTGATCTCTACCTATTTTTCAACACTGCCTTCTAGCAAAACTAATATTATTAGATAGAATTTTCAAAGAGAACAACTTATTTCTCCTCAGTGTAGATTGGTGTGTTCACCCAATCAGGATGTCTCAAAGATCTGTTATGTGCCAAGCATTGCAATAGGTACTAAGTATTCCAACAGGAATAATACAAGTCCAGCCTTGATGGTGCTTATCATCTACTAAGAGAAAGAAACAATATAAAGGTTCTATCACAATTTTAAGAAATTAGTACTTTGAGTAAAGTGCTGCAAAGGAAAGGCATTAAGTAGCTATCTATGTGAGTATGTGTGTGGTGGTAGGCATACGTGTAGCTGGGTGTGTGTGTGCATGGAATATATTATGATGTGCATATCAGAAGGGGGTTCACATTTATTCTGAATCCTAATGGTTGAGTAGCAAGCAGATGGATAGGTGAGAAGACATAAAGGTTGTGGTGAGGGGAATTTGTTTTCAGCTTGTGTCAAAAGCATAACAAATACACTAAAGAGTGAAGAAAATGATCTGTTCCTGATTTGAAAGAAATTCATTGAGTGGAAAATGAAACAATGGATGCGAAATGAACTTTTTAACACCCAGAGTCCTCTAAAAATGAGAGATGTAACTACAGATCCTACCAACATTAAGAAGATAATGAAGGGCTATAGTGAACACTGGGGCCTCCCAGTGGCTCAGTGGTAAAGAACTCGCCGCCAAGCAGGAAACACAGTTCGATCTCTGGGTTGGGAAGATCCGCTGGAGAAGGGAATGGGAACCCACTTCAGTATTCTTGCCTGGGAAATCCCATGGACAGAGGAACCTGGTGGGGCCAAAGTCTGTGGGGTCACACAATAGTCGGACATGACTTATAACTAAACAATAATGAACAATAGTATGGCTATAAGTTTAAAAACTAAATGAAATAGAAAATTTTAAAACAATGACACAAGAAGAAACAGAAAATCCAGACAACCATACATCTGTTAAAGAAATCAAAACTTCAGTTAGAAACCTCTCCACAAAGAGAAACTGGAACCCTCCTACACAGTTGGTAGAAATGTAAATTGGTACAACCACTATGGAAAAAATATGATGGTTCCTCAAAAAACTAAAAATAGAGTTGCCATACCATCTAGCAATCCCACTCCTAGGCACATAGCCAGACAAAGGATAATTAATTCAGAAAAATACATGCAGCCCTATGTTCACAGCAGTCCTCTTCACAACAGCTAAAGGATGGAAACGGCATGAACAACCACCGACAGACGAATGAATCAGGAAGATACGGTACATACATACACCTGAACATTACTCGGCCACAGAAAGGAGGAAATAATGCTATTTGCAGCATTATCTGCAGCATAAACCTAGAGATTATCATACTAAATGAAGTCAGAAAGAGAAAGACAAATACATACGATATCACTTATATGTGGAATCCAAAATACAACACAAAGGACTTTATCTACAAATAGACTCACAGACACAGAGAACAGACATGTGGTTTCCAAGGAGGAGAAGGGTTGGGAAGGGATGGACTGGGAATTTGGGATTAGCAGAGCAAGCAATTATATATAATATGGATAAATAACAAAGTCCTATTGTATATTACTGGGACCTATAGTCAGTATCCTGTGATTTTAAAAAAATGGAAAATAATATGAAAAAGAACATATACATATGTATAACTGAGTCACTTTGCAATATAGTATAAATTAACAAAACATTGTAAATCAACTATATTTCATCAAAATAAAATTTTAAAAAAGAGAACTTGAAAAAAATTCTTCTCTCCAATAAACTTTATTTTGAGGGGAAGAAAAATCTCTACAAAGAAAATTTCAAGTCTAGATGGTTTTCACTGGAGACTTCTACCAGCATTTAAGAAGGAAATAATACTGATATTAGACAAATTCTTTTACAGAGTAAAGGAAGAGGAAACAATTCCCAAATTGTTTTACCATGTCAGCATAGCCATGACATCAAAACCCTACAAGGGCATTACTAAAAAAAAAATAATAATAATAATTAACAGACCGATATACCTCATCAACATAGGTACAACAATCCTTAAATATATACTAGTAAAATTAATCTTTAAGTATGTAAAAAAGATCATTTATTAAGACCAACTGGAGTTTATTCCAGGAATACAAGAGTAGCTTAACAAATGAAAACCAGCAGTGTAATTTACCACATTAACACATTAAAAAATTCATATGACCATTTTGATAGATGTCGGGAAAAGTCTGACAAAAGACAACACTGTTTTCTAACAAAAACTATAAGCCTACATGTAATTAAGTGTGTTAAGACAGCGTTTTATGGCCTAAACAAAGACAAGCTGATTCATGAGAGAAGAGGCCAGAAACAGACTCACGTGTATACAGAAAGTTGATTTACAACAAGTACCAATGCAACTCCACTAGACAGGGGGCATTTCTCAATACATGGAAGTGGAAAATCTGTATATTTATAAAGGCAAAGAAATGAATCTCAACTCTTTTCTAATAATATACACAAAATTAGTTTGAGAGGGATCACAGACTTAATGTAAAAGCTAAATATAAATCTTGTAAAAAGCAGCAATGGAGAGGATCTAGAGGACAGTGGGGTAGGTAAAGATGTTTTAGGAAACAGAAAGCGCTGTTTTCAAAGTGATAAATGGCATTAAAATGTGAAACTTCTCATCAAGACACTTAAGATCATTAAAAGATAAGCCACAGATTGGGATTAAATATTTGCAATACGCTTATCTGACAAAGAATTTAAGGAAATGCGCACTGAAACCTCAATAAAACACCACTGCAAATCCATTAGGATGGCTAAAATTTAAAAGTTGACAATACTACTTGTCAACAGAGAAACAAAGGAGCTACCACTCTCAGACATTAATGGTGGAACTGTGAAATGATACAGTGTCTTTTGAAGTTAAACATACATCTATCCTACAAGCCACGTATAAATCTCAAAAACCTTACTGTGAGTGAAAGGGGTTATACACAAAAAAGAATAGCCTATCTAATTCCACGTAAATGAAGTTCAAAGGTGGGCAAGAATAAGCTAGAATGGCAGAAATCAGGATAATGATCACCTATGTTTGAGGGAAGAGGGCAGATATTGATAATAAAGGAGCATGAAGAAATTTTCCAGAGTCATGGAAATGTTCTGTATCTTGAGATGAGTAACAGCCTATTTCACACGGCTGCATACATCTGTAAAAAGAACTGCACCATTAAGATCCAGGTGGTTTACAGTATGCCTAACATACCTTACCAAGAATATTGAGAAAGGCTGCCTCCTAGAAGTCACCAGAGGAATTCAAACAGAGGTGACTAGTACAACTTGGGGACCACTGACCTTGATGTCGCACACACAGGTCCTCTGCTTTAACCCCCTAAACTCCCTCCCAACTCTGAGGGGACAGGATGGAAGAGAAACCCCAGTGACTTCAAAAGACAGCTGTTTTAATGGACAGCAGAGGATTTGCACCCAAGCTGTACCATGATAGCTGAGTAGTAGAACAAGTTACATGACCCATTCCCCTGACCCAACCCTAGAGCCTCGCTTTCCTCATCTCTCAAACAAAAGGGTTAAAACTACTTCACAGGTGACTGTCTAGATTAAATAATGTCCCTGCACAGAGACTGACACAAGGTGGTAAATGACAATTCCCAAACCAATCTACCCCAGTCTTAGGGCATGGTCAGACTGATCTATCTCCCACCTACAGACACCCTATCATTAACAGGCAACATGGCCTCCCAGCATCAGTAATCAAACCCCTTCCTCTCTCCACGGAACAGGTCTGCCACCTTCTTCAGCAGACCCCGTTGATGTGGCCTTTAGAGCCAGACTGTTGGAATTTGGGTCCTGGCATCTCCATGTATGATCCACATGCTCTTGGGAAATTTCCCAAACTCCGCCTCAAGTCCCAGACCCTTAAAATAGGGGATAACTTCTCAAAATAAAACTGTCTGCCATAAAAACAGGGTTTTTTAATGATAATTTTTTTAAATATTAAAAGAATTCTATGCAAACATATGCATGTGTGCCTGTTCAGTCGTTCAGTTGTGTCCACCTGTAGCCCAACAGGCTCCTCTGTGTGTGGGATTTCCCAGGCAAGAATACTGGAGTCAGTTGCCATTTCCTCCTCCAGGGAATCTTCCCAGCCCAGGGATCAAATCCACATTTCCTGTGTCTCCTGCATTGGCAGGCAGATTCTTTACCACTGAGCCACCTGGGAAGTCATGCAAATACATGCACACACTCAAATGAATTTGGTTGCATTTTTCTGGGCATCTAAGTATTATGAAAAATGACCCTGAAAAATGGTCCAGTGTGTCCCATGGGTGCTACCCTATGGGATTCAGTGAGGGTTTTGTTTCCGAAGGCTCACTGTTGCCAACATGGAACATCATCCTTGATCAACAGAATGGGGTTGGGGGTAGTGAGGGAATCAGTAAAGAAAATCAGAGGAATATTAATCCATTCTTTCAAAAATACTGACCAAGCATTTAACTGACACAGTTGAACCCTTTGGTGAAATCAACAAACACCCAATTCCCTAGATTCTATACAAACTCATGTGGCAGCACATTTATTCAACTACAGATTTTAATTAAGCGCCTGTTTGGAAGAGAGGCAGAATTCTGGACCCAGAACGACGGGATACAAATTTCAGCTCTGCCATTGCTTGGGAGTGAACATTTGCAAATTCCTTCAACTCACAGTATCTCAGTTTCCTCAACTATAAAATGGGAGTAGTAACAGTAACCTACCTACAGGGTGCTTGTTAGGCATAAAACAATGTATCTATAACAGTTAAAATCATCCTTGGTACACAGTGTCAATGAGTGTGTGCTATTATTATTACTATGAGTCACATACTGAGCTAAACACACTTCAGATGCAAGTACGATTAGTTATAAATCCATCCCCAAGGAATTAACCCTTTTGTGGAGCAGTTTATGATCTATAATTGTATTTAGCTGGAGAGGAAAGATGACTACCTATATATCGTATTTTAGCAGAAGACCCCAAGTGAATACTTTTCCCCTCACTCACTCACTGATGCCTGAAATTTTGCCATCAGAGCAGCAGTATTACATGGAAAGAATGACCTAAGTATCAGATAGATGTGGGTTTGAACCCTGGCTTCCTTCCTTATGCACTGAGAACCTGGGTGCATAAACCCAGGTTTATGGGTTTAAACCTGCAAGCTTATCACTTCAGGTTTCATAAAATATAAAAAAATAACTTTGCCTCTAAGGGGTTGTGAAAATAAATTGATTTAACATGCTTTTCAATGCCTAACAGAGAATATGTTGCATAAGCAGTGCCCATTCCTGGTCTTCTCTGAAGTCCCCATACTTGGTCCCTCTTCCTTGAGTCTAATGATCTGGTCCTATTAAAACGCATGCCTGCCTAGGAATCATAATCCATAGGTTAGAAATAAGGAATTGTTGGGGGTGAAAGAAAAACTAAAGTACCACCTGGGCATGGGGGAGGGGAGAGGGTGCAGAGAATAAAGAAGAAAGGGGCAAATTGTGGACTAAAACCAACTCCACTTGTAGGCAAGTCATGGCCCTATTTTTACTTGGCAAAAGAGCCAGCCAATCTCTTAAGGATGAATTTATGACCAGGTACATATTATTTGTACTATAACTTATTTCCCAATTTCCAGACTGTTTGAATTAAGTGTCTCCCAGGTCATCTCCCCACAGCCCTACTCTTTTAATATTGGAGATTTGAAGTTTGTGGTGTTTTCACAGGCCTCAAATTACAGGGATAAAGGGTACTTTGCTTTGGTCCCTGGTTCTGCTATTCAAGAAAATTCTGCCTGATCTCCAGCCCATCTGCCTCCCTGCATTGTACACCGTCTTTCTGTATCCCTCCCTCCCTTCTTTTCCTTTCTTCCTTCTTCCTTTCCCTCCTTCTTTTCTCCCCCTCTCCCTCCTTCTCTTTCTTCCTCCCAAGAACTAACCATCTAAGGGGCAGAACAGTCTGAGATTCAGCCCGCTCTACCCTCCCCAGCCTTCCCATCACCACCCACTAGCACTGAACTTCCTAATCCCTGCAGTTTCCTCCACTTCCGAAATCACAGGTTCTGTCTCCATGTGATACTGACACACCATGTGATACTGCAGACAAACAGATCCAGCTCATCCAAAATCCCCTTCTCTTTCTCAACATGAAAACCTGAGCTCAATGAAGAGAACTGGCCTAATCCTCCCTAATCCTACGTCCCAGGCTGGGCCCCCACCGGGAAGCTGACACATGGCCTGTGCCTCCCTCTTGCCTGACATTTGGACCCAGAGGGGACAGATGGCAGTTCTGGTCTCTGAAGTACACACTGATTTGATTTTTGAGATCTGTACCCCTTCCTACTGCAAGGAGAACCCAAATCAATTTGTTGTTGCTTTGTTGCTAAGTCCTATCTGACTCTGCAATTCCATGGACTGTAGCCTGCCAGACTCCTCTGTCCATGGGATTTCCCAGGCAAGAATACTGGAGTGGGTGGCCATTTCCTTCTCCAGTGGATCTTCCTGACCCAGGGATCCAACCTGTGTCTCCTGCATCTCCTGCACTGGCAGGTGGATTCTTTACCACTGAGCCACCAGGGATGCCCTCAATCAGCTTATGTGATCAGAAAAAATTCAAAACCTACATATAGGGATAAACTGCAACAGGGCTCCTGCTTTCTGGAAGTAGAGGGATTGGATGTCACCAGTCACCTGCCAGCAACATGACAAGAGTAAGGCTGAAGAGGCACCTAGGGCACAAAATTTAAGGAGGTACCACATTTTACGGCCAACTCCACCTTTCATTGCCCTGAGAATGAGTGCCTCCTTAAATGTTGCGCCCTATGCCTCTCTCTTGCCTCACCCTAGTCCCAGCTCTGGCACCTGTAATGAGTCCGTTACTAAGTTCCTCTCTGAAATTGGCTCTGCATTTATCCTGTCACCTATGGCAAGAGAGAAACATACCAGAGTGACATGGGAAAACCTATAAAGTCAATTCAGAGATCCACATTGTCCTAAAATGAAGTTCAAGCAGAATTTTTGTGCCAGCGGCTTTGAATAAAGACTGAGGAACACCGTGAATTATATCTTCAATTACAGTTTACAAAGAACAGAGGCATTTCTTCCAAACAGGCGCTCTTGATTTACCTCTCTATAAAGGCAGAAAGCAGAACACTGAATCTCAGGTCAGTAAAAACATTTTCATAAGGGCCTCAGGTGCCTTCGGGATTTGGCTGTTTAATTTTGATGCTCAAAATTAATTTAAGGTAAACTCAGAGGATGAAAATGAAGTGTTTGGTTTGGGGGCGGGGATTAATTTGCCCCCAGCTATGCTTTGTTCTGATGCTTTAAATTAACAGCAGGATAAATTTGGATAATTGAAATCAGGGGTGGCAACATTTTTTCGATGAAGGGCCAATAATAACTATCTCTTGGGCTTTGTGAGCCACACAGTCTCGGTTGAAACTACTCAACTTGCCCACTGTGGTGCAAAAACCAGCCACAGACAATAAGTAAGAAAATGAGGTTGGCCGCCTTCCAATAAAACTTTATTTCAAAGATAGCTGGAGGGCCAGATTTAGCCTGCAGGCCCTAGCTTGCCAGCCTCTGATTTAATGACATTTCGGAGGGAGGAAGGAATAATTTGCCAACAGGTGCTTTTTCAAGCTAGTAACTCTTGGTATTTCCTCTGTTCCCTGTAACACTCATTGCAGTTATCAATGCTGTTTTTGATATCTAGCCTATGATAGATATAGCATGATAACAGATATCGTGCTGTTTTTACTTTCCTAGCCTAACTCATGTATTTATACATCATTTTGGACCATGAACTCCTCAAGATCAGGGGTTGTGTCCCTCTTCTTTGTGTAGAATCTATAATGCACAGCCAGGCATGTTGCTTTTGCTTAAAATGATTTTTCCCTTGATGAACAAGGGTGATTCACATCCCTGGTTTTGATGTGCGAGGACTTGGAAATCTTAACCTAAGAGGAGAAAAAGTTTCTGCCAAAGGACGGATTGTCATGCCCTTCCCCATGCGCATCCTGTTTTTAGTACGTTCTGAATAAAGCTATGCTAAAGGTATAAACCAATTTGCCCAGATCAAAAGCAAGTCCCACTTTGTGATTCCAAAGTCCTTGGCTCATGTGCTTTCATCAGCACATTCTTCCAAAAAATAAATGGCAACATGAATTATGTCTCTTTCTGCCCATATCCTCAGTGTCCAGCATATGGTAATATTCACTAAATATGTGTTGAAGACATGCGGAAATGAATATAAGTTGGGCTTAGCTCATAAACCCTTTGTTCTGCTCAAAACCTTTGCCAACTGGTTCAGGCAGTTACAGCATCTATTAGGCAAGACCTTGAGCTGTGGAGCTGCCCAGTTCAAATCCACATTTAGTACTGCTTAGTGGAATAATCCATCTCCAATCTCAGCCTACATCCCTAACCCTGATTTGTCCCTGAGCACAAGGAGGTCCCTGATATGAGTTTGAATGGCAGGCTTTACTGACCCCCACCAGTTCCATCAGCCTCACCCATCTCTGCCTATAGGCTCTGAGTGACAGGAGCTGAGGACTGAAATCGTCATCCTTCCACAGAACCAGGGCAGAAGGCACAAAACCATCTGCTTAATGGTCACGTGGCAACAGATAACATCTCAAAAGTCCTTACAGTATATTACTTCACTGATGAAGATGGATCACACTTAAGCAGCGATTCTTGATCTCTACGAAACAGCTCATGCACAGCAGGACAATCTCAAAGATAAGACAAACAGCAGCAAGCTGGTCTGGGACTATGAAAATGCCTGCCGAGACATGATTTATGTGAAAAGAAATGAGGTGGGTCACTCCTTTATCATCAACAGTAAGTGGATTCTTCCTGCCACAGACGAACGGAGGATGTAAACAGACAACACACTTGCATTATTACTTACGCTGTTTTTCTTTACCAATGGCCTGCCTGAGATGTGGGTTTACAAATAAAGTCAACCCACTATTATTCTGGACTGATTATTCAATTGGGGTGGGGGGCGTGGGGGCGGGTAAAAGAGGACACCCCTGCCCTCATCTTCCACCAGATACCCTCCTTGTGGCTATTTCACTGACTGCATGAGGGGACAAGAGAGGAAATCAACGGGAACCAGTTTCAAACCCAGCAAACCAAGGGGAAGAACATTGATTTAAAACATGAATTAATCAGCAATAATTCATGGCATCCTTACCACGCTTGGTCCTTTAGAGGGAGTGGTTAAGACCAGAAGCATTGTAAGACGTGGTCCCTCCTCTAAAGGAGCACAAACAATAGCAAAAAAAAAAAAAAAGCAAAAGTGAAAGACAGCAAATAAATAACCATTTAAGAATGAAGGGACGGAGCCGAAGCAAAAGCAATACCCAGCTGTGGATGTGACTGGTGATAGAAGCAAGGTCCGATGCTGTAAAGAGCAGTATTGCATAGGAACCTGGAATGTCAGGTCCATGAATCAAGGCAAATTCGAAGTGGTCAAACAAGAGATGGCAAGAGTGAATGTCGACATTCTAGGAATCAGCGAACTGGAATGGACTGGAATGGGTGAATTTAACTCAGATGACCATTATATCTACTACTGCGGGCAGGAATCCCTCAGAAGAAATGGAGTGGCCATCATGGTCAACAAAAGAGTCCAAAATGCAGTACTTGGATGCAATCTCAAAAACGACAGAAAGATCTCTGTTTGTTTCCAAGGCAAACCATTCAATATCACAGTAATCCAAGTCTATGCCCCAACCAGTAACACTGAAGAAGCTGAAGTTGAACGGTTCTATGAAGACCTACAAGACCTTTAAAACTAACACCCAAAAAAGATGTCCTTTTCATTATAGGGGACTGGAATGCAAAGGTAGGAAGTCAAGAAACACCTGGAGTAATAGGCAAATTTGGCCTTGGAATACGGAATGAAGCAGGGCAAAGACTAATAGAGTTTCGCCAAGAAAATGCACTGGTCATAGCAAACACCCTATTCCAACAACACAAGAGAAGACTCTATACATGGACATCACCAGATGGTCAACACCAAAATCAGATTGATTATATTCTTTGCAGCCAAAGATGGAGAAGCTCTATACAGTCAGCAAAAACAAGACCAGGAGCTGACTGTGGCTCAGATCATGAACTCCTTATTGCCAAATTCACACTTAAATTGAAGAAAGTAGGGAAAACCACTAGGCCATTCAGGTATGACCTAAATCAAATCCCTTATGATTATACAGTGGAAGTGAGAAATAGATTTAAGGGCCTAGATCTGATAGATAGAGTGCCTGATGAACTATGGAATGAGGTTCGTGACACTGTACAGGAGACAGGGATCAAGACCATCCCCATGGAAAAGAAATGCAAAAAAGCAAAATGGCTGTCTGGGGAGGCCTTACAAACTGGAGTTTTGTAAGCTCTTTTCACAAATAGCTGTGAAAAGAAGAGAAGCGAAAAGCAAAGGAGAAAAGGAAAGATATAAACATCTGAATGCAGAGTTCCAAAGAATAGCAAGAAGAGATAAGAAAGCCTTCTTCAGTGATCAATGCAAAGAAATAGAGGAAAACAACAGAAGGGGAAAGACTAGGGATCTCTTCAAGAAAATCAGAAATACCAAGGGAACATTTCATGCAAAGATGAGCTCAATAAAGGACAGAAATGGTATGGACCTAACAGAAGCAGAAGATATTAAGAAGAGATGGCAAGAATACACAGAAGAACTGTACAAAAAAGATCTTCATGACCCAGATAATCACGATGGTGTGATCACTGACCTAGAGCCAGACATCCTGGAATGTGAAGTCAAGTGGGCCTTAGGAAGCATCACTACGAACAAAGCTAGTGGAGGTGATGGAATTCCAGTTGAGCTATTCCAAATCCTGAAAGATGATGCTGTGAAAGTGCTGCACTCAATATGCAGTGGAAAACTCAGCAGTGGCCACAGGACTGGAAAAGGTCAGTTTTCATTCCAATCCCAAAGAAAGGCAATGTCAAAGAATGCTCAAACTACTGCACAATTGCACTCATCTCACACGCTAGTAAAGTAATGCTCAAAATTCTCCAAGCCAGGCTTCAGCAATACGTGAACCGTGAAATTCCTGATGTTCAAGCTGGTTTTAGAAAAGGCAGAGGAACCAGAGATCAAATTGCCAACATCCGCTGGATCATCGAAAAAGCAAGAGAGTTCCAGAAAAACATCTATTTCTGCTTTATTGACTATGCCAAAGCCTTTGACTGTGTGGATCACAATAAACCGTGGGAAATTCTTCAAGAGATAGGAATACCAGACCACCTGATCTGCCTCTTGAGAAATTTGTATGCAGGTCAGGAAGCAACAGTTAGAACTGGACATGGAACAACAAACTGGTTCCAAATAGGAAAAAGAGTTCGTCAAGGCTGTATATTGTCACCCTGCTTATTTAACTTCTATGCAGAGTACATCATGAGAAACGCTGGACTGGAAGAAACACAAGCTGGAATCAAGATTGCCGGGAGAAATATCAATAACCTCAGATATGCAGATGACACCACCCTTATGGCAGAAAGTGAAGAGGAACTCAAAAGCCTCTTGATGAAAGTGAAAGTGGAGAGTGGAAAAGTTGGCTTAGAGCTCAACATTCAGAAAACGAAGATCATGGCATCTGGTCCCATCACTTCATGGGAAATAGATAAGGAAACAGTGGAAACAGTGTCAGACTTTATTTTTCTGGGCTCCAAAATCACTGCAGATGGTGACTGCAGCCATGAAATTAAAAGACGCTTACTCCTTGGAAGGAAAGTTATGACCAACCTAGATAGCATATTCAAAAGCAGAGACATTACTTTGCCAACAAAGGTTCATCTAGTCAAGGCTATGGTTTTTCCTGTGGTCATGTATGGATGTGAGAGTTGGACTGTGAAGAAGGCTGAGTGCCAAAGAATTGATGCTTTTGAAGTGTGGTGTTGGAGAAGACTCTTGAGAGTCCCTTGGACTGCAAGGAGATCCAACCAGTCCATTCTGAAGGAGATCAGCCCTGGGATTTCTTTGGAAGGAATGATGCTAAAGCTGAAACTCCAGTACTTTGGCCACCTCATGCAAAGAGTTGACTCATTGGAAAAGACCCTGATGCTGGGAGGGATTGGGGGCAGGAGGAGAAGGGGACGACAGAAGATGAGATGGCTGGATGGCATCACTGACTCGATGGACGTGAGTCTGAGTGAACTCCGAGAGTTGGTGAGGGACAGGGAGGCCTGGCATGCTGCGATTCATGGGGTCGCAAAGAGTCGGACACGACTGAGCGACTGATCTGATCTGATCTGATGAATATCTTAAGAGTGCTGAGAGCACGGTCCATAGGGCATAAATCCAGAGATGATGTGAAAATGATACATTGGTTGATAATGTAGACTTCCTGTCAACAGAATTCTTACATCTGAAGTGCTGAGAGAGAGAAGAAAAAGCATACAAACTTAAGATTTCTGGTGGGTATGGAAAGAATATCTGTATGATAGCTTGAACTAAGTGGGTTCTAGGTTCAGGAATGTTCCAGCATACCCTGTCACCTTAGACAAGTCATTTTCTCTCCTTACGATTTAGAATTCTCACTTGAGGAAAGAAAGGAGGGAGGAGAAGGAGGGAGGGAGTGGCAGGGAGCAGGGGGAGGAGGAATCAAGAAAGGTGAAGAATTGGTAGTAGATAATCTCTAATGTCTCTTTCACATCAAATTCTGTAATTATGTCTCTGTGCTTCTAGAGGTCATTCATGAACAAAGAATATTTTTAAAGTTGCCAAAAATGAAAACTAAGAATCATTCTCATAACTCTACAGCTTCTGAAGCTACTTTGTAACCATGGACAGAGGCTGCTGTCTGCGGAGCAGGGACTCACTCCTGTAAACTTCCACGTGTCTGTCTCAGAGCCTGCCCGCCCAGCTGGACCAGATGTATTGGATGCTGGAGCTTATTAAGATGCCTAATTTCCAAATGATCCCACTCACACCAGGAGGACAGCTTTGGAACAAGTGTTACATCTCAATGGCCTCACCTTATGGAACAGTTTCTTTTTATAAATGCTAACTGCAACTCATGAATTGAGAAAGATGTTACACTGAGCAGGAAAATCATTGAGTTGGGAAAACCTTGCAATTTTATCCAGCACTTACCATGGACCAAAAGCCTTTATCTGATACATTTTGGGGTGGCCTAAAGGGCAGTATAGGAGCTGAATATCACAGCTTCTGACACAGGGATCTGATATGAAAAAGGCCTCCTAGATTAGCAGGGGTCAAGCATCTGTGCTTAGAGAGTATATAGAGTACTATGGTTAAGGGCAGAGACTCTGAAGACAGGTCTGGACTAATTTATTTCTGTTTACTGTTCAAGACAGAGGATTCTTTTTTCCCTATCATCTCAGCACCTAGGCTAGTTCCAGGCATATATTAGGTGCTCAATAAATTCATTGATTTAATTTAAATCCTGGCATTATCATTTATAAGCTGTGAGTTGGGCTACCTTATGCAACCTCTTGGAGACTTTCAATTTTTATTTTTATTGTATTTTTGTTTTGCCTTTTTTTTTGCGGGGGGAGGGGGTGGGCGATAAAATGGACTATTTCAGTTTGGCTTTCCCCAAAGCAAAACATGAGAAAAGAATTTGGCTGCCCATTATTTATTTGGGAGATGATCTCAGGAAACACCAGGTAGGGAGGAGAGACATGAGAAAAGGAAGGGAAAAAAGGTAGCGATGAAAAGTTATGAAGCAAGTATCATGGTGGACTGTGTAGAAGGCAGCATTCAAAGCTCTCCACTGGCTGAGGGGACTGTTAACCCCTAAGTGCTCATGACCTAGAAGCCCACAGGTAGGCTTCAGGGACTGGAGAAAGACCCCAGGCAAAGACATGCTGATGCTGGCAATTCAAATTCCAGCCACCTCCACCTACAGGATAGGTAAGAGGAAGGGGGTGTGGTGGGGGTATCAACAGGACCTGTCCACCAAGGAATAATAAAACCTACCTCTTGGGTTGTGGTAAGGCTTAAAGGAAACAGTATACAGAAGTGTCGTTGCTGTTTTTAGTCACGCAGTCGTGTCCGACTCTTTGCAACCCCAGGGACTATAGCCTGCCAGGCTCCTCTGTCCATGGGATTTTTATGGCAAAAAATAGTGAAGTGGGTTGCCATTTTCTTCTCCAGGGATCTTCCAGACCCAGGGATCAAACCTGCATCCCCTGCATTGGTGGCAGACTCTTTACCACTGAGCCATCTGGAAAGCCCATATAGAAACGACCTGGCGTTATCACTGCTCTCTGCACTGTGCCTCCACTTCCTGAGGGCTGATTGCTGTTATATGAGAACAAGGAAATGCTGTGACTCTTCCCTAACACCCCTGGAAGGCCATGCCAAGTAGGTGAACACTACCCCAAGGCCATCAGAAGAGGTCCAGAGAGATGCCACGTACTGTTCTTGGAAATTGACAATGAGTAAGGCTCTAAGAATTCCTGCAGTTAAGAAATCCTTTAATTAAACTAGAAATTGCCAAAGTTACTCAACCATAGTGCTCTTTTTCTATAATGCTTACCAGCTTTCTCTGTAACGTAGAATTCCATGAAGCACATTTCGGGAAAAGAAGGCCTGAGACTGATGAATTTTATCCAGGAAACCATTCCATAATTTTCAGCTCACCCACCCCCACCAAATTCTGCTGGCAAATATGCTTGCTTAGTTCCACCCAAATCCTCTGATTTTCACCTCCTTTCTTGGTGAAATCAAACCCACACTGATGATTCCCTTACTTTTCGTTTCTTAGGCTCATGCTGGTGTTAGCTTTCAATTTGAAATTACTCTTTCTGACACCCATATGTTCAGCTCATGCCTCCAAAGAAAGGGCTCCTTGCAAGCTGTCTGAAGTTGGTCAGTGGTTACCACATTATTATCCCTTAACTGGCAGTTACCTCCAGTCCTGGCTCTGCCACTTATTACCTGTGAGAGATTAAATAATCTTTCCAGTATCATTTGTAAATGGGAAAATGACTCCAGTCCATAGGTTGCTATGAAGATCAAGTGAAATAGAGCACAAAGTGTCCAACACTGTAGCACACAGCTGGCACTCAGTGAATGTCACCTGCCTTTCAAACCTCCTGCTCGAACCTCCCACAAGGATCCTGGCTTGAGTTCTTATTGACTCATAATTGTCATGTGAAGAGAAAAATGGATGAGAGCAGGTAGGAATACTGCCTGAATAAATCAAGCTATTTGGTGATTACCTCTATCTATATGGGCATAAAGTCTGTCTGCTACTTACTGAACTCTCAAAAGTGTGTGATTCCACTCAAATCCTCTAACACCAGAATAATCCTGTGAAATGAAAAGTAAGGTGTACATTGGTAGGTAGCTGTTGTTGTTGTTCAGTCACCAGGTCATGTGCAACTCTTTGCGACCCCATTGACTGCAGCATGCCAGGGTTCCCTGTCCCTCACCATATCCTGGAGTTTGCCCAAGTTCATGTCCATTGAATCAGCGAGGCCATCCAGCCATCTCATCCTCTGTTGCCTCCTAACCAGGTAGGCAGGTAGGAATAGAAAGGCAGATGATAGGTAGATAGATCTATTTTTACACAGCTATCTATAGGTACATAGATAAATATTTTGTTCAATAACTGTACACTTAGGGCCTGCTGGTGCCAGGCATTATACTCTTTTCTGTGTAGCAATGAATAAGACAGACATGATCCCAAGCCTCAAGGAATTACCATCTAGAGGGACAGACACACTATAAGAATAAACAACCAACCAACCAAACAATTACAAATTGCTGCCCATGGTCACAAAGCAAACAAACTTCTATGGGGGCCACATTAGACTTTGTGGCCAGCCAGACATACTGGGCCTTTCTAAGGAGGGGAGAGATGGGTGAGGACTGAAGGTGAGGAAGAGCTGCCCCGGGGTGAAGCAGCAGCACCTCATCCAGCGTGGGGAGGGGCAGCTGCAGTGTTCAGAGCCAGGAAGCGGTGAGGACACCTCCTGCCTGCAGTCGGCGGGGCTGGAAGAGGGAAGAAGCACCCAATGGCAGGCCTTGGAGGCCGTGTGGAGAATACTGGCTTTTAGTCTAAGAACAAGGAAAGGCGTAAAAGAGTTTAAAGCAAGTGAATGACATTATCAGACTGAAAGAGATTTGACATTTTAAAAGACTCCTGAAAATGGTTAGAGTAGGAAGATGCATGGGAGGTTCTTAGAACAGGCTTTACCACCAGCTACATACTGGTCTCCAAGCATGATT
Organism: Bos indicus; assembly: GCF_029378745.1. Lineage (NCBI taxonomy): Eukaryota > Metazoa > Chordata > Mammalia > Artiodactyla > Bovidae > Bos > Bos indicus. The sequence continues at coordinate 32,989,205 of NC_091787.1, forward strand.
TTCTAATAAGAGAAACATTTACAGTGGGTCAGATACCTTTCTCAGCATTTTTAAGTAACTCATTTCATTCCCTCAAAACTATACAAGAGGGGGTGGTAATTTGTCCCCATTTTACAGATGCAGCAGTTGAGGCACAGAGAGGTTAAAGAGTTTGCCCAAGCCCACCCAGCAATTAGGTGATGGGGCAGGGTTCACAGCTCGGCAGTCCTGATCCTGAGGTCAACAACACTCCTGCACTGTTTTACTTCCCCCAGGTCCATGACTGGTAGCCGCTCAGGCCTCCTCTCCCCTTTTCCACCCCTCCCACCCAAGAGATTTCATCCTGTATAATCCTGAACCTCAACTCAAGGATCTTCCTTCCCCATACCATCAGCACTAAACCTGTAAGAAGCAGCTATGCAAAAACAAGACCTGGGCTAAGTATCTCACATCTTAAAATTCTTAACTAAAACCGAATGAAAATGGGAACTCTAGTTCTAGAAGAGAATGTTATAAAACCTTGACAAATTACAAATAATAACACAACTAATTTGTGAGGGGAAAGGATATGGGAGGAAATGGAAATGTGGCAATTTTCTCTCCTTTCACAGCAGAAAGTTCATCCTTATTACATCAAATTAAAAAATAAAGTTAAAACATGACTCCACTTCTATTAGTTTTCCCAATTGCTTTCTCTTAATCATACCCACAGCCTTAAGGAACTAAAAGTTACCATGGTTAGTGATTCCTTCACTTCAACTTTTCCTATTATGTTCAAACAAATTTAAATTTGACATTTTTATTTTTAAAGCAGCATATGCAGTATGAGTTCATTTCATATAAATTTCTGTTTATCTAACATTCATCTAATACACAGAAAGATGTCTAAAATGATCTTCACCTAATGTCAAAATTTTTATGATGTTTTAGTTTGATGTATTCTTTGCATTTTCTCTGTTGCTTCCATTTCTTTTAAGTGACAACGTGTCATTTTTATAAAAATCATAAAAGAATTACTTTGGAAACATATAATTAAGATATCTGGACTTCTTTTTCTTGGTCTCATAAAATAAGATCTTCATGTTGGAATAAAATAAGAGCTCATCTTGGAGGGACTGGAAGCAAGTTCAGGGTTTCTGAGGAAGCAACATGCCAACCAAAATCAAAGCCCGTTATCCTAAGGTCAGGTTCCTCGGGGATGGCCAAAGGCCGGAAGGTTCTGAACAGGACACTGCAGTGTCCTCCAAGCCCCAGTGCCTTGCCCGTCATCCTAAGGTCAAGTTCCTCAGGGATGGCCAAAGGCTAGGAGGTTCTGAACGGGATGCCTCCATGCCTTCCAAGCCCCACTGCCTTTAATGGGAACAGCATCCTGGCACCTTCTCCAGGACCAGTGCAGTGAGCCATAGCCTCTGGTCACCTGCATCCCAAATGGCCCAGCAAGGTCCTTCTGCTCAGCAATGAACTGCCTCTATTATCCTAGCTTCTGGTGCCTCATGGGTCGGGGGCAGGCAGAAAAGAGCTAGGAGAGAAGGATCTAACTAGAGAAGCATGTGGTCACATCAAAGGAGTACAAACAGGCCCTACCCAGGCAAGAGACCAGATTTTTAACAAGCTCAGAGAAAACAATCAGGAATAAGTGGAAAGACAGAAATGAGACTAAACAAAAGAAAAAGCACTGAGAGAGAAGGAAGTCTGAGTCAGGTCATTGTCCTTGAGACTCTTCATTGAAGTAAAAGGGCTGTGTGCAATGAGAGGAAAACGAAACAGGCAAAGCAAGTGAAAAATAATCCTAGCCATAGGCTCAGGACTAAAAGAGGTATTTCCTTTGATCTTTGCAAAAACTCCCTTAAGTAGCAAAGGTAAGAGCCCCTGTCCTTTTCACAGGTGAGCTGTTCAAGGTCAAGCAGACTGGCAGGGGCCCAGCCTAGACCACAACTGGGTCTCTGGACTCAACTTTCAGGGCTTCTCACCCTTGATTATTGGGCTATGGGGTCTCCTCTCCCGCCACCTTCTCACAGAAGGAAGAAGTGGATGAATCTGATATTTCCCACAGTCCCTCCTCCACAGGTCCTAGCCTACTCCTGGCTCCTTCCCTTACTCCTTCACAGGGATCAGAACCATACTGACTCGAAAAATATGTTGAAAAAAATCCCATTTATGGCTTCCTTACAAGCTGTCCTACAGAGCTCCTTTGTTTCCTAGGGAGAAACAATTCCCAGAGTTAAGTTTCTTGCTTGGGTTTAATGTAAGTCAAGATGAAGCTTTGGTAGATGCTTAGTATAATTTCATGGGAAGAAGGGGTTCGAGAGGATGGCTCTCTTTAGGAGACAGCAGGTAGGATTCTGTGTTCTGGCTATTGTAGCCCAGCCCCAGGGTATAAGTGTTGTAAGTAATCCTCACACCCCCACCCCACCCTGCAGGAACTATGTCAATAACCTTGACCCACAGACCACCACCCCTCCTATCAATGCAGGTTCAGATGAAAGAATTATGCGTTAAAAATAACAACACTGTATAAATGTTCTGCTGTGTGAGTATTTTCCCCATTCCTTTTGAAAGCAACTGACTTGGTATATAAATCACACTGTATGCTAAGGAATATACGACACAGCTGTGAGTTACAAGGTCATAATTTTGCCAGCAATTTTAGATGCTACCATAAGCCATCTAAGGTCTGAAGAGAGCTCTCATACATTTTGATTTTTCCCTAAGCCCCCAGAATGGCATTCTAGCTCAGTTTTTAAAATACACGACATTTCTTGCTTTTGTATTAGAAAAAAACAAAAACAGTCCAGTATCACCGTCTCCTCCCTTCCTTCTTTTCTTCTACTATATCACTGCCTTTACTCTTTCTTTAAAAAAAAAAAAAAAAATTTATTTAGCTACACCAGGTTTTACTTGCAGCATGTGGGATCTAGCTCCCTGACCATGGACTGAACCCAGGCTCCCTGCACCAGGATTACAGAGAGTCTTTAAGTCACTGTTCCACCAGGGAAGTCCCCTCTCCTCCTTCTTACATTACTGTCCCATATCTTTTGTTCACTCATTCGTGTATTAACTCGCCTAACATTGAGGGTTTCTTTTACTAACTTCACTAAGACCTAACATAGTGCCTGGAGCATAGTAGGTACACAATAAAGGTGTGTCAAGTGAAACGAAGTGAAAGGACGGAGTGAGTCAACAAGTAAGTGGATGAATTCCATCTACTGTGCATCTGTAGGAGGTCATCAAAGAGAAAGAACAAAACAGGGTTAACAGGGAAGGCTCTCCTCGAATTTCCTGATCTTTCTCAAAGAGGGCTTCAACCAGCCTGCCTTACTGGGGGTAAATCCATTTGAGTTACTTTTGCCACCAATGCAGATCCATCAGCTACCCTCCACCACACACACACACACAAATACTCAGATATATCCAGACTCATCTACTTGCTGGCTCCCCAGAGAAGCAGGCAAACTCCTCCCTCTGCTTACCTTATGCTCTTTTCTGGAACACCCCCCGCCCTTCCACTCCACTGAGTCAGACTCCAACTATGCTTTAAGGCTCAACTCAAATCCCATTTTCCCAGCAAGTCCTCATGGAACAGGCACATCTCTCTGCTTTCAACTGCCACACAAAGGGGGCTCCCTAACCAGAGAATAATTTCCCTCAGCTAAACATACAGCTAAACATAAACTGGTCAATACCTAAGAAGGCAGAGCCATGCTATGGTTCTCACATCACAGTAGGGAGGTGACTGGAAAAAAGAGCCTTAATTCCAGCCCTAGCCATGTCACTTTCCAGGTGTGAGACATGGGACCAGTCACAGACCTCTTGCAACTTCCTTATCCACACCTGCCAAACTAGGGAGAGAAAGAAGCCCTACTCACAGAGTTGGTTAAATACAACAGCATTCACAAACTGCTTTCATGCAGCGGGACAGTCACAGAGACACGTGTCTCACAAAGACATGTCAGCTGAAGCCATCCTGGTACAGCCTAGTGTCTGTCTGTCATGGTAGCCACTCCTCCCCTATATACACTCCTTTGGCACTGAGACTTCTTTCAAGCTAAGAATTGAATGCTCAAGCAGAAGACTCAACAACTCATAATTCAGGCCTGCTTTCATTCTTGCCACCAAATTCCACAGGGAGCTGCCACCTTGCTCTTGACTTACAAGCCTATTTTTCTAGGAGGCCCAGTCTCTCCAAGGCTCTTTTATCCACTCGATAAGGCCGGTCGCGGGCTTGGCTGGTGCCGCCTGATGATGGAAACATGGTCTGCCCGCTCCTCACCCACGTGATGGTCTTCAAGGACAGATGTGGGGTAGGGAAATAAACAACAGCTGTTTTGCTGACGCCGCATTCACTCACTCAGGGCAAGGTGAGCAGGACAGGGAGAATTTTCCATTTGGACCCACTGGTATATTCCACTGCTTTTAATATTAGTTACTGCCTTGCGCTCAGACCAGATACCTGATCTGAGAAAGTCAGGCACACAAGTTTCTATCATTTAGTTACTCTCCTCCTAAGTTGAACTCAATTATGTGTGTATAGATATGTGTGTGTCTCATGCAATCAACATATGGGTAATATGTGAATTAAATCCAAAATAAAAAATGTGTCTATTTACATTTCAATGCACACTTCTCATGGCTACTCTTCAGTGCTATTATTTAACTGTTTATATATTCTTCTATTCTATACAGCTATCAATATGCAAAGTGAAAGTGCTGGTCTGCTCAGTCATGTCCAACTCTTTGCGATCTCATGAACTATAGCCCACCAGGCTCCTCTGCCCATAGAATTCTCCAGGTAAGGATATTAGAGCGGGTAGCCATTCCTTTAACCAGGGAACCTTCCCGACCCAGGGATCGAACCTGAGTCTCCTGCATTGCGTGCAGATTCTTTGCCGACTAACACTTTCACTTATTAATATGTTAATATGTAAATTTATCCCAATTACTTATTTACGGACAAATTTTACTCATTTACATATTTATGTATAAATATGAGGGTATACTGATATACATTTTACATACATATATTTAAAATACACGAGGTTCAATCCCTGGGTCAGGAGGATCCCCTGGAGAAGGAAATGGCAACCCACTCCAGTACTCTTGCCTGGAAAATCCCACGGACAGAGGATCCTGGTAGGATGTAGTCCATGGGGTCGCAAAGAGGCAGACACAACTGAGAGACTTCACTTTCACTTTTATTTATAAACTATATTTAACATATGTTAATCTGTTATATATATTGTTATATGTGCATCATGCTAAGTGGTTTCAGCCCTGTCTGACTCTATGTGACCCTAGGTACTGTAGCCCGCCAGGCTCCTCTGTCCATAGGGTTCTCCAGGCAAGAGTGGGTTGCCATTTCCTTCTCATTGTTATATATATTGTCATATATCTCTTACTCATCAAAAACTTTAAGACTTCACACTCCTGTTGAAATGGGTATTTTGAATTCCCACATTCATAACCAAAATAAGCTACTCTAGGCTCAAAGTGTGTTTTATGTTTCACAGTATCCCATGCAAGGCAGGTGCAGAGCTAAGATTAACACATTATCTGTTGAATCATGTATTAACCTCAAATTGCATCCCCAAATCCTGCTTTCTCTACCTTTTTCCAGGCTCCAAGAGGTATGTGGAGTCTCCTCAAACTGTTATCACTTTGGTTCCAGTTAAAAGCACCCAAAACCAGCACTCTGAGTAAGCCCCATTCCAAGTATCCTTTTATGTAAAATGAACCATAATCCTATAAGCGAGGAACTGTAAAACTGACGGCAGCAGGGGAATTACTCCCCCATGCAGATAATGCTGTGGACCCAACGGTTCTAACAAGCAAAGAAAATCTCCCAGACAATTAAGCTGATGCTTAAGGCCATTTGCTCTGGAATCCCCAAAAGAATTCTGAAAGGTGCAAAATTGTTGGTGATGGAGAAATAAACCATTAGTTGGAACATAATAGATTATTGAATTAAAACTGGCCAGAAACAGACAAACAAGAAAAGTATTATGCAAAACCTTTTAGTGTCTAACCTTATGTTACCTGCATCATTACTAATATTTTCCTGGATGACTTTCCATTGTCAGAAATTAAGACAGAGTTTTATTGTTTTCTGACTACAATGGACAGATAGTATCTTTGCCTCTAGTTTTGATCATGATGGAGACTGGGAAAATATAAGCCAATTGAGAGGAGCTAGGAATGGTTTTTTCTAAATACTTTTACTCTCTAAGTAAATTATCTAAAAACCCAGAGAAAGACAAATACCATGTAATATTGCTTATATGTGGAATCTAAAAAGAAAGATACAAATGAATGTATTTACAAAGCAGAAATAGACCTATAGACATGGAAAAGAAACTTATTGTTACCAAAGGGGAAAGTGGAGAGGGTGTGGATAAATTAGGAGTTTGGGATTAACATACATGTATGTGTGTGCTAAGCTGCTTCAGTTGTGTCCAACTCTGTATGACCCTAGGGACTGTAGCCCACCAGGCTCACTCCTCTATCCATGGGCTTCTCCAGGCAAGAGCACTGGAGTGGGTTGCCACGCCCTCCTCTAGGGGATCTTCCAGACCCTCGGATCAAATCCACGTCTCCTGCACCTCCTGCACTGCAGGGGGGGTCTTTACCACCGAGCCACCTGGGTAGCCCCCTTCACATACACACACTACTACATATAAAATAGAGGACAAACAAAGACATCCTGTATAGCATAGGGAACTCTACTCAATATCTTATACTAACCTATAACGAAAAGGAATATGAAAAAGAATATATATGCATTACTGAATCACTTTGTTTTATACTGGAAACTAATATGGGGATTTCCTGGTAGCTCAAAGAGTAAAGAGTCTGCCTGCAAATAGGAAGATCCCCTGGAGAAGGAAATGGCAACCCACTCCAGTATTCTTTTCTGGAAAGTCCAAATCAACTATACTTCAGCAAAAAAATAAAATGTAAGAAAAAATGGAAAATAAAAAACATAAAAATAAAAGTCAATGGCAAAGGTTATTTTGGGGGTCTCTACCTAGGCTTCCAGGATAGCTCCATTGGGAAAGAATCCGCCCACAATGCAGGAGACCTTGGTTCAATTCCTGGGTTGGGAAGATCCCCTGGAGAAGGGACAGGGTACCCACTCCAGTATTCGTGGGCTTCCCTTGTGGCTCAGCTGATAAAGAATCTGCCTACAATGTGGGAGATGTGGGTTCGATCCCTGGGTTGGGAAGATCCCCTGGAGAAGGGAAAGGCTACGCACTCTAGTATTCTGGCCTGGAGAATTTCAAGAGTCGGACACAACTGAGCGACTTTCACTTCACTTCACCTAGATGAGAAATATCTGGAAGTTTTAAAACAATGGTTCTTAACAGAATTTGTGAAATTTGCATGGAAAATAAAAACAAATTCCACTCTGGGATGGGCAAAAAATGAGAGAGAGAACTCTCAGGAAGTTTTTGAGCACTAGTTAGGCAAACTGACAGTGTGAAAATCACTCCATCCACATGGATTTTCCAATCTGAACATGGAGAATGTTGGAAAGATGCTTGTGACATTTGAAAGGTGTAGGCTGCAAGTCCGTAATTAATTTGAGAGTGCCTCACATATATTAATGAAGTGGACAGTGTGGTTCTTATTTACTACACAGTCATGACTCATCCTTCAGAGATCTGACCTGCTGAGGGTAATGATCTTGTCTCTACACCGGTGACTAATCCTCATTCTGACTGCCAAGAGAGGCTGGTCATTCCAAGTCTTTCCCCACTTCTTTCCCCAAAGAAGTACAGAAGTAATTATTCCTGTTTTACAGATACAGGAATTAAACCTTATGATGAGAACTCTCTTAAAATTCACCAAAGAAGGAAGCACAAAAGATCCATTTACCCTCTCCTAGAACATGTCCACTTTCCTATTGTCTGTGAGGCGGATGGTACCATTCATGAGGGGACATCCAAACCAGTCATTCTAGACTTTTGCTACCTCCCTCATCCTCCACACATCCATCAGCCACAAGGCCCATCAGGGTCTTTTTCCTTAATATTTCTCTTGATCTCCCCAACCCCTCTATAACTCCTGCTTCTGCATTAATGAACACAGACTTCTCCACAAGATTCTGATTCTCAAGCAGACCCTGTCTCCAAGCTAACCCCATCCTGACTTCTCTCCACAGGGTGTTCTCCACATGCTTCCCTGGAGACTGTGGATTCTAAAAGATTTTCAGAGAGACAATTCCAAGGATCAGATGTGCACACTGCAAACTCCTTCACTCAAGACTCCAAATCCTGGCAGATATGATGCCTTCTTCCTAGGGCTGCCTTTCCAGGGCTTTGTCATTACATTTATCTGAAGGAGAGAGATTCCAGTCCAACAAAATAAACTGCTTCTGAGCCTTTCTTCATGTGGTTCCTTCCTTGTCTATTTCTGGGCATTATTCAGGCCATGATGTAAAGAACTCCGTCTCCAGGAACAGAACTCATGAGCCTTTCCTGTGCTGAGCTTAGGTCACTGCACTATATATGTTTATTGCATTTTTATCTTTTAAAACATTTTATATAGGAGTACAGTCGGTTAACAATGCTGTGGTAATTTCAGGTGCACAGCAAAAGGATTTAGTCAAACATAAACATGTGTCCATTCTCACCAAACTCCCCTCCCAGAGAGGCCGCCACATAACATTGAGCAGAGTTCCCTGTGCTCTACAGTGGTCACTGTTTGTTACCCATTTTAAATATAGCAGTGTATTACACTTTTATTTTTTAGAAGTATCTTCTTTAATTAGATGCTACACCATCCGAAGACAGACACTGTGTCTTATTTCTGTTATATGTACATTGGTTGGTACACAGCCTGGCACAGAGCAGGTCCTCAACAAATGCCTGAATGGATGAATCAATCAATCAATTAAAAAATCTCCTAAAACCTTTACTCTAACCATTAATCTACTCCTATATCAGGGGATACTAAGCTATAGCCTGTGGGCTAAATCTGACCTTGTACTTCTTTCTATACAATCTTCAAGCCAAGATTTTTTTTTTTACATTTTCAAATAATTCAAAAATATTACAATAATATTTCATGGACATGAAATTAGATGAAATTAAAATTTCAGTGTTCTCTAAGTTTTAGTGGGATACACCCAGGCCCATACTTTCACATACTGTCTATGACAACTTTTCTGCTGGAAGCCAGAGTTGAGTAATTGTAACAGAGACAGCATGCCCATCCCCATAAAGCCTAAAACATGTAGTATCTGACTCTTTATAGAAGTTTGCTGATCCTTATCTTATAGAATGGAACTTGGACAGCCTTACTATTTTATTGTTTACTTAATGAATATTACCTTCCCTAAATTAATCATTCCCTTCTCTAACATGTGTATAGGTGACCTAGATGCAAGACCGTGTACATAGTCTTACTACAGCATAGCACATGGTATCGGAGAAGGCAATGGCACCCCACTCCAGTACTCTTGCCTGGAAAGTCCCATGGATGGAGGAGCCTGGTGGGCTGCAGTCCATGGGGTCGCTAAGAGTCGGACATGACTGAGCGACTTCGCTTTCACTTTTCACTTAAAAGTCTTTAAATTTAGTCTGAACAAAGAATCCTTGGTGGAATAGAGAAAGAAAAGTGTTCTTCCCTTTGGGGTAATTATTGTTTCACTGTTAGGAATTTTAGACCCAAGAAGGAACAATATCAGTGAATATGTACAAATTACTAATTCCATGGCTATTCTCTGAAATGGAACTTTTTAGTGCACTTAAAATTGTTCTAACTAGAGCTGGATCATTATCATTATCAAGTGTTTTGGAGGGTTCTAGGGATTAAAAAAATAGGGCCAAAAACAGGTACCTGCATGGTGGGACTCATAGTCTGGGTCTGGAGCAGGATAAAGAGACTAAGAAATAACCTTACAAGCACCATTGTGATGACAAGTCTGATGGGTGCTAAGAAAAGGCAGGCAGGCTCACTTACCATTATATACTGATAGTTACTGTCATCATTACAGATTTTCAAATCAGTGCCCAAACTGTTCAATACCAAGGTGGATCTCTTTTTCTCCTTTCCCCCTTTTTCTGCCCCTAGACTCTTGGTTCACAATCAAGTTTCACTTACAGACTGACTTGTGACAAGCTTCTGCTCCTTGTGTGACACTCTTCATAACCCCAGTGTGGAGAACAAAGCCTGACCCCTGAGAGGCACGAAGGCGTCAGTGCTGAATACAGGGAAGAACTAACTAATTAGGAGAAGAAACGTGGGCAAATTCCTTGGCATCCCTGGGCCTCAGTTTTCTCATATGTACAATAAAGGACATGTTGTCCCCACGTCCCTCTGGCTTTGCTCTCTGCGATTCCTCCGTCCTGAGAGCCAGCCCCCATCTGGCTTTCTGATTCACTCATTTCCATGGACATAAGGCAGCCTCCGTCTGCCTCTGCAGCCTGATGCATCGTCTCCTGAATGACACATGAACTCTGCCCAAGGCGACGCGGCCCACACCAATCCATTCCACAGATCACTGCTGACAGAGAACAGGGAGTAGACCTTGAGGTTTCAGCCAAGGTCTGCTCAAGGTCTTCAGCATAAAGGGTGGCCAGGCTGAACACACACCAGCAGAGAAGAGGATGACATGGGCTTCATAAACTGGCCCATGAGAGCTAGGAATCATGAAGATTTTCTTTCCACACACATTTTTAGATTGCAACTCTGACATGGGCAGCTACTTTAAAACACACCCAAACATACATGAATCAGCCCCTGCTTGTCCTCCTGGACACACACACACACACACACACACACACTGGTGATTGTTTTTACAAGATACCGGAACCTATGGGGCTCTGAAAACCTAATTCCAGGATGACTCCAGAGCTCTTTTCCCACTGGAAGCTGTTGTTTTCCTCTGCTACCTACATCCTATGGAAGTGGTTTGGTCAAAAGGAGATTTCCACCCATGGCTACTTGTTTTTCTTGTCCTGTGAACTATCTCCTTCGATAGCAGACAGAGCCAGATAACTGAAGTGCCCCTTCACCAACCACAAAGCTCCCAGGATTCCTGTTAGCCCTGGAATAAAACGGCTAACTGCTCCAATGCATTTCCCCCTTGAAAACTAAACTTTTCAGAAGGCAAGAGGGCAACCAGAGTTCTGCTTTTCTTTCTGTTGTAGCTCTCACTCCTTTATGGTTTCTTCCCATCTTTTTTTTTTTTTCCATCTAAAATATATATATTTTTCAACTTGGCTGAGATAAAGTCTAGCTAGAGAGTCAACAGAAATGATATAAATGTCATAACAGGAGAAAAAAAAAACAAAACAAACTTTGTCTTCCCTGAAATGAGTTGATGCAGCTCACGATAAAAAAATATTCACCATTTTTTCAGTCTCTTTTCATATTATTCTGCATCTACTAGAGGACCAAAAGCACATTATATGAAAAGCTCTATTATCTTTTATAGAAATGACCTATGAAACCCACCCGATGGTAATCAATGGTAATATTCTGCCAACTCACCTCCCAGGAGGAAAGAATGAAATAATAATAGTTACTAACACAGCGGCGTCTCATTTCAACACTGCAGTTCTGTTTCAATGCTGCTATATTAAAGTATATGTATTATGACTACACTCAAGTTTATTAACAAAGTTCCTATTTCTGTTTAGGTTTGACAAACATGTATATTCAGAATCTGTGCGTTCTTTCATTTTTGGAAGCTAGCAGCTTGATGTACAAAAAGGAAAGTGACAGATCATTTCAATATTTCTTTCAAATCCCAAACCAACTCAGTCAAAAGATGGGAGGAAAATATCCTCCTGGGCCTAACAAGATTATATAGACAATTGAAGATGGTCCTTCACTTTAGTGAAACAGATAAGATATTCACTCTGGAATCAGGCTAGAATTCCTCTTCTTGACCTGCCCTGGATATCCACTGAGATTTGGTTTTTTAAGGTGAGTGGTTGTAGCACATGCTTAGCCTAAATACATAAGCTGCCTTCTCAAAACCCTAGCTATTGCATGGACAGTCATCTTTTGGGGGCTCTCCACATAGTATAGAGACCCTCTGAGGAATGGGTTATCTTTTCGGCATTAAAAACGTAACACCTCATTTCAGCCAAGGTTAGTTAACCAGGATTCAGGAAAGAGCTGATTCTGAGGACAGCAGCTCCTGTGGCTTCCATTCCTACTTTCTCTCACTAGGTGGCAGCACTGCCCAGCAAATCTGCAGAACCGTGGCCTGGAAAAGGCAGTGGTGCTGAATGAAGGGCTGCAGAGAGCCTCTGAGTTCCTGAAAGGACAGAGCCTATGGGCAAGTGACGCAGGGAAAAGTGTGTGGCATCTGCATTTCTCACAGGTCCCTTTGTGTTTGCAGTCCCTTCCTCTCCACCAGACTAGAAGTGCTTTGCCTAACGGGAGGGAAGAAAATGCGTTATCACGTAAGATGAATTTAAAAAAACCAAAAACTCAGAGGTCTTCAAACAATGTACACATTTGCTCCAATAGCCATAACATTTGGGAAAGGATTTCTGACTCGGTTTGCAAAGTCAAATTATGATGTCTTAAGCTACCTAAGATGTTCACCCACCATATTAAGAATATTTAGTTGTGAATCTGCTATAACCTGGTCAGTGACACCACGTCATAGGCTTTGTAATGATACAGGTCAAGACATGTCGTAAAAGGGAATAAAGTCTAAGAAGACCATTTTGAACAAAGAAGACACCAAAATTCCTTGTGTCCCAAGCAGAGAAATAGCCTATATCAGTTTCTAAAATGCAAGTCGCTGTGGTCAAAAATAATTGATCCAGAGGAAGAGGAGGGGAAAGGAGGAAGGGGCATGGGCAAGAGAAGGAGGAGGGGAAGGAGGAAAGGGGGGGAGGGGAGCGCAGAAAGGGGTAGGGGTAGGGGAGAAGTTGCCACTGGACATGGGAAGGTGTCAATACAGCAAGAATCAGTCAAAGAATCAGCAGCTATGCTTCCAAGAGGAGTATTTACTCCGCAGCTAGAGACCTCCTTCACCTGGCAGGCTTCACTCATCTGTCATCTTCCTGTCCCTATAAACATTTGGGTTTATAAGCTGGCCTCCATGGACTTGTCTTTCCCACCTTAGGGGAAAAACAATTTACTCAGTTTAAACTCCAAGGCCAACACAGCAACACAACACAGTTGTTTTAAGGTTTGTTGAGTGGATAAGTGAAAATAAAAATAATAAAACAATGGCCAATATAATAGTTTCTTAACTAGGGCTGAGATTAAAATAAGGCAAGTGAAGAGCCCAGTGAACAAAATCTAAGAAGGTGCTGGCTTTCAGGGTCACTACCTGCTCCTGGTTCTCTTTCTACCACATGCCAGTTTTGCTTATGAGCCTCATCTCCCTGAATGGGTTTTTGAAGATTTCCATCTCTCATTGCATATAAGGGTTAGTACTGAACTGAGATCGAGTGTGCGTGGGGTTGGGGGGTGGGGGAGCGCAACTCAGTCATGTCCAACTCTTTGCAGCTATGCACTGTAGCCCACCAGGTTCCTCTGGAATTTTCCAGACAAGAATACTGAAGTGGTTGCTATTTCCTGCTCTAGGTTATCTTCCCTGTCCAGGGATCAAACTCCGCATCTCTTGCGTTTCCTGCATTGGCAGACAGATTCTTTACCACTGCGCCACCTGGGAAGCCAGAACAGTGATTCAGTTCAGTTCAGTTCAGTTCAGTTCAGTTGCTCAGTTGTGTCTGACCCTTTGCGACCTCATGAATTGCAGCACGCCAGGCCTCCCTGTCCATCACCAACTCCCAGAGTTCACCCAAACTCAGTGATGACCTAGTAGTAATTAAAAGCTCGGGCTCTGAGATCACAAAGCCCTGAGTTCAAACCCTTACTGTATCACTTGCAGAAGTTATAATGCTAAGGAGATGGTGCATCTCCCTCAGGTCCAGGTTCTTCTTCCTCGTAGGGCTGTTAAGAGGATGAAATGAGACAGGTGCAGAAAGAGCTTGGGCTTTTACCTGATACATAATACGTGGTACCTCTAATGAAAATAACAACAGCAAAAGTAAAATTTCACATCATTACTGAAATGTCACTAACTGATATCAGAGGAAAGTTCATGCCTAGTTTATCAAAATTGATTAGTAGTTTACTGTGTGCAAAGCTGCACGAGAACTTTAGAGGAATGTACAAGAATATAAAATGTGGCTGCTGATCTACAGGAGTCAGATCACAAACCTTCTATAAAAATCCAGGTTGTAAATTGTTTAGACTTTGTGCACCATTAGTCTTTTATTGCCAAAAACAATATGTGAATGAATGGGTGAGGCTGTGTTTTAATAAAACTTTATTTACAACAGGCAGCAAGCCAGATTTGTCCATTCCCAATCTAGTTTGATAAGCGAGGACTTGTGATATTCCTTATAAAAACTCAGCCAATATCAGAAGATCGCCCATTCAAGATTCAGATGTTAATGGTTTTAGAAGAGGCCAGATCATAACTGGTTGAGTTCAGGCAAATGTTTAGAGAGGACAGCTAGATAGGGAGACTACCTAAGTCATGGAGATGAGATGTATCTGTCACTGGTGTGGGGGTGGCACTCAGTAGTTCTGCTTGGAGAAAAGAGGGGAGAAATTCATAGGCAGACAAGAGGAGTGGAAAGGGAGGATGGATAAGAATATAAGGGTCAAAGACTGCAAGACTGAATTTTTACAAAAAGGAAGAGTTTGCTGTGCCCCTAGTCTGTGCAGGAGGCTGTTTTTCAATCCACCCAGGAAATAATGAAATGAACAGCACCTTTTGTGGGGTAGGTTGCTAAATTTTCATCTGGGAAGACAGAAGTTGAATTTAGTCATTGTCATATGGGAGCAAAGCAGTGTCATGCTGGTATTTGGCATTTATTTCTAGCAAGACAATGTGTTTCATTAAAAATGGAGCTCTGCTCATCGCCCATCATCTGCCCTTAACTTTCGCCAGGAGGCCAAAGTCTAGGCCCGGGCATCTTAGTATCTCCAGGTAGGATGACTGGGAGAGAATATATGCTAAAATAAATCATCTTGGAGGGTGAGGAGAGTCAGGCCCTAACAGAATCCTTCCCTGGAGAAGGGAGCTGAGCTACTGTATCCCAGAGGGAGAGGACAGGCTTGAGGGAAAGGATGAGAAATGAACCTGGGATCTCTCTCGCCACCTCTTCTTTCCAAATCTCCAATACATCCTCTTTCTATTTTCCTTAATGAGCCAACTCTACGCCAGTTCAAGGGAGTTTAGGAAGAGATATTAACCCAAACTGGCTCTGGGGGAAATATGAAAGTGAAAAGTTAGTCACACAGTCGTGTCCGACTCTTTGCGATCCCATGGACTGTAGCCCACCAGGCTCCTCCGTCCATAGAATTCTCCAGGCAAGAGTACTGAAGTGGGTTGCCATTTCCTTCTCCAGGGGATCTTCGAGACCCAGGGATTGAACCTGGGTCTCCTGCATTGCAGTGGGAAAAATGAGTGACTAATAAACACAAACAAAGGTCCTTATCTCACTAGTAACCCAGGACCTGAAATACCTTAGCACAGAGTTACACGTGAAAGATCAGAGGTCTGTCTACAGAGGGCCCCTCTGTTCAAGCTGAAATTAAAATATAGACTACAATATGTTGGGTATATCTTGTGATATAAATGATTCTGATTTTAATTCAAAAAACATACTAAAATAAGGGACTGCAACAATAAAGAAACTGATATTTTGGTACATAAAAATAGTAAGGTTTACTAGAATACAAGAATCCTGGAAACTGGCAGAACAGCCAATACCAGAAGGCAAGTTCAGTTTCATACTAGGCTGGACTAGGGGCTCTCAGGGTGTGTGTGCGTGTGTGTGCGTGTGCTCAGTCACTCAGCTGTGTCCAACTCTTTGAGATCCTATGGTCTATAGTCTGTCAGGCTCCTCTGTCCATGGGATTCTCCAGGCAAGAATGCTGGAGCAGGTTGCCATGCCCTCTTCTAGGGGATCTTCCTGACCCACGAATGGAACCTGCTGTGGCTGCTAAGTCACTTCAGTCATGTCCAACTTTGTGTGAACCCATAGATGGCAGCCCACCAAGCTCCCCCACCCCTGGGATTCTCCAGGCAAGAACACTGGAGTGGGTTGCCATTTCCTTCTCCAATGCATCAAAGTGAAAAGTGAAAGTGAAGTCGCTCAGTTGTGTCCGACTCTTCGAGACCCCACGGACTGCAGCCTACCAGGCTCCTCCATCCATGGGATTTTCCAGGCAAGAGAACTGGAGTGGGGTGCCATTGCCTTCTCCGAGGAATCTCTTGATTTGCATCTCTTGAATTACAGGTGGATTCTTTACCATTGAGTCACCAGGGAAGCCCCTCAGGGTGTGACCCCAGACTAATAGGATTAGCCATTCCTCTTGAACTTGTGAGTGAGGCACACTCTCAGGTCCCAACCCAGATACACTGAATCAGAAACTCTGGGAATGGGGCCCAGCAATCTGTGTTTTAACCTTCCCTCCAGGTGATTCTGATGCACGCCACTGATCTATTAATATCCAGAATATGTCATGTCACTGTTCCAAAGCAGCTACCCTTCATCATGACCAAAGACTGACTCAATAGATCCGGGAAGGGGATCACAGGTACTTGTTCTTGTTTTCTAAGTTTTTCAGGCATCCAGGTATGTTTCTGATTACCACTCCTGTGGAGGGCTTCTCAAACCTGGCTGAACACTGGAATTAACCAGGGAACTCTAAAGCATTACAATGGCTGAGTTCTACCCCAGCCATTCACACTTGGTCTGAAGTACAGCCTGGCTTGGCGATAGCAGGGGAGTCTCAAAGTTCCCAGGCAATTCTCATGTACATTGCCAAGTTTACTATAATATACACTCGTGTACACTAATATGTTAGTGTATCTAATATACAGTTCAACATGTATTAAAATCACCTGGATAATTCATTGAACCAAATTCCTCAGCCCCCCGCCCAAAGAATCTATAGGTCTGGGTATGGGTCCTAAAACGTTCACTTCTAAAGAATTCCCAATTGATGTGCTAACCAATACCACTCTAGAGGAATATGCTTACTTTTTAGATACCTGGGATCTACTTTGGGCTGGGATCTACTTTGGGCTGGGATGGCCAACTTTCTACCCTCTGTTCCGCCTCCAAACTCTTATATATTTAACGTTCATTCTTCCTTATAAAGTACCCATCCAGTTAAATTATCAACATTTTTAAGGCAGAGCTATGTTCTCCCCATCTGTGGGCCACTCTAGGAATCAGTGAGTTGCACTCAGTAGGTATTCAGGTGAATAAGTGCACAAGTGTCTCAGCGCTGCTTCCCAATGCTTCTTTTCTCCCTACTGGATCAGCTAGCCAGGTCAATCTATCAGGGGCCCTTGATCTCATCGAAAAGAATCGAGGCATCTATTTTTCTTTTAAGATGACGGGAAGGTAAATATCCGTCCAGTCCTAGAGATTTAGGTTGCTTGGGGAGACTGTTCCAATAATACCCCAGATGAAGTACAGCCATCTGGAGAGTGTTTGGCATCGATGGAAACCTACTGCTGAATTTGTTCCTGGAAGACATTCATTTTAGAATGTTATTTCCAATTTGGCACATCACAGAGCTGTACAAGTCAGAGAGGATTTAGAATCCCTGCTACCTACAGAGGGCATCTTATTTAAAGCATGTCCCTGACAAAGCAGTATCAAGGAAGCACAATTGGAAATCTCCTACAGGGGAATAATCTCTCTACAGCTATAGCAGCTACTGGGACAGCAAAGCTTCCTAAAAAAAAATCTAAACTTTTATCATTCCACTTTGCTGGGGCTGCCTTCTTCAGAGCCCAGTCACAGGAACAGAACTTAATAAGTTCATTTCTCTTGACCCACAACAGCAATTCAGTCTCAATCCATTGCCGAGATGCATGATGCCACTGAGGCTTCCCCCACCCCACAAAATAAAAGCTCAGGCAAAGAGTAGAGCCCATAATCTCTAACACGATGGTCCATTCTAGATGGACTAACAGAAGGTAGTGCCGTGGTGAAGAATCTGCCTGCAATGCAGGAGATGCAGGAGACTTGGGGTCAATCTCTGGGTCAGAAAGATTCCCTGGAGTAGGAAATGGAAACCTATTCCAGTATTCTTGCCTGGAAAATCCCATGGACAGAGGAGCCTGGTTGGTGGCTACAGTCCATGGGGTCACAAAGAGTCAGACATGATTGAGCACCACCACCATAGCAAAAACAGCAATAACATGGGTTATTTTTACTACCCCACTCCAGTACTCTTGCCTGGAAAATCCCATGGATGGAGGAGCCTGGTGGGCTGCAGTCCATGGGGCTGCTAAGCGTCGGACACAACTGAGCGACTTCACTTTCACTTTTCACTTTCATGTATTGGAGAAGGAAATGGCAACCCACTCCAGTGTTCTTGCCTAGAGAATCCCAGGGACGGGGTAGCCTCATGGGCTGCCGTCTATGGGGTCGCACAGAGTCAGACATGACTGAAGCGACTTAACAGCAGCAGGGTACTCATATGGAATAAAGCAAGAAGCTCAGAAGAGGGGGATGAGTACTTTGGAAGTAAAAAAAAAAAAAAAACAGTTTAAAAAAGTACTTTGGAAGCTGGTAAGTTACAGAAATTATCATTAACTCAATTTTTCCAAAGAATGGAATGAGTTACTTTGCTTCTCAATTTCCTTTCCCACCTGGGAGAACCAGTGCAATACTGATAGGGAGTCTTTCTGCCTTTTGTCAGGGGCCTGGAGCAAGGAGGAAGCTGCGTTTAGTCTTCAATCTTATTGGACAAGACTGCTAGACTCATTTTTAAGGTGTAACTATCATGGCCACATACACTTATATCTTGAGCATAGTACATTATTAAGAAGCATGGACCTTGAAGGTGGATTGCCCAGGTCCAAAGTCACTGTCACTTACCCACTCTGTGACTTTCGGCAAGTTACTGAATCTCTCCATGCCTTGGTTTCCCCCTTTATAAAATGACCTATTTCACAGCATCTTTTGGATTACTACCTGCGATAATGATCTATATGTACATGACGTACATACATGTACGTACACAGATAATATGTATACTATAAATGTATAATATGAATACATCCATCTCTACTCTGGTTACAGAAGAACTCTCTTTTAAAGCATGTTCTCTCTCTCCCCACTTCTCTTTCAATCTCTCTCCACTCCCAAAACATATCTGACCCCAAAAAGAGAAACTAAAAAAAAAAAAAAAAAAAAAAAAACTTTTAATTTTCTTTATTATTATTATTTTAAATAAAACCACTGACTACAGGGAAGAGTTTACTTCAAAGGCTCTGAGCTTTAGAGACTCTAGATGGAGGAGTTAAAAGTCCAGCAATCTCAGTTTTGGAGTAGGTGGCCTCTGGGGACTCTCAAAGGCCCTTTCTTCCAGACCTTGGGCACTGTGACCTGGAACCCCCTTGGCCATGGTGGTTGGGTCAAATTATCAGATGCCAGGTACCCTACGGCAGGGCAAAGTCAGCCCGCCCTTCCCTCTGCTAACCATGCACTGCCCGCTCGACCACGAGCTCATTTGTCCCCCTTCCCTCTTCTATCAGACTTATCTCACTCTAACCCAGCAAACTCCAGGACAGTCCTGTAGGGGGAACCAGAGTCCTTTCTTTTCAGAGCTCAAAAGAGTTCAGAGTTCTGGAGATAAAGGTGGGGCTGGAGCCAGGGCCTCTATTACACCTTTTTGCCTACGCAAGCCTTAAGTGCATTTAATTCAGTTTGGGTGGGCTAGTGAGGGGTTTCATTTCATTCACCATATTAATGAATTCCCTTGCATCCATCTAAGAAAGCTATTTACTTCTTTTTGATACAGACTTTGTACCATTAGTATCCTTCCACTAAAAATAACTTCAATCAACATTTGCTAAGCTTCCACTGCATACAAGAGTGTCCCAGCTGTACAAAAGGTGAAAAAGTTCATAGTACTTTCTGTCACAAGACTCACATCCTAGAGCAGTGGGGTCCAAAAGAATTTCTATGATGATGGAAACTTCTTATATCTCTGCTAATATCTTAGCCACTAGCCATGTGAAACTCTCAGGTATTTGAAACATGGCTAGTATGACTGAAAAATTGAGTTTTTACTTTGATTTTGATTGGTCTACATATAGATAGTCAGACGTGGCCAGTGGCTACGCTATTGGACAGCATGGTCTAGACTGGAAAACCATGCTACTTAAGAGTGGCTCCCATGATCCCTAGGCCAGAGTATCTGCATCCCCTGTAGCCTGCAGAAAGCAGTCTCTGATCTCACCCTACACTTCCTGAGTTAGAAACTGCACTGGAATAAGATCTCCTGGTGCCTCATCTGCACATTGAGTCTTAGGAAGCACTCTTCTAGGGACGAATCCATTCAACAGTCATAAAAGATATATATATATATCTTCTCTCTCTATATATATATATATACATGTATATATATATGCAAGTGGGTCTCGCAATCTCTCAGAGTTTTTGATTCGTTGGGTCTGGGTTGGGTTCTAAGAATCTGTGTTTCTTTATTGTGCTTCAGATGCAACTGGGGAGTGTTAAAAAAAAGTGCTGAGCCTGGGCCACCGCTGCCCCTTAACCTAGATTCTCCGATTTAATTTGTTGGAGGTTTGGCCTGAGCATCGAGAGTTTTAAAAGCTCTTCAGGGATTCTGATGGACACCGAATATGAGAACCTTCCCAGCACAGCCTAGGACAGTGGTTCTCAAAACTGGGTGGACGTCAGGATGACCAGGAGGGCTCATAAAACATACGTTGCTGGAGTTTTTGATTCATTGGGTCTGGGTTGGGTTCTAAGAATCTGTGTTTCGAACATGTTTTCAGGCAATGCTGATGCTGCCTGCTGGTCTGGCAAGCCACTCACTCAGTCATTTTTTAAAAAAGCACAGGTTTTGGAATCTGACCTGGGCTGAGTTCTCGATCCACTGTTTACTACCTGAAGAAGTTAACTAATCCCCAAACCATAGCTTTTTAAATTGTAAAACTAGACTTTGGGTTGCTGTGACTGCTATTAAACAACTGAGATAATGCATATGAAATGCTGAGCCCAGTGTCTGCTCTTAAGCAATTAAATTAATTATTCATTATTATCATTAGTGTAAGAAGAGATACCCATTCGCTCATGCATTCAATAAGCACAAACTGTGTGTCAGGCACTGCTCCAGATGCTGGGAACATGGCAAAAAAAAAAAAAAAAAAACAAGATGGTCAGGACCTCTGCCACACTACCCATACGACTGGACTTCTAACTGAGAGGAGAAAACGGACGGATTATACAGCTCTTACAACACAAATCACAAGAATGAAGGAAGCAAAGGTCAGGGAAGAATTCGTTCCACCTGGAAGAATGGGAAAGCTTCACCCAGGAGGTGGGGTTAGATCTGTGCATTCATGCAGACAGAGAGATGACATTCAGACAGGAAGGGAAAAACCCACTCCTGAGGCAGGTGTGAGGGAAGATGAGCAAGACAGATGCAGCCTGGTGGGGCCGGGGCGGGAAGTCTAAGGAGAAGGGAGGCAGGGAGGTAGGACTGTGTACTGAGCACTGCCCCCACTCTCTGCCTAAAATCACACTCTGCTTTTTTTTTTTAAATTTCAATATGCTAAAAATTACTGAAGTCTAGAAAGTGAAACCATCCAAAGGCTTTTATTCTTTTTTTACATGTATATTTTTTTAGTTCTTGGACTTAATTTTTTAGGGAGTATACTTTTTAATTGGAATATAATTGATTTATAATGTTGTATTAGTTTCAGCTGTACAACAACATGAATCAGCCATAAGTATACATATATCCCCTTCCTCTTGAGGTTCCCTCCCACCCTCTCCCACCCTACCCCTCTAGGCCCTCTAGGTCATCATAAAGAGCCAGGCTGGGCTCCCTGCGCTATACAGAAGCTTCCCACGAGCTATCTGTTTTACACGTGGCAGTGGAAATATGCCAACGCTGTTCTCTCAATATGTCCCATGCTCTCCTTCCCCTGCTGTGTCCATAAGTCCCTTCTCTGCATCTGCATCTCTATTTCTGCCCTGCAAATAAGTTCTTCGGTACCATGTCTCAAGATTCCATATACATACATATGTGTGTGTTAATATATATTTGTTTTTCTCTTTCTGAATTACTTTTGCATGACAGTTTCTAGATTCATCCACATTACTACAAATGACCCAAATGTTGCTCCTTTTTATGGCTGAGTAGTATTCCATTACATATATTTATCACAGCTTCTTTATCCATTCATCTAGTGATGAACATCTAGATTGCTTTCACGTCCTGGTTATTGTAAATAGTGCTACAATGAACACAGGGGTACATGTGTCTCTTTGACGTATCATTTTCTCAGGGTATATGCCCAGCAGTGGGATTGTTGGGTTATATGGTAGTTTTCTGGAATGCCAAAGAATTGATGCTTTTGAACTGTGGTGTTGAAGAAGACTCTTGAGAGTCCCTTGGACTGAAAGGAGATCCAACCAGTCAATCCTAAAGGAAATCAGTCCTGAATATTCATTGGAAAGACTGATGCTGAAACTGAAACTCCAGTACTTCGGCCACCTGATGCAAAGAACTGACTCATCTGAAAAGACCGTGATGCTGGGAAAGATTGAGGGCAGGAGGAGAAGGGGACGACAGAGGATGAGATGGTTGGATGGCATCACCGACTTGATGGACATGAGTTTGAGTAAGTGCCAGGAGTTGGTGATGGAGAGGGAAGCCTGGCGGGCTGCAGTCCATGGGGTCTCAAAGAGTCGGACACGACTGAGTGACTGAACTGAACTGATGTTAGTTTTTAGTGTTTTAAGGAACCTCCATACTGTTCGCCATGGTAGTTGTGCCAATTTACATTCCTACCAACAGTGCAAGAGGGCAAGGCTTTTATTCTTGATTACTCTCCCCCAATGCAGAGGGTAGTCAATGAAGGTCCTGATATGAACTTCACCTTGCCTTTTGTGGGGTTCTTCAAGCAAGGGAGGGGCCTTGGGACCACATTATAAAGTGGATGGACAACACAGAGACTCCTAGCACTTCAGTAAAGCCCCTGGAAGACTGACCACTAAAGGGGACAGTATCTGACCCGACACATGGCTTTCCTTGGAAGAATGGTGACAAGCCATTGTGCCTCATTCACTCACCCGGCACTCTGCATTTCCATTTCTCTCCACCCTTAAGTAAACTCCCCCAAAATCAAGAAAACATGAGATCTAAGGAAAGAGGGCTTTTAAGCAAAGGATATGCAAATTAAATAGGTTCTTCTTCACTAGTACAGCCTCAAAGGAAAGGGAATCCAGACCTCTCTAACTTGCTTACATACAATGATAACAAGCACATCTATCTGGTAATTCATCTGTTCCCAAGAAAAGAAAGCAAAGACCCAGTGTTACATAGAAATGCAGGAAGGGGTACACGTGTCTCTTTCCCTTCTGGTTTCCTCAGTGTGTATGCCCAGCAGTGGGATTGCTGGATCATAAGGCAGTTCTATTTCCAGTTTTTTAAGGAATCTCCACACTGTTCTCCATAGTGGCTGTACTAGTTTGCATTCCCACCAACAGTGTAAGAGGGTTCCCTTTTCTCCACACCCTCTCCAGCATTTATTATTTGTAGACTTTTGGATCGCAGCCATTCTGACTGGTGTGAAATGGTACCTCATAGTGATTTTGATTTGCATTTCTCTGATAATGAGTGATGTTGAGCATCTTTTCATGTGTTTGTTAGCCATCTGTATGTCTTCTTTGGAGAAATGTCTATTTAGTTCTTTGGCCCATTTTTTGATTGGGTCGTTTATTTTTCTGGAGTTGAGCTGTAGGAGTTGCTTGTATATTTTTGAGATTAGTTGTTTGTCAGTTGCTTCATTTGCTATTATTTTCTCCCATTCTGAAGGCTGTCTTTTCACCTTGCTAATAGTTTCCTTTGATGTGCAGAAGCTTTTGTTCATCGCAGCACTGTTTATAATAGCCAGGACATGGAAGCAACCTAGATGTCCATCAGCAGATGAATGGATAAGAAAGCTGTGGTACATATACACAATGGAGTATTGCTCAGCCATTAAAAAGAATACATTTGAATCAGTTCTGAGGTGGATGAAACTGGAGCCTATTATACAGAGTGAAGTAAGCCAGAAGGAAAAACATAAATACAGTATACTAACGCATATATATGGAATTTAGAAAGATGGTAACAATAACCCAGTGTACGAGACAGCAAAAGAGACACTGATGTATGGAACAGTCTTATGGACTCTGTGGGAGAGGGAGAGGGTGGGAAGATTTGGGAGAATGACATTGAAACATGTAAAATATCATGTAAGAAACGACTTGCCAGTCCAGGTTCGATGCACGATACTGGATGCTTGGGGCTAGTGCACTGGGACGACCCAGAGGGATGGTATGGGGAGGGAGGAGGGAGGAGGGTTCAGGATGGGGAACACATGTATACCTGTGGCAGATTCATTTTGATATTTGGCAAAACTAATACAATTATGTAAAGTTTAAAAATAAAATAAAATTTTAAAATAAATAAATAAATAAATAAAAATGAAAAAAAAAAAAGAAATGCAGGAAGGGGAAAGTCTCAAGCTCCAAACAAGATCTCCCCAAGGGTCTCCTCCCATGATAAGCTGGGAAAATGCAGAGCTAAGGGCCCAGAGGGCCCTAAATGCCTACAAGAGTTTATGGACTCCAATGGACTATGGAGAGCCATTGGATAGTCTGAACAGGGCACTGGTCCCAGCTCTAAATTCTTCTGGCCGTCTATGACTTTGGGCAAGTCACGCACTCCCTCTGAGCCTCAGGTTCCTATTTGGCAAAATGGAAATAATAATAATAATAATACCCCTTTCGGTAGGCAGAATGAAAAAGTTAAGTCGCTCAGTCATGTCCAACTCTTTGCAACCCCATAGACTATATAGTCCATGGAATTCTCCAGGTGAGAATACTAGAGTGGGTAGCCGCTCCCTTCTCCCTTCTCCAGGGGATCTTCCCAATCCAGGGATCGAACTCTCCCACATTGCAGGCAGATTCTTTACCAGCTGAGCCACAAGGGAACCCAAAGAATACCGGGGTGGGTAGCCTATCCCTTCTCCAGGGATCTTCCTGACCCTGGGTCTCCTACACTGCAGGTGGATTCTTTACCAACTGAGCTATCAGGGAAGGCAGCGTAATGGCCCCTCAAAAATATTCATGTGAATCCCCAGAACCTGTGAATCTGGTAACTTACATGACAAAAGGCAACTTAGGTAGCAGGGGAATTAAGGCTGTCAATTAGCTGACCTTGAGATGAGAAAGCATCCTGGATCACCCTCCAATGTAATCATAAAGGTCTTTAAAAGTCGAAGAGGGAGGAAGCAGAGAGAGGCAGACAACAGAAAGCGAGATCAGAGAGATGCATTGTGAGAACTCCGCCCTCTGTGGCTGGCTCTGAAGATGGAGAAGTGACCACAAGGAATGTGGGTTGGTTCTGGAAGCTGAAAAAAGCAAGGAAATAGAATCCTCCTTGGAGCTTCCAGAGAGGAGCACAGCCCTGAAGATACTGTTTTGGACTTCTAACCTACACAACTGTAAGATAATAGATATGTGTTGCATTAAGAGTAGGACGCTAATGCATCTGTCTGGCAGGGTTATGAGGCTGATCTGATGCCTGGCAAACTAAAACTACTTTCTTATCTCGGGCGGTATTACCATCCGTGGGCACCCGCCACTCTCCAGACATGGTAAGCGCCTCTCCCTGCAGAATGCTCACTTCTTCCCACTCCGCCCATCTCACCTACATCACAAGCCTCAGCTGAGCCCCAGCTCATTGCAGAAGCCTCCTCTCTTTCCTCTGCCCATGTGAGCTTTCTCCTCCAAACTCCCACTGCCCTGACAGCCTGGACCTCGCAATTTCGGACATAATTATACAGCGGGTAGAGCTACCTGCTGTTGCTGTATGCGTGTTTATTTTGGTTCCAAAACTAAATTGAAATCTTGGTCTCAAACAGGAACTGTGTTTGGTCCTGTTGTTGTTGTTTTTAAGGACCTGTACCTTTTTTTTTTTCACAGTCCTGTTTTAACCACCTTTGACACAGAGAGTCACTGCCCAGGCATACATTTATAAGCAGATACTCAATCATTTTAATTGTTCCATGACTGGACACTAACTCATTTTTCTACTTTTTTAGCAAAGTTTTCTATTTTCTAGCAGAGTTTACTGAAAGGCCTAAGGCCAGGTCTGACACAGACTAGAGAACAGCTCTAGTTTTCGAACACAGTGATTGGAGCTCCTCGTCATACCCTGATCTCATCAGTCAGAGAGGAGGTGGGCAAGGTTGGAAATCACAGTAAAACTAGGAAAGAAGGTGGCCAAGCATGTGTCCCTCTTACCCCAGGACTGGGCACACAGTAGGTACTCAATAACAGTCAGTTAGATGACTGGCTGATGTCTGTGTACCATTTTTTCCTCTACTGGCTGCCTTTACTTCTGGAAGATGCCCCTCAACAAAGACATATCCATAAACAAGGAGGCAGAGCCCACTGGCCCACCCTGGGGACACAGTTCCCACAAGAATGAGACAAACAGACAAGAGTTCTCCCCAGAGCATGTTTTTCAAGTCTCAAAATAAGATCCATCTCTCATTTCAAGGTACATTTATTTTAGTGAGGCAGGATAAGGATTTTGTGAATAAGCTGGTGTGTGGGAACAGGAATTAAAATAAGCATTGACTTGCTGCCTGCCGACGTGGATGTCCTCACATCCCACTGCCTTATTTTTGGTTCCATTCTGGTTTGTTTTCTTCTCTGGGGTTTTAAAATATGATAGGGAGGTTAGAAAGAAAGGCTGTGGATAACCATGGCTTCTGTTCACAAAGCTGGTCCTGTGTGCCTGGTCACTCATTACACTTCACTGAATCCCCACTACACTCATCTCAGGTGAGTGCTATCATTATCCCCATAGGAGAGGTGAGAAGACTGAGTTTATGACAGGGAAAATGACCGTGCTCAAAGCAACCCATGAACATGTGGCTGAGCACAATGTGAACTGAGGCGGTGGAGCCCAGAACGGGACCCTGAGCCAATCAGCTCTACTGATCAAGGACCTGCCCCCAGTCTCTCTCTCTCTCTTCAGGTGGAGCAGATCCAGTCCCCAAGTTGCTAGGATAGTCTGGGACTCGGGAACCTCCACGCTAGCTCTAGTTCTAGAAACTGGCGGTAGATAAGGAAGAGTGAGAAAAGGAGGAACTATGAGCTGTGTGTTTTTAAGTAAGACCTCTTCCCCTCCCTGCCTGCCTGAAACAACAGGATGAGTTAGAGAGATGCCAACATAAAGCAGTAAAAGTGGCTCAGTTATTCCCAACCCAGTCCTCAAAACCCCAAACCTCTCAAAAGGGTCAGAACAGAGGCAGAAGAACAGCGTAAGAAAATGGGCATGAAGTCAGACTAGATTTTGGGTAAGGAAGGCCTTCCCCCACTCCCAAGCTACAGAATCCTGGACAAGAGAGAGAGCTCCTCTGAGCCCGCATCTCCTTATCTGTAAAATGGGAAAATAATTCCTACTTTACAGGTTTGCTCTAAGGACCAAGTTCATGTATGCAAGGGTTTATCATAGGGCCCAGTGCATAGCACAACTGGAATAAATACTAGCTGTTTTTATTAACAGACTGTCCAATGGACTAAGACGATGCATGCAAAAAAATAAAGACTATACTATATAATATGCAACCATGTTAAGAGTCGGAAGTCAAATGTGATGCAAGTTACGCTCCAGAAAAGGTAAAGGCAGGGGATGTGATGGTCATTTCACTTTTTATCCCCCATGGTGCCAGCTGCAGCACAGTCCTCTGCTCTCGACCGGGCTTCCGAGGTGTGAAAGAGCCCACTTGCCAATGCAGGAGACATAAGAGATACAGGATGGATCCCTGGGTGGGGAAGATTCCTTGGAAAAGGGCATGGCAACACACTCCAGTATTCTTGCCTGGAGAATCCTATGGACAGAGGAGCCTAGCAGGCTGCAGTCGATGAGGTCGTATAGAGTTGGACATGACTGAAATGTCCGACATGACTTAGCGTGGGCTCAAGAAGCATGTCGGAGAAGGCAATGGCGCCCCACTCCAGTACTCTTGCCTGGAAATCCCATGGATGGAGGAGCCTGGTAGGCTGCAGTCCATGGGGTCTCTAAGAGTTGGGCACAACTGAGTGACTTCACTTTCACTTTTCACTTTCATGCATTGGAGAAGGAAATGGCAACCCACTCCAGTATTCTTGCCTGGAGAATCCCAGGGATGGGGGAGCCTAGTGGGCTGCTATCTATGGGGTTGAACAGAGTCGGACACGACTTAAGCGACTTAGCAGCAGCAAGAAGCATGTGCAGATTTGGGAAAGACTTCAATTTTCCTGCATTTTGTCCTAAACCTCTGCCAGCAAAGGCAGTACTTTTCATTTACTAAGAGGAGGGCAGCGCTTTCTGAAATGCCCTATTTAATGGAATTATTCCTTTTACTTTATAAGCCACACCTCATGGGAATGTTCATTTTATCTCTGGCAGCTCATCAGAACAATAACTGTTTCCTGGTGCAATAACCTATGTATTAAATCACAATGGGGACCTCCTTGAAATATTACTATACTGAATTCTCTTCCATAACAGGCAGATCAGTTTTGGATTTCACCCAAGAGGCTTAGTCACCAAAGAACCAAAAGTATTTCATTAAATGTGTTTTCTCCTAAAAGAGAAGAAAGGTTATTAGTAGTTATTATTATCTCATAGTCTCAAAGGTTGTTGGTCTTTGTTTCCAGTTTCAATAGCACTTGAATCCCACAGAGGAGGAGGCTGAAGGGCTGCAGTCCATAGCATCACAGAGGTGGACACAATTGAAGTGACTGAGCACTTATGCTTCCGAACATACTATATAATTTACTTATTTATTAGGCTTCTTTTTTCCCTGTTCTTCCCCCACCGCAATGTCAGAGGAGGGGATGCTGCCTACTTTATTCACTGTTGTTTCCTAATCATATAGAAAATGCACCTGGCATATAATAGCTGCTTTATAACCCTGTTCAATTCGTGAGCAAATTAAAGCATATTTTAGAGCATATTTTTTTTGAAAAGCAACTACAACTGAAGCAAAGCATCTCTAACTAGTCTTCTCTTTTCTGTCTCTGCCCCCTTTTTTGTTTAACTGAAGTATAGTTGGTTTACAATGTATTCGTTTCTGGCGCACAGCAAAGTGACTTATTGGTGCACATGTGCTAAGTCACTTCAGTTGTGTCAGACTCTTTGCAACCCCATGGACTGTAGCCCGCCAGGCTCCTCTGTCCATGAGATTCTCCAGGCAAGAATACTGGAGTGGGTTGCATGCCCTCCTCCAGGGATCTTCCCAACCCAGGGATGGAACCTGCATCTCTCATGTCTTCTGCATTGGCAGGTGGGTTCTTTACCACTAGTGCCATCTGGGAAGCCATATATATAAATTTTCATATTATTTTCCACAATAGTGTATTACAGGTACTGAATACAGTTCCTTGTGCTATATATATAGTACATGGGTGCTCAGTCCCTAAGTCATGTCCAACTCTCTGTGACCCCATGGACTGCGGCTTGCCAGGCTCCTCTATCCATGGGATTTCTCAGACAAGAATACTGGAGTGGGTAGCCATTTCCTTCTCCAGAGGATCTTCCCGAAGCAGGGATTGAATGCACGTCTCCTGTATTACAGGTAGATTCTTTACCACTGAGCCACCTGGGAAGCTCTGTGCTATATGGTAGACCCCTGTTATTTACCTATTCTATATACAATAGTTTGTATCTGCTAATCCCAAATTTCTAATTTATCCCTCCCCCAACCCCCTTTCCTCTTTCTTCCATTTTCCTGTCTGCGCAGATAGATTTTTACTAGATCAGAACCCCTCCAAAAGTCAGAATGACATCATCCACAAAAAGGAATGGGTTTTTACAAGATCTAAGTCCTCCTAATGGTGACTATTCAAGGAGACTCACTTACGCAAAAAAAAGGAGACCTGGTTCCACACCAGGGGTGAGCCCTGCTGGCTGCAGAGGTGGGATGTCTCCACCACAGTCAGGAAGGGGTCCCCTCCATCTTCCAGGACCACAAGGGACCTAGCATCAAATTCAGGTTTGGGAAGTGCATGAACTGGAAGGTAGTTTAAGTCCAAATATCCCATTTTTCCAATGGGAAAACTGAGGGTCCAGAAAAGTAGTGTTTGTTCAAGTACACAGAGGAAGTAGAGCCCAACCAAGAAGAGAAGGCAGATTCCTTTTCTTCCTCCTCCCTTATTCTCTTTTCTCTTCCATCCTTCTCTCTTTCCCTCTCTCCCTCTCCCTCTCTTCCTTCTCTCCCTTTGTCTGCTTGGGGGGTGTGTGTGTGTATACATGTGTCACAATGATGGTTTAGAAAGAGCTCTGGTTAGCAGTCCATACAAAACTTTGACCCAGGTATGCTGGTGATTAATTTCACTAACTACCTAGTTCTCTACAACAACCAAGATTGCAAATTTTCTCAAAGTTCCCATGAACAATGCAAGAGGTTTAGAAATTTTCTGAAATGAAAGAATCTTTGAGATCATCTAGCCCAACCTCTATTTTACAGGTGAAAAACAGCAGGTAGAGGGACGAAAAGTGAGTTCCTCACATCACAAGGTGGGCTCAGAGCTCAGTTGAAGCGGCCAGGATCTTGGGCATCAGAGCCATGAAAGGATACTCAGGATGCTTCTCACTTGGGTATCTGGCTCTAATGGTCTCACCATTCTGGCCAGAAAATCCCATCTAAGAGAGCACATCTCAGATCAAGGGCGAAAACATTCCCCTTGAGCAAGTAAATACAACTCAAATGAGAAAACTAGCAGAAAATAGAATCCGCATGATAAACACACACACACATACATACATGTATGCGTTACTGCACACACCATATATAAAAGATTCTTGTTTTAAAAGTACTTGATACTAGGTATAGAATACATTTATAGGACTAGCAAGGACATCAAAAGTGCTAGCAGAAGCATATTTTGACACAACATTTTTGAAAAGTTATCCATTAATATCTATAAACTAAAATACACATACTCTTTGATCCAGCAAGTCCTCTTCCAGGAACTTGGAATTCTCTCTAAAGATAGAACTGTATGGATACATGGATGAGAGTGCTTACCAAACCACTGTTGATAGCAGAAAAGTAAACAATCATGTTGTGCATTATTTGGGTAACAGCTGAATAAACGTGCTAGAGCAATGTATGGGATTTTGCGCAACTGTCATAAAACGAATCATTACAGAGCTGAAGGGATGGCCATCACTTACTAGTAGTAAGAGAGTCAACTGCAGTGTGATGTGACTGATAACAATGATTTCATATAAAGACAACCATCTCTAAAACACTGTGATGTGTGCACATCTGTGTTTGCTGGTGGTGAAACCAGCACAAAGGAAAGATGTGGAAGTCTGTAACACTGAGCATCCTGGGCAGAGGGTAGTGATGGATGTGGGCGGAAGAGGTACTTAATATTTTCTTTATACATCTTTGACTATTGATGCTATTTTATATATATATTACTTTGAAGAAATATGTTAAGACCAAAAATCTCTGAAAATAAAGACAGAGGGAGCCCACAAATAGTCCTCCAAGTCCTATTTCAGCCTCCCCTCTTCCCCTGTAGACTTGTGACAGCAAGAACATTTTGAGGAAATTACTCAGTGTGGCAAAGAGAACCCAACAGCTGCCTCTCTAAACCTTTGGCCCCTTGACCATCCTCTGAGTTACTTACTTTTCCCACTAAATTATCCTAGACTTGATACAGGAAGTGACCTGTCAAGCAAATACAGGAAGTGAGGTGTGAACACAGCTCCAGCAAAAGCTCCTCCATTCACACAGGGAAGAAGCTGGATCTCCCTCGAGGTGAAGGTGTCTTATTCCACCCCCACAAAGGAGCTCACAATTTTAATTAAACCACACTGGGTCCACCCATCACAAAACTGTGAAGCAGACAGAAGCTAACTCTGGCAGGCAGGCCTCCTGGGGCACCTGAAGCTGTTACGCAGAAAGCTTTGTGCCCATGCTCTGTTGAATAAACAGTAAGAGAACCATGAATGCAGAGGTTCTGCCTGTGACCATGATGACCACTGGGCTTCAACAATGATAAAACTGCATTCTCTGAAGCACTCACTGTTCACATTCTTCTTGGCTGGTGCTTGCTTCTGAGAGAAAACTCTCACCATCAACTTCTAAACCTCTGAGAGTTGTTCACACAAATCCAGGAAGGTTTCTTTCTGTGGATTCTCAGTCCTCCAATGCATCCCAGATGCACCACCTGATGTATTTCAGCCATGGCTCAGAAGCCAGTGAAAAAGAAGGGAGAGAGATCGACTTACCAAGCCAACTTCTGTTTAAGTACACGGACACAAACACAGGGGGGACCGTGAAGAAATCTACCACAGAGTTCACTTCAAGCCAGAACCATAGCTTATCGTTGGCTGCAATAAACTGGGGGAAAGAAAACACAAGAGAGAGAGAGAGAGAAAATGAGAAGCATGGTGCTGGCATGCAAACAGTACTCTTCCCCCCCTCAAAAGAAAACACTTATTTATTTTTATTTATTTTTTTTTTATTTATTTTTAATTGAAGGAAAGTTGCTTCACAATATTGTGTTGGTCTCTGCCAAACATCAACATGAGTCAGCCATAGGTATACATGTGTCCCCTCTCCTTCTTAAGCCTCCCCCCACCTCCCACCTCTTCCCACCCTTCAGTTCTAGAAAGTTGATACTGATGAACCTATTTACAGGGCAACAATGGAGATGCAGACATAGAGAACAGATTTATGGACACGGGTATGGGGGAGGAAGGAGAGAGTGGGAGGAATGGAGAGAGTAACACGGAAGTATATACACTGCTGCTGCTGCTGCTACATCGCTTCAGTCGTGTCCGACTCTGTGCGACCCCATAGACAGCAGCCCACCAGGCTCCCCTGTCCCTGGGATTCTCCAGGCAAGAACACTGGAGTAGGTTTCCATTTCCTTCTCCAATGCGTGAAAGTGAAGTCGCTCAGTCGTGTCCGACTCTTAGCCACCCCATAGGTGGCAGCCTACCAGGCCCCTCCGTACATGGGATTTTCCAGGCAAGAGTACTGGAGTGGGGTGCCATTGCCTTCTCCAAGTATATACACTACCATATGTAAAAGAGATAGCTAGTGGGAATTTGCTGTATGACTCAGGGAACTCAAACTGGGGCTCTACAACAAACTATACTCTTTCTTCCAAAGGGTACATTTCAGTTTTTCATGGGGGCCTAGAGGGAGATGTTATGTTCTTATATCTATGCCAGTTCCTTGCTATTTCTGTCTTAGAATTTGGATCTACAGTCTTTTCTAGAGAGTGACTATATGCTCTGAGAGCCTTGGAGAAAGCTCAGGGAGTACATTTTTCTGTGGTTTTCAATAGCATCATAGGGCAGTTTGAGAGACCTCACGTTTCTTAAAGTCTCCACTGTAAATATTCACCCACACAGTCTGTACAGCTCCCTTTATAGACATGGTTTGGATAAATCCTCCAAGCCCTCAATTCTGCCAATCTACCCCCTTGCTTCAACCCTCACAACTCACTGTTCTCTCAGGATTCAGTTAAGTGAGCACTGATAAACATAATTTTAAGAGCGGAAGGTTTTTCCTCCTGTTTAAGGCAAACCATGCATTCGTGCGTGAATGGAGAGATGAGGAACAGTAGACCAGTAAGGGTGTAATAGTCATTTCAATCCTTATTTCTCCTGCTCAGAACAAAATTAACATATACGTGAGGAAATGCTGACCTAAGGAAAGGGCTCTCTCACAAAATGAAAATCAGAATTCGGTCTCTTGTCTTCCCTGCAAACACTGGGCTTCATCTTGCCTGTGGGAGCAGATGCTGATGGGGAATGGTCCCTAGGTACAAGATTCACACGCTCCATTGTGATACTGAGCAGTCTTGTTCAAACTTACCCGCAAGCCAAAGTAGAGAAGGAAGAATACGTTGAAAGCCATGTCGATCTGTAATGTGAAATCTTTGTAGAAATTCTGGCAGGATTCTATTGGGCTATTAGATAGGAAGAAGAGAAAAGCAAGAGGTAAATGAAAAGCATCATCACATGTTCCATATCGCTGTGCAGTGACGGTGCTTAGGGAACAGGACAAAATGAACATTCAAAAAATAAAACATTTGGTCTTTGTATCCCCTGTGATCATCAAGCAAGCATTGCCAAGGGGCCTTTCCATTCAACCATACAGTCTTTTGTTCTTTGTTTTCGTCATTTGATACATGTATTGTTTCCATCATCATTCAACAGTTGAGCTAAGAATCTAAAGAGGATCATGCAGACACCTTGAGGGAAGGACAAGCAGAAGAGACCACCAAAGTCCTCAATTTCATATTAACCCTTAAAGAACTGACCTCTTTCTTTGAGAGGACACGAACCTAAGCTAAAAGCAGTCCCTCCCACTCTCCAGCACATTAGAAATGAAGTCCATTTTCAATTAAACACAGCGGTTGTGTTTTGGACCTTTTAAAAGCCATTGGTTGATTAATGATAAAGGACCAGGAGCATCTCAGGAAAGCCGTGGAGGAGAGGATCCTGGTGGATGTTCTGGTGAAACTAAATATGGACTTATATGCAGCACTCTGATCTGGGGAAAGAAGCATTGCCCAACTGGTAGAATTCAAGACCATTAAATCAATCTATTGAAGCAGTACTCTAAGGGTTAATTTTTATTTTTATTTTTTGGCATGCAGGTTAATTGCCCTTGTGTGTGTCAAGCAGCCAATGCGAACCCCCAGCACATTCTACTTTGCTTGAGAGTAGGCAGTTCAAAAGGGTACAACTATACAAACTGGTACGTGGCTTCCGTGTGCTTTCCTGCATCAAACTGATCAGAGGATCAGAGTGTGAAAAGTCCCAAAGTTTGGGCTGGATGGGAAGTAGGAAAGCCTCATAAGCCTTTCAAAGCTGTGAATGAATATGTATAGGACACTGTTATCAGTAAGCCAATGGAACCACTCAGGCCAGGAATGTCAAGAAGGTGTGGTGAGGGAAAGAATAGGGGAGGATGGGGAGAAGTAAAATACATTCCCCAGATGGGAA
Source organism: Bos indicus (assembly GCF_029378745.1). NCBI lineage: Eukaryota > Metazoa > Chordata > Mammalia > Artiodactyla > Bovidae > Bos > Bos indicus. The sequence goes on from NC_091787.1 coordinate 33,024,263, forward strand.
GCAACATGGACCTCCAGGATGGGAGAGGGCTAACTTGAGAGGTGCAGGATGGAGGATTTCCAAGTATCACCACTTTGGAAATTGCTGTACGCAATACCAGTTAGTATAGTTGTACTTCAGTAAGGGCAATTCTTGGTTGTTCAACAGGCAGGAATCTGTGCAGTACAGATATGCAGGGCCCACTTAAAGGCAGGGTGACTCAGTCTGTGGGACTCTCTGATCGAGTTACATGCACTGGATTTATCCATTCTTCATCTGTATTACAAGTCAAACATGCCCTTTGTCATCTCCCAAATCACAGATATGTGGAAAACCCTACAGACAAGCATGAAGAGGAATCTACATTTGCATTTACAAACTAAGCAGACTGAACAAAAAACAAACACTGAAAACCATTTGTATAAAGGAAATGGCAAGTACTCGGTTTTCACTAAGGTAAAGCGGGAGGAAAGATAGCATGGAATTTGCTTACTCCAATGATGAAAGAAGGCAGGAGCAAAAGAGACTGAACACCATAGCCTGCCACTGCTCTTTGCCTGCTCTCTTACTCAGATTCAATGAAAAAAGGAGAATCCAGGACAGGAGTTAACAAGTGACACTTCTGCAATCCTCAATCTAGGATGGAATTTTGTTTTAAGAGCAAGACCCACAGGGTCCACAGGTGTTAGAATTCTTTGCTACTCTAGGCGCAGTGGAAAGAAGTATATGAACTAGGTTGACCAGAAGTCCACTATTGATCCCAAGGGATGAGGAGACCGCGCATCTCTATATTAGGTAAGCTACAGGTATGATGGGCTACCAAAATACTGAAGAGTAAATGGTGTATGTGTGGGTGTATGTGTGCGTAAGAGTGAGCAGGAGATTGAGGATGGGCGGGGTGGGGGGGGGGGGAATCCTGCAGGGAAATACAATATTGTACTCATGTCTTCCCTTGTGCCAGCAGTGACTTAGCTGTGCCTTATAAACTTGTCCACATCAAGATTGATGTGTATACTACCAAGGGGACAGACATGTCCCAAGTCTGTTACGGAAAACCCACTACCACTTCACCAAGGCCAAACAATCACCTTACTTATTGCCTTCACCATAGTCATTGGTGGCACATTTGGGGGTCCATGTGAGTTCCTTAACTCCTATTAACTCCATGGCTTCTGTGGTCAATTTCATAGTAACCTTGAAACACACTGAGTAGGGAAAGTATTTGCTAGGCTGTGGAAGAGAAAGGAACAGTGGGGGAAGAGATGCTAGCTCAATACCATTGAAGATATTTTGGTTCAACATAAATGGAAGCAGATAATTAAGAGAGTATAAGGAATTAGGCTGTAGCAACTAATTTCCACTATTCTTTGCCTTCCTTGTCATTTCTGCTGCTGCTACTAAGTCGCTTCAGTTGTGTCCAACTCTGTGCGACCTCATAGATGGCAGCCCACCAGGCTCCCCTGTCCCTGGGATTCTCCAGGCAAGAACACTGGAGTGGGTTGCCATTTCCTTCTCCAATGCATGAAAGTGAAAAGTGGAAGTGAAGTGGTTCAGTCGTGTCTGACTCTTCACAACCCCATGGACTGCAGCCCACCAGGCTCCTCCATCCATGGGATTTTCCAGGCAAGAGTACTGGAGTGGGGTGCCATTGCCTTCTCTGGTCATTTCTGCTACTTCCTCCTATATTGCCCATCCCCAAAGGCAGCAATAAGAGAGCTTGATGGTAAAGAACACTGTGCTGAAAAATATACCTCTACAACACACTGATTTACAGAAAACAATGTTGAAATCATAATAGACCTTTTCTCTGGTCTTTCAGAATTTTAGAGAATTAATTTAATCATCCTTTTATATCATTCCTTGAGACTTATACTTTGAGCTGAAATAATAAAGGGAGTAAATTATGCTGCTGGGGCTGGCAGCTTTTCCTCTGGCTGAAGCTCACCAGTAATAAGAGCCACTCAGCTAAGATGAAGTAGGAGAGAAACAGGAAATTCTGAGACAGAAGAGGCTGGCCCCTGGAACCCAGGTAGGACCAGAGTGATCAGACAGTCTATTTTCTATCCCTCTCAGCTCTTTGCATGAGAGCCCAAGGAGAAATCTCCTGCCTAGTTTTCTCAAGAGAGATCAGAACTGTTTATCAGGATCCCCTCTGAGATAAATCCTCTGAGTGCCTTTAGTCCACAGACTCATACAGTCAAAGACCACAGAGCAGAGACTCTAAAGCCCCATCATTTCATTCCTCAAATGGAAACAACCCACAGAGAAGTTCGTTGATCTTATAAAAAGAAAACACAGAATTCAACAACAAAAGGGTTGGCCATACTAGCCAGAATTTATTTTCCTCCCAATGAGACTTTATCTTAATGATTAAAGCTCATTGTAGAATGGAGAATGAAATATAAACTCTTCTTCCTTTTTGTGTAAAATAGAAGAGTTCCTTGTCTAGAAGTTTTAGGAGCTAGAAAAGAAATCACCTTTTTTTTTCCTACAAAGGGAAGTGATTCTGAATTACACACTTAAATTTGGATCTCCATTCTGATAAGGCATGCCCACATTAGAATAGGATTTTTACAGACATGTTGCCAACAGATAAAAAAGGAGGATTTTAAAAAGTGAAATAAAAACACTACTCCTGGTGGTAGAGCTGACTTTCTCTCAGTTGTTCTTGGTTAACTAGTAACTTACTAATTAGAGGACCTAAGATACTTGGTAAGTTGATAGACTGTTAATTACTAGGCTCCTACAGTCCACGGATCAAGCCTGGTACTAAAACTTTAGGCAAATTTAGCATTTCGATCAGGACACTATGATTGGGGCACCTTCAAAAGAACCTCAATAAAAAGCTGCTTCTGATGGGATAAACATTCAGTGTAGAACAGAGACTGAAATACAAACCTCTGTTTCCTCTTGACCATCAAGTAAGCATATTCTTAGTATTCAGATGTCTCTATAGAGGAGAATGAGACTGACCAAAGTGGGAAATATATCTTTTTCTCCACCTATCTAACAATACAGGTGAAGACCTTTGGGCAGGAAGATCCAACGGTCCTTCTTGAAGACGGACTTAAGAACTTGTCTTTCCAAAGCATGAAGTAAGCAATGACTGCCCAGGTTGTTTTTCAAAGGGGAGGGGGCTAAGGACAAAGTCTCACTTCTGGGAGTTGTGATGTCTGGTCTATCTCCAAGAAGGAAGTAATTGCCTCTCTTCTCAGCCTCTAAACTTTTCCTAATGTTTTCTGAAGTCTGTTTTCCTAACTCTCTGAGCCTGGCTGCCCAAACCTTTCAAAACATTTCCCCAGAACAGTGTTTCTAAAACTTTAGCATGTACCTCGAGGGCTTGGTAAAACACTGGTGGACCCCATTTGTCAGAGCTCCTGATTCAGAGGGTCTGTATGGGACCCTAAGAATTTGCATTTCCCAGATGCTGCTGCTCACCCAGGAACCACACTTTGAGAATCACAGCTCTTGAAGAGCTCTTCTGCAACTACACGTTAGGGAAAGGTGTTGCTGCTCGAGGTGATTCCCATTCAGACCTGAATAAAGAGGATTACACATTTGGGCCCATCCCTGGACAACCACCTGCCTGCTACTAAATTAAGTGCTGAGATCAAGGGGTTACAAGGAGACTTTGAGTTTCAGATGTGAACAAGGTGGGTGGGGGTGGAGCGGAATTAAGATAATACAGGGAAGTGTTATTGGGTTGGCCAAAAAGTTCATTCAGGTTTTTCTGTAAGATTTTGTGGAAAAACCCAAATGAACCTTTTGGCCAACCCAATAAATACAACGCCACCATGCAAGCTTCACCAATGACATTCCAATTAAGTGCCTGAGGAGCACATTTTTAGTTTAAGATTAAAAGGAAAAATAATGAGGGCTGGATGGGGAGAGGTTATGGAGAATGTCGTTTATAAGAGATAAAGAAATGTTAAGCATCTTAGGAACAACAGCAGCAGCAGCAGACATTCGAAATGATTTAATAAACAACTGCATGAGAGGGAAGGGACTAGCTGAGGAACAAAATAGCACTTTGGGAAATAATTTCTAACATTTACATTCTCCTCACTCTTGTGGCTAGTCCCTTTTTTAATTGGATGAAACCATCTCAATTCCCACCAGGATTATGGACCACGGGAGTTCAGGCCCATAGAACTGCAGACATGAATTAATACAATAAATTTAATGATTCCAGACTCTCCTCCTAGTCTCACCTCTGCAATGTTGCCAGAGTAATTTAATTAAAAGGTGTCATCCATCCACCATTGTGGCTCTCTCCTGCCTAATGCATCAACTCCAAGTCTGACTGAGAAAAACCTCTAAAACCCAGCCTCAGTCTACATCTCTTGTTTTATTTTCTACCATGCCCAGGCCAAAGCTCTTCCTACCATGAGCTGATGCCTTCATCACTTCATGTATGTGACTCTCATATTCCTAATTCTAACTCTATGCTTTTGCTGTGAACTTTTCAAGTGGTCCTTCCTCTTTGAGTTCAAACCTCAGGCAGTCTTCAAGGCCAGCCAGAAGGCATTCCTTGGCTTCTGCCATCACTGAACTTTCCCATCTTGAATTCTCATAGCACTAAGAGTAAGGAATTCTAAACTGCTTTGGAATGTTGGTTCTTACTCAATATAATAATACTTGGCAATTGCATAGAGTTTACACATACTATTGCACTTGTCCTCACAACTTGGCAAAATCAAGCAGCAGATACTTTGGTCTATTCCCCATTTTTCATACAGAGAAGCAGAGGCTCAGAAACCTACCCAAGATCATGCAGCTATGTGGTAGAGTTGGGATAGAAATTTCAATACCCTTCTGCCATACCACCTCCCTTCTCCAGACCAATTGCAGTATCCTTGGAGGGGAAGAAACAGCATAAGGCATAGGATCTGCTATCCACAGGGCCTGGCATGAAGCTTATATGAATCAATAGGAGTTGACAATGGGGTGTGACTGATTTATGGAGGAGGTAACACTGTCCTAGAAAAACATGTATGTGTTTGCGGAATGTTCTGTAAAATTCAGAGGAAGCTGAACTGTCCAAACTGTATCTAACCCTCCTCTGTAAAGACTGACATATGAGATATTACTAATCCCCAAAAGGCCTTCCTGGGACCCTGCATAGTCATGGTGTCATGGAGTTTGACCTTAACTGCTGAGGGAAGTTCCTCTGCTTATAGAGAAATAAATCCTAGTGTTCCATAGTCTTAAAGATGGATAGCTCAATTTCTCTCAGCCTTTCTTATTCTAGAAGAACAAGAATGTATACAGCAATGTATGATAATCCTTAGATATTATTAATACTTCTAATCATGGATTAGAAAGTTTTGCATTCCATTCAATCAAAATATAGAAAAATTACATCATATAGTCATGGATATTAAGAAACCTATCTGTGATGAAGAGGGAGTAAATCTAAGTGAACTGTGATTTTTTAGTATTGTTAGGATATATGGGATAAGTAAAATGCTTTGGTTTTCTTGCCCACGATATAGAAATAAAAGTACCCAGCTAATCAGAATATTTGAGACCAAGAAATTTTAAAAGGGAGGCCAGATGTTACAATATATTCCAAATTAGAAATCAATGTTATTGTTGATATAATTTTCTGTCTCACAAAAGAGACCTAAAATTCATCCACCATCCACCATCCTGCCTCATGCATCAACTCGAAGTCTGGCTGAGAAAAACCTCTGAAACCCAGTCTCAGCCTCCATCTCTAGTTTTATTTTCTACCATGCTCCAGGCCAAAGCTCTTCCAACCATGAGCTGGTACCTTGGGTCTCTTGCAAGAATTTTAGGTCTCTTGCAAGCTAATAACAATAGTGGATTTTGTGAATGGTATACTTATTAGTCAATGATAAAGCAAGAATCTTTATGTAGAACATGGTCTTCTAAACTAGACAGCACCTCAGGAGTGCCCAGGTCTTGAATGGATCCAAGTTGAAGGCTTTCTATCTGTTTGCTTTTCTCAGTGTCAAGGCAATCTTAATTGCCTTGACAGAGCTATGCACTTAAGAGTTAATCTTTCCAGTTTGGGTGCTTTGGTGTTTATACTGGGTGGGGCACGTATTCAGTAAGTTGTGTAGTTTTTATGAGTTTAACCAAACAGAAGGCGACCTGTTCTGTTCACCATCATTGTGAGTTTATCATCGAACATCTTGAAGTTGTTATCTTCTGAGATATTGTTACCATTGATGGGTAAATTTGTTCATTTATTTGTTCATTGATTCATCAATACTAACAATAATAACAACATCAGAATAGGCCCTTTGTTTCATCTTAAAACACTTTTCTTAGATCTCGCAATGGCTCTAATGTGCACAGAAAACATTTTTGTTACTTGCAGTATTGCCGTACCATGATTTCTAGCCAGCTGGTTAAATGGCTTTGTTGGGAAATCTTCGGTTATGGGTTTGTATCAATCGGCCTATTAATCTTTCTGACAGCAGCAGGCTTCTAATTATGCCTCTGCTCAACTGATGAGATGTAATCCAACAGCCACAAGCATATGCCTCATTAGGGTCATGTTGAAATGAATTGGAACAAATGGAGAGGTAGTTTATAAACCCTCACTACTCGCTGGAATCCTACATGCTCTGTCTTCTTGAGCTTTGAGTGATCAGAGAACCTTGAACAATGGTAGCAGTAGACTTCAGAGTGGCTGTATGGCTCAGGGTGCCTACCTGAATGATTAGCCCTAATAATTAAGCATTCTTCTAGGAGACAAAGGAAGTGACACAGATTGCTGATGGAGAGAACAAAACATGTCACTTCCTTACACACTGGATTTTTCAATGAAACACACAGACACTTTGTTTTCAGGAAACCTCTGTCACTTTCTTATGGAGCCCTTCTGAATTTTTTCACAAGATTTCAATATGCTATCTGAGTTTAGGTTTTCTTTCTCATCTTTGTCTCTCCCATCTTCTAATCCACTAAAGCACTTAAGTAGTAAAGTGTGGGCATTACAAGCTGACTTCAAGAGTGGTTAGCAGTTGGGTAGTTTCAGACTTCAACAGAAGAATTAAGATACCAACTCTTACTTACTAGCCATACAGAATGGTAAGCACATGATCTGACCTCTCCAAGCCTTGGTTTTCTCATCTGTAAGCTGGATATAAGGCACAAGCTTCAAAGGTTGTTGTGAGAATGAAATCAGATAATGAGTGAAGACTAATTACTGAACAAGTGATAGTTATCTTAAAAACAAAGATAATAGTAATAATGATAATAAGAAACGTTTGTAGAAAAATGCCCCAAAAGGCAATTATCCAAATGAACAAAAACAGAATTAGTTATTTCACACTCTATTTTTTTTTTTGTATCTGCTTTATTGCCTCCTTATCAGGTGTTGCAATATAATTCAAATGCCCAATAGGATTTGCAGTGAGCTGACATCTGGTGTGATTCTATGTATTACAACTTTAACTTAGGGTAACATCGAAAAAAAGAAACACCGGGAAAAAGTTATGTCCATGAAGGCAGTCATACAAGTCTCATAAATACTAAATAATTAACCAAGATTTCCCAGCATAGAAGACCATGAGTCACTTTAATAAGGGGCCACAGGACATGTGTATTCTCCTTTTTTCAGGTCTTGAGCAGAGGAAAGAGTTTCATTTACCTGGATGGCTTAGCGTGGGTCTGGAGGAAAGGGAGGGGGCTGAACCAGTCACAGGTCTTCTGAATATCTCTTCCAATTCTACGTCCGTAAGATTATGTATTTCTTCAGTGCTGGACTCTCGAAATGATATCCAAGACAACTTACCCACTAATGCTTGTTTTCTGCAGTTTATTTACAGACTACAATTATTTCAATCACAGTTGTTACCAGAGTGGAATTACTATTTGTATTTGCCAGAAACTTTTATGTAATAAATCAGAGTTAAGCTACTGTGCTAAACAGAGTCTTGCCAAATGAGCCCTGCTTCAGCTTTCACCAAACTGTCTGAGGAGGCTGACTGAATGATCCTTAGTCCCTTGTTTCTCTACCTCCACTGACTCGAGTCAGCTCCTCTGCAGTGAACTCTTATTTTTCTAGTAGAGGGACGTGATGGAGTACATGATTGAAACAGCCTTTGGTGCACAGACACTCAAACACAGATACAATGAAACAGAGTTCTTCAAGGGCTGGGTCAGTGAACCACGCACAAGTGTGGGGTGGCACCCGTGGATGGGCACACGCTCGTGCACGGATCCACAGCCTTCCAGCACCATGTCTGTTCTCTACCCAACTCCAGCTTCACTCTGGGACCATCCACAACACCAGACAGCCTGGATGAGGTGATTAGAAATGGCGAGAAGAAAGAGGAGAAAAGAAGTCCCAGGTCTGAATGGAGAAGAAAGAATTCAGACATAGTGCTTGGCATAGGGGAAAGGGGATGGTCAGTAGTACCTCTGACTCCTGGAGCCCTATTCCGCTCACGTCTACAAATGCTTAGACTTGAGGAGGGAAAAATTGAGCAGTCATCCCACCACTGCCTTCTGTCTCCAATGCCTTTTTTTTTTCCTGGATGTTAAATTTTCAACATGTTTTAAAAGGCCCATAAACAATCATTTCTAACTAGTAATAACCAATCATCAGCTTTGAGACACCAGGGAGCAGTTGTCTGGTGTGCCTGCTTCTTAAAGGGAGAGCAAGATTGAAGAATAGCCTGGGATAGTCTCAAGGCACTTCAGCCTCAAGGTTGCCCACAGAAAAAGCTCTCCAGATTGCCAAAAGTCTCCTGGAAAAAGCATGGGCCCTCTATTTACAAAAGCTGGCTCACTGGGACAAGGTTGAGCAGGTGGGTTGGGATTTCCACAGTACAACAGGTTTTCAAATCATCATGGAATCTCTTTGGGCTATTATTGGATATAGACTTCAAAATTCTTCTCTCTGACCCTTCTTTTTATATTTGTCTTAGACTCTTCTAGGCACTTCTTGGTCACTCATTTGTCTCCTACTTATTCAGCTTAAGCCATATGCTTCCAGCCCTGTCTTCCTCCCTCACATAATCCTGAAGCACCTGGACAGCCTGACCTTGGCAACGCCTCCTTGCTATGGGTCTACCTGCCAGGATTAGGGTGGGGAAGCCTGTGCTGGGTACCAGCCTGGCAGTCTCACTGCCAAGGGGCATGAAATAGCTCCCTTTCCTATTCTCTTTGACAAAATCTAACATTCTATCAGCAGCCTAAAAGAACTACTACAGTTTCAACCCTGCTATTCACCCCAGCCACATCAGGACCCAAGCAGAATAGCACGCACTCCCCTCAGTGGTCTCATTCAAAGGGCTACCCTGATGAAGAATGCTAACACTGAGGGCCTGCCTGGCACTGATTGTTGGCAGTCCAAGGCCCTTTGGGGACAGTAATGAGAAAAAATAATTATTTAAAGAAACAGCTGCCCCCTTTACCTGCAACTTGACTTTGAAGAATAAAAAACACTGTCACATAACATATATCCTCAACACCAGGACCCTGCCATTTGTTAAAAGCTACATACAAATTTTAAGTGATGCCAAAGGATAATGATGATAGCTTTGTTTCTGACATTCTGAGTTTTTTTTTTTTTTCTCTTTCATTTGTTTTTTGGTGTTTGATTTTTAAGAAGACACAGAGAAAGACCTGGTACAAGTCTTTCTGACATCTGGCATACAGAACAATTATACCTTTATTACAAGGAAATAAAATAGCTGTGTCTTAGCCCTGTCTTTGGCTGACAGCTGAGGCATGAAAGTTTCGCAAGTATTCCTATTTAGGAATTTTGTTGAGAGCTCAGCAGCCTCACAGCCAAAAAGGAGAGTCTGAGATGTTGCCGATTAGAAGTCTTGAGTCTGCTGAGTGCAAAGCAAGAAGAGTCACTCCTTAGGAATGCTATAAAGTGACCTGGGCCATGGAGACCAATGTCTCCATAGAATATCAAGTTGCCTTAGAAACAAATCATCATCACTAACAAGGAAAATGGTAACTTGTTAAACCCTATGATTTTACAACCGTATCTTCAAGTATACACTCATTTATACTATCCTTAACTACTTCATGAAAACAACTTATCTCTTAGAATATTTCTTTTCCTTCATTTAGTTTTCTTTCTTGCTTATTTCCAGTTAGCATTGGAAACCACTTATTTATCATAATAGTCCTGTTCATGCCTCAGAAAAAAAAAATAGCTCTTTCTATCCTATCAATCAATGGTGTCCCCATGATTTTGGGTCCAAATTTAGTAAAGAATATCATGAATGACATGTTCCATGGGGTGAAGTTTATTTTTCCTTCCTTCCTTCTGCAGGTCCTCTTTTCAATTATATTGCCACATCTTTGATTTTTCCTTGAGAATTGTTTTCCCATCACTATAAAACCATCTCTGGGAAGAACTCAGGAAGACCCTGGAAATCTGATTCCTTACAATCTTCTCCTTTGTCTCCACGAATGGACCCACTTATCCTCACACTGTGTTGGGTTTCAGAAATTCTTTCATTTTATCCAGAAGCACTGTGGTTTTCAGAGAAAGAGGAATCAGTCTCTTTGCTGAAGAACCTGAAAAGAAGGATCAGGTGTTTCATTTACAAAACCCCAGATAAAAGCCCTGGGCAAGAGAGAGCATTTCAACATGCTGGGGGCAGCATCACCCGCTCTGCACAGGTCTGTCTGCACAATAATGTCATCTAAGCCCCTTTCAGAAAGGGAAATGCCTCCGTTCAAAGGACCTCTACACTGGTGGCCAAGAGGACAGGTTATGAAATTCGAAGCAAAGCCTGTTTATATAGGGTGACTAGGATACATTTAATAAAATAGGAGAAAATAGAAGTTTGGTAAGAGCTTCAATCTACTAAATCCCCCAGATATAAAGAACTCACAATTCATGAGGGAAAACTAAAAACAAGATACAAAGCCTTCAATTTTGTGTCATTATGGCTGCTCAGTGAATAGTTTTAATCTAAGGGGTGCTGCAAGCTAGTACTGCCAAGAATCTCTAGGAATTATTATTCTTACCCTAGGATTATCAGAAGTCTGCTAATGCCCACCTGTCATCCTACTCAATTTACAGCCACTGTAATCTAAAATGTCTCTATTTATATAAAATAACAAAAAACTCTAGTAAGAAAACAGTTCCTGACAAGTATGCTTTATAAAAGTCCATTCTGAGAATAAAAGGGAGTAAAAAAGAGGAAACAAAACATGCTTCTTAAAAAAAAAAGAACACATTTAAAGAAAGCCCTAAGGCAAACGTATTTTAAAGAGAGAAAATGATTGCAATTACTAATTAATAATGCAAACGCAATGCCAACATGTTCCAATGGCTATGATTGTCCTTTTCAGTGCTACCAGTTCACATCTTTTAAAGTTGAATTAGTGGTATTCCTCTTAATACAATAATCTAAGAGAAAGATCCATGATCACATTCCCCAGGACATGTAGCTTAAGAGGTACTTTTTAAATTAGGTATATAAATTTAGATCTAAGCAAAAGATTAGATCTAAATGATTAGATCTAAGCAAAAGCAAATGAGGTAACAGTCTTCAGAAAGATGTGATAAGGTATTGTAACTCTGATCACTTTGGCCACATCTGTGCAGAGGTGGGCATCTGTAGGACTGTAGGTAAAATGCTATTTGGAAAAATGACTCTCACTTCTAAATTCTTTGCCATTAACTTTTGCTCAGCCTATCCTTAACAACAGAAGATTCATTTCTCTCTTTCCCAACTTTCTAGGCTTGATCTTTTAATGGACTGAGTGGCCTTTGTGGTATCACGGCAAACTGGGGGCCCTCAATGATAGGCAAAGAGAATCTTAGATGCTAGGACTTCAGTGTATCAGAATGTTCGCCACTTCGATTCCATGCATGCGCCAGGTGCTTACTACATTCAGGTCCAAGCCTGGCGGGGAAGCACGTGACATGCATGGGCGGTGCAGGGAAAGGATCTGGTTAACCTGGAGGCGACAACCAAAAGGGTGAGGTTGCATCATGCAATGAAAATCACAGCTTGGCCTTAGCTGCCATGCAGAAAAGACCTACATCAAAGAGTCTGCAGTGCGGCTCCTGGGTAAGAGTCGATATGAGAGAGGTGAGTTACTTCAGCAATGAAAGACACAGGCAGAAAAATGTTCAAACCACTCTAAACAAAACACTGTACAGAGCACTGGCATTACACGCGAGGAGAGGCAGCTCTGGGGACAAGGAGGGGAGAGACAGAGGGGGCAAGGTGGGGACAGAACTAGTTGTTACTCAGATGAGATGGTGTCCCTGGCCCACCCAATATATGCAGGTATTTTTATAATGTATGTCGCATTGAACAAATAACTCATTAGACTCTTTAACATCATCCGTAATTATCAATTCAACGCTTTGAAAATTCAGGAGAAGCAAGGCATCTGTTACATGAAGATACACACCATGATTTCCTGGGTTACAGTTCGTTACAGATGCAGAGCTGAGCTGGTCAGATAAATATAGATGGTTAAGTGCCAAAATCCTTTACATACTAATTACAGAGCTCATGGTGACTCCCAGTGCAAAGCATGATATCGAAGGAACCCATCAGTTATGAAAACTTGGGTAGGTGCAAGGGTAGGTAACCCTATGCTACTATGATCCCCGAAAGCCACCTATGAGCCTGACTTTAAACCCACTCCTGAGGGGCGCGATCTTATCATCTCAGCATGCACGACAGGTCAGAAGTGAGTTCACCCCATGTATACCTTGACCACTTCACAGAACCTTAGCTACAGGTGAGATTTCCTAAAGGTGTTTCTATCAAAATAGGTTGAATAGCAAAAACAATAAAAACAGAAGTTTAAAGTTGCTTTTAAAGAAACAAAAACACTACGGACTCAGCAGAGGCCTATCACGCCCCTCTCTGATACCAAGGCCACAGGAATGATCACTGACAGATTGAACACAACTCAAAGGATGGTGCAATCTAGCCCCTACTCACACTTTCTCTCTCCTGGTTCTGACCAGAAATAGTAGTCCTCTTAAAATGTTCTGGACACATGAACTCAACCTTCACCTTCCCCGCGCCTGTGATTACAGCCATGAATGGGCAGGGCATGCCCTCAACCTCACATGCTCAGAGAGAGCTGGACACCCGCCAGGATCCCTGGAATGTGTGGACCGATGCCGGCAGAAACGAAATCCATTTTCCTCCCAGCACCTCTCCTCATGCCTCAGGGTGTTGCCACTTGATCGCAATTTATTCCCTTTTATTGATTATAAAACTTGAACATTTAAGTTGAATGTTTTCAAAAAACACTACAGTTTTGAACAAAACTATAATAGTCCGTACATTCATTTGGCAATTTCCTCTGCGGTTTTCCTTCTGTGACCTGCACTCTGCTGGTTCCAGGGACACAGATTGATATTCTCTAAAGTAACTGCTACCCGGCTCTTAGCAGACACTCAGGAAATGGTCAGGTACAGCTGGGAAGGCAGCGCAGTGGGGCAGCCCCTGGACCGTGACCTCATTTCAAAAGATAATGTGATAGGTCTGTGTTCTTACTGTGAGTTTAGCTAATCGTGTTTTCTTCTTCACAAAGTCTGAGAGCAGAGGGTTCGTTTTTTTCATATCAGCATTTGTACTCCTGTCCTGGCTTCATGGAAGCTCCAGATTAGGATGAATTTGGAACAAATGAAAATCCACCAGACAAGCATGATCACATGGTCACAACAGTATATAAACAAAACTCGCCTGTTTCTGCTTCATCAGCTAAGAGTACTAAGTCCCCACCATCCTTCTACAAGAAAGTTAAGTGAGCGTCGAACATTCTGGGCAACTTCCAAAGGAAAAGTATACTATCAAAAGTGGTATTTTCCCTCTTGCTGTCTTGACTTAAACCAAAAGAAAACTACACAGCCCCCTCCCCAGAATTAACGTTCTTGAGCAACTTTCTGAGAAACCAACCGGAAAATCACAAGAGATAAGAGCTCCAACCGTTGTTCCCAAGTATCTTCCCCAGCAACTCAGTATCTCTGCTTCACCTGCTCCTGCCCAAACCCGTGTTCCTGCCAAGAAGTAGTGATAACTGTGTGTGCATCCATATGCACGCATCCACCTGTGGTATCAGATGAACATGACACAGTGAGAAAAATTTTTCCATAGATAGCAAGATTCTACCTTGATCAACAGAAGTGACCAAGGTTTTATTTGGAGAGGCTAAAAAAAATGATTTAAACAAAACCCCACATATACCGTATTCACAAGTAGTCAACTGAATTACAATAGTTTTTAGTGGGATTTTAAACCTCAATCTGTCATTTTGAAACAAGTACCATTTTAAAATTCATTAATGTGACCTTATGAAAATGTTGGTGTATATTTTTCAATTTATTGATCTTTTTTTTAAAGTTTGGCCTCTCACAATGGCATTTCTTTCTACTGATGGAAGAATTCTGTATTCTTACTGGAGAGGTTAAAATATAAAAACATGCAATAAAATATCCTCAAACTATACAGAAAAAAAGTGTTTCTAAAAACCAATAGAAAGCTAAAAAAGGTAGAATGTGAGTCAACAATATTGTGCCAATGTCAGTTTCCTGGTTTTAACAACACACTATGGCTATGTAACATACAGTACTCAACATATGGTACTCGCATTGGAGGAAATGTGCCCAGTAACTTTGTATTGCTTTTGCAACTCCTTGAAACTATTTCAAAATCAAGTTATAATAGCAAAATAATCAGTTATTTTGGTTGCTTACATTCATTTCAGCCAGGTGTCAGCCAGGTACTCTATTTATGGTGATCAGTTCAGTTCAGTTCAGTCGCTCAGTCGTGTCTGACTCTTTGTGACCCCATGAATCACAGCACGCCAGGCCTCCCTGTCCATCACCAACTCCCAGAGTTTGCTCAAACTCATGTCCATCGAGTTGGCGATGCCATCCAACCATCTCATCCTCTGTCGTCCCCTTCTCCTCCTGCCCCCCAATCCCTCCCAGCATCAGGGTCTTTTCCAATGAGTCAACTCTTTGCATGAGGTGGCCAAAGTACTGGAGTTTCAGCTTTAGCATCATTCCTTCCAAAGAACACCCAGGACTGATCTCCTTTAGGATGGACTGGTTGGATCTCCTTGCAGTCCAAGGGACTCTCAAGAGTCTTCTCCAACACCACAGTTCAAAATCATCAATTCTTCAGCGCTCAGCTTTCTTTATAGTCCAACTCTCACATCCATACACGACCGCTGGAAAAACCATAGCCTTGACTAGACGGACCTTTGTCGGCAAGGTAATGTCTCTGCTTTTTTAATATGCTCCTTAAAAACTATATACAAACTGATTTCTTTAGAAGTCATTTCTTTGGCGCCTGTTATCTGTGTAGTAATGTGTTCAACTCCAAAAGATACAAAAGAGGTACAAGAGAAGCCTGCAATGCCAGCCAGTATTAACCAGCTTCCTCCCTTTCTCAGAGGAATATCAATTGAGGCAGAGATGTTGTTTATCTACTATGCAAATATTCACAGACGATCCCTCAAGACAAAATCAACTGTCAATAAATATAGGTCACTAATGTGATAAGGAAACTCCTAGCTTAACCAGCAGGAATCTCCTCAGGTAAGCAGATGTTGGATGACGAGCTTTGTTGAGAGATGCTGCTGATGTTATGATGATCTCCCCTTATTTAAAGCTGTTCCTGGACTAAGCTATCCTTTTGTTTGTTTTTTTCAACCTCATGTCCCTTCCTGGAGCTCCATACTTCCCATACTAAGGAGCCAATAATTGAGACCTGCTTAATTATGGTACAAGGTGATATGAAGAGACCAGTTCAGTTCAGTTGCTCAGTCGTGTCTGACTCTTTGTTACCCCGTGGACTGCAGCACGCCCCACTTCCCTGTCCATTAACAACTCCAGAGCTTGCTCAAACTCATGTCCATCAAGTCAGTGATGCCATCCAACCATCTTGTCCTCTGTCATCCCCTTCTCCTCCTGCCTTCAATCTTTCCCAGCATCAGGGTATTTTGCAAGGAGTCAGTTCTTTGCATCAAGTGGCCAAAGTATTGGAGCTTCAGCTTCAGCATCAGTCCTTCCAATGAATATTCAGGACTGATCTCCTTTAGGATGGACTGGTTTGATCTCCATGCAGTCCAAGGGACTCTCAAGAGTCTTCTCTAACACCACAGTTCAAAAGCATTGGCGCTCAGCTTTGTTTATAGTCCAACTCTCACATTCATACATGACTACTGGAAAAACCATAGCCTTGACTAGATGGACTTTTGTCAGCAAAGTAATGTCTCTGCTTTTTAATATGCTGTTTAGGTTGTGCATAGCTTTTCTTCCAAGGAACAAGTACCTTTTAATTTCATGGCTGCAATCACCATCTGCAGTGATTTTGGAGCCCAAGAAAATAAAGTCTGTCACTGTTCCCATTTTTTCCCCATCTATTTGCCATGAAGTGATGGGACTGGATGCCACAATCATTTTTTGAATGTTGGGTTTTAAGCCAGCTTTTCAACTCTCCACTTTCACTTTCATCAAGAGGCTCTTTAGTTCCTCTTCACTTTCTCCCATAAGGGTGGTGTCATCTGCATATCTGAGGTCATAGATATTTCTCCTGGCAATATTGATTCCAGCTTGTACTTCATCCAGCCTGGCATTTCACATGATGCACTCTGCATATAAGTTAAATAAGCAGGGTGACAATATACAGCCTTAACACACTCCTTTCCAGATTTGGAACCAGTCTGTTGTTCCATGTCCAGTTCTAACTGTTGCTTCTTGACCTGCATACAGATTTCTCAGGAGGCAGGTAAGGTGGTCCAGTATTCCCATCTCTTGAAGAATTTTCCACAGTTCGCTGTGATCTACACAGTCAAAGGCTTTGGTGTAATCAATAAAGCAGAAGTAGATGTTTTTCTGGAATTCTCTTGCTTTTTCTATGATCCATCAGATGTTGGCAATTTGATCTTTGGTTCCTCTGCCTTTTCTAAATTTAGCTTGAACATCTAACAAGATCTATGAAGAGATACTTAGATTTAAAAAAATAACCTAAAATACTTTAAGAATGAATTTATAATTGTAGAATTATAAAATTCTAAATTGCGATTTAGAAAGAGATATTTTGGAGTAAAGATTTTTGCAGCATCCTCCAAGTCACCCAAGGGTAACTATCCACTCTATCTACCAAAATGATGTTGTCCTAGGTAATTCTTCTGGAAGTAAACTCAAGCCAAAGTAAGGCAGTAAAGACAGATCCTTAAAATATCAATGACTTTTCAAGAAATATGTCATCTGTTTTATCTTTCTAAGACGTTTTCTCTAAAACTAAAGAAAAATGGAGAAACGCACAAAGAATAAAATCTCCTGGAACTGAAGCCTCACAGACGAATATCCAGGAAGAGTTAATTCAATCTTTCCTGAAATAGAAGATGTGGCCCTGCTGTTAACCTAACACTGTTATTACCTGCAGGTCATTTGGGCTTGTGAAGCATCTGAAACTTCCATCTTTCCCTAGTTGTTTAAAAGACAAACAATCAGAACAGTTCAAACTGGAAATAAATGAGTTATTCGAACCATTCCCTGAGGAGCCAGAAGCTCCTACTATGAAGAAGGTCCTATCTTAACTGTGTTATATATATATATTTTTTTAAGAATTTCTTAACCAGTGGAAGACAGAAGACTCACAGAACGATCCCGCATCCGTAAGAACAAACGCCAGCTGTGAAAGAATGCACTGGTGAAGTCAACTTTCTCTTTCACGCCTATGCTATTCGCTTGAAAACTCTTACTCATTTACCTTGTAACACAGCTCAGTGGTTACCTTCTCCAGGAAGCTTTCCATAATCCTTCCCTCAGCTGGAAGGAGGTGAGCCATTTTCTGGCTCTTCCTTGCTTCATGGGTGCTTTCACTGTAGCACTCCTAACTAACTCAGTGGTCATTTATTTGTTTTCTCATCTCTCTCCCTTTTTTACTATAGATCATGAGTTCCCTAAGAGAGACCGTGGGGTCATTTTTTGTGTCTGTGTTCCTGCTAGCAGACTGTCCAAGAAGTAAGCCCTCAACAAATGTTTAAGGAAGAGGAGAAGGATAGAGCAAAGAAATGGATGGATCTGGGGACAAATGATCACAATCCATTAGCACCTAGATGAGTTGCCAAGCCTTCTAGAGAAATCCCAACCTCTCACTTGACTTTAAATGGGCCCAGAGTTCCCATATGGATTGAGAACATATTAGTATGACAGTAACTATTGTAGCCATGATGTTACTACAATGCCTAGTGGATGCCGTATCCTCAAAAGACTAATTTATGGGTGCCTTCCATGTCCCAAGAGAGTTACAGGTTACCTCCCCTACGATGTATAAGGAGATTTTAAGCCTTAGAATGAGAATGGTCTTGGAGATAGCAAGGTTCACCACTCAGTGAGGCCAACTGACCCACTGGCTGTGAAAAGCCAAAGCTCCAAAAGGGACACAGGAGATTTTGAACCCTATACTGGGAAGGATCTCCACGGGGGCACTTGATTTCTCTGTGTCACTTAGGCATCCCAAAACGAAATGCCTAATGCCAGATTAAACCTCATTTCTCTCAAACTAATGAATCAGTATTTTTCTCTTTATAGAAGGATTGTCTTCTGTCGTAGGGAGGCCAGGATGGAAAGAATACATAGAGATGACTGGCGTCTCAATTCATTATTCTTCCTTTTCTCCACATGATGTCTATTTTTTGTGCTCTAGATTCAGAAGGTGATCCAAACTTGGCATTAGCATATTAGCAGCATAAACTGAAAATCTACAGATCTGTCTGATCCACTTCTCTAGGAACCCAGTAAAGTGTTGAAGTAGCAACAGACCCAAATTGAGGATCTCCATAAAAACACAGCAGGGGGGCAAGAGTTTAGATGAGGGTTTGAACCCAAAGGGTGTGCTTGCAAACAGACCAGTCTTACTGGATATGCAACAACATGCTCTACTGTTCAAGTGATGCTGATTACAATGCATTCTAAACTTTGAAAAATACAGTAACACTTAATACAGTCTTACATCGATGAAGATGGGGCCTATCACAGCTACTCCTCAATACTGCACATCTGGTAAAGGTCCACTTAGAGACTGTCTCTGAACCAAGTGTTCAAATCATTTAACACTGACTTTCCCTTTAATTTATCCTCTCAAATCAGCATATATTTTGATGGACAGCTCCTTGTAGCCATGATTCTCCCTGAATAGTAAATTGATTAAAAAAAAAAATCAGGATTATCTTCTAAAATTATATGAGATTGCCAAAAAAAAAAAAAAAATTAAGCTGTCACTAGCTTCTGAAACATTGTGCTTTGTGTAAGCAATTCTAAAGATAATCTGTAGTTATGTGTGAGCTAACAGTAGCGAAGCAAAGATATGATATTCATTTATTATGAGCAGCAACAAAATTCTAGGAATCAAAACACCACTTTGGTTCAGACAAAACTATGAACAGCATGATATCATAGTGTGAACAGAGCAAACACAATAAATGGATCCATTTAGTAAACCCATTTGCAAATGAGCCAGTTCCACCATAAAGAAGGAGAACACTAGTTTAATTTAAAGCTTAAAAACAATCCCATTAAGTATAAAATACTTCTCTGCATTGAAAAAAAAATGTGTGTATGTATGTGTGTATGAATGCTAAGGCCATTATATTAGAAGAGCATCACCACTGTTTAAAACTGGAAAGAAAAAAAAAAAATCTTAATGTCATTGTGTCCTAACTCTGTTAATTCAATAAAAAGGATTTTTAGAATTACCAATCTGACATTGAACTCATAGCTTTTCAACTTGGTAGAGATGTTTTAAAATCCGGTGAATGGAGCTGTAAGGTTTCAATGAGTTAAAATGTGACAAGCACTTAGGACAGCCACTGGATCCTAGTAAGCACTCATTAGTTGACTTCTGTTGAAGATGTTAAACGTGAAGCCAGGAACCAAGCCTCCATGTGCCTTGGGTAGGTTTCACTGCACACGGGGCCGCCTCTGCTTCTGCATTAAGTTTCTTTTTTTTTTTTTTTTTTTAACCTTGCTCTGACTTTATTTTTTTTTTTTTGACTTTTTTTTTAAATTTTATTTTATTTTTAAATTTTACATAATTGTATTAGTTTTGCCAAATATGAAAATGAATCCGCCACAGGTATACATGTGTTCCTCATCCTGAACCCTCCTCCCTCCTCCCTCCCCATACCATCCCTCTGGGTCGTCCCAGTGCACTAGCCCCAAGCATCCAGTATCGTGCATCGAACCTGGACTGGCAAGTCGTTTCTTACATGATATTTTACATGTTTCAATGTCATTCTCCCAAATCTTCCCACTCCCTCTCCCACAGAGTCCATAAGACTATTCTATACATCAGTGTCTCTTTTGCTGTCTCGTACACAGGGTTATTGTTACCATCTTTCTAAATTCCATATATATGCGTTAGCATACTGTATTTATGTTTTTCCTTCTGGCTTACTTCACTCTGTATAATAGGCTCCAGTTTCATCCACCTCATTGGAACTGATTCAAATGTATTCTTTTTAATGGCTGAGTAATACTCCATTGTGTATATGTACCACAGCTTTCTTATCCATTCATCTGCTGATGGACATCTAGGTTGCTTCCATGTCCTGGCTATTATAAAACTCCACATATCACTCTCTCTTGCCCACTAAGATCCAATCATAAGCATCTTCTTTCTGTCTCTCCAAATCCCCATATTTTTGTCCAGTCATTGAAATGCAAGCTCCATGAAAGCAGGAAACGTATTTGTTTTATTCATTGCTTCATCAGAGCCCAAACAGTACCTTGAACATCGTACATGGTAGGACTCAATAAACTCTGCTACATGAATAAACAAATAAATGGAGGCCCAAAGGAAGGAATTAAAGGACTGAAAAAGGGGAGGGAAGAAAGCAGGAAGTGAAGAAAAGAAGAGGAAAGTACAAGCTAGGAAGAAAGACGGAGAGGGAGAGGGGACTGAAGTCCTAGATCAACCTCAATAAGATTAAGTCTCTGGTTAATAATAGTGTTTCCCTTGTCACACCGTGATGATTAGCATGAGATTGCTGCCACCTCACTTCCCATGTATATATGATGTTTGTACCCACATCAAAGGATTTTCATCTCTCTTATTCCAACCTAAGGAGTTTCTTGATAATATAACAGTCTATAATATATGTACCCAGAAAGATGCTTGACACCTAATTTTTGACTTACACTTAACTACATACTTCCAATCTCACTGGACGGCAAAACAGAACATTTCCTTGTCAACTGCTTTCCTAAGTTATATGAAGAAGAAATTGCCAGCCTGCCCCAAAGCTCATCTTGTTATGTTCATTAATAAAGGAATGTCCCAAAATAACCCACCCATGCAAATCTCCCACACTTTGAAAACATGCTCACAATGATGAATTATCCAGGATTCCACAGATATTGGCATATAACAGGATGTATCATCTTGGACTTAAGAAAAAGAACTCTGGATTCAGACCAGGAGCTCACATTCTGGTCCCAGTTAGTAACTGCGTGACTTCAACCAAGTTATTTAAATTTGGTGAGGCTCCCTTTCTTCATCAGTCAAATGGAGAACATCACAATAGTGTTACTGAGTAATACAATGAGATCAGTTCGTCAAGGGCTTATCTTTGCACTTAGTAAGTTCTCAATAAATCCAGAAACCACTTACAGGCCTAGAGAGAGAATATAAGGACTAATGTCAGAATCCCTGAATGACAATGAGCTAAATGGGTGCCTGACCCCCTGATTTTGGAAGGACTGATGTTGAAGCTGAAACTCCTATACTTTGGCCACCTATGCGAAGAACTGACTCATTTGAAAAGACCCTGATGCTGGGAGAGATTGAAGGTGGGAGGAGAAGGGGACGACAGAGGATGAGATGGTTGGATGGCATCACCAACTCAATGGACATGGGTTTGAGTAAACTCCAGGAGTTGGTGATGGACAGGGAGGCCTGGTGTACTGCAGTCTATGGGGTCTCAAAGAGTCAGATACAACTGAGCGACTGAACTGAACTGACCCCTGATTATCTGATACATATTGGCTGAAGGAATGGCTGCTTCCTTGTGACTGGCCATGTGGGGGTCCTTTCTTCTTTTCTTTGCTGATACCTGTTAAGTTGTGTGGTGCTTCTGTGCTTATGAGATGCCTTTTTGCAGACTCTCTTCCCTTGAGCTGATTATCCCAGAATTGCATACAAACGGTAGAAGCCTAGGTGGGGCAGTCTCTGTAAGACTCTGATGCTGGCTCCTTCTCAAGCCTTTAGCCATCAGCACAGTGCACTTTAATCTCTGCACTGGCATTTCTGGTTAGAAGAACAAACCAGGAGTGGCTAGTGCTGGGCCAAGAATCTGGAGTGCCGATTATGACAGTTCGGCAAGTTGATTTGTACAAACAGCTTACGTTTCTTTGGCTTTCATTTAGAAAACAGCTTTGGCTGCTTAATATCAGCACATCTTCCATTTCACACACTCTTAAGTTTCTGAGGGTAGAGAGTAGAATACCACATTGCTCCAAACCTGCTGATCAGCACTGCCGTAACCTTACTGGAGCTGGGGAGATGTAGAAGAGAGATTTGGGCTCCAAAGTTCGAGCATGACTCCGCTCTCTTAATTTCCAACATAATTGTTCAGCCCTTTCCGTAGCTGAGGGTTGAACGTACTTCCCTGGTGGATCAGACAGTAAAGAATCTGCTTGCAATGTGGGACACCCAGGTTCGATCTCTTGGTCAGGAAGATCCCCTGGAGAAGGGAATGGTAACCCACTCCAGTATTTTTTCCTGGAGAATACCATGGACAGAAGAGCCTGGTGGGCTACAGTCCATGGGGTTGAAAAAAACTGCACTAACCCTAGAAACTAGAAAACCTCTATGCAGGAATGAATGCCCACCACAGTCACATAGAAAGTAAAACACATTTCTGGGATTATCTAGAAACCAAAGGACAGATGAATATGTCTAGATTAAGATCCCTTAGATTCCACTGTATATATGGAGGCTTCCACAGAAGAACCCACAAGAGAAGAGAATGCATGAATATCCCTTTGTTTGGATATAAATGCACATTTCCCTCCTCATTTGTGCTACTGTTAGCTATGCAGTTTGTTCATTTTTATTGCACAGGCAAGAGCTAACCCAGCACACTGATCCCCCAACCTGACCTGCAATAGCATTAAGACTTATTTTTACAGCAGTGTCAACTACACGCACCAGCCATTGTGTGTATGTTTGAAGTAATCCCCATCCTGTCAACCACTGTAAGATCCCAGAGCAGATGCTAAGCAAGCCTGGTGCTCAGTGGTTATGCAGTACTCAGCCAAGCCCAGCGGATAATTTTCCCGAAGTATATGTGTGCTTAAATGGCACCTACCAATTATATCTCTTTGTTGGAGCACAAAGGCGGTGAGCCCACCCTCCCAGATGGGAGCAGTTCCCACCTCCACAGAGCATTCCCTGCCTCTCCTCTCTAGCAGCACCAGGGTAGCACTTTTCCTGGGCACAGGAGAAGCTGGGAACACTGTGACATTTCTCACTGTTCTCTATTCTGGCTCTGAGACTTGAGCCAGAGAACACTTACTTTCAGACATGGCCACTCCTCTGGGTGTCTCTGTAGAAAGAAAGCTGGCCCCATGTGATACAGCACCCAGGGTTCAAGTTGACCTCGGCACCCCAGTTCAAAACTACCCAACAACCCAAGATAAGGTAAATGAAAAATGATGACTGCTATATTTATTCCATAATCCATATTCCAAATATAGGCTATCTCCTCTATTAACCTCTGGTCTCACAAGTCTTGAAACGACCTGTCCCTAAAGTTCTAACTTCAAATAACAATCTCAGGAGGAGTTTGATGAAACAAAATCAATGGTGAAGGAAAGCAAAAGTCAAAAATGCCAGAATGGAGAAGGTAAGGAGTAAGGTAAGATTCAAATAATACATTGGAATTGTTCGAATTTATTTGATTCTGGGCTCTTTAAGTCATACTGCAGTGGTTTTAATCACTAAATGTCAAAATTGCTATAGTCTCTCTCTCTCATCAATCTCCTCCTCTTTGCTCCCTCTTCCTCTCTCCCCTTCCCCCTTTCCTTATTACAGAAATAAAAACTATCTGCTCTTAAAGACATGGCAGAGGCAGATAAATATTCTTGCTTTTGACATCCTTAGTTCTTAGCACCACACTTTGTTAGAAGAAAAACAGACAGGAAACTTCCGAACAAGGTGCTGCCCCGTCATGGTTCTCAAAGATCCCTCCCGACCACACCATTCCTTTCACTTGCTAATTGGTCTCATAAGCCTTCTTCCTTCTCTTGTTTTCTTGTCTTGTTTTTGGGGCAATTGCCAATGTAGGCACAGTTCTGGATTTTATTTTAAGTAATTTGTAGTTGACTATCGTTTATTTGTGCAATTGGTATAATTAAATCTAATTACATAATTGGTGGAAGCCTGAGTAATCACATAATTAGAATGTACAATAATAACTGCTGAAATCCCATTGTTATGACATGCAATGATACAATTATGATGTGTAACAACATGGCCTGATTCACACGGCACCCTGCAAAAGAGCAAAAAGCTCTGGTTCTACATGCCTGGAATGCAGCTGAGGTTGCAGACCAGGAAGGTAGCTTTCAGCATCTGGGCTTGCACTTTCTAGTCATCTTTCTCTTCTTAATCAAATCCTTGATGTTTATGTTCTATGCAAATCGAAGGCAGCAGCAGGAGAGACCTGGAGAAGGCTCATGTGAGGGGAGGAGCACCCACATCTCCAAGGCCAGGTCACCCAAACAATCACCCTTAAAATATTAAAAAGGAGCTATAAGGGACTAACTTGAATTTCTGAAACTTTGATTCCTGTACATCGATATTAAATTTGAAGCTGTATTCAAGGCACAAGAAACAGGGTAGCAAAATGTATCCTATCGTGCACACAATTACAAGTGGGCCCAAAGGGAACTAAAGACCCAACTCCTGGCTCACAGTCTTCCCCGTTCACGCCACTGCCTCTCTTCTTATAATTATGACACAGATGGATCATCAGAAGAGCTAGCCTCTCAGTTCCTTGCTGTGCTCACACCTGTGACCTTTCCCTATACTGCATGCCCCCCACCCAATACATGGACAGCGCTCTGGACCTGGCCAGTGACAGCAGCTGCGGCATATCTGATACCTGAACCCCAACCTCTTACCCCCTGGGCTCACTTGCTCGAGTCCCCACTGGCATCATTCTTCAACCTCAGGGAAACCTCCGAACCCCCAGCCCCTAGCCAGCCATTCACTCCTGCCTCATCTCATGCCCTACCTCATCTAGCCTAATTTCCACAATCCAGCCTTACCATCTGCAGCCACCCTCCATCTGTAACAAAAATCCTCCCCATGATGGTCTTAACTCTTCCTCTGCTCTACATGGGCTTCTGGGCAGTGAAATTTCCTGGATAAAAACTACACAAGTGAAATGACTGGGTTCACTTTACACTCATGATCTCATAAATCAAACTGACACTCATTATTAACTGGCAAATGGCTATTTCTCTTAAAATGGTTTGTTTTCCAATTTCCAATTATTTCATAGTTTCTCTTCCGCCTGTAACTTCTCATATGCTTTTCTGCGCCATTATCCTCAACTGAAGGTCTCACTTGTCATTAACAATAATACATGAAATCAGATCAAGTTTCAGTCTTTCCTCCCAGCAGCCCTCCACGCCTGCACCCACAGGCACCCAGTCCCTCTTCTGCCTTCTCATTCAGTGGAGCAAGTTCCTCTCCTCCTACAAAAGGCCACGCCTTCCTTGGATGCTCTTTCAGCTTTGTTCTGTCTGTGCTTCCTTAGCTATCTCTCCGTCACTACTGGAACATGGGCACGAAAATATATACTTGCTCAGCTATCTTCCATTGCATAAAACAAAACTTCCCTTGAGCCCAGATCCCACTCAGATTCCCAATTCATTGTCTCTACAGACAAATTTCCAAAAGAGCTGCATCTTGGGCCCCCTCTCCCTACCACTTGTGAAGTCTGCCCTTGTAGGGATACCAATGACAGCTGTGTAGTAAACTCTGCAGATGCCTGTGAACCCTGACCCTCCCTGATGTCTCAGTAGCATCTGGCATGAGACCATCCCCTCCTCCCTGAAACGCTCGCATCCCTTGGCTTCCATCATCCCTCCTGGGTCATGTTCTTTTCTCAGCTTCCCATCCAGGCTGCTCCTGCTTTTCCAAGCCTCTCAATGTTGGCAGCTCTCCTCCCTCCACTCTGGGCCACTTTTTCCTCTTTCCTCTGCACAACCCCACCCGTTCCCATGAGTTCCAAATCATATTTTTATTTCCTGATAGTATAACTTCAATTCTGAACTCACTCATGAGAAAAAAGAACCAACATTTATCAAACAAGTGTTATTGGCTGGACACTAGCTTCGTAGGTGACTTTGACTTTGAACACATCATTCATTTAATCTTCTACAGCTATCCTTCAGGATAAGCATTGTGCTCCATTTTACACAAGAAAATGGGCTGTGGAAAATTCCCATTGTCAGTACCTTGCAGAGCCAGGATCCTAAGCCCTGTGCTTAAGCCTTTTCTCTGCTGCAGTATCATAAATGAAAAGTTCAAAGTGAAAACCTTGAGAGCAGAGGCCTTCCTTATGCTGGTGTTATTGATGTTTTAATAAACCCTCCTTTTTCAGTATTGGCTATAGAGGTGTAGGGAGCTTCCCCGGTGATTCAACAGTAAAGAACCCACCTGCAATGCAGGAGACACGGGGTTTGATTCCTTGATCAGGAAGAACCCTGGAGGAGGGCATGGCAACCCACTCCAGTATTCTTGCCTGGAGAATCACCATGGATAGAGGAGCCTGGCGGGCTACAGTCCATAAGTAGCCAGTCTGCAAAGAGTCAGACATGACTGAAGTGACTGAGCATGTATACATAGAGATGTAGATGCCAGATCAACCTCCATCATTTCATCCCCCATTTTTTCCTCGACCATCTCTTTCCAACAACTGGTACATAATAAAGAAAGGGGAATTATGATTCATTTATGATCCACTTATTCAATTATGGAGATTGTTTCTGGCCATTCTTGGGTTTCCTACACTTAATTTGTGGGTTTGCTATAAAGTCTTCCAAAACTGTAAGGATGAAAACACAGAGATACTTAAAGATGACACAGAACAAAGCAGAAAATGAAAAACAAAATGAGAAAAAAAAAAAAGTGGTGTGAAGTACAGAGGTGCACCTCAATTTATGCTGCAGATGTTTTGCTGAAAATCATGTGTAGATCAAATCGTTATAAACTAAATCCTATTATAAATTCAACAAGAATACTGTGATAGAACCTTGGGATGGAAATTTTTATAATGAGAAAAATCCTTTTGTGTTGAGAATAGTCAATTCCCAATCTCCATTTGAATTCTGTTTTTGTTTTTTTTTTCAAGGGGAGCCCATCTCTACATAAATACCCCATCACTCCCTTGGGTCCCTAATGGACAGGAATGTCATGAGACCAAGAGATTTTTAAAAGGCTTTGAAAGTATGCCTGTCTATCCTATTCATAATAGTAATTTCCATAATGTTTTAATGGGAGGGATGCAGGAATGCTTTCTGAAAAAGGATGAGAAAGTGTAAGCCCTGGGTAAGATCCTAGGACCACCACTGGAGGTGATGGGATGGAAAGGCTTGGAGAATACGAGCATCTCCTTCAGATCCCACAAAAGCTGTGAGCCCTTCTCTCTTGACAGCTGAGAGGGTGGTGGTGAAAGTTGAAGTATAGCCCCCTGTTCCCAGGTGACACCTATGGCTGCCTTGTGCTTACGAAGTAACAAGCTCCCTGGTTTTCCTCTACAGTCAAAGGTTACTAGCCACCCATGTGGTTTTTCAAAATCAAAAGTACTGCATTAAGAAAAAAAAAAAGACTGTATCTTCATAATCACTGGAATAAAAAGATCTGAAAGACTTGTTTCATGTTCCTACTGGGGATTAACTCACTACAGTTGAGTGCGTGTCCCCTGTAGACAAGTGACCCAGTCCCCACCACTCCTTACTGGATTACATCCCACCTGATTCCTGTGGGCATTTTCTGCTCAACCCCGGAAGAAGGAAGAAGGCCCTTCAGAGCTAAGCCCCACCCTGTGGTTCAACCGCATCAATGAGAGAGGCACATCAGCTTTGCCCATTCCCACCAATAGCCCACAAATACCTATGATCTCAAAAATCCTGCTCTACTCTGGGTCAGATTTCAACACTTATAAGACTTTTTTTTTTCCCTTTTTTTAAAACAATAGATTTTTCTTTTTTTAGATCCATCCCCAAATTTTTCACATCCTCTGCTCTTGAAGTTCCTGCCAGGGTCTCTTCATCTAGTGATCATCATTACTCTACATGGCTGCTGTCTCCAGAATCAGCAGTGAAAACACGTCTCCAAAGCTTCTGCTTCACAGACATGCTTAATAAATTAACTTTGTCCTTTTAGAGCACAGAGCTTAGAGAGGAGCACCGATTTTGTTTTTTCCTGCTTGACATCAGCATAAAAATCATTCTTCAAAAAAGAACCCTACCTAATACATTCATTTCTTCAAAGCACTATTACCAGAAACTTAATCCACAAAGGATGCAGGCACTCGGGCCCACTGTGCCCAAACTGGGAGGTGGTGGATGGAGATGTAAACCCCATACTCAGGCAGGCCTGGCATCCTGGGTACCGAGATGAGTGACATGCTGCCCCAGGCCTTGCATCTCAGGCACTGCCTGAACCACCCAGGACAGGAGAGGTCAAGATCAACATTTTAAGGTTCTGACCAGCTACAAGGTTTCTCAGCAACCACAAGTCTTAATCCGTGTGGGAACTGCCAAGACCTGCTGGTTTGTTTCTTGTCACTGGGGTTATCACCACGGCTGCAAACACGGATGAACACGAATGCTCCACCCGGCACTGTTCTATGCATACTGGCTGTATTTTCTCATCCTCCTCAAGACAGCCTCATTTTCATCAGTGCCTTTCTATAAGGAAAACCTGAAACTTAGAGTCCAAAGGATAATAATAAAACTAAAATTCTTTAAGAACACTGTTCTAATCCTCTAAACACAGCAGGCACTGTTCTAAATGCCTCCAAATGCTGGTTCAATTAATCCTCATAACAGCCTTAATTGTGTTACGATTTATGTCATTATCTTTCTATTATAGGGGAAGAAAGTGAGGCACAGAGAGGAGGCCAAAGCCAAGCTCACCAAGCCAGCGAGTGATCAGGAAGGATGTGAACTCAGGCAGTTGGCTGTCAAAGCTGTGTTTTAATCTCTAGCCTGTTTGGTCAAAGTCATATACTGGTCAGGGTGAGAGCAAAGTGTCTACTTCACATGGTCAGAATCTAGACCCACAACATAGCCATGTGCTCTGCAACTTCTCAAGATCACTGCAGAGTCAGATCTCCTCTGCAGTCGTCTCCACTGACTGACCATAGGCTCTGGGATGGATGCTCTGCCTCCTCAGAGCCAGGCTGAAAGATCTTTCCTAGTCTCGTTTATTTCTGAAATCTCAGGAGAACCTGTAGCAGAGGAGATAAGCCATATGAAAGAATTCTGTGTCATCATGGTGCATTCTACATGGGCCACTCTCATAGTAGGGGGACCCTCTCAAGGTGTCGTCTCTAAATACAAGAAGCAGAATTGTATTAAGTTTCCTTCCTGCTGCTGCTAAGTCACTTCAGTCGTGTCTGACTCTGTGCGACCCCATAGACGGCAGCCCACCACGGAATCCCCTGTCCCTGGGATTCTCCAGGCAAGAACACTGGAGTGGGTTGCCATTTCCTTCTCCAGTGCATGAAAGTGAAAAGTGAAAGTGAAGTTGCTCAGTTGTATCCGACTCTTAGCGACCCCATGGACTGCAGCCTACCAGGCTCCTCCATCCATGGGATTTTCCAGGCAAGAGTACTGGAGTGGGGTGCCATTGCTTTCTCCAGTTTCCTTCCTAGGGGTTGGAATTCTATCTAGTATTGAAATCTGATAGCTCAGTTGGTAAAGAATCTGCCTGCAATGTGGGAGACCTGGGTTTGATCCCTGGGTTGGGAAGATCTCCTGGAGAAGAGAAAGGCTACCCACTCCAGTATTCTGGCCTGGAGAATTCCATGGACTGTATAGTCCATGGGGTCGCAAAGAGTCGGACATGGCTGAGTGACTTTCACACATCACACATTGAAATCTAAAACTCCTCAAGCTCTTAGGTCTAACCTTTCTCACCCCCTTTTAGCCATATATTCCAGTTTCTGTGAAAAAAGTGTGCCTGAAGACATATAGTATACCCATACTCACAAGGTTACCTGTTTTCCTTTTCTTTTTTTTAAAAATATAAATATATTTATTTTAATTGGAACTAGAAATTCCAGGGCTCTGAGAAGTCTCTGGCTGTCTGTGACATGGTCACCTGCATCTGGGTCTTACAAACACTGGCCCCAGGGAGCACAATCAAATCATCAGCCACTCACCCCCAATGACATTAACAGAGAGTGGATAGGGGGAAAGTTTATAAATCAGGATGAATCATTTGGTTCACCGAGGGAAAAGATAAATAAACCAACACTCCAATTAATTTTAACCTGAAGAAGAAAGTGCTTGTGAATGGTGCTTCAGCCAAGTCCTTAGGGTCTGAACAACCTTAATTATTCACAATGCAAATTGCTTTTACTGCTTGTCGGATAATTCCTTAATGCTGTCTATCTTTCTTCCTCTTCCCTTTTCTCATCCCCTCTGCATCCTCCCTTCTCCTTTCCTGCTCTTTATTCCTAAAGAACCAATAGGAAATTTCTGGAAAAGCCCTTCCAATCACCCAATTGTTTTCTCCAAAAACTATTAATGAACCTTTTGCCTTCTGTATCTTTGGCCATACCCCAAGGAATGTGGGATCCCAGTTCTCTAACCAGGTATCGAATTCAGTCTCTGGCGGTGAACGCACCTAGTCCCAACCAATGGACTGCCAGGGAATTCCCATGAATCTTTTAATGAAGCTTTCCAACCCCTAATCAGCTTATCCTGACATCCCAAGGCTCAAGTAGGCCTACATAATCCACAGATGGGGTCCACAGCCCCTTGGACTGCTGGAAATTGAGTGCAAAACTGTAGAGTCTAGCTGTTTCCTGACTCTCTGCCTACCCAGGGGTCTACAATTTTCATAAAACTCTTCAGAAAGTCTATGTTCCCCACCACCTTCCAAAAAAGAGCATTAAGCATTAAAGAACTACTCCATACCTACCTAACCACTGTACCACAAGGACATTTAAGATACAGAATGGAAGAGTCTGGATTTTGGAGCCAGGCAGACTCAGATCCCAACTCTGTCACTTCCAAGTTGCATTAATTTAGACCAGTGTCCTAACTTCCCTGAGCCTCCTTTCCTCATCTGTAAAATGATGATAATAACATCTTCATTCCAGGATTACTGCTTGATTAAACAAAATAATACATGAAAATACATAGCATTCATCTACAGAAGCAGCAAAACAAAAATATTCTCTATAGGAGAAAAAAGGTATATCTAGGCTCATTTGTGGTGAATTTGCTCTCCTATCTTTGGGAGGTGCATCCCAGGCTTTGTTACAGATAAAGGTCACTGCTCTATAGAGATAATCAGACTGGGATGGTCCCTAGGAAATCCACAAGAACCAAATAGTAGGAGACATCTTTTCTGAGCATCATATTAGATTGTAATTCCTTTTATGGATCTCATAGTGAAATGCCCAATCTGAATTAAAATAAACTTCCAATCTTCTGCTTCCCTACCCACTTTAATCTACTGCCCCCTCGCCCCCCAACATGATAAGCGAGGTCTGAACATTTCAATCGTGTAAAATGTGAAGCTGCATCACTATAAAGACACTAAAGTGACTTGAGGGAGGATGCACAGCCTGTCACCAGGGGTCCTGCTGCAAGATTCACATCTCCTGCATCTCAAGGCAGCTCGGTCCTACCTGGGTCAGTTGACTCTCTGGGGTGAATGCCAATTGGATGATTCTAGATCCTTTGGCTGCTGGGGCTTCCAGGACAGCAGCAGTGATTCCAGAAATATCTTGATTAGTTGGCTCCCGTTTTATCGGCCAGATTCCAGGGACAGAGGGCCAGGAAAACAAGGGGGATAAGAAGAACCCATCTTTGCATTTCTGTTTCCCAAAACAAACTTGTCCTGACCTCCAGTTAAAAAAAAAAAAAATCAACATCAACCTTCAGACTAATTAGCTGAGACTAGGTCAGGGACTGGAACTGATGACTGTTCTCTAGATATTTGATTTTATGTTACAAACTGGATCTGGTGTGGGCTACTGCAGAGCTGAACTGCATTTAAATACTTATGGCATTTCTCTTTGACTGTGATGAACTGTAATTTGGAAGCCATTTATAGTGGTCACCGTTCTTTCTCATCAGACCATGTTGTGACGGAGACTGTTGGTTTTCTGGATGACACTGACCCTGCCACTTGCTCATCTTATACTGCTCAGGTGATCCTTGCCCACTTGTACTGTCATCCTTGAAGTTCTAATTATCAGCCTCACTCTCCAGCTAAAGAAACTGTCTTTAACAAAACAAGTGTAAAGGAGAGTACAGGAGAGCGAGAGCATTCCTAGAATAAACCAAGAATGAGAACCGCGTGACAGTGGAGACCCCCTGGGATGCTTTCTTGACTGGACATGCCTTCGTGGTGGCAGGAAATCCACGCCAAATGTTCTAAGAGCCGCTGCCAGGGGGAATACCTTGCTTCCCTCGCTTCCCTTCCTTCCTCAGTTCTAGGGGGTTGTCCCCTGGCCAAGGGTCACTTCCCTAAGGCAGCACAGTTTCACAGAGAGTGAGCTTAGGCAGAGGTCATGGGCACAGTGACGAGGAGCACCTTGGTGATGCTGACTCACTTGCAGAACCAAACAGCCCAGTGAGCCAGAGAACCGGGGCAGTAAGCACACAGAAAGCGGCACTACTTGGTATATCCACCTGACATCACGCAAGTTCCAGAAGAGGGCAGTCCTTGAGCAAATCAGCTGCCTCTCCCAGCACAAACCTGGTGCCCACAGAAGGATTTGGACAGCTTTTTCTGACATGCCTCTGCTACTGGCCTGCTGCTAACACTGGGGCACAGACAAAGGGGACTTTCCATGAGTCACTCTGTCTCAATCTCAGCCTCTGTCTCTCTCCTTTTGCCATATTTGCTGTACATGTGGGATGTTATGGTTCCACAGACCCAGGCATACCTGGGGTTCTGCTCACCTAAGCGCTAGATGTGTCTGCTCCCAGAATAGAAAGTCAGTTATTCCAAGCTCCATTCTAACCAACAAGGCATGGTCCAAGTTTGTGACTCTTAATCCCAAATTGGGAGAGGAGTCACATTCCTTCTGAAAGGTTCCTAGAAGACTTTTGATCCCCCATGACAGCAACTTTGAAAGTCTGTTTTGAAAACAGAGCTGAGCACATGGGTATGCCTGTCTCCTCTCTGCATACAGCTCCCAAGTCTCTGGATCTAAAGGGAGTATATGGAGAAGCACATCTCCTTTGCAGGGCCCTCACACCACAAGAGAGGCTACGGGGTAACTCAGCATCTAGAGCCTGAGCCTAGAGGATGATGCTAAAGACCAGGGTGTGCCTTGGGGAGACTCAGGACCCAGTTCAAGCATCAGCTGGTAGAGCGGCTTTTCTTCACCCACCAAGTTGCTGAGTGCTTCCTCCTCTTATGCCCATCCTGCCCTAGACCCACATCTGCTGGAGTACCAATTTAGAGCATCTAGCCCTGGAGCTGGAGCTCCTGAGACTCAGATGCTGGTGCTGCCCCCATTATCTACCTAAGAAGCTTGTGACACCCCTATAGTTGGTCACAGACAGCTCACAGAGCTGGCCTGGGCTGCTGGCCACCGTGTAACCACCACTAGAGAGGCACTGTGGCCCTCCTGTGACTTCAGGAGGAGCCTAGGGACTAAGACCCGGGAGGCAGTCGGGAAGCCACGGTGGCCACATGTCCACAAAAAGGAGGGTAGCAACCTCCTTTGAAACCAAAACTGCTGAGGTCCCGTTCGCAGCTCAGACAGCACTGTGGACCCCTCCCAAGGGATCATTATCTCAATTATCTCACCTGGGCCATGACTAACAGCCCCGCGGTGCTACCGCTGAGACCCCAGATTCTAGCTTAGAGGTAACTTCCTGCCAGTGCCCTGGGACTTCTGTTGCCAAGAGATATGAGACTATGAGGCAAGAGGCCCATGTTCTCCCAGAATCTAGGGGAGGAAGGAGGGCTCTGAAAGGCTGGAATAGGCATGCTCTGCCAGCCCTTTG
This sequence comes from Bos indicus, assembly GCF_029378745.1. Taxonomy (NCBI): domain Eukaryota; kingdom Metazoa; phylum Chordata; class Mammalia; order Artiodactyla; family Bovidae; genus Bos; species Bos indicus. The sequence continues at coordinate 33,058,467 of NC_091787.1, forward strand.
TGATTTCAGACATGGTATTCAATCTCTTTTGAAATGCCAAATACTATTGAAGGAGCACGTGCTATTTTTATGATTTTTCAGGAAGGGTCACGGACTAATAAGAGGTTGAGAACATTGCCTAGAGGGTCCGCGCCCCTGCTGAGTACATAGTGCTGTTCTATTTATAACTGATATTAGTGGCTTTACTCCTAACATGGAAACAACAGCAGAATCCAGAACTAGCAGATGTATCCACCCCTGCAGTCTGTCTACTTCTTCTCTCAGGTCTCGAGTATTCTGGATGTTCAGCTAAAAGGTTGTTCACATCAGCAAAAAGGAACTGACCAAATGCACAGTCCAGAAATAAAGGTCCCTGGCCTTCTTTTGTCTTCACGTAGGAGATACCCAATTGGACCCATCCTGCCTGAAGACTCCAGCATCCCACACCCCTCCCGCCACCCTGTCCCCAAGCAGGAGATGGCAACAGAAGGTCCCCAGCAGCCACAGGCATGTGTCAGGGTGATTTGGTGAGACCCAGCACTGAAAGCAATTTCTTACTCAGAAAATCATTTATCATGCACAGTCTGTCGAAAACAATCTCATTTCAAACCCTTCCCAGGGAGAGAAGAACTGACAACGAGCACTAAGTAATCTACAACATGGCCACTGGGAGTCATTTATCTTCCCTTCTCTCAGCCCAGGACTTGATGGATTCAGGAGAGAAGAGGAATGAGTCATACCGACTCTGAGGACACCCGTTCACCCTGTAAGGAGGGGCTTCAGATAAAAGGGTGGGATGCTATATTAGGACAGCCACACACTCCTGGGTGCATAACTGGAAATTTCTTATTTTCTCCATTTTACTAAGTCAATGCCCAGAAAACAATTTTAGTATTCTAAGAGAGAGTTGTACCTCCCTCATTGCAAAATATGCTCTTTTTGTACTTTTAATTCATCTTAAGAGCTAGAATTCTCCTTCTTAGGGAGTAATTAAGGAAAAGCTGGTTGCTTTTTCTATATAATCTGACTTTCCCTTTGCCTGGGGCAGTATTTCCTTTGCCAGACCATAGCATGGAGTTTACGGCATATTAGATAATTATTCTGTGCATGCCATCAGCACTGACGTCAACACCCTGGAAACAGACAGACAATCAAGCAATTTGAGGTCCACAGAGAAAAGCAGGAGGTGGAAAATTTTCCCTGTTAAGTTCCTGGCATTTTTTGGTAATTAGTTGCAGATAGGAAAAGCGATCAATCACTTTCCTTGCAGAATGTCTGACTAAACGAAGGTTCTGGTTTTGAGGTTCACCAGGCCCACAAAGTGGAGAAGGAAATGGCAACCCACTCCAGTGTTCTTGCCTGAAGAATCCAGGGGATGGGGGAGCCTGGTGGGCTGCCGTCTATGGGGTCACACAGAGTCGAACACGACTGAAGCGACTTAGCAGCAGGCCCACAAAGATGCCTGTGAACTTCAGAGTTTCGTCATTTTAAAGCTGTGGTCAGCCAGTGACTTGGAAAGTCCTGCCGAATGCAAACTGTGACAGGGATGCTAACTTCCTAGGAACCAAATTAAAACAGAAACACCTTTATAAATGTACTAGTTCTCAGAAAGATTTACATCATAGATACTTCATGACTGTAGCGATTTTGATTCTGAAATAAATCACAAGGGTGTGTATATATGCTGTTTTAGGATGAAATGGTCCCCAAACTGTTTTCATTTGCTATCGTTATCAGAACATCTGAAATCCTGACTTCGAAAGAAATAAGATGCAATTTTGCCCAAGACAAATGTAGGGATTAAAGTTAAAAATCTGGACTCAAATCCTCCTTGTGCCATATGCTAGCTGCCATTTCCAACCCCTCTGTGCCCTGGTCTCCTCACCTGTTACTGGAGTGAGTTGCCATTTCCTACTCCAAGGGATATTCCTGGCCCAGGGATGGAAACCAGGTCTCCTACATTGCAGGCAGATTTGTTGCTGTCTGAGCCACCAGGGAAGCCCCCCTCACCTGTTATGGGGGTGATACTGGCACCTACCTTACCGGCTGCTATGAGGATGAACAGGTGACACAAGCAGCTTAGCACAATGCCTACCACAGAGTAAGCATTCCATTAAAAGCTTTCTGGAAAATTCTCGGCCAGAGATGAATTAGGGGGGGTAGGCCAACTGGCCAGTTTCCTGGAGGTCAATGTATAAGATGCCCAAGAAATCACTGGAAACATAACAAGATCAAAAAATGGGATTTTCAACAAGAGTACTTACCACACATGATTAGGAAGAATGCTGGGGCAAACCACTTGTAAGAAGGTAAGCCTCTGTAAGGATAAATTCAAAGACCAATAGAGGGTCTCCGAACTCCTGGAGCCAAGTGGCCAGGGCCTTAGGGGTATCTCTGTAATAGTTTTCTTCCTCCCCCTCCCTCTTTCCCCAAGAGGAAGCTCAGTCTCTTCACTAAATAAGTATTTAATAAATTATAAAGAATACCAATCTGAAGGCATGAAAATTTATTAGCCTGTCCAGGTGTCTCCTTGGTCTACCATGCTCTGAGCTATTTGGGCACTGGATCTAAACACTCTCCCGGCTCTTCTCATTCTCTCTCATTATTTAACCACCCCTCAGTGGTCAGAAATTCCAGCTCAAACCACCTGTAGTCAAGTCACAAGGCACCTCCCTCCACTGGGGCCAGACTCCAAGGGAGAAGTGACCCTCTGCACTCGTGTGAGGACCTACAGCACTTAAGACCAAGAAAAGAAAAATCCACTATTAAAATACCGCTGGGACCTATCAGTGAGTGTTACTTAGAAGGTGTGGTTGAAATTTTTCTGTAGGGATGTAAGTTTAGATTGTGAATAATATAAATAGTTGCTGACTTTTCCAAAGTTAATATAGCAGCCTGTGGTCCACAGTTTTTTTTTTGCTAGAATGATAAGAAGGCTATGGTCTGATCAATAACTACTCCAAGTCCATCCTGAACCATGGACACTGTGGAAAGTAAAAGAAAGGTGAATCATCCACCTGGAGAATCTCAAGATCAAAAGGTAGCCCAGTTTATCTTCCTGATTTCATCATGAACATTTATCTCCTTCACCCTCATCAAGAGGTATACACAGAGAATAGATAAATTAAAATTTCAGTTGTTAATTTAATCAAGCATGATTTGACAGGGAACCTGCTGCAAAGAGGACACTCTATGATGAAGTCCAATACCAAAAATAGTGAGAGTTTAAAAGTGGATTATTTGAAATCTATCCCATTCCCGTTACTCGTATTCATTGCTGAGAAAGAAGATGGTTTACTCAGTCTACTATCGTCTAGGCACATGGAATGAAGTGACTCATTATCTTCACTCAATATTAAGGAAGGCAACACCATGGCCAGTGTACAGATAAAATGGTCAAGACATACAGAGACCACAATTCGGCCAAGGTTGCACTCCTAGAAAGAGGCAGACCTGCACTTCCCACGCTGCCCCGCTGGCCCACTCCTAAAACTGCCGTGGAAGATGGAGCAAATGCCTCACATGAACCGGAGTGGGTATCAAACGCTGAGCGTGAGCTGCTTCTACTCTAGAAATCAACGAGTGATGACTATAAGCAGACAGAAACAGAAACAAAAGAGCTGAAAATAACAAATGTTGGTGAGGATGTGGACAAACTGCAACTTTCACACATTGTTGGTAGGAATGTGAAACTGTACAACTACCATGGAAAATAGTTTAGTTATTCCCCATAAAGTTAAAACTGTTAGATAGCCCAGCAAGTCTGCTCCCAGATATATAAGAATTAAAAATAGGAACTAAAACAAATGCTTGTGTACAAGTGTTTATAGCAGCAATTAGTCACAATAGCTAAAAGGTGAAAACAACCCAAAAGCCCATCAGCAGATGAAAGGATAAATAAAATGGGATATATCCATACAATGGGATATTATTCAGCCATAAAAGGGATGAAGCACTGACACACACAACAACATGAATGAACCTGGAAAATAGGGTCACAAATATCACAAAAGGTCACATATGCACCATTCTATTTATAGGAAACATCCAGAAGTGAATCCATAGGGACAGAAAGTAGATCAGTAACTGTCAGGGGCAAGGAGGACAGGGAAGCAGGAAATGGCTGTTTAATGGGTATGGGGTCTTCTTTTTGGGTGACGAAACATCTTGCAACTAGACAGAGGTGATGACTGCATAAGAGGAAATATACTGAATGCCACTGAATTGGACACTTTCGTATGATTAATGGCTAATTTTATGTTATGTGAATTTTACCTCAATTAAAAAAAAAAAGACAATCAAGGGTGGTAAAGAGTAGAAAATGATCCCTCAATTTCTCTGTCCCACTCTGTCCTCTGTGAGTGAGGAAAGGGACCCACGTGGAGTTGCCTAACCTAGAGTTGTACAGTGAAGTTCCACTGGTGGAGTTGGGATCAGAAATGAGCCCTCTGTCAATTAATTTAACACAGCTGGACAACGCAGCTGGATATTCCTGCTCCCCAAGGGCACTACAGGGAAAGGAGAAAAAATATTAAGGGAAATATATCTTCTTCAAGCATAACTGATTGTATCCCAACTCCTGTTTCTCTGGCTCAAGGCTAAGGTCCTCCGGGAAGGCTTTCTCCATCTCCAACCCAGGGAGAGAGGCCTTCTATTCCTAGGTAAGCACCATCCTTGGAGAATTCAGCATCATGAAACACTCTTGACTCTCCTCAACAGAGTGATTTACATGCTCAGAAAGAATCTGTTTCATTTGCTTTTGCTTGAAGTGAAGTGGGTAATCTCTATTAACAAAATGATTACTGCTTTAATTTCCAGAGCTCTTATCCATTACTGAAGCCATGCTGTCTCTAGAGAAGAACCCTAAGTAACTTGGGTTTTAACCCACCCAGGATTGATGATTTACTAAGCCTGGGCTTTAGCTGGGGCCAAGTGACTGGAGAAATCATGGTCCTTTTATCCATTATTCTGCTGACATCAAAATCTCATAATACCCAAAACCCTGAAATGACACTTTTCTCTCCTTTACTATTTGTACATGTGACTAGGAGAAAATTATGCTTGATGGACATGTTTAAGATACATAAATTCTCAAACAGTTTCTTTCCTGCTTGCTCCAATCTGTTTCCACTGAACAAACCTGCATTGGCCTGAGAAGTCATGAGGCTCAGGGCTCATTCTTTCCATGCTGGCTTGGCTTTCTGAAGTGTGTGGTTTTTACGTCATTGCCTTGAATGCAAGAGTGTGCGTGTAAAGATGTATGAGTATGTACAGGTATACAGTGAATACTTTTCCCTGTTAAAAGTACAGTGAAATTGATGGTGGTAACACCTTGCTGCCCAGCTCTCTGAAAGTTTGTCGTTTTTAGGTCTGCCACTAATCCTCTCAACATTTCTACAGACTGGAACTGAAACTCTAGTCTTCTAGGAGGATAATACTAGTTATTAAGATTCACAGCCTAGAAGTCATTCTTGAGTTGTCTTTTCAACTAAACAGCATGTTCTGTCCATGATACCTCATAGTATGTGCTCACCAACTCCATCCCTCCTAGCCCAAGAGATAACCTTCTCAGCTGGGACTAATGAAGTATCAGCCTCCCAAATATTCTCTTTGTGAGATAAAAATCTTGGGCCTTACACTCTATCGTTTGCATCATAGTCAAAAGGACTATTTTTGATAACAGCTCTACTGAGTTGCATACCACACAATTCGCCTATTTAAAGCGTACAACTCAATAGTTTTTAGTATAGTTACAGAGTTGTGCAACCATCACCACAATCAACTTCAGAACATTTTCATGACCTAAAAAAAAAAAAACAAAACACCTCTGCATCCTTTAGCTGTCAACTGCCAGTCTTCCCACTCTATAAGGCCTAAAGCAAACACTATCTATCCTCTGTCTCTATACACTTGCGTATTCTGAACTTCAACATGAATAAAGTCATATAATTTATGACTGACTTCTTTCACTTAGCATAATGTTTTCAAGCTTCATTCATGTTGTGGCATATATCAGTGCTCCATTCCTTTTTATGGCCTAATATTCCATTGCATAGATACACCATGTTATATTAACCATTTCTCCATGGATGAGCATTTAGGTTGTTCTCATGTTCTTGTTCTTATAAGTAATGCTACTATGAACATTCAGGTACAAGTTTTAGTTCAGTCACTCAGTCGTGTCTGACATTTATTTTCATTTCTTTGGGGTATATACCTAGGCGTGGAATAACCATGTCTTATGGCAACTCCATGTTGAGCTTTTTGAGGAAATGCCAGACTGTCTTCCAAAGCTACCGTATCATTTTACATTTCCATCAGCAGTTTACAATTTGTCCACATCTTCCCCTTGCCAACACTTGCTATGAGCTGTCTTTTTTATTACAGCCATACTAGTGCGTGTGAAGTGGTATTTCATTGAAGTTTGGATTTACAATTCACTGATGACAAATGTGTTGATGAATCTCTCTCCTTGGCTCATGTTTTCATTGAGTTGTCTTTTTATTACTGAGTTGTAGAGTTCTTTATGTAGTCTAGATACAAGTCTCCTATCAGATATACAATATGCAAATGTATTCTCCCATTCTGTGCTGTCTTTTCACATATTAATAGTGTCTTTTAAGAAACAAAGCTTTTAAATTCTGATGAGGTTCAATTTACGTATTTCTTTTCTTGCTTATGCTTTTGGTATCATACTTAAGAATTAACTGCCAAATCTTTTGTCACAAAGGTTTACCTCTATTTTCTCCTAAAGGTTAACAGTCCTCTCTTATGTTAGGTCTTTGATCCATTTTGAGTTAATTTTGAATACGATGTAAGGTAAAGGTCGAACCTCATTCTTTTACATGTAGCTATACAGGTGTCCCAGCATCTTTTTAAAAAAATACTACTCTTTCAACAGTGAATGATTTTGGTACCTCATCAAAAATCAATCAACTATAAATGTTTTATTTTGAATGATGAGTTCTAGTTTGTTAACCTATACATCCAGAATGACTTTTAAAAGTAGAAATCACATGATTTCTCTCTCAATAAAACAGCTCACCCCCCATCACAAATCACACTCTATTCCAAAGGTTCTTACCCAGGGGCCACAAATTCCCAAGAGGTCCTAGGATAATATTCAGGAAGTCTACCAACTTGGATGAGAAAAATTACATCTTTACTTTTATGAACCTCTAACTCAGATGTGGCATTTCTTTGTATGTACATAAAAATGTGAGCAGAAAACTAGAAAAGTATTAATCACACTTCTGACTTTGTTAGCAATAAAAACCCCAGATATTTACATCTAGGATTATAACTGATGCACATATCTCAAAATATCATTTACATTAATCCTACTTTAAAATTATAGGAGTGTATTAGAACCATTGCTCTTGGTCTTCATAATAATGCACAATTAAGAGGCACATTCAATAATGAACTTGTTTTTATATATTATGATAACTGTATTTCAATATAATTGGTTTTCTTACAATCCAATGTTTTTATATTATACATTTATAAATATTCTGAGAGATAGAGTCATAGTCTTCACAAGACCACCAAAGGACTCCTGAGCACATAACAAGCTGCTGCTGCTGCTGCTGCTAAGTCACTTCAGTCGTGTCCAACTCCGTGCGACCCCATAGATGGTGGCCCACCAGGCTCCGCCATCCCTGGGATTCTCCAGGCAAGAACACTGGAGTGGGTTGCCATTTCCTTCTCCAATGCATGAAAGTGAAAGGTGAAAGTGAAGTCGCGCAGTCGTGTCTGACTCCTAGCGACCCCATGGACTGCAGCCTACCAGGTGCCTCCGTCCATGGGATTTTCCAGGCAAGAGTACTGGAGTGGGGTGCCATCGTCTTCTCCACATAACAAGCCAAGGAACCCCAATTCTCCCATTACCAGTTTTACCTTCTTCACAGCAAGGATCATCAAGTTAAATTATTTATTTGCTGATATGTTTATTGCCTGTGTTCCTCTGACACTACAACTGGTTAGTGCCTAGTACTTAATGTAGTGCCTGGCACATAATAGCCACTCAATAAATATTTATTGAGCTAATTACTGAATCATCAGTCATTTTCTAAACAAGAGTGAACTCATCATCTTAATGAAAATAAAGATTACCCATACCAAGCTAGTGATGTATAATTCATACTGAAAATAATTTCACATTTATATTATCATCATCAGATTTAATAAGTGCCATCATGTCCTACGTCCTGTAGTAAGTGCTTCATGTGCAGCGTCTCATTTACTGTTCTCAGAACTAAGGAGCCAGAATAATTATTATCCATATTTACAGTTATGGAAATAAACGCTCAGAGCAGTTATATTCTTCCCAAGGTAACAGAGCTAGTGAGTAATAGAGTCAGGATTTTGTAACCACATCTACCTGCCTCCAGATTATCAGGTTTTGTTTTTTTTTTTAAACTACAACAAGACACTTCTAGGGAGACTAAAATACGAATTTCAGAGAAAAAGAGGGGGACATTTCTGATTATCCAGTTGAGAAAGCTGAGATCCTGTAAAGTTAAGAAATATACCCTAGGATGTAGAATTTAGCAGAAATTTTCAATAAAATGTTCTTTCCACTGTCCTGTTTATGAGCCACAGCAGAAAAACCCCTCAGCAAAAATATAGCAAAACTAGGTGCTAATGGACTGTCTCACATGAAAGGATGAATTTTTGAAAAGGTTTATTTTGCAAGCACAATTAATACTAATAGGCACTAAGCTGAAGTCTGTTCTTTGCTTTCCTGGGGTCCAGTTTGCTTCTCTAAATATTAGGGCTCGGCCTCATTTGGGACATTAAGCACTTCATTAAGCTGAAATCCAAGTTAATTTGATTGCACAATTACAAACTGTCCCCAGCTGGGGATTGTCTCATTTGTCAGGTGGCGAGGGGGCAGCATGGCCTGATGATATGCCAGATCCGCATTTTATCCCCAGCTTGAGGTCTCAGTGTTTTCTGGTTTTGACCTCATCAAGCCTTATGGTAAGGAAGTTAAACTGGAGCAGGAAGACAGATGCTCTCCTTACCAAATCTGTTGAGGGCACCTGGAGGC